>NC_064576.1:77738506-78338506 GCF_937001465.1 Orcinus orca
AGTTGCTTCAATATCTACCCTGAGAAGCTCCACCCCGACAGGCACAGTCTAGCTTGAGCCTGGGTCTAGTGACTCAGCGCTGCCCCATGGTGCAACACTTTCTAATCTGATCAATCGAGCTTCGTTGTACGGTCAGATAGTGAGATGAAAAATGTTCGTTTTGGTTACAGGCTGCAGCTGCGTCCTGGAACCTTCTTCAGGCCGCGTGTGCAGGAGGTAAGACATTAACATGGGTTTAGGGCAAGTTTCCCCTCACAGACGTGATGAAGCTCGTCAGCCTTCCAGGGGTCCCTGTGGACCCCCCGGGGGTCCTCCTGTTTCTCAGGTTTCACTCCTGCTGTTGGGCCCAGGCAGGGAAAAGCCCCGACCTCCAAGCCTTGGGCAGAGTGAAGAGAAGGTCACTGCCGGTGTCAGCTTCAGTCCGCTGGAAAAAGGAAAACAGAGGCGATTGTGTTCTCTGGAAGCCGAGGCTCCCAGCACAGCGTCTCTGTTTTCAAAGTAGGAACGTGTCCACAGCTAATATTTGGATGGGCCCGCAGGCGTCTTTCTGCTGCGGAGGCCTGGGCCGGTCCCTTCAGAGACAAAGAGCTCCTGCTGGGCGCCTGGGGAGAGGGGTGTTTGGCTGAGGGAGGGCAGGGCCAGCCTGATTGGGCTCTTCTTGTTTTAGGCAGAGTTTTGCAGAGGGAGCGGCTAAAGCAGAGTGTGGGGTGTCTGCTCCAGAGACCCTCTGTTTCTCCACCCAGCACGGCCGGTTCCTTCAGGCGCGGCCAAGGACAACACTGGCCCACGAGCCTGGACCACATGGAGCTCTCGCTGCAGAGAGAGTTAGGAAGCAAACAGAGCTCACTCGGCCCAGCCCCGCTCAGCCGGCTCCTCTGAAGCCTCACCCAGGGCGGCAACGCGCGGGCAGGCAGTGGGCCTGGGCCGAGCCTGGGCACCTCCCGCCCACAGACAGCAGAGGGTCTGAGCAGGGAAAGCACGGCCGGGCCCCGATGCACACGTGGTGCAGGTGCAATGACCTGAGAGGCCGTGAGCCATGTGCAGGGAGGTGGCGGGGAGTGCCCCAGGGATGACTTGGTCCGTTTTTAAAGGGCAAGAAGTCCTCTGGGACAGCACAGAGGCAGGGAAGAGGGCTGCGGAGGGAGGGGCGGCACCCCACGTCGCAGGAGCAGGTCAGGCAAGGGCCCAGGTGCAGCCGTGAGATGCGCCGGCGTGAGTGAGCTTAGTGATGCGTGTGGGTAGCCACGCAAGCGACTGGTCATCGGTCTGCAAAGTCCGGTGTGGATGCTCCTCTGTGGACACTCATCACAGTTTATTACGTTATTTTTTAAATTGTCAGTCTTCTCACTAGATTGTAAAAGTCATAACTATTTCATCAACCTTAAGAAGAACTTGGGGACTTCCTGGTGGTCCAGTGGGTAAGACTCCACGCTCCTAATGCAGGGGCCCGGGGTTCGGTCCTGGCTGGGGTACGAGATCCTTCATGCCACAACTAAAAGATCCTGCGTGCCCCAACTAAGGCCCGGCACAGCTTAAAATAAATATAAATAAATAAATATTAAAAAACAAAAACCTTAAAAGACTTGAATAACTGGAGAGCCGTATTTCATGGTCCTAGATGAAAAAACTTCATTTTGCAAAAATGGCAACATTCCACATTAAACTATAAATGTTTAATGTAGTCCCAATGGGATGCTTTTGTAATGTGAATCTAGATTTAAATTCCATCAGATTTTTAAATGAAGAATCATATTTGCAATCACATATTGAAACTGTAATAATAAAATAGATGGTGCTCATGTAGGAACAGCTAGATCAACAGACCAGAGGAGGAAATTTAGAAACAAAATTAGGTGTATATGGTAATTCAGTTATTATAATGGTCACACTGTAAGTGGTGTTGGAATAACTGATTGGTCGTTTGGAAAACAAGTCACCCGAATGGGGGGGCACGTGTGCGGTCCAGGTGTTCTCAGCTCACAGCGCAACGCGTCTGCCCCTGCATCCGCCAGCTCTGTGGTCTTGCACAGCCAGGGGACGTCAGTGTGTAAGAAGGAGTAACGTGTCTTCTGGGCATCGGCCCCCATCTGTCCACCTGCTAAGTACGCCTGGGGCCCTGCATCTTGTCCAGGAAGGCTTGTGTCCCCTGTGGGGGGTCGTGTCCTCTGAAAGACTCTTCTTTGAGCCCGTGGGCTACAGTGGATAAATGTCCGCCTCCAACGGCTGGATTTACATTTAGGGAGAGGCTGGCCCTTCTCCCAGGGGGGAAAAGAGCCAACCAGGCAACTTACAATGAATTCACTGGTGGGCTTTCTGGGAAAGGTTTCAAAGTGAAGGACTGCCAGGAATGTTATTAGGTATATTCAACAATATGATTGTAAACCAATTCCGCTAAGATTACTTGAGTGCCTAGAAAGGGGTAAGAAAAAGACAGGAAGAGCTTTTAACAGAAGCTGGTGAAAGGGCTTTGGAGAGGGAAAGCGGTGCTGGTTGTGCAGCCGTGTGAGTGCACTTCATGTCCGAGCTGTGCACTTAAGGCAGTTAAAACGGCAGGTTTTATGTACATTTTGCCACCTTAAAGAAAAGGAGGGGGAGGAAAGAGAGCTGAAGGTGAGCTGCCCGCCCTGTGCCGAGCCCCCTCTTCCCTGCCCTTCAGCGCCCGCAGGCCCCGCCCAGTGGGTGCTTGTCTCCTTTCTCCATCTGTCAGGAGGGTCCCTGGCGCCCAGGCTGCAGCCTCTCAGGACACCCCTCCACCAGGGCCTCCGACAGTCCCCCTTCCCCCCCACCCCGCACGTCCTCGTGTCCCCACAGCTGCACGGCCCGCACTCTGTCCCCATCTGACACTCTCAGTGCGGAGACCACCTGCGTCCCCCCCCCCGCCGCCCGCACGGGATGCGCTCAGTTCCCGCTGGAAAAAGCAGCCAATGGGTCCGAACCTCGTGCTGGTACTGCGGCCGCCTCGGAGCACCTGCTGCCCACGGCGGGGCTGCACACAGAATACTCAGGACCGAGGATGCACATATTTACACCCTGAACACTCGAGTGCAGGCATTTTCCTGGACTTGGGGCTATAGAAACATATGTATAATACTGATATATTCTTAGTGAAGATTGAAAATGGAAGATATAGAAAAAATAACTAATAATTTGCATTGTAATTCACATGAATTTAATTATTTTTCTTATAATACGTTATTATTCCTGTTACCATCAAGCAAGCCAGGGCTTATGGATAAAACATCGTCAGGTGAGGTGACTCAGGTC
The DNA here is from genome assembly GCF_937001465.1 of Orcinus orca. Taxonomy (NCBI): domain Eukaryota; kingdom Metazoa; phylum Chordata; class Mammalia; order Artiodactyla; family Delphinidae; genus Orcinus; species Orcinus orca. The sequence continues at coordinate 77,741,771 of NC_064576.1, forward strand.
TCATGGTTTTGGGTGAAAACTCTGTGATTCAAGCTCAAGTGTCTGATTCCCAAGCACAGGTTTGTTTTTCAGAGGAAACACAGCTAGAATAAATTGCTGGAATAAATCAGTCATTAATGACCCATGTCGACAAAGGGAGAGAGTGTGTCTGAAATCACGGAATTACCACCCCTACACGCACTAGCCCCAGAGCTCACTAAAATGCTTAGAGGTTTAGGGTCGGGGCAGAAACCGTGGGCATTTGGCCGTCTCGCATAAGCTTTCTTTGTGGAAATAGTTGAGTAAGATAAGACACAGTCTCTTTCTCTCAAACACAAATCGCGTATCGGTTTAGGAAATCAACATACACAGAGTTGAGAGAGACTCAGGCAAATTTTGATTTTTTATAAGCCATATAAGCGATTTAAGTGCAGGATAGAAAATTTTTAAAGATACATAAAGACAATGATACAATCTCACATAGTCCTGCACCAGTGACCACCACAGACAACGCTCTGGCGCACCTGGTGGAACGTGAATCCACGCTGACTGAGACCACAGCGCTGCGTACGGTAGCCCCTCACAGCCCACCCGGTCCCAGCCTTCCCTTTAGAGGCAGAGCCACACAGGGACCAGGTGGCCGTGAGCCGGCGGCGGCCTGGGCCGAGGCCAGTGCTGTCTCCACCTTTCCCTCCATCCTCAGGCAGGGCCCCTGTACTCTCGGGGACACACCTCCAAGGTCACCCAGACCGGCTCCTGGGACAGCCGGACCTGCCCCCGTACCAGGACAGACGGGCCTGCGTCAGAAAGGCAGCCTGACCCTCAGAATGTCCCTCTGCTGGGCTCAGGCGGCCACCAAAATCTGTCCTCCTGTTCCCCGTTCCACCAATGACACCTCAGCAGAGTGTTAAAGTGACACGACTTTCCGGCACCCCTCCCGCCTGTTCGAGGGGCTGATTTCCACTTAGGGGGGTTTATTTAGATGGTTTCCTCTGACGGCATCCCCGGCGTCCACCTGGCTTCTGGGCCAGCTCTAAACGGCTCTGGGGCCAGCCTACTGCCACGGAAGTTGGCACCGCCAGACGCAAGGACCCCAAGCATTTTGAAAATTAATTAATTAATTTTTTGACGCTCGCTATATTCGCATAATCCTTGAGTTTTGTGGGGTTTTTTTGGCTGTGTTGGGTCTTAGTTGCGGCACACAGGCTCTTTCGTTGCGGCGCACGGGCTTAGCTGCCCCACGGCATGTGGGATCTTAATTCCCCAACCAGGGATCGAATCCGCAACCCCTGCATTGGAAGGCGGATTCTTAACTACTGGACTGCCGGGGAAGTCCCCCCAAGTATTTTTATCTTTGGGACTTTTTGGTGCGTGACATTTTGAAGTTATTTTGTAACGGGAAGGAAACTAGCCCCTACTGGATCGCTGTGATGCACAGGTGTTATAACAGGTACTTTATGTAATTCTGTCCTTTTTTTCTCACAACCATCCTTATTATCCCCATTTTACTCATGAGGAAACCCAATCATATAGGTAATAAACAGTCAAACAAGGCTGAAATTCAGATCTAACTCTAATATGTTTTCTTCTGTGAACGCTGCTGCTTCCAGGAGTGTCATCTTAAAGTCTTCGCACATTCTAAAGTGTAGTTTGTCCAAGTGACGGTCACTCCCCGGGGGCCGAGCATCCCTTTGACATACAAAGTGGCCAGTTAGCATTTATGACATACTTAGTAGATGTTCCCTCACGAGTTGTGGCGTAAAAGGAAAAAAGTCGAGCAAGGTAGGAGGTTGTTGGGTCTGAGCCCCAAAAGCTCCGGGGCAGAATCGAGTTTCGATGGGTGGAGTCCTGGGTGGTGACGGGCGGAACCCAGGCCTTTCTCGGGAGCAGCCGCAGGCCATTACCTCGGCCGTGATGAAGGGTCCAGGGCAGAGTAACGCGAACCCACCCAGCGGTGCTGAGGCGGGCTGCACGCTGAATTAGCTAGAACCCGTTTTTCTGGGACGGAAAGTATGAGTGAGTTAAGTGGCCCAAATATACGCCTACAAATGACCCAGGGCAATGATTCTACTGCTTATGACTCAAACCCTCTCCCTATAACATGGGACAAACAATACTGCACTCCCTTTACATCCTGGAGAAGTTGGGAGAATTTGCAGAAGTTATCTTAGCTCATAATCCTGGTTACACCCCCAATACAGTCCTCTGAGTCCTTATTTCTTGCATCCCAGAACCACAGGAAAAGAAGCTTTCCGACACAAAACACAGAAATTACACAGCGCTACCCGAGTTAATTCTAAAATTCAGTTTCTACCAAATCCAGGCACACTGTTGGTTACTGCTTCATAAAACTGAAAGATCTTAGAGACGACCCGGTCCGGTGACGGCAGGTGTCTGCCCTGTGTCCAGTCCCCAGCGAGACCACCATTCCACGGCGCCTCAGCGGCCTTCTTAGCTGGCACCTGCACCAGCACCCCAACTGACTGCAGCTGGCATCGGAATGGAAACCTATTTGCCATCCCTGATCGAATCCTACCCTTGCCTTTTAGAGAAGAAGTGGACGCCTGGAGAGATGAAATGGTGAAACCAGAACGGAGCCAGGACCTCACAGCCGGTCGGTGGCAGAGCCAGCCCTGAGGTCTAGGGCTCTGACTTTCAGCCCACGTCCATGTCCTTCTCACTCCTTTAGGGCTAACGAGACCCAGTCTACTAATCACTTATTCATAAGCAGGTACTGAGAGCCTACTGTGCACCAGGCACTGTGCCCTCAGCCAGCCAGGCAGGAGTTCATAAACCACTGGCCCTTTGTCCACTCAGCATGGGCTGGATCAAAATTCAGCGAGACAGCGAGAGCGAGAGAGAGGCAGAGAGACAGGGAGGCAGGGAGGCAGGGAGGCAGGGAGGGAGGGAGGGAGAGAGAGGGAGAGGGAGGGAGGGAGAGAGAGAGAGAGGATAGATATTATGGTGTCACTTTTCCCAGGGCTTTTTTTTTTTTTTTGGTACGCGGGCCTCTCACTGTTGTGGCCTCTCCCATTGCGGAGCACAGGCTCCGGACGCGCAGGCTCAGCGGCCATGGCTCACGGGCCCAGCCGCTCCGTGGCATGTGGGATCTTCCCGGACCGGGGCACGAACCCGTGTCCCCTGCATCGGCAGGCGGACTCTCAACCACTGCACCACCAGGGAAGCCCTTCCCAGGGCTTTTAAACTTCTCAAAAAGAAGTTTGCCAAGTTAATAGTAATAAGATAGCTCGTGATCCCTCCCGACTACTAGCAGTCTTGTTTGTGAGTTTTTTGTTCCTTCTTCTGGTCTCTTCCTGGCCATTGAGCTATAAAAATCTATGAACATGAATATATATAGTTTTGATGGAAAAACTATTATGGCAGGAAACTTGAATACATTGCTCCAAGTCTCGTATCACGGTTTAGGAGAGAAAAAAGATCTAAGCGTCTTGGTTACATTTAAATTATCAACCTAAATAAAATGCCAGTTGAAGGTCAACTGTGTTATAGGGGAGACAGCATTGGACTAAGTTTCAGAAGCCCGGGTTCTGGTTCTGTTTTCCCCAGGCAGCTTGTGACACGGCGGGCCTCACCCCAGTACTGCTGACCCTCTCTCCCCACGTGCAAAGTGCCCGTGCGCTGCCTGCCCCGGAAGGCTATTCAGACTAACGATAATAGTAACAGCCGCGCCGCTACTGTGCTTTACCATTTGCAGCACTCTCTCACAGCACCTCTGAGAGGTGACTGGGGCAGCTATACTTACCCCAATGAAGATGAGAAATCCAAGGCTCAGAGAAGTGAAGTAACTCGCTCCAGGTCACCCAGCGAGAAAGTGGCTTCGGGGGAGCCTCTGTTCTCCGTGGGGCGCCTTCCCACACGCTCCTCCAGGGGAGGCTGCTGTGGTCAGGACCCGCACACACCGTGTCCCGGGCTCTCGGAGGTGGAGGCTGGCCCCCCGGCAGGTTTTCCGGCTGCAGGAATTAGGACGAGCTGCTTGCCGTGAGCAGTTTCTCTGCTCGGACGCCCTCTGCGTGCTCCAGGTCGGTCCGCTTCCCCGCCACGCCCGCTAGGGACTGTTTCCACCTGCGTCCTCCTTGTTTAGGGACAACCCACACGCACACACGCGCACTCACACGCGCGCACGCAAGCACGCACGCACACGCGCGCACGCAAGCACGCGCACGCGCACGCAGGTGCCACCTCCTGCAAGCATGCCTTCCGGTGGAACGGCCCTGTACCAATCCCTCAGAACGGCCCGCAGCAGCCTCTTAGAGGGCTGGGAAGGTCACGGCTCAGGCACAGGTCTTGCTCAGGAAAAGGCCGGAGGAAGAAATGGAAACGCACACCAAGTTGGTCAGCAGTCTCCCTCTGCACCTGGCTGGCCCCAGGGCACCCGGAGACCAGCAGGGACCCCTGGTACCATCCCCCTGACCCGCTGGGGGTCTGCGCCTTACGCCTGCGCTTACAGTGGCCGCCATGCCTCCCGCCCCGGGCCAGGGTGCGGGGCTGCCGCAGACCCGGCCTGGGCGCGGTCTCCACTCCGGGCTTTGTGGGTGGACAGCTGCGCTACAGCAGCGGCTCGAAAACTTTTTAAAGGGGTGTGTGTGAGAAACAAAAGGCAGTGCCCTACGGGCCGTGAACTTGGAGGCTTCCTCGCCCACCCTCCTTCATGGGAGCGAGATGCTGGCTGCAGCCTGAGCGTCGATCTTATGGCCTCCGGCGGGTCGGGACCTATGGCCCGCACTGCGAAGGGCACCTTTCGAGGGCGCCGTCGTGGCCCCTGCTTACAAGAGGACAGACCCCGCTCATGGGGGCGGCTCGCAGAGCTGCCAGGCCGTCAGCCCAAGCCCCGCCCAGCCCCGAGCCCCCCGCGTGCTCTTCCCAGACCCCGCCATCCCCTCTCTCCCACAAGCCCCGCTCCCGCGGGGGTGGGGGGGCGGCCTCTTCATTCCCCCGCACCGTCCACGTGGTTGTTGCCCACTTGTGTTTCTTCTTAAGAGAAATGTCTGTTCACTTCCATCGCCCATCTTTCATTCAGGGTGTTTGTTTTTTGTTGTTGTTGAGTTGCTGGCTCAGGAATTCATGAAGTCAGGATTTATACTGAATCTGTTAAAAAGTTCTAACTCGATGGCCCAGCCCCTGCCGTAGTGGAGAGGCAGGAGGCCAGGAAGGTGTTAAGTTCCTGTCTGAGAAAAGGCCCAGGAGGAGTCTTGCGTTGACGGAACGTCCAGCTCCTGGGTGCCCGCCACCGGCTGTCAGACGGCCCCGCTCCCTCGGCTCGGGGGCGAAGGGCTGTCTTCCACCCGCGGCTGGCAGTCTGCTCAGTTGCATGAGTTGGTCCCCAAGTACAGACCGGAGACGCGGCAAGAGGAGAAGCAGAGTGTGGGCCCGGGCTAAAGATAGGCTGCCGGCAAAGGGGCGTCCCCGCTAAAGGCCATCGTCCTTTCAGCGGGGAGGCCAGCCCCTGGGGTCACGCAAGACCTGGGCCCGGGCCGCCCGTGTCCGGGGTGGGGTCCTCTGCCTCGTCGAGGGGAGGCCAGGCCGGGACGTGGTCGCCATCAGGCGAGGTCACAGGACAATGAGGAACCCCCCCATAAGCTGGTGGGAGCCTTCAGAACCCGGAACTGTGACAGACGCGGGGAGACCTGCCATCACCACTGAGTCTTCTGTTCACTAAAATAATCTGAATTGTCCTTCCAGAAAAAGTTCATATTCTCTCTATTACCTCCCTTCCCCTTGTCCTTCTACCTGGGGTGGGACCTGGGTGTGGATTTAGGCTACACAGTTGATTTCTCCCTCATGTCAAGTCCTAAACATACCTTCCAGGTCAGCACAAGAGGAGTCAGCCACGAAGCTGCGCGTCCCGTGGCTTTGCCGTTCTCTGTGTCCAGGACCTCGTCAGCCACTTCCACGGTGTGTGGAGAGGCTCGCCTGCCCTAAACAGCCCCGACGTGCAAGTAAAACACCACGTGCGCGCACGGCCCGGTCACTCAACTCAACAAGCAGGAGTAAACTTCTCACAGTCGTTCCTCCAACGCCAAGAAAATCATTCGATAAGGTTGAGAAGTAAATACAACAGTCAAAATGGAAAAACGTTACAGAAGGAGATTAAAAGGGAGCTTGCAGACATATGGAGACACACTGAGGGTCAAAGCCTCACTGTTAACTCACAAATGGGACAGACGAACAAGGGACAGAGCTGGATGCTGGTGGACGTGAATGACCAACAAAGTTGGAGAGGTCTGGCGGCACCTCAGAGAATGAAAAAGACAAGAAAATTAAACTGGAAAGAAGCTAATAGATAAAAGTGACAAAGGGGATCAAAACAGGACCCGAGGTGGGGAAAACTCGGGCAAATGCAACAGAAGATGCATTCAAATATGTAACACAAGAGCATTTTCCCAATTAAAAAGAAGAACAGAACTCTGAATCCAAAAAGCCACATTTCAGGAAATTCTGGTATAGAACACTCATGAATTTCAAGGTAAAGAATGGATCCTTCAGACATCGGGCAGAAACATCAAAACACATACAAGCCTCCCACCAAAATCAGTGTGAGCTCTGACATCCCAACAGCAACATCAGTGCCACAGACTCTGGGACAGCACCGGGCACCCGAGGGCACCCGAGGGCACTGGGCCGGCCGGAGGCCGAGGAACAGGTTTGTATGTTTGATAGGCTTGTGAGAAAAATCAGAGGAATGTGTAAATCCGCCCCGTCAGGACTCCAGCGTGCTGCCCTTGACCGCACAGACGGGGTGAGTAAGAGCTTCAAAGTTCTGTGTCCACAGGGCAGGGAGCAGCAGGGCGGAGTGGTCGGGAGGGGCTGCACCCCCCGGGGGCGCCGCTGGTGTGGGGGTGTGGGGGGCGGCGGTGGGCCCAGGATGCCCGTGGCCTCGGCCCCTCCTCATGGCAGAGCTGTACACTGGGCGTTGTGTTCCTGTTTCCCTTTTTTTTTTTTTTTTTTTTTGGCGGTACGCGGGCCTCTCACTGCTGTGGCCTCTCCCATTGCGGAGCACAGGCTCCGGACGCGCAGGCTCAGCGGCCATGGCTCACGGGCCCAGCCGCTCCGCGACATGTGGGATCTTCCCGGACCAGGGCACGAACCCGTGTCCCCTGCATCAGCAGGTGGACTCTCAACCACTGCGCCACCAGGGAAGCCCCCTGTTTCCCATCTTTGAGAAAAGGGCAGCTAACTGCAGGTGGGAAGGAGAGGAAGATGAGGTGAGGCGTCCACACGGGAAGCGGGACTCCGATCTGACGCAGGTCCCTCAGGAGGCCCCCCTCTGGGGTGGGCAGGGAGGGTCCCGGCCGTCCCAGAGCCATTCCACTAGGGGGCCACACCCGCCAGTTCGACCCAGCCAAGACTGAAGGGTGTACACCAGACATCAGCTCAGCCGTGTCCACTGGGGCCCGGGATACCCCTGACCCTGGTCTGTGTTGGGACAGCTGTCCGACGAGTGTTCCCCCGAGGCAGCGGTGAAGGTGTCCACACTGAGGAGAGCCGCTTCGTTGAGGCGGTGAGGCCCCTTCCAGGAAGTGCTGTATCCCTGCGCCCTGCCGCATGGCCGCGCTCTACTCTCTGAACAGACTGCCCCCGAGGGGCTTGGCTTTCTGCTTCCTAAATTCCGATCCTTCCAGCGCTGCTTCCCTGCGATTCGAGATTCGGGCCAGCCCTGTGGGGTGTGGATTTACTCATCTGCTCTTAAAGAGCAGCGTTATTTAAACGACGCACCAGAGGTTACTGGGAGGCCCTGCGAGGTTGCACAGCTCGTAAGCGGCAGAGCTGGAATTTGAACCCAGGTTAGGATGACCTTGAGCTATGTTCTTTCCACTGTGCAACGCTGCATACACCAGAAGCTAAAAACATGGAAAATATATGGAGTAACAGAATTGGATTTTTAAACTACTAAGGTAAATCCGAACGTTGTGCTGAATCTATCAGGATTCAGTTTATTAAGGGCAAACGTGAGTCCTACACGTAACGTTCATAAAAGCATCTGCATAATTAGAGCACAGCACGGCCAAGAAAAACACACTTTGGATTGTTTTTAGTGGACGCCATTGGAGTTCTGCCCGTGACTCTGGACCTCAGTGCCTCGGCCCCTGCCCCGGTTTCATCACAGCATGTAGATTCCTGCCCGGCATTCCAGGTGTGGCCATGCTGGGCACCCAGCTCAAGCAGTGCAGGTGTGTGTCCTGGGCAGTGACAAAGGGACTTGACCTTTCTGGTGTTGGAGGAATCTTGGGTGGCCTGCACACAGTTAACCAGAGACGAAAATTCACAGGAACAGGACACCTGAACAGCCGTCCAGCAAGAGGACGGATTGGCACCAGAACCAACACAGGAGTCAGAGACCCATTTCCACTGCACTGAACAGCTAACTTCCTGGGGAAACAGCAGCCCAGGGGGCAGTTGAGAGCGCTGCAGCTGGGGCACACCTGGCCTGAAACCCACTTCCCTGCAGATTCCGAGTGATGGCTGGAGGCTCTTTACCCATGAGCGGTGACGCAAACTGCATGTCCTGGAGGAGCGCCCAGGGTGGAGGAGAGGTGGGTTCGTGGGCCTCGCTCAGCACCAAGCCAGGCACAGAGCCAATGCCCAGGGCCAGACCGCCAGGTCGTTATTTCTCACCCTAGAGCTGCCCAGGAAGCGCTGGAGGACCTGCGTCTGCCTCTCAAAAGACTTCCAAGGTTGAGGCCCTGCACTTCACCCAAGAGCTAATTTAGGGGACTTCCCTTGTGGCGCAGTAGCTAAGACTCTGCGCTCCCAATGCAGGGGGCCCAGGTTTGATCCTGGTTGGGGAATTAGATCCCGCATGCATGCCGCAACTAGGGAGCCTGCCTGCCACAACTAAGACCTGGCACAGCAAAAATAAATAAATTAATTAAAAAAATATTTTTTTAAAAAAAAAGCTAATTTAGGAAGATTGACACCACTGAAAACACGACAAAAAATACCTTGTCTCACTAACAAGAACGCGCTGACTGAAGATCCTGATTGCCAGTTGGATTTTCGCCTCATCGATATTTTCGAGTGGATTATTGATGAAACACTGGATTCAGTGAGAAGACAAGTGCCCGGGCTTTCCCTGCGTTTCGTGTGGTGGCGTGATGTGACCGGGGGTGTCTGGACCCACGTGACCGCCCGGTTTTGCGAGTTCCCATGTGTCATTGGGGGTGTTGATTCATCATTTTCCTGGTTTTCAGTATTTTGTGGTCATTTATGTGTTTGGTTTTTCTGCTTGGAAAGTGCATCAGTAGATGGAACTTTTTCTCAGCGTGACACGGAATCATCCGTGTTAACACAGGGTCATGAGCTGAATTTGCCTTTTGAAGTCTGAGAAGTGATAGGAGGGGCTGATGAGTCAGTGTTTAATAGAAGGAGAGCAGATGATGCTCTGAGGGGCGGGTTTTCTTTCGTTTCATTGTTTTTAGCACTTTTATTGAGCACCAGGGGTGAAATACGCAACTTGGAGCAGCTGTTTCAAAGGGACTGAGAGTCTTTGAGTTTTTAGTTTTTCAATAATCATGGACTCAACTCTGAAACTGCTGCTCACATGCCCTTCACAAACAGCGAGCAGCTGTGAAACGGGTTCGTGTGCGACTCCACACACTTTGCTTGCTGGGATTCCTTGTCCTGAGGGATAAAATGTTCCCTGGAGAGAATGTCACTGACAGGGAAGAGTCCAATGTCCTAAGAGGCTAATTCTTTTTTTTTAAAGAGCAGAACAAAACATTATAAACTCATTACTATAAAGACAACTGTCTTCAGCTTCTTTAAAGAGGAGAAAAATGGGGCTTCCCTGGTGGCGCCGTGGTTGAGAGTCCGCCTGCCGATGCAGGGGACACGGGTTCGTGCCCCGGTCCGGGAAGATCCCACGTGCCGCGGAGCGGCTGGGCCCGTGAGCCATGGCCGCTGAGCCTGCGCATCCGGAGCCTGTGCTCCCCAACGGGAGAGGCCACAACAGTGAGAGGCCCGCGTAAGTGGAAACCAGTGGCTCCCAGGAGTTCAGAATCTTTGAAATATTTTTCATTACTCCAAGTGATATTTGAGTTTATAAGGTTCCTTTTGGTGGCTTGTGCCTTTAGTTAATGATTCATTTAGAAAAGGCAAAGGCCTGAAGAACGCTGTTTCGTGAGCTCCTGTCTGGGGAATGTGTTGGATCTAAGATGATCCGGATTAAAATCTGAATCACATCAGAGTCTGGATACCACCTCCTCCAGCGGTTCTTCCCTGAGTCCTCATGACGCAGTTACCCCTCCCGGCCCGGCCCCAGGACGCTGCGGGCACCCACCCCTTCCGCACTCGGTTCCGCTCCGTCACCCGCCGGGGACTCGGTTCCTCGTCTGCACCCACCAGTCCTTGTCTGTCTTGTTCAGAATACTGAGTACTTAGCTAAGTACCTGTGTGTGGAGGGAATGGAAACCTCTGTTGATATATGAGTTTTTGAATGACATCCATAGAAATGAAATTGTCACCAGTCAGGAAGCGCCTGGATGCTTCCTAAGGTCACGGCGCAGAAAACTTCTCCTGGGGCTGGGAGCTCCTGGAGGGGAACCTGAAGACGGACATTATCACGGGCGAGAATCCAGGCAGATGAAGCTCCTGGTGGTGACATTTCCATTCTTTAAATCAGGCATTTCTGTCAAAGTGCCGTTATGTTTAAAAGTAGGGGATTCACACCAGCAGTAACTGGAGTGCTCACCTCGGGCGGCAGTGACTCCCCCGGGGCTGCTCTCCCCGCGCGTTTGGAATAAGCCCTCCGGTTACGAAATGGCCGAGAAGTGCCATTTCAGGAAGACTGTGCGATAGGACCCAGAAGAGGGCTGGTGGTACGAGAAGAGGAAGCCCGGGGGCAGGAGGAGGGTGAGTGAGACCCCGCGACTCTGGTGGAAGCTGTGAGGAACCCCGAGCGGGGAGCCTATGGGGCCCAAGGAGCCGCTCGAGGGACCAAACCTATCCTAGTGTCACAGATAGTGTAACGTGAGAGCATCCCAGGGCTGGGCTGAAGGAGGCGAGAGCCCTTTTGCTTCAAATCCTGCTCAACCCCAGCTTACAGTGTGGCAGTGACTTTCCCACGCAGCCTCCTGGGAGCAGGCGGGGCTTAGGGGGTGGGACGCGCGGGTGCCCTGAGCTGAGGTTGGAGATGCGTTAGGCCCCAGGGCAGGTACCCAGGGCAGTGGGGCTTGGGCCGTGTCCAGGTGTTCTAGCCGGGCCCAACCAGGAACCAGGGGTCCCAAGCACGTGGGAGGCACGCGGGAGATGTCACCGCAGGTTTCCCACCAGGGCCCTCGTGCCTCACTCCACCAAGTCACTGCAGCCGCCTGGTCCGGAGGGAGAGCAAACGCCATCGCGCCAGGCTCTCGGCGGTGCCTGAAATCCCTGGTTAAAGACGCAGAGCCCTGCTGAAGCCCCCAGAGTCACGAGCACCCTGGGAGGTCCTGCTGCTGGACCGGACCGGCCGTGTGTGTCTGCACACCCTGCTGGGCCGCATGGACTGAAGCCAGCACCTCACAGGTGAGGCCCTCGCCCTCCGAGAAAATGCTTTGCTCTTGGGCATTTTCAGCACTTCTTTCATGAAAAGGAGGTAGTACTCGAGCTGCACTGCTTTCTTTCAAAAACAAATTGGAAACTCTTCTTGTTTTGCTTTGGGGTGAAATGGAGACTAGTAATTGGACCTTTTGTTTTTTTGTCTTGATTGTTCATTTTTGTAAGAAAGTGAAAACAAAGCAAAATACAAATGGCTGTAGAAGATGCTGCAGGATTCAGCAGTATGTTTAAAAGTAAATGCAGGGCTAGGAACGGGGGGTGGGGGGGTCCCCAGGGACGCACACCACGCCTGCTCCGCCACCGCCAGCCCCAGGACCCCTCTGGCCACACGTTGCAGAGCTCGGCAAGAGCGAGCCTGTCCTACCCCACCTCTGCTTTCACATCTTTTAAAAAACAGCTTTGATGAGACTAACTTACATACCAAACAATTTAAAGTGTACGATTCTGTGGTTTGGAAAATACTGTATTACTAACTTTAAAAATTGTGGTAAATATATGTATACATAACATCAAATTTGCTATTTTAGCCATTTTTGGGTGTACGATTCAGTGAGTGGCATTAAATACATTCACAGTGTTTACAACCAGCCCCACTGTCTATTTCCAGGTCACTTTCATCACCCTAGACTGTACGACCATGAAAACACCAGCTCCCCTCCGCCAGCCCCTGGCAGCCAGCTTTTGCCTTCCGTCTCTGAATTTGCCTCTTCCAGGGTCCCCGTATACGTGAACTCATACAGGCTTGTCTTCCTGTGTGTGGGTGGTCTCGCTGGGCCTGTTTTCAAGCCTCGTCCCTCTGTCGGGTGTATCTGCCCTTTACCGCATGCTGTGGCCCTTGTGTGCATGCGCCGTGTACCTGTCATCTGTAAATGGGCATTGGGGTTGTTCCCACCGCTTGTTATAGTGAAGGATGCTGCTGTGAACGTGCGTGTGCAAGCATCGTTAGGGATATCCCTCGGCATGGAGTTGCTGGATCATGTAGTGAGCTTGTTTAACTTCTTGAGGTACCGCCAAGCAGCTTTCCACAGCGGCGGCACCTTTTCACACCAGCCATGTACAAGGGTTCCGTTTTTTTTACATCCTCAAAAAAAAAAAAAAAGAAATTATAACCATCCTAATGGGTGTGAGCTAGTATCACATTGTGGTTTTTTTTTTTTTTTGGCGGTACGCGGGCCTCACACTTCAGTAAACCTCCCTCAGATTGATAACATGGTAATAATGTGATGTATCCACTCTGTCGAATGACTTTCCTCTTATATCCGCAAATAAATCTCAGGTATTTTCACATGGAGGAGACAAAATCCTTGTGTTGTAACTGCAGAAGATAAGTCCCTGGGGTAATTTCCTCACAGGGGTCAAATGGCCAACTGGCCCAGAGATAAACCTGGGACTGGAGACCGAGGACACCTGACCTATCATCACGCCCCGCCCAGCTTATTACAGTACTTAGGCCACAGGTAGGCGTGCGGCAGATGGGGACAGAATCCTATCTCAGCCAGCATCAAAACTGACTGCATCCCGAAGTCTGCAGCCGGGGGACAGCGTGGGGGGAGAGGAGCTCCTGCGAGGTACGAGGCTGGTGCTCTGACAGCCCGGGAGCTGGTCCGCAGCACTGCCCACCGCCTGCCTTTCAGCTCCCCTCCTTCTCTCCCCTCGTCTAAGGGGCTTCATAACCCGCTCCTTCCTGACTCCTGGGGCAGATCTGGGCAGAGACCCTGAAAGACAAAAGCAGGGCGGAAGGAAGATCTGACTTCATAAAACGGGCGTCAGGACAAGAGGCAAAACCTGACGCTCTGAGCCTGGTCATTTCCCGTCGCCTCGTGTCAGCGGTAACTTCTGAAACTCCACTGTTTCTCAACCTTTTTGACTACGACCCACAGTAAGAAATAGGTTTTATATTGTGACCCACCACACACACACACACACACACACACACACAAGCACACACGCAAGTACACACGCAAGCACACACGCAAGTATCTAAAACAAAATTTATACAAAGCAATACCATGCAAAATGCCGTGCATTCTGATATTTTAACTCTTTTATTTTAATTATTTAGAAAATTCTGGGTGTGAGCCATGAAACTGATTTCAAAGCCTGCCGCTGGGCTGCGGTGGTTTGGAAATCAGGAGGCTTCCCTCATCAGGGCAGTGAATATGAGAGACCCCTACCCTCACCACCATGTGGGGCTTTTTTGGGAAACGTATGACTCCTAGATTTCTTCATTGTCTCTGATTGGCAGCAGATCTGAATGCAGCATCAGCTCACACACGTCCGAGGAACTTTCCCCAGTCTCTCTAGCTCAGGATATGAAGCCTTTTCAGAGCCTGGGTGACCAACGGGGCAGGATCAGGTGCACAGACTCACGAAGAGACGGACCCTTGAGACAGCGGCACCGCACAGGGCGGGCCCTGCTGCACCCGGAAGCTTGGCCCTCTTATGCTGGGGCTTACAAATGGTTGAAAGAGACAGTTAGGCAGAGGGTACATAGACTTCCCCCCCACCAGACGGTACGTTCGTTACAACTGAGGAACCTACAATGACACGTCATCATCACCCAGGGTCCATCGTTTGTATCACAGTTCACTCTTGGTGGTGTACATTGTATGGGCTCAGACACGTGTCCATTATCATAGTGTCATACGGAAAAGTCACAGCCTTACAAACCTCCTGTTCCCCACGTATTAATCCCTCCCTCCCCGCAAACTCCTGGCAACCACTGGTCTTTATACTGTTTCCATAGTTTTGCCTTTTCCTGAATGTCATATGGTTGGGATTGAACAGTCTGTAGCCTTCTCAGATGGGCTTCCTTCACTTCATAATATGCATTTAAGCTTCCTCCACGGCTTTTCATGGCTTGATAACTCATTCCTTTTAGCACTGAATAATATTCCTTTGTCTAGATACACCACAGTTTATCCATTTACCTCCTGAAGGACATCTGGGTTGCTTCCCATTTGGGGCAGTTATGAATGAAGCTGCTATAAACACCTGTGTGCAGTTTCTCTGTGTAGACGTAAGTTTCAGCTCCTTTGGATAAATATCAATACCAGGAAGTGTGGCTGCAGGATCTTATGGTACGTGTAGGTTTAGTTTTTGAGAAACTACCAAACCGTCTTCCAAAGGGGCTGCAGCACCCTGCATTCCCGCCAGCAGTGATGAGCGCTCCTGTTTCCTGCGTTCCCGCCAGCAGTGATGAGCGCTCCTGTTTCCTGCGTTCCCGCCAGCAGTGATGAGCGCTCCTGCTGCTCCACAGCCTCGCCAGCATTGGTGTTGTCGGTGTTCCAGATTCTGGCCATTCTAATAGTAATAGTGGCATCTCGTTGATGTTTCAATTTGCAGTTTTCTGATGACATGTGATGTGGAACATCTTTTCATATTCACACTTGCCATCTGCATCTCTTTTTTGATGAAGTGTCTTTTAAGTTCTTTGACCCAACTGTACATCAGGTTGATTATTGTCTTATTGTTGAGCTTTAAGCGTTCTTTGTATAATTTGTATAGCAGTCTTTTATCGGATATACATTTTGCAAATATTTTCTCCAAGTCTGTGGCTTCTCTTTTTATTCTCTTGACAATGTCTTTCAAGGAGCTGAATTATAGAATTTTAATGAAGTCCAGCTTATCTATGATTCTTTAATGGGTTTTGCCTTTCGTGATGTACCTGTAATGTCATCATCAAACCCGAGGTCGTCAGATTTTCTCCTGTGTTGTCTTCTAGGAGTTTTATAGTTTTGTGTTTTCCATTTAGGCCTGTGATCCATTTTGAGTTAATTTGTGTGGAGGCTGTAAGGTCTGTGTGTCGATTCCTTTTTTTGCACGTGGATGCCCAGTTGCTCCAGCACCATTTGTTGAAAAGGATAGCTTTCCTCTGTGTATTACCTTTGGTCCTTTGTCAGAGATGTTGACTAAGTTTCGTGGGTCTAGTTCTGGGCTCTCTATTCCATTCCGTTGATCTGTGTGTCTTCTGTTTTGCCAGCAGTACTCTGTCTTGATTATTGTAGCTTTATAGGAAGTCTCGGTGTTGTCCTTCTCCTTCAACAACGTGTGGGCTACTTTAGGTCTTTTTTTAAAAAAAATAAGTTTATTTATTTTTATTTTATTTACTTTTGGCTGCGTTGGGTCTTCGTTGCTGCGTGCAGGCTTTCTCTAGTTGTGGCGAGCGGGGGCTACTCTTCGTTGCAGTGCACAGGCTTCTCATTGCAGTGGCTTCTCTTTATTGCAGAGCACGGGCTCTAGGCACGTGGGCTTCAGTAGATGCAGCACGCGGGCTCAGTAGTTGTGGCTTGTGGCCTCAGTAGTTGTGGCTCGCAGGCTCTAGAGCACAGGCTCAGTAGTTGTGGCGCACAGGCTTAGTTGCTCTGCGACATGTGGGATCTTCCCAGACCAGGGCTCGAGCCTGTATCCCCTTCATTGGCAGGTGGATTCTTAACCACTGCACCACCAGGGAAGCCCCCTCCTACACTTTTTTTTTTTTTTTTTTTTGCAGTATGCGGGCCTCTCACTGTTGTGGCCTCTCCCGTTGCGGAGCACAGGCTCCGGACGCGCAGGCTCAGCGGCCATGGCTCACGGGCCCAGCCGCTCCACGGCATGTGGGACCTTCCTGGACCGGGGCACGAACCCGTGTCCCCTGCATCGGCAGGCGGACGCTCAACCACTGCGCCACCGGGGAAGCCCTTGTCGCTGTTTTTCTCTGTAGCATTTCTTTTGGTGCGTTCTTAGATTTCCGTGTCTCTGCTTACACTGCCCACCTGCCCCTGTCTGCTGTCTGTTGATCCACTGGAGCACTTCCTTAGCGTATTTTCCACATTTGTCTTAAATTCCCAGTCTGATAACTCCAACATCCCTGCCATGGCTGAGTCTGGTTTTGACGATTGCTCTGTCTCCTCAGACTGTGTGTTCTGCCTTTCGTATGGCTTGTGGTTTTCTCCCGGTAGCTGGGCACGATGTCCTGGGTAAGAGGACCTGCTGTCAAGGAGCCTTTGCTGTGGTGAGTGGGGAGGGGGCCCCCGCAGGCCCAGGGTGAGCCTGTGTCTCTGGGGAGCCCGAGCCTCTGCATCACCACCTTCACACGTGCATCAGGTCCCTGCCCCCTCAGCTGGGACAGGAGGACTGGAGCTCCCTCCCCCAGGTCAGTGAAGCTCTGGTTACACAGTCTCCCCTGAGCTCAGGCCTTGTTAAGGGGAAGCAAACGCTCTGGTTTATTTCACGGTGGTTCGGAGCACGAGGGGAGTTTTCACCGTGAGGGCCTGGCAGGTTCCTGGTGGCAAAGCTCAGGAAAGCCCGGTGATTCCCGCTCTGAGTGGCTCCCTGGAGTTCGATGCGTCCACCGCAGCTCGGGTGCGCTTACCTCTGCGTAAGTTCCCACCACGCTCCTCTCGTGGGTGAGCTGCGGTTCTCTGCTTGGTCTCTCCCATTTGGGGACAGCGGTTTCCCCTCTGACCTCACTTCGCTCACGGATCTAAGAAGAGTTGTTGGGTTTTCCATTTTCTCAGCTTTTTACCTGTTGCTGAGTGTGTAGCAGCGTTTTCAAAGCTTCTTACCTGCAGAAGCAGGACCCAGAAGGGGTCTTACTGGCTTTTTAGGAAGAATTTATCTGAACTATTTTGGTGTTTAATGGTCCCAGCTAAGGAACTGTCTCCCAGCCCTGGGCATTTCAGGCTCTGGGCCGGCTCAGCATAGATGTCTCCCACTGGTGGGGCTCATCTGGGGGAGCAGAGCTCAGGTTCCCAAGTTTTCTAGTGCTTTCTATAAAGCACCCTTAACTAGGAAATATGGCTGCAGAGGTAGGAAGTTGGGTTAAAAACTTAGATATAGGGCTTCCCTGGTGGCGCACTTGTTGAGAATCTGCCTGCTGGTGCAGGGGACACGGGTTCGAGCCCTGGTCTGGGAGGATCCCACATGCCGTGGAGCAGCTAGGCCCGTGAGCCACAACTACTGAGCCTGCGTGTCCGGAGCCTATGCTCTGCAACAAGAGAGGCCGCGATAGTGAGAGGCCCGCGCACTGCGATGAAGAGTGGCCCCCGCTCGCCTCAACTAGAGAAAGCCCTTGCACAGAAACGAAGACCCAACACAGCAAAAATAAATTAATTAATTAATAAACTCCTACCCCCAACATCTAAAAAAAAAAAAACTTAGATATAAATATGCCCCTGTGTGTATGCGATGGAGAAGCACTTTCTAAATGATGGGCATGGAAGTGCCTTGGGATGTGCATGGTGTCATCGGGAGGGACACGTGTGTGGTGGTTGCCCAGGCCCCACACGGGAGCAGGTCTCCCCGTGCACAGGTCGCAAGTCCCAGCCCCGATACTACGGATGGGTCGCCCCCGAGCTCCACTGCACAGATCTGCACCTTCACGGTCATCGTGACCACAGACCACCAGCTTCATCTTTCTAGTGCAGGAAAACAGTTTGGCTTTTGATATTTGGGGATTAAAGGAAATGGGTGTGTACGTGATTCTGTAGCTAATTGCGGCTGCAGAAGGTGGCGGGCTTGTTTGCTGCGAGGGGCCCACCTGGCTGCACCTCACCCTCTACCTTTGGGATTCTTTGGATCCTGTGAAGTTGGGGGGCCTCTGGGGTGCCGCTCGGAGGACACACCGGCTCAACTTACTCTTCTGTAAACTGGGCCCGGGTGTTAGGAGGTGGGTTGGTCTCTGTCCCAGCATCGAACAGAGGTCGAGTTGTGTTTGCTCCCAAGCTGAGTGCAGATAGCTTTTTGCATTTTATCGTGTAATGGCCCCAGTCTCGTTTTAACGTTACAGAACTAAACCAATTCCTCATAATCATGTACACACACACACACACACACACACACACACACACACACATACAATCGGGTACATCTGAAGCATGTGAGAATCTAGAACTAAATAAGAATAATTTAAATGCAATAAGGTAGCAATCTCCAGGTGAGAGTTTAGGAGAATGTATTAGTCAGGGTTCTCCAGTGAAACAGAACGGATATGATGTGTACATAGAGGAAGAGATTTATTCTAAGGAACTGATTCATGTAATTAGGGAGGCTGGTGAGTCCCAGACCTTCAGGATGGACCAGCAGCTGGAGACTCTGAGAAGAGCCCGTGTTGCCATGCCAGTCGGGAGGCGTCTGCTACAGAATTCCCTCTGACTCAGAGAAGATCGGACTTTCTGTGCTCTTCAGGCCTTCAACTGATTGGATGAGGCCCACCCACGTTACGGAAGGCAACCTGCTTTGCTCAAAGTCCATCAATTGAAATGTTAATCTCATCCGAAAACGTCCTCCCAGACACATCCAGAGTGTTCGACCCAATATCTGGCCCTGCGGCCCAGACAAGTTGACACATGAGCTTAACCGTCACCAGTACACCCGCTGTCCACCGGACACCCACACACATCCCCTTGGAGCACATGTAATCTCCGATAAAGATTAACTACAAGGCCGTGCCGCCACCTCACATGGTACAGCCATCCTTTGTGCACCACAAACTGAGTCTTTTCCAGAAAAGGATACAGCGTCCTTGCATGAGGTTCAGTCTTCTCCTTGATATCATAACTTAAATACTAGGATGAAAAGTCAACACATCTTGTGTTACATGAAAAGGGAACAGAAGAGAGAAGAAAACAAAGGTATGTGCTTAATATTTACACGCAACGTATTCATAACAAAACAGGACAGATGTACTGAAGACAACCACAGTCCTCAGGTCTGTGACTGGTCGCGTGGCCATAGCTGGTGTTTAGAGGTGTCCTCTTTGCCCGCCCATTCCGTGGTCCCTTGGCCATAGCTGGTGTTTAGAGGTGTCCTCTTTGCCCGCCCATTCCGTGGTCCCTTGGCCATAGCTGGTGTTTAGAGGTGTCCTCTTTGCCCGCCCATTCCGTGGTCCCTTGGCCATAGCTGGTGTTTAGAGGTGTCCTCTTTGCCCGCCCATTCCGTGGCCCCTTGGCCATAGCTGGTGTTTAGAGGTGTCCTCTTTGCCCGCCCATTCCGTGGTCCCTTGGCCCTCAGCAGGCACCTCAGCTGGTCGTGGGTCTTCACCTGGCGGGTGACGCAAACCTTCGCTCCTGAAGGGTCTGGGCCATCAGTAGTCCTGCCTCGTTGGGGCGTTGTAGTTTTCCACTGACCTTAAGCCCAGGGCCTGGTGGTGCTGAGATGCCCTAGGGATCTCCGGTGCCGCAGAATCTTCACCCTCATCTCCACTGTGGAGCTGTCATCTGATTTCCCCTTGGCAGTAGGATCAGCCCCCCCAGCCAGCAAGGAACCCCCTTCTCTGAGGGTTGATTCCGAAGCACGAGGAGGCCAAGGTGGCCAGGTGGCCGCCTCCCAGTTCAGTGGAACCGTTTTTGTGTCTCCGGGTGGAAGACTTTCTCCCTGTGGAACTAGGACCCACAGGCCCGGAGAGCATTAGGTTGCGGGGGTAGGGAGCAAAAATTCTGCTAGTGGGGCACCAGGGTGCTAGTGAGTGGCCCCACCCCTGACCCCTGGACTCAGCAGTCCCAGCTCTGGGAGCCCCACTCCGTATACCTGATGCTCGTTCAGAGCCTCCTGGAGACCCTTGGCCCAGCCCTGCAAGCTATTGCCTCCTGGCTGGCACTGTCTTCCAAAGGCCATCCTGTCGGTCCAGCAAGCCAGCTGCTTCAGGAAGGTGGGAGCATGGTAGGCCCAGTGAATTCCATGAGCATGGGCCACTGCTGCATTTCATTTGCTGTGAAGGGATTTCCCTGGTCCAAAGCAATGCTGCCTGGAACACCGTGACGGTGGATAAGGCTTTCTGGAAGTCTATGGACCGTAGTTTGGGCATTGCATGAAGTGAAGGCAAATCCGTATCCAGAGTAAGTGTCTATTCCAGTAAGAACAAAACGCTGCGCCTTGCATGATGGAAGTGGCCTAATGTAGTCAACCTGCCACCAGGAAGCTGGTTGGTCACCCTGAGGAGTCAGTGTTGCCATACTGGGGGCAGGCTGGCCTCTCGGCCGCGGCCACAGCCAGGCCAGCCCTGGTGAGTGGAAGTCCACGTTGCTGAGCTCACATGTGACCTCCGACTCTGCCACTGCAGCCCCCTTGTTCACGAGCCCCGGGGTGGCTGAGGAGAGAGGCCGACTGGTGTCCTCAGATCAGATCAGCCCATCGCTTGGTTACCGATCTCCTCTCTGAGATCATCACCCTCTGGTGAGCACCCACACGGGACACACGTACCTCCATGTTTCTGCCCTTCAGAGAGGTCTACACACGTACTTCTTCCCCAGACTTCTTTGTCACCAATTTTCCAATCGTGTTCCTTCGGAGCCCCTGACCGTCCAGCCAAACCACTGAGCACAGTCTGTAATCACACATCTGGCCGTTTCTCCGTCCAAGCAGAATGACCAGCCAGCACGCTGCTCAGCGCTACCTTCACAGGTAACCGAATACATTGGAGCGTCTGCCACAGGGCCGAGCTCTGCACCAGAGCATCTCATAACACTTGGCTGCGTTGGGGTCTTTGGCATTTTAACAATTCAGTAAGGAATGATCAAGGCCTATTCCATTGTGGACCCAGAACACTGAATACCTCCTCCAGAAGAAGTAGAATTCCTGGTGCATATAGTGGCTAGATTCTAGATAAACGGCAGAGTCATCAGCCTGATCTAAAACTGCAGATAAAGAAAAGCGAGAAAACTCTAAAATCATGGAAACACAGGGGCGAGTACTTTTGTTGGCTAAACAGACATTAGGAACATGGGAGTCACCCTGGGATGAAAAGTACACATAGAGAAGAAGTTTTACCGAATGCTGTGATTTGAAAATCTCTGGAATGGAATATGGGAAGAGTGGAAGACAAAGGCAGTCATTATGTAATGTTGCTTGCTTTTGCTTTTTAAAGAAGGATGTTTGTTTGATAACCTATTATGCATAAACTAAGTGAAGGGGAGGTTAAACTTTTACAAATGAAAAAGCAGCATAACCGGAAGTCCACACAAGGCCCTTCTAGTCATACTATTTAGGAACAAAGGCCTAAGATCCACCAGAATCAAGAAAATGATCTGTTTACTTATAATTTATACGTCACCTATTTGCAGAAAGCATTTGGTGTAACTTAACATTAAAAAGCATAAGGAGCGACTTCCCTGGTGGCGCAGTGGTTAAGAATCCGCCTGCCAATGCAGGGGACACGGGTTCGAGCCCTGGTCCGGGAAGATTTCACATGCTGCAGAGCAACTAAACCCGTGCGCCACAACTACTGAGCCTGCGCTCGAGAGCCCGCGAGCCACAACTACTGAGTCCGTGTGCCACAACTACTGAAGCCCGCGTGCCTAGATCCCACGCTCCGCAACAAGAGAAGCCGCCGCAATGAGAAGCCCGCGCACCGCAACAAAGAGTAGCCTCTGCTCTCCGCAACTGGAGAACGCCCGTGGGCAGCAACAGAGACCCAACGCAGCCAAAAATAAATAAATAAATTTTAAAATAAAAAATAAAAGCATAAGGAAAGG
Source organism: Orcinus orca (assembly GCF_937001465.1). NCBI lineage: Eukaryota > Metazoa > Chordata > Mammalia > Artiodactyla > Delphinidae > Orcinus > Orcinus orca. Next base: position 77,763,754 of record NC_064576.1, read on the forward strand.
TAGTTAACACTTAAATGTGAGGTGGTCGGGTACGAGGGAAGAGATCATTGCTCCAGGGACCTCAGGCCCGTAGGGAGTTTTACTCCTGTTTCTAAGGCGAGGACAGGGCTCTTCGATCGCTTCCCAGCTTCCTTCACAAGCTCCTCCCCTTTCCCCTCGCCCCGCCTCCTCTCCCACTCGCTCTGCCTTGGAACTTCCAGTCCACGCCCAGGAAGCCACCCACCAGCTGCATACTATCACCTCCCAAACCTGTCCCTGTCCAGGCCGACATGTCAGTGCCCAGACTCAGCAGGGCCAAGACCAGCCCCATCGTCTCCCTCTCCACCCACAGGCTTGTCCAGGCACCTGGACCACACCGCCATGATTCCCCATCGAATGAGTCACCAGGGTTTGTTCTAGCAGCGCCCACATGAGCGGCCGTCCTCCGCATTCACACTCCGCCCCAGCTCCAGAGCTCGTTTGCTCTCCTGGGACCTCACAGAAGCCTCCCGGTGGCCTTGCCTCCCGCCCTCCGCCCTCTGCCCCCTGCACGGTCCCATGGAGGTTTCCTGGAAAGTCAGGTCTGGGCATCTCAGTCCCGGCCCGGGGTCTCCCCCAGCCCCGCACGGTGAGCACGATGCTGTTCCCACGCCGAAGCGGCCTGTCTCGGTGAGCAGCTGCTCCGCCCAAGCGCGTTTTGGAGAGAATTCTGGTTTGTGTCTAACTACAGTAATTACATTCATATTGTTACAGATATTTGTCACATATTGTGTGAATCACACGGATTCTTCCAAACAGAGCAGCCGACATAGTTCACCTGCGATGGCCCAGGGCCACCACCGTGGGTCCCCACGACGGGCTGTGTTGTAACAGAGTGGGGTCCGCGGGGTTCCTCAGGCCCCCAGGCTGTTCACCTCTCCACCGAGCCCCAGTCCCATCAGAGCTGCTGCTTCCCCGTCCTCTGTTCTCACCGTCGGCCCGTTTAAACCCAACGCCATCTCCCGCATTTCTGATCTTCCGACCTTTGTGTCTGTGGATATAAACACGGCTGTGAGACCGGTGATCCTCTTTTTGCACGTAATTCTAAATCGGTGGGCTCCAGTCTGAGGACTTCTCCTCTGAATCAGAGTGCACGTGCTTCCTAACAGCCGTGCTGCTCTCCGATTACTCTTCCCCTCGTGCGGGGAACGTGATGGTGTTCTCGGAGCAGCACGATGGCTTACGAGCTTGGATGATGTGGTCTGCTCGAGGTTTGGTGAACTGACTTAGGCATTCAGCCGTGTGTCCATCAGACAACAAGAAATAAATGCAGAAACCCCAATCCGTGGCCTTGTTGTTTCCCTCTTAACCCGTGTACTCTCTCTGGAAGTTCTCCTCGAATGAACCCGAAGGCCAGTCCTCCGGGGATGCAGGGGTCCCAACCCAGGCTCCGCGGTCCCCATGCCCACCAGCACCGACAAAGTGTGCTGATCCCGATTCCTTGAGGGGTTGCCCTAATCGCGAAGGCTACAGAATGGGTCAGACGTTAGGGACTGCATAAAGAAATCAAACACCTCTCATAGAGCCTGGGTGAGGACAGAGAAAACCAGCTCAGGGCTGGCAGAAATTCCTGAGAATGTGACACTCAGCATTGAGGCCACCAGGCTTGTCACTATGGACCTTGATTGTTTTTCAAGGAGAATTTGAGGAAGGAAGAGGATCTTTCCGACATTGTAATAATTGTAGAAAGAAGCCAAAGAACTACCATGATTGAGGGCATTTTGTCTCAAAGCCCACGTGCTCTGATGCGTGTGTGTGTGTGTCTGTATATCTGTATCTTCCGTCTCCTAAGGTAAGCCCTTTAAAGGTTTGTATCATCTTACAGCTCCTAACATTGTGTTCTGAATCTAAGACACTAACTAGATTTTTATTAACTGTTTCCCAGAGTATCCAGGTGATTTAAGTTCTACCTGATAAAAGGAACCATTTGATAAGAAACATCCTCTCGATGGTGTTATGTATATTTGGAAGCATGTGGTATTTGCCCAGGAAAGAAAGTGCACATCTAAGGTGCTGGGGAAAGGCTGGGTCCCCTAGTGAGCCCTGCAGTTTTGCATGTCCGGTAAAATCTGGGTTCAGCCTGGACTTAGGAGGCATCACACCACTTACTGAGTCACACACACACCCTTCTTGCGATTCCTGTGTTTTCCCAATCACCGTCTTCCCAAACCAGATTCTGTGAGTACTAACAGCTGAAACTCACACAGCAATGTGTTCTGCCATAAAGCCCATCAATGGGGCTAGAAAAATTACTTAACGTCAGAAGTCCCAGTGTAGGGCGGACCCTGGCGGGATCTCCCGGGCTGCCCTCAGCACTATAACAACGTGAAGCCCCTCCTCCAAAAGCAGCTGGGCTCGCCGCTCTCTCGTACAGCCGTCAGCGTCTTTTAATTTTCTTCTCACCAGCCTCCAGTCCACCCAGATAATGGCCGGATTCTTCTTGAAGGGACATTTCCGTTTGATGGATCAAATATAAAGAGAATATAAATAAGAAGATGTGGGTAAGAACACAAAACAGCGCCCGAACCCGACAAGCAGGAGACATTCACGTTCCGCCTTTGAAACCCTGCAGCCTAGCAAAGGCCTTGAGAGAGTCTGTCTCCCAAACATACCCTCGTCTTTTGTGTTTCTTGAGCATTGGTAGCGCAGGAGAAGGACCCTCGCAGGGAACCTGGGACGTGCTGTGAGGGGACAGCCCGGTGCAGCAGAGCAAATGTGGGCTTCAGCGCCAGACAGATCTGTTCCAAGACTGGCCTCACTGAGCCCCGGGGACCGATGCAGGTAACGTGACACTTCTGAGCCTCGGTCTCCCTGTCCATACAATGGGAATACACCGCCTAACCCTGCGTGGTTAGTTTGAGGACTTGAAGGAAGGCATGGGAAGTCCCTAGAACAGCCTCTGGTACAGGCTTGGCACCCAACAAGCGACCCTCTGTGATTTCACCATATCTCTGGGACCATGGCCCTTTTCGTGTATTTTGATGTTGCTGCGTTGGATTAGCCCGAGGGGTGAACCAAGGGAGAGGGTGACCCCTCCCAGCGCCTTTGATCTGGTCCGAGGTGGGCAGCCCGCACCGCGCACCCAAAGGCAGTTTACACGACAGTGTCCAGCGGCACAGGCCAGGGCTGGCTCCTCTGGGGTCCAGAAAGCGCGCTGGAGGGCTCTGTGTTCCCGCCGCTTCTGTGCCTGTGGAGGCGTCCTTTAGCCGCTCTGAGCCTCGTTTCTCTCTTCCATAAAGAAGGCGTGACCTGTGCGCAGAGACCCCCGAGGCCCGACGGGGAGACCGTGCAGGGGACGCGCTCCGTGCCCGCAGGCCACGCACACAGACCAGCAAGGGTCAGCCTCAGTCGGTCGCTGTCCCCTCTCGGCGGCCCGTGCTTCCGCCTGCTGCCGGCCAATCCCTGACAGAGCATTAGCTGGTCATGACTGTGTTAGTGGACGTGGCCTGGCACGGCCCGCCCTGGGTGTGCGTGTGAGCCACACGTGGGCGGAGGCCGACCTGCCGCACCCGCTCCAGCGGGGCTGCGTCCTGGGGGCGACGGCAACGCAGCCGCACAGCTCGGTTCGCGTCCCCAGTGAGCCCTGGGACACCCGGGTGACCTCTAGCCTGCCCCACTGCTCCCCCTGGCCCGCTGCCGCGGGTGCTGCAGCAAACAAAAGTCCCCGCCCTATGCGTTCCCGTCCCGCGCGGGGGGCGTCAGAGGGCCAGCAGGTGCACAGAACCACGCCGAGCACACGGGCCAGGGTGTGCGGACCCCGCAGGGCAGGGTGGGCGAGCGGCCGGGCCACCCGGGGCTTGTGAGCGCCTTTTAAACACAGCGACCGGGGAGGCCCCCGTGTGGGGTGCCTGAGCGAGATCTGACAGAGGTGAGGGCTGTCTGGGGAGGCGTTTCCGCAGGGGCCGAGGCCCTGGGGCGGGAGGCATCTGGCGTCGTGGAGGGGCAGCAGCGGAGCAGGTGGGCTGGGCCTCTGGGGGAGGCGAGGAGGCCGCACCAGCAACCTGGGGGCCACCTGCGGCGATGCGGGCGTCGACCCCCAGCGAGGTGGCAGCCCGCCCCCCAGAATGAAGATGCTGAGCAGGTAAGTGACGTGATCTGACTGCACACAGGACACTGGCTGCTGCGTGGAGAAAAGTCTCTAAGGGCCGAGCAGGGAGGCGTCTGGAGGTCCCGCAGGCGGACACACGGGCGGTGAGATCGCGGTGCCGGCACCACGTGGAGGCTGCGAGCAGAGGCTGCTTCTCCGTGTTTCCTGAAGGCCGAGCTGATAGGATTTGCTGACGGGTCGGTTCGCTGTGAAAGAGAAAGAAACGGTGCAGACGGGCCGGGAAAGTCGGCCCCTGGCCCTCACCGAGACAAGCCACGGGGGCACGGGGCTGAGAAGGACACGAGTCCAGGGGAGAAGCAGTCTCAGGTGGAGAGACTTCCAAGGCAGCAGGGCGAACTGGAAAATGTCCGACAGCTGGCTCTCTGCGGGGAGAGCCCTGATTTGCACCATTTGCTTATTTCTGACGGGCAGACACTCCCACCACAGGTGAGGCCAAGCCCGCAACAATACTGAACGTGGCGCTGGGGACAGATGTGCAGGACTGGCCCCGGAGAGCACCACGGCGGACGTGTGTGCCCGTGTGCTGCCACCAGGGAGCATGTCACCCACACGGCCGTCACGTCTCCACATGCCCCGTTGGCCCAAGGGCTTGAGGGACCGATGGGTTCCTCTTCGTTTCATCAGTGCAAATGCAGAACCTGCAAGAGTTCAATCAGCATTCCTTGAACAGAACCGAGCTTCATTTTAATGCCGTATTCAACCACGTGAAGAGTAATGCGCATCTCGCCATCACACTGAACACTCAGGGCAGGCTCATTCTTTATATAGTTGACGTGTGCTAGGCGCTGAAATGAGTTATTTATTTCTATAACACTTAGTGAAATAAATCCTCCTGAGGCTGCCTGTGTAAGATCCCTTTTTATAAGTAGTCAAAATTGACCTTAAACTGAGCTGAGCAGCATAGGATTTTAGTTCTAATATCCTAATGATTTAGTAATTAATAACTTTTATATTAATCAGAAGAAGAGTATGGAAAATAAACTATTAAATAATAATAAAAAGGAAGAGAGACTTTTCTTTTCTTTTTTTTTATAAGTAGTGAGTTTCCATCAAGGCAAGGAATGAATTACAATCAAGGTCATTTCCCATCTAGCGGGTCCTTGTTGACTAATTTCAGGTAGCTCCTCTGTAAAATCGGTTCTGTCTGTCTCCACTCTTCATACTCTGTTTTCTTTCTCTTTCTTTTTGCCACGCCACACATCTTGCGGGATCTTAGTTCCCCCACTGGGGAGTGAACCCGTGCCCCCTGCAGTGGAAGCGTGGACTCCCAACCACTGGGCCGCCAGGGGAGTCCCCATACTCTGTTTTCCAAACTAAAAATCAATAACCTCTAACAAGGAGGCGCTAACCAACCCCTCCCTGCCACAGACTCTGCTGCCACGTGACTGGGCCTTTCCTATCTCATCTCACTTCCTACTCAGTGTCATCGGCTTTCCTTCATCCTAATGCTATCAAAGAAATAGTGGAAAGATGGCAGATCGAATGCATGTTTTATCTGTTCTCTCCCCCAAGCCCCATTCAAATGACCACAAAATTATGTATTTAAATGTCTAACTCCCCAAGGATAAAATCAGAGGAAAGACGGTAGCAGATGAGACCGAACCAACAAAATGTGGGAATGGAGGGCCACGAGGGAGTGGCCAGCGCCGTCTCAGCAGCAGGGGAACAGCTGTGACCTCACTGCTGCAAGGGGGTCTGCAGTCACTTGCAAGTTCATGTCCTTGGGCCTCCAGCAGGCTCTTGCTCAGAAGAAGGGACAAGGCCGAAGGGCAGAAGGGCCCTCGCTGACAGTGCAGGCGTGCAGGACAGGCAGCTGCTGGCGCCCCGTCCCCCTTCCTCAGATCCCTCTCTGCTGAGAACTGAGAGCTGCGGGGGGAGGGGCAGAGTCCCTCTTGCCTGTTGCTTCTGGGGCAGGAGTAAGAGAGAGACCCATCTGCTTCAGGAGCGACAAGGCAGAGCCTCTCCCAGGACATGGAGGGAGGTGGAAGCAAAAATCCTGGAGCACCACAGGAAGGGGAGGAAAATGTTTGGGGTCCAGGATCCTATGTGTCTGCCAAGAAGTGGTCTGCAGCTGATGAGGGAGGGGCAGGAAAAGCCTATTCACGTCGGATACAGGCAGTTTGGTTACCAAGGGGACAGGAATGGGGGTGGGAGTGGGGATCCATCCCTGAGGCCAAGGTGCGCAGGGCCTGCCCAAGACTGAGACTGAAACAGGAGAGCAGAAACCCCCCTACCCCCGCCCCAAGCCACACACTTAGTAACAGTGGACGGCGGTCTACTGTGAGGGTCGGGGGGTGCCTTGGAGAGAGGCCCCTCCTCTATGGTGCAGTAACGCAGGGACAGCTAAAGCTAGAAACTGGCGTCAGGGAAACTGAGAAAACCCTCTAGCAGCTGGGTCCCCTCTCTGAGCTCAGACACAACTGTGTCCTGTTGCCAGAGGCAGTGGAGGCCAGCGGTCCAATGACGGTAACGACGGTAACGACGAAACCCAGACCCTGCTCATCTACTCTACATCTGCTAAGCCCTCCACACCAAGTCCTGACAGCAGACACATGCCCATCTCTGCGTATAGATTCTGTTTACCTAGGTCTCTGCTATTCTTCTGCCTGCAATGTCCTGTATTCAATCAAAAATTACAAGACATATGTAAGAGCAAGAAAAAAACACCCATTGTTAAGGGATAAAGAGTCAACAGAATGAGACTCAGAGGTGACCCAGATGTTGTAACTACTTCTTTAAAATAGTGATTAATCTGTTAAAAGATCTACCAGACAAGGTGGACAGCATGCGTGACGACTTTCAGCAGAGACATGGGAACTGGAATAAAGACTCAAGTGGAAGAACTGGAAGTGAATAAACATGACATCAAATTGAAGAACTCCTTTAATGGATGAATCAGCAGACTGAACACACGCCAAGGAGAGACTCAGTGACTTGATGGGAAGTAAACAGGCCAACCTTAGACTTCTCAGCAGCCACCTTAGAATCTGGAAGACGATGGTTACTACCTTCAACCACCAGTCGAGAATGAGGTTAGAGACAGTTATACGTGAAGGGTCTCAAAACATTTGCTTTCCATGCGCCTTTTCTCAGGAACTTCCTCAAGTGTTTTCTCCACCAAAACAAGGGAGTCAACAAAGAGAAAGGAGGAAGACATGGGTTCTTTAGTCGGGAACCCAACAGACGTAAGAGGCAAAGCGAGTCTCCAGGACGACGGTGCAGGCGAGGTGGCTGAGCATCTGGCCTGGAGGTCAGAGGAGGACAGAGGCTCCAGCAAGAGGATCGCCAAGAAGAAAGTGGGGCTGGTGGATACGGTTATAGCGCCGAGCTTTCACCCAGGGTGGGAGAAAGCTAACTGGCCAGAGAAGCCCCATCGGCCATCCGTCCGACCAGCTGCCTGACAAGCTGACCTTCTCCTCGTTACGTCACCGCCCACCAGCAGGGCCACATCTTGGATCTTGTCATCGCTCAGACCTGCTCCACCTCCAGAGACTTCCTGCCGGAGCTGCCTCTCCTGACACCTCCACACCTTCACACCCATGGAACCTGCTCTTCCTCCCCGTCAGGAGTTCCGCTCCTGAGCCCGCCCTGTCCTCCTGTCCCCGTCACCTTCCTTTGAAGGCAATCACCTGCTGCCCTTCCCGCTCAGAATGGGAACTCCTTTACCTGTGGTTGAAGACACGACGAGGTCATCATGATTGCACATAGTGTTAACTTAGAATGCTATTTCTAAACTTGACTTTGGAATGCAGGTGGTATTGTTTCTGCTATTTCCAAGTGTCATAATTCTGTGCTACGTAATGAGCACTATAAAATAAGTAAAAATGACCAGTCTTAGCGAAAGGACTATTGATTGCTAACACAATTATCCACTGAGGATTTTCGCTGCAAGGGGCTCTGAGGGAGGAGATGACGCGCCTGCTGCCCAGTGAAGAGCTTCAGGACTTGGCTGAAGGCCACTTCCCGGGACAGACCTCCAGAGAAGCAGGCAAATGAATGGCAGTTTCTGGAACATGGCAGAAATTCAAGAAAGCAGGACGAGAGTGGATGCTAACTGCTAATAGGATCAAATGCCAAAGAAAATGGTCTAAGTAAAGAACACCCCAGCGGAAACACGTCCTGGGGGAGCTGGTACATCGAGCGTGGACGCGGGCTGCATTGCTATTTGGTCTAAGGCCGTGGTGCTCCAACGTTTTACTTTTTTAAGGAGTAGAACTCTTTCTTCAAATTGAAACAAAAGCAGAGCTCTGATTAAAACTGAGGTCAGCGGTCTGGAGCCCCACTACCCAGTCCCACTGACTTTGGAGGTGATTCCAAAGCCCCTCTTTAGAACTAGGAAGATGGGCGATCGTTTGGAAATCTCCCCTGATCCAACCCCCACTGGTTCCTAGCATCACTGCCAGCAAGTACAGTAATATTTATGAAGACACTTGTCCTAGACTGCCTGAACGCACGTGTGGAGTTACAATATCTAATAAATAATGGAATCTGATTTTTTTTTCTAAGAAACTTTCTCAAATTCTTGCAAAGTTCCTACGTGCTGTTCCTTTTATTTTTTCTCAGCTCCAGCACCCAGACACCCAATGTTAGGAGCGTCAATGTCACCTTCTTCAGCATCTCTCTCAATTATTCATCTATTACTCAAATACCTAATTAGTAATTAGTTATACACATATGTGTGTATACTATGATAGGCAATTGGGAAACAAATTGGAATAAGGCATAATCTGTGCTCCCCAAGAAACTTGGAATCTAACAGAGATGAAAACTGATAGAAGATGCATAGATATTATGGACACCCAGAGAAAGGACATATAAATTAGCCTGATGACAGTGAACAGAGGTCAAGGAACACTTTCCAGAGAAATGACATTTGACCAAGTATTGAACGAGAAACAGGATTAAAATAAAAACAAATGATTTGCTAGAGAGATGGGCAAAGTCCAGATTGTGAAAAAGTTTGTGCTTTTCCTCTTGTATTTATGTGACATTCTCAACCAGAGAAAACTGTAGTCATGGGGGACAGATGAGTGACCGCTAAGGTGAGGGCTTAGCTCTCTGTACCCTGCCTGTGGTGGAAGTTACACAGACCTACTCCTGCGCTAACGTTCATAGAACTGCAGAGCCTCCACAGACCAGACTTACTGTGCGATCGGAAATACACAACTGCCTCTCAATAATCATGAGTCGCTCTCTCAAGGCCACCCATTCAATGCATTGGGGGAAAAATAAGTCTTCAGTGGTGTTTTTGTTTGTTTGTTTCCTTTGCTCATTTGTCAGTTTTCTAAACTATTCATTATTTATATTCCTTTTTAATTGATCCCATAATAATGACATATTAGAAAGTTTGAATCCCATTTTAAAATAAGAGTGATACATTTTAACCTTTCCAAACCCTGTATGATTTTGCAAAATAATATTATAAAATATAAAACGAAAAAAAATATATAAAAAATGTAAAATTTTTAAAGGAATAGTGACAAATAGTTTAAATTTTCTAAAGTTGGTACAGAGTTATTTATCAGCAATTTTCAAATGTAATCTCTTAGCTGAATATTTTTAATAGACCATACTGCAGTTATGAAAAAATTAACTGGATTTCTTAATACCAGTAACAAATATTTTAAACGCTGAAAATTTCAAAAGCTAGCATTTACAGTAGTATGAAAAATGTCAAATAGTTCTCATTATATGCAGTAGTTGCGTTCCATGAAGTCACCGCAAACACTGAACTAGCAAATCCTGAATCATCTTTCCTGGTGAAATAAAGGCTGAGGTTCCTGTGAGGCTGTGGCCACGTTTTCATCAACGGATCAGTACATAACCTTGTTTTATGTGTGTTCTGTTTAAAGACACCTAATTAATATATATTGTTGATCCACTAACATTGAACTCATAGCCAACAGCACTATAACTCCAGCCTCAATAAACCGTACCTGACACACGTATTTCTTCCCTAAGGTAAATACGTCACAGCCTTCTTGTATTTCGGACCCCAGACAGCACTTCAGCCCTACACTTTGTGGCTATTTTAAATGCAGAATTACTCCTTCTCCCCTTAAAAAAAAATTAACCAGAAATGTGGGAAAGGTGACATTAAATAGATTTCGGACAGGATACTTGTCTACAGTACGAGAGCGGAAATGAGAAAGCAGTACCCAACCCTGCTGGACTTCAGCTATGAGTGTGCATTGGGTGATGGGTGACTCAATGGTTTTTGCCACAAGTATTGATTTTGGAGTCAGAAATAAATTTTAGCGACTAGGCAAACTTGCAAATTGCAGAATCCACAAACAAGGACAATTGACTGTTCCTGGGAATAGATCCAATAAGAGGTGTTCAAGACACGGTAAGAACATTCCTGAGAGGAAGTGAAGAAGAGATCTAAGGAAATGGAAGAATACCCCATGTCCTTGATGAGAAGACTCAATATGGTAAAAACGTCAATTCTCCCCAAAGGAACACAATGCAATCCCAACACAGTTTTTAATGGGAATTGAAAAGCTGATTCTAAAGTGTGTATGGAAACGCAAAGTGTCAAGAATAACCATGAGCCTCTTGAGGAAGAGTAACGAGGAAGACGTGCCCTACACGGTGTGGTGATGGGACAGGGCAGGGAAATCCCCCGGAGAGGGACCATAGCCGGGAAGAGAAGAGTCGGCTGCGATGCTTGACTTATGACCAAGGCAGCCCTGCAAACACAGCAGTGAGGGAAGAATTTTCTTTTTTTGATAGATGGTCTCGATCAATTAGCTGCCCATATGGAAAAACATGAACCTTGACCGTTACTTCACACCATCAGCAAAATCATTGCAGTTTAATTGTAGCTCTAAATGTGAAAGGCAAAAGAACACAAAACGTATTAGCTATAAAGGAAAAAATTAATAAACTGGACTGTTTTGACAATTATCTACTTCATACTTAAATTACTTTGAGAAAGTTACTTAATTTAAGATCTAAACTAAGACTTCAGTTCAACAACAGACTCCATTAAGAGAGTGAAAAAGGAAGCCACAGAGTGGGAGAAAATAAAAAATATATATATATATTCTTGGAAAATAAAACAATTTATATTTATTTTATATAAAATAATTTTAATAATTATGTATTTTAAAATAAAAACACCTATAGCTAAATAAGAAAAATGACAACCAAATTAACATGGACAAGGCCCTTCCTGTTTTCCCACACCCATAGCATCTCTCTTGGTCCAAACTTTCTCTTCTTAGAAGGACAGAGTTGGGTTGGATTAGGGCCCACCCCAAGGCCTCATTGTAACTCAGTCACCTCTTTAAAGACCCTGTCCCCAGGCACAGTCACATTCTGGGGCACAGGCATTAGAGCTTCAAGTGTGAACTCGGGGGCAGGCTCAGTCCACAGCCGTCCACCCCCGGTTCTCCCAGGGTCACATCCCTCTCACGGCAGAGCCCCTTCCTGCCATCCCAACAGTCCCAAGAGCCTTAACTGATTCCAGCATCAGCTCACAGCAAAGATGTTTAAAGGGGACAGGACGCCCCTCAGGAGCATCTCCCAGGAATCCCCGGGGTCTAAATTGTCCATGTTTTCAACTGTAGAGACGAAGACAGGTTCTGACCAGCCCCTGGGAGGAAAGGCGAGCCTGCTGTGAAGAGACCAGGGCAACAGACCTCGCCGTCGGGGAGCAGCCCTGTGAGCCGTCAGGCCAGGTTCCTCTTTGCAGTCACCAGAACAGTTTTAAGGCAGAGACCCTACAATGGGTCCACAAAATCCTGCAGCTGGAAAAAGCGACGAGGATCCAGGAGTCGGTGATGCCCTTACGAGGCAGATACCCTAGGGGAGTTTAACGAAGAAAGTGAGACAGTTAACGGTGATGCCCTTACGAGGCAGATAGCTTAGGGGAGTTTAACGAAGAAAGTGAGACAGTTAACGGTGATGCCCTTACGAGGCAGATAGCTTAGGGGAGTTTAACGAAGAAAGTGAGACAGTTAACGGTGATGCCCTTACGAGGCAGATAGCTTAGGGGAGTTTAACGAAGAAAATGAGACAGTTAACGGTGATGCCCTTACGAGGCAGATAGCTTAGGGGAGTTTAACGAAGAAAGTGAGACCGTTAACTCACTGGTGAGTGAGGCACAGGGCAGCACACAGCCCCCTGGACGCCTTAACGACCACTGTCCAAAAGGAAGAGCAGCTGTGTTTGGGACCCAACGGCTAAGCCTCAGGCCCTCCTTAGATGAAAACAGTCGGTTAACTTGCTTCACTCTGTATGACAGTCTCTAGGTCCATCCACATCTCTACAAATGACCCAATTTTGTTCCTTTTTATGGCTGAGTAATATTCCATTGTATACATGTATCACATCTTCTTTATCCATTCATCTGTTGATGGACATTTAGGTTGCTTCTATGACACAAAGAGAAAAACAAATATCTTATGTTAACACATATATGTGGGATCTAGAAAAATGGTACAGATGAATCTATTTGCAGGGCTGGAATAGAGGGGCAGACGTAGAGAACGGACTTGTGGGCACAGAGGGGGAAGGGGAGGGTGGGATGAACTGGGAGATTGGGATTGACACATATACACAGCTAGGGGGACAGCTAGGGGGAACCTGCTGTGCAGCACAGGGAGCTCAGCTCGGTGCTCTGTGGTGACCTAGATGGGTGGGACGGGGGGAGGGAGGTCCAAGAGGGAGGGGATCTATGTATTCATACAGTTGATTCACTTCACTGTACAGCAGAAACTAACACAACATTGTAAAGCAACTATACCCCAATTTAAAAAAAAGAAAGAAAGAAAATAGTCGGTTAAAATACAATATTGATGTCAATGTTCCCAGCATGGGCCGTGGGTGAGAATCTAAAACATATGTCGCGGGACTTCCCTGGTGACGCAGTGGTTAAGAATCCACCTGCCAATGCAGCGGATGAGTTCAAGCCTTGGTCTGGGAAGGTCCCACATTCCACGGAGCAACTTAGCCCGTGAGCCACAACTACTGAGCCTGCGCTGTAGAGCCTGCGAGCCACAACTACTGAAGCCTGTGTGCCTAGATCCCGTGCTCCGCAACAAGAGAAGCCACTGCGGTGAGAAGCCCGCGCACTGCAACGAAGACCCAACGCAGCCAAAAATAAATAAATTTATAAAAAAATAATAAAATAAGATAAAACATACGTCACTGCCCTGCTGCACTGGGCCAGTTAATTCCAAACCTAAAACAAGGTTTCAAGTGCAGGACAGAAAATACCTAAAAGATAAAAAAGAATAGCTATTATAAAGATGAATATAACAAATGACTGTATTAGACCTAACATTAAGCAAAATGGGTGAGAAAACCACAGAACAAAATAAAAATAAATGACAGCTAGAATGTTTATAATATGTATTGCAAGATGCTGATATTATTAATTCATAGAATCTTACACCCAGATTTCCAGATTTAAAAGTAGGCACAGCATATCCACAGCAATTTGCAAAAGGACAAGGCAAGTGGCGAATACAAATGGGAAAAAAAAAAGTGTAACTCATGGAAGTAAAAGAAATGCAAGTTAAAAGGAGTTCCTTTTTCTTTTTTCTTTCTTTTTTTTTTTGCAGTACGCGGGCCTCTCACTGCTGTGGCCTCTCCCGTTGCGGAGCACAGGCTCCGGATGCGCAGGCTCAGCGGCCATGGCTCACGGGCCCAGACGCTCCGCGGCATGTGGGATCTTCCCGGACCGGGGCATGAACCCGTGTCCCCTGCATCGGCAGGCTGACTCTCAACCACTGTGCCACCATGGAAGCCTGGAGTTACCATTTTTAACCTTTAAAATTGGCAAAGATTTTCAAAAATTATAATTCTCAGGGTTGGCAAGGGATTAATGAAATAGAAATTCCTCAACAGGTAACAAAAAGTCTTATAATAGTCATCTCTAGTGACCTGGGAAATCTGCTTTTAGACTTCTACACTAGAGAAATAATCAGAGATGTATTGAAAATCACTGCAGTTATTTTAATAGCAAGATATTGAAATTATTCAATATGCCTAAAATTGGGGGAATGGCTAAAACATTGTGTTACAGTCATAAAATTGAATACCATTCAGCCACTAAAAATTATACAGGTTCAGTTCCAGACCACTGCAATAAAGCAAATATCACGATAAAGTGAGTCACATGAATTTTTTGGTTTCCCAGTGCATGTAAAAGTTATGGTTACGCTATACTGTGGTCTATTAAGTGTGTAATAGCACTGTGTCTAAAAAAATGTACACACCTTAACTAAAAAGTACTTTATTGCTAAAAAATGCTAACCATCATCTGAGCCTTCAGCGAGTCATAGTAGTAACATCAAAGCTCACTGATTACAGATCATAATACACATAATAATAATGGAAAAGTAGGAAAATGTACCAAAATGAAATGAAATGAAAAGTACCAAAATGTAACACAAAGACTCAAAGTGAGTAAATGCTGTTGGAAAAATGGTGCTGATAGACTTCCCACAAGCCTTCTATTTGTAAAAAGTACAATATATGCGAAGTGCAGTCAAGCGGAATACAATAAAACGAGGCATGCCTGTATTTCCAAATAATATTTTAAAAATATTTTGAAATATGCTCACATTATAATGTTAAATTAAAAAGGCAGTTGGGACTTCCCTGGGTTCAATCCCTGGTCAGGGAACTAAGATCCCACATGCTGCGGGGCAGCTAAGCCCCCGTGCCACAACTACTGAGCTCGCACTCCTCAAGGAGGGAGCCCATGTGCTGCAAACTACAGAGCCCACGCGCTCTGGAGCCCGTGTGCCACAACAAGAGAGAAGTCCACGCGCCGCAACTAAGACCTGATGCAGCCAAAAATAAATAAAAGAAAGAAAGAAATAATAAATCTAAAAAAAACGAATACACGAGTGACGATTCTTATAAAAAGAAGACAATGGCAAGGGGACGCAACAAGGAAACAATCCAAGGAGAACTCAGCACTGTGTCACAGGTGCCACCTGCTCGCAAGCCGTGTGCCCTGGGTGAGTCATTGACCTGTCCAAACCTCAATTTCCTCATATTATAAAAGGGAATAACTCTTTTGTTGTAAGAATTGAGAAGACATATGTAAAGCAATTTGTAATGTCTTAACACAACAGTGCCTCTAAATGATGTATTTAAATAATAATAGTGATACTAGTCATTGACATTTATTAAATGCTTATTCAGGTTCAGACACTGTGTTTTGAGTATTATTTATTTAATCTTCGAAACCACCATGGAGTTAGGAACTATTCTCTCCATTTTACAGAAACTGAAGGGCAGAGAAGTTAAAGTAACTCGACCAAGCCCAACAAAATACATTAAAAAAAACCCCAAACAATCGGAGATAAGGATGATGCAGAGATGAAGCTGTGACGTAGACTTCACATCACACCGCGATCGCCACGGCCCGCGGAGACCCGCTGAGGAAGGACAGCGGGCTTGGAGGCTCGAATCTGCAACACGGTTGGTCCAGCCGTGCTCCTCGTGTAGCTTCTGCTCTAAAATAAAGGGGCTGAAGCGCCAAAGGCTGTGAGCTCCCTCCCTCCCGCCTGTGTGTGTGTGTGTGTGTGTGTGTGTGTGTGTGTGGCAAAAAAAAAAAAACCCACGTAACAAAATTGACCATCGTCACCATTTTTAAGTGTGTAGTTCAGTACTGTTAGTATACAGTCGGCGCTTTCTGTCTCGGGGTTCCCCACCAGTGAATTCAACCAACTGTGAATCAAAAATGGTCCCCAAAATTCCAGAAAATTCCAAAAAGCAAAACTTGAATTTGCAGTGCTCCAGCAATTGTTTACATAGTATTTACATTGTATTAGGTATTGCAAGTAATCTAGAGGGAAGGTGATGGAAATTCCAGTCTAACTTTTATTAGAGCAGCAGCTTCCTTTTTTTTTTTTTTTTTTGCGGTACGCGGGCCTCTCACTGCTGTGGCCTCTCCCGTTGCGGAGCACAGGCTCCGGACGCGCAGGCTCAGCGGCCATGGCTCACGGGCCCAGCCGCTCCGCGGCCCAGACTGGGGCGTGAACCCGTGTCCCCTGCATCGGCAGGTGGACTCTCAACCGCTGCGCCACCAGGGAAGCCCAAGCAGCAGCTTTCTTGCTCCTCGTGCAGCCTTCTTCCAAAAGGGCTGCGACCCGAGAGCGGTCACAGAGCATCCGCGCGCGCCCTCTGGTCTTTTGCACCGGTTATGACCCTTTCAGTAAACAGTGGAACACACTGACAGAGGTTGTTTCACTCTAATTTTGGGCCTTGGGGTATAAAAGCTGGGGAGAGGAGCATGAAGTGAATGCGCGCGGCCACTCTCCACTTTGAAGGAGCCCCTGAGCCTCACGGGCCAGTCCCATCGCGTCCCCACCGGCAACCCCCCTCCTAGGAGCCTCCACGTGGTGCTGTGGCCACCGGGGCCACTGAGAGCTCAGATCCCGCCACCCCCCATCCCCGGGACCAAGGATCAGAACCCCAGGCCAGGCCCGGCGTCAGGGGAGGGACTTTCTCAGGCCCCGGGCCCCCCACTCGCTGCCACCTCCTTCCCTCCCTCTCCCCCTCCCCTCCCCCTCCCCTCCCCTCCTCTCCCCCCTCCCCTCCCCTCCCCCTCCCCTCCCCTCCTCTCCCCCTCCCCTCCCCTCCCCCTCCCCTCCCCTCCTCTCCCCCTCCCCTCCCCTCCCCCTCCCCTCCCCTCCTCTCCCCCTCCCCTCCCCTCCCCTCCCCTCCCCTCCCCTCCCCCCTCCCCTCCCCTCCTCTCCCCTCCCCTCCCCCTCCCCTCCCCTCCTCTCCCCTCCCCTCCCCTCCCCTCCCCCTCCCCTCCCCTCCCCTCCCCCCTCCCCTCCCCTCCCCTCCCCCCTCCCCTCCCCCCTCCCCTCCCCTCCCCTCCCCCCTCCCCCCTCCATCAACTTGGCCCCATTCATGAGCACACGCTGGAGGCGGGGACAAAAGACTAACAAGACGGGCACCCTGCCCTTCAGGAGATGGCCATGTGACGAGGGGACAGCAAGCAGGACCCCACACACCAACCGGAACACAAGCCAGCAGGTGCTGGCCCATCTTCATCTCCCAGAACCAGAGGGTCGGGGGACGGCCTTGGGGCCCCATTGATGGACTCGGGCCTCGACCTCGAGCTCGGCACAAAGCTGAAGACCACACGGCCCAGTCCCTACAGCCCCAGGCGTGGGAGCCAGAGGGTCATAAATCACCAGGAAGCAGGTGACAGGTCGAAGGGGGGGAGTGTGAACTACACGCAGTGAACATGGGAACCAGCCCTCGATCCCACCCCGCCAGACCCCTGAAAACTAAAGTGGATAAAAGGAGACCCCAAAATGCTCATTTTTAATTTGACTCCCTCTTTCAAGAAGAAAAACCTATCAACAACAACACAAATAATCACGTTGATGCTGTGTTTGCTATACTGTTGACACGAAGTTTAAAAAGCGCCCTGCTTCTCAGCAGCAACTATAGAAAACTGTGGGTGCGTTTGTGTGTTTTGTTTTGGTTTCGGGGTTTGCTTCAGAGAGACAGCTTTGACTTGTTTGATTTCTGTAGGATAATAAATAACAGTTGGCAATAAAAAAATGTCAGGACTCTGCCGCAGCAGTCAGGCTCCCGAACAAACAGTCTTCAGTAGCCCTGGAAAACCAAACACCAAAAGGACCTTCACTGGGGAAAAGAAAAGGAAAGACACAGCAAGCACCCCGAGCCTCTGCATGTTTGCAGAAGTCGGGCGTTCGGAGAAGCTTCCTTGCTTGGCCCACATCTGCTGATTGGTCATTTGTTATTCAGGTTAAAAACAAAACAGAAGTGGGCATTGTTCTGATACTTGCCCTGATAATATCCCAAGAAAACTCTAGAGCTGGCAGGAGAGAAAAGCAGATAATCGTCAATGCTGTCACTTGACTTTGAAAAGCACTGATTTTTCTTTTAAAGGAACATCTTCAGTTTCCAAGACCGTACACGGTTTCTCACTGCAGCTCAAAATTTTCCATTGGGCTCCCTCCTGGGAACAGACAGGGCCCAGGGCAGACGCTGCGGGACCCGCCACAGAGGCCAGGGGTCGGCTCCGTCCTTGGACCGCCTGCCACTCCCCCGGAAGAAGGACCTTCTGTTCCTCCTTTGCCTGTAAAGAGGACTCCTCAGACCGGCGCTCTAGGTCTTTTGCAATCACAGTCGTTTCCTAGACCGAAAAGAATTACCCATTATATTTATTAAGTGCTTCGATTGCCTATGATAAATTATTTAATCCTCCAAATAGCGCTTTGAGGAGGCTGCTCCCGCCCATGTCGCCAAGGCAGCCTTTCCCGGGGTGGGGGGGGTGGGGGGGTGCCGGTGGGGGAGGTCGTCGGTTGAGGTCAGTGAGAGCGGGGGAGGGGCCACCCACACCTGCCGGACCGACCCCCGTGCCGTGCTGGTCGCTGTGTCTCCCACCCACTGCTTCTCTGCGTCACTGGCACCCAGCACCAGCACCGCTGCCGTGACTCACTCTCCCTGGAGCCACACCCCCGTTACCTTTGCCACCCCTCCTGTCCTCACCTCCTCCCCGAAGCCCGTCCCGGTCACCCCGCGGCCCGGCATCTCTGGGTGCCGATCCGAGTTTGCAGACGCTGGCTTGTCGGCTGGTGGGTGGCAAGGGACGGTCTGATTCAGACTCGGTTTCCAGGCCCTGATCTTCAATCATTACGTGCGTGGCCTTGGGGACGTCCCTTCACCCCACGAGTCTCGTCACATCACCTCCCAGAGGCACTGAGGGCCCGGCTCACAGGGCGGCCCCCGCCCCCTACGAGCGCTGGGGGGCCTGGGGTCTGGGGGACGGGGTTCCTGCCTCGCGCCCTAGACGTGCCCTCAGCTCCACGCCCACCTTCAGTGCCAGTCCAGTGACAGCCAGAGAATGGTGCAACTGGTAAGACCGAAGCCAACAGGAGAGGAGAGGACAGGCAGGGCGAGGCAACAGGAGGACACAGCGCTTGGCCCAACACCTTCCCTCTCTCAAGAAACTGCTGGAGGACATGCTTCGGCAAAATGAGGGAATAACGCAAAGAAGAAACGTGGTCCCAGGAGGGGCAGCGGGGCCCGAGGGGGGCGGCGGACGGGCCCGGGGGGGGGCGTCCAGACGGTGGAGGGAAAGCGGAGAACAAATGGAGCGCGGAGAAGCCAGAGCCCCGTCCGGAGCTCGAACAGCGCCTCCCGAGCACGTGACGGGCGCGTGGAAAGGCTGGGAAACCGAACAATGGCCACACAGAGAGCCCAGCGGAAGGAAGCGCCGTCCCTGCGGCTGCGGGGCGGGAGGTCGCGAGGGAGGAACGGCGCAGACAGCAAGCTCGGTCCAGAAGTGACTGTGTACGCAGTTAAAGTAACATAGAGAACCAGTATGTATTTAACCAGAATCCGGGACGTGGATTTGTGACGAGGACAGAGGGAAGGGGTGGGCACTGGGTGGGAGCAGTGAGGGTGAGTGGAAGCCAACCCTCCAGGTTCCATAAACGTCAGCAGGTCTAAAACGCACAATCAGGAAGTAGCAGAATAAGCACATTGTGTAGAAATCACGGGGTAACTCTCAGAAGAGCTGTAACAAATGAAGGGCTTTGGTTGCCTTTGGGGCAAAGTGTCGCTGTAAGGAGAGGGGTGGGCGGAGGGCTGAACTGTTTCCTGAAAGCCTTTTGGGTCTACTTGAAGTTTTAAACTGTGTACACTTATTATTTTGATAAAATTTTTAAAATAATTAGTATTTCAGTCAATACTTAGTTAAATGGCATGAAATACAATTAAAACCTGTATTTCACGAATTTAAATAATGGAACATAGTTTTACCAGGACACTCAGCAAGTATTTAGTCCCAAATGAGACAGAACTGGGAAACAGAACCTCCCGGCTGAAGGGACGGCGGCCTCGCCCTCGGCAGCCCTAGAGGAGTGTTGTCACTGCCAGTGGCATCTGACCCCGCAGACTTAATAATGGATTTGAAATGCAAGACCTCTGAAGACGAAACATTTAGCTATAAATGTTGTTTTCATGATGGAGAGGAATCTAGGACAACTTAAGGACAAGGAAACGTTTAGGACCTGAAACACCCAGGTCAGCCGTCCAAATTGATTAGGCCTTGCCCCTCCTCCCTTCCACGGGCCCTAAAACATGCCGCTCTGGGAAACAAGGAGGGCTCTGTCCTAAGTTCTCTTCCCTTAGGAAGTTGGGATAATCAACTCCCCTATGAGTGCAGTGCGCATCTTTCTTTTCACACGTTAGAATACTGCTCCCACTCACAGAAGTGAATGAGATTTAAGACTTTGAGCCCCACCCAAGAGCATGTGGTTACGAATATCCCCGAAGGCCTTTACTTATGGGCTGTTTGCGTTGTGCAGACGACGCTATGGTACATTTCCCAGGGGCTGATGGAATCCTGGACCGAATTAACCCCAGTGAGCATCGGACGTCATCACAGGCACAGAGTGGAGAGAGGCCTGGAAGGAAGAATTCCTGTCCCGGAGGAGCTCGTGATCCCACTAAGGATGCTGTAAACCTACAGAACAGGCAGTTCGAGAAGGTGCCTGAGGAGGAAGGAGGGGGAAGGGAGGGGTGATTTTCTGCTGGAACCATCAGGCGAAAACCTCGGGAAGCAGGCGGTCCAGCAGACTGGCCGCAGCTCCCACAGCCGCTCATCCCAGCATATCCTGCTGCTCTGACTGTCCCCTCCCTGTCCAGTCACCTGCTGTTACCCTGTCATCCATCTGTTGGAAGACAGAACATCCATCTCAAAGTGGGAGTCGTGATAAAGCATTTCCTGATTGCTCACTTGAAACACTGTCATTGGGACCTGCCTGGTGGCGCAGTGGTTAAGAACCCGCCTGCCAATGCAGGGAACACGGGTTCGAGCCCTGGTCTGGGAAGATCCCACATGCCGCGGAGCAACTAAGCCCGTGCGCCACAACTACTGAGCCCACGTGCCACAACTACTGAAGGCCGTGTGCCTAGAGCCCGTGCTCCGCAACAAGAGAAGCCACCACAATGAGAAGCCCGCGCACCGCAACGAAGAGTAGCCCCCGCTCGCCGCAACTAGAGAAAGCCCGCGCGCAGCAACGAAGACCCAACACAGCCAAAAATAAATAAATAAATGTATTTTTTTTTTTAAAAAAAGAAACACTGTCATTTAACTAAACTGCTGGCCCTTCCTCACGCCCCTACCTGGAGCTCCCAGCGATCTGCTGCATTTCATTGTCTAAAATTGTGTCGTTCCCAGTCGTGGCTCCTGACACCAGCTTAAAGCAAAATGGACAGCAGTTGACAACCCATCTGCACAACTGTCAGGAAACTGTGAGAAACCACAAGATTTCAGGCAATGGCTACTAAATACTAAACTCCATGGGCCTCCATCTGCCTTGTCACCACTGTAACCCAGTGCTCAGGACACAGAGGGGCCTGATAGGCCTCTGCTGCCTTGAGAAAACACATGAATGGCCAGTGCACTTATAAGAAATTCTCCAACCCCGTTTCTGGGTGGTTACCAGGAAAAACAACGCTAACTTGAAAAGGCATCTGCGCGCCACGTCCACTGCAGCAGCATTTACAATAGCCGAGGTCTGGAAACAACCTAAATGGCCATCAGTGTTTGAATGGATTAAAAAAAAGATGTGTTCCCCACACAATGGAACGTTACTTGTTCAGCCTAAAGAAGGAAGCCCTGCCGTTTGCGACAATGCGGATGGACCTCAAGGGCATTAGGCTCGGTGAAATACGTCAGACAGAGAAAGGCAGGTACCGCATGATCTTACTTCGTACAGCCAACAAAAACCAGGCGCGTAGATACGGAGAACAGACTGATGGCTCTCAGAGGTGGTGGCGGGGTGAGGAAGGTGGGTGAAGGGACTCAACGGGCACGAACTGCTAGTTGTGAAATAACTAAGTCATGAGCGCGGCAGCACACGGCCTGAGCGCGGCAGCACACCACAGCCTGAGCGCGGCAGCACACGGCCTGAGCGCGGCAGCACACAGCATGAGGGCGGCAGCACACAGCATGAGGGCGGCAGCACACAGCATGAGGGCTATAGTTAGCAACACCGCATGTCTATTTCAAAGTTGCTAAGCGAGTAGACCTTAAAAGCTCTCCCCACAAGGAAAAAACAAAATTCGGTAACTGTGGATGTTGACAGATGTTAGCTAGACTTACCATGGTGACCATTTCACAATATATACAAATATCGAATCACTGTATTGTACACCTGCAACCGATAAAATGTTATATGTCAATTGTACCTCAATCAAAACAAAACAAAACAGAAAAAAAACCCAAAACCACAAAAACAAATTCTCCTTGGTAAGTAACAAATGGCAAACTGTTTACGCCTACAAGAACTTCTGTGCTGTGAAAAATGCATAGCATATTTTGAGGCTCCAAGAAAATGTTTCTAAAATACCTGATCTTATGAAAGGAAGAGGCTGAACTCAGCCACGTGAAAGCATTGTTATCAAGAGAGTGACTGTCAGGCTCTGAGCTTGAAAAAGGAAGAAGGGAAGTAATGAGCCCTGCTCAGGGTGAAGTGACCTGCCCGCTGCCCGCCCGAGAAGGCACAGAAGAGGAAACGATGAATAAATGGATCACATTGAAGGAAATGACAGAGTGCGACAGCCACCGGGACAAGAAGGACATGAAAGAAAAACTGGAGAGACTCGTTAGGGAGAAAAATTTTAAAGATAAAAGGTTTTAATTTCAAAGCTTCCCTTTTTCCCAGCATGTTTCTGAATAGAGCTTGAAAAGGAAGCAAAATGACCCCAAACCAAAAAGTGGCAGCAGAATTCCCCAATGCAGAGCTGGCGACCACCGTCGGGGCCAGCAGGGACCCCCCAGGCCTGTCGTGCTCACCAGGGGGGACCTGCGGCAGCGACGGGGGACTCGCACATCCGCTCAGGCCACGCTCGTGTCCACAACCGCTCGGAGTCAGCTCTGAGACACACAGGAAGATAACACGGCCCCATTTCTCACTTGGCCGAGCGGTGCTTCCCCAGCTCAGACACTTATTTGTAAGCAGCCCAGATGCAGAACAACTTTCGGGTGTTTCCAAATATCAGATCCACTCACCGGGTGAAGCTCCGTCCGAGAGCAGCTTCTGTAGCAGTGGGGCCCAGGGTCAGGAGGGCAGGCCCTGGGTCCGCCTCTCGCTCCTTATGGGATGTCAGGCTCGTCCCCGTCCTGCTCTGAGACGTGGTTTCTTAGGTGTGAGGGCTACAGTTGCTCTGCAGATCGTGTCAGGTCGCTGCGCAGACAGGCTTTGCACGCTGTCGACCTGCATTCGCACAGGCTCCGAAGACAGAGACCCGTGATGGGCCAGAGGCGGGGGCATGGCCAATCCAGGCGAGTACTGTATGGGCCTGACGCTGGGCCCAGCCAGGGGGTCCTGCACCCCAAAGGCAGCTCGGCTCAGGCTGAGCCCCATGAGGAGAGAGCCCCGGGGCGGGGGGCCGTCCTGGGTGTGCCGGCCCCAGCCCAGCTCCCGGCGGACAAGCTGCATGAGATTGGCAGAGCCCACGGGATCCTGAGAAATAACCCACCAGTGGTTTTTTAAACCACTAAGTTTTGGAGCCGTTTGCTACACAGAACCGATAACGTAAGCGACAACTCTAATAAAAGTTTCCATCGTTGACAAAACGGTTCCTTCGACAGGCAGCTCTGAAGAGGAAGCCGTCATTCGGGTGACTAAGCCCTCCTCTGGGTTTACGTTAATTAGCAAAGCTCCCTGTCCACAGAGGTGGGAAGAGGGACCCACAGCTGGTACCTGCCGGGCACCAGGGCTGCTCACACCTGGCAGCTCCGCCACTTTCCCCAACCCTCCCCCAAGACCCACAGACAGTTGGCTTGCTACAAATAAAACACAGATTTTTACTCTTTTCAGTTTCTCCTTTTAAAATTAAAAAACCCACTGAAGGGCTTCCCTGGTGGCGCAGTGGTTGAGGGTCCGCCTGCCGATGCAGGGGACGCGGGTTCGTGCCCCAGCCCGGGAAGATCCCACATGCCGCGGAGCGGCTGGGCCCGTGAGCCATGGCCGCTGAGCCTGCGCGTCCGGAGCCTGTGCTCCGCAACGGGAGAGGCCACAACAGTGAGAGGCCCGCGTACCGCAAAAAAAAAAAAAAAACCCACTGAAATAGTCACTCCACGTACTACAGAAAAGGAGGGCAAACGGGCTTGGAGATGTGAGCTGAGCCTGTGTCACCCCAGGGCAGCGGGTGGCTGCCTGGGCCCAGGTGCTCTGTCCGGGGCGGCCGCCGTGCCCTGTGTTACAGCCGGGCGTCCAGTGGATCCGCGCCGGGTGCTGGTCCTTCCTGTGCCCCAGTCAGCCCTGGACTGTCTACGAACCGGTCACTCTTCCTGAGCTGGCCGCCCACCTGGTGTTTCCGCAGGTAATCAGCTCCCAGCCATCGGCCGCGTGGCACAGGCCTACTGAGGAAGCGCTGGGGAAATGACCCTTGTGCCACGTGGAACATCAGGATGCTTTTCAAGCTCTCGTTGCCCAGACAGGTCCCCGTGAATAGCACCTGGAGGATGTCGCGGACGAGGGGGGCCTCGAAGAGACGGGGGTCAGGGGCAGGCTGTGCCCTTCCTGTGATGGTTCACTTTAGGAAGCAGAATCAAGGGGCAACTTTCCAAACAGCGGAGCTGCTACTTCCAAGTGTAAAAAGACCCCAAGAGGTACAGCCTTTTACGGCTACAACCTTAACCTCAAACTTTACGCCCCCTTCACCCGTGTCTGGGTCCACACTGCATGACAGATGACAGAGAAAAAGGATCATCGTTACGAACATTTATAACCAACCTCATAGAAGTCAATTGTTTGGGCTGAATTACTCACATGATGAATGGAACCTGACATTACATTTCCAAGACCTCAAAAAGGCCAGAAACTTAGACAGGAGAGAGCTGGTCTTCTCCGGGAGGGCGCGGCTGGCACAGAGACAGAAGAGCAGTCAGTGTAGACCGGAGCATCAGGACCCGCTGACCGTCCCTCTGAGGCTGTGGGTCTCTCTGAGAGTCTAATCAAGGCTATGACACCTTCTCTAGAAAGACGCACGTAAGCTTGGACACAAGCTTTGTGGACGATTGCGTGGAGCTCAGGGACCAGAAGCCCATCCTTGTGGCTTTGCTGGCAGAGCATGGGCTCCAGACTAAGACTCCTCCACACGATGCCTGGGGTCCCTGCCCCGAGGCCAGGAGATGGGAGCTCAAGTCCTACCTCTGCCATTTCCTAGCTGTGCATCTTGGTCACACCACTTAACCCTCGACCGTAGAATGGGGATCACGCTTGTATTTCAAGGATTGTTGTGAAGCTTAAAATCAGTTAAGATACACCCGATAGCACATTATCTGCACACAAACAAATGTGAAAACAATGCCTGAATATGTGGGTGACATTCGTCTGCAAGCCCTAAGAAAGCGTTGACTCCGCTGAAGGACAGAGACGAGGTTTCTGGGTCACTGTTGGCCACAGGCCATCACATCTGTGAGCAAATCAGAGACCAACACAGTACCTGGAGGGACCAGGGTCGGGGACCCCCAGCAGCTCAATGCAGTTCTGCCGGGGACCGTTGTAAAGGACAGGAATGAAGGGTGAGTAGGTGGCCTTGCTGTCCTTCCAGGGGACTCTCCGCTGCAGGAGGAATGAAACAATGTCACTGGTAAGCTGGCCCTGATTTTGTGAAAAACTGGAAGGAGGGATGAGCCCATAGAACTGGGGTCCGTCCCGGGGCTCCTGCAGAGGCCACAGACGTCCGTCCAACATCCCCGTTCTCTTCTGTCACCTCCCGTTCACAGCGTCACGCCTCTGCTCTGCTTTACAGGACGGAGGTGTTCCTGCCACCCCCATTTCTGCCGGTATTTCATTCCAGGCACATGAGGTGGCGGGAAGAGCCCAGGTCGGGAATCAGGAGGCTGGGTTCGGACACTCTTACGTGTCTGGGCAGGTGCCTGCCTACGTGTCTGGCTCTGCCTCGTCCAATAAATACTTGCGAAATGAAGAAATGAATGACCCTCTCTGAACCCCTCGCTCCTTCCTCACCTGAGAACCGTTTTCCAACGAGCTCCCGCGTGGGAAAGCACCACAGGATCCGTGGGGCACGGACAGTGAGTGGTGTGAGGACACACACACCCCCCCCCGCTGAAGACCGGGAGAAACCACGCGGAGGGGGGCTCCCCGTGGGTGGGGGTGCCGCCAGCAGAGCTCAGCAGTCGTCACACCCACAGGGCAGACCTGGGTTCAGCAAGACAGGTCTTTGCCTCGATGTCACCTGTGCCCACCGAGCCCGAGAGGTGTGCGTGTGTCCACCTTTCAACCGCACCTGCCTACGGACATCGGCGGCAGCTCCGCAGGGCTGAACCACGTCCCCCAGTGCGGGGTAAGGACCACATCAGTGTCGCTCCTTGCCCCACACTTAACTACGTGGACTTGGGTGTCAGCTATCGAGGACACTGGGTTTTAATGACACGTGAAAAAGTTTACAGCAACATCACACCTACAGAAGCTAATTCTGCAGAGCTGATTTCCTAGCAAAGGAAGAGTCTTTAAAATCATTACTCAGAAAACCTACGTGAGAGAAGAATCTGAAAAAGAATAGACATATGTGTATATATATATGTGTGACTGAGTTACTGTGCTGTACACCTGACACTAGCACAGCAGTGCTAATCAACTAGACTCCCATACAAAATACAAAGTTAAAAGAAAAATCATTACTCAGGTTAAGGAGATGAGTGCTCGTTCCAGTTAACAAAACTCCCTGCACACCTGCTGTGGACAAGGCACTTTACGGGCTGCTGTGCTGGGTGCTGGGTGCCGGGTGCCGGGTGCTGGGTGCCGGGTGCTGGATACTGAGTGCCGGGTGCTGGATACTGGGTGCTGGCACTGATGCTTGGTGCTGGGTGCTGGTACTGGGGCTGGGGGCTGGGTACTAGAAGAGGCAATGATATTTCTGTTCTCAGGGGTCTTTTATCCTGAAAACATGCAAGTAAACTCTCAGTATCACATATCACAGAGCGACCTCAGTACGGAGTAATCGTGTGAACGACACACAGAACGGTCAGGGGGAAATGCCTGTTATTCATGAGAACCAAGAAAAGCAGCTGTCAGCTGAGCCCTGAGAACAGGAATGAATTTTCCAGCTGGAGGAAGCAAAATCCAGACCCCAGGAGCGGCATCGCCCAGAGACGCGCAACGACCGGCACCAAGTGCGTGGAGGGCATCGAGGACGGATGTGCCCGAGGCCGGCCGTGCGGGTCCACGTGGGAGGCAGGCGCCCAGGTGGGGCAGGGCGGCCTCAGGGGCAGCTCCGCGGCCGGAAGCTCTCCTCTAGGTGCCCACTTGAGGGCCTGGGCCGCCAGCCCGCAGCCTCTCACCTCCTCCAGCCACTCCGCACAGGGGGTTGGGGGCGTCCCGGCCCTCTGCCTGCCTGGCCCCCGGCAGGCCCCAGACAGAGGGTCCAGGCCCCCCGCACGGTCCCCAGGGCCACCCCGCCCCCATTCGTGGACCCTCAACAAGCGAGGCGAATGAAAGAACCCGCCAATGAAAAGGTGACAACGGCCCAAATAAAGTCACCAGAAAGATGAGAACAGAGACAGCAGAGAAATGGGAGGAGAGAAGCAAGGTGGTGCCCCAGGGAGGGGAGGACGCCGGTGAGTGGGAGGCTGGGATCCCGGGTGGGGCTGGATGGGGCAGCGTCCCCCCCACCAGGCTCTCCCCTCTCCCCTCCATGACTTTCTGTGTGATCAAATTTGGCAGGATCAGTAATAAGACACTTTCGAGTCTCTACTTCCCCACCGACCGTTCCCTCGCCCTGTTGGAAACTAGCACACAAGGGACAAACTAAATCAAAGTTCTCACTAGCCACGGGTCTCGGGGTGTCATTCACCTCGATTAAGAGGAAATGGCTCCAAGGTTGCAATGGCCTGTCGCAGAAGATGCTGCCCGTCGGTGCCACCTGATTCAGGGATGTGAGTTGTGGACCAGCTGATGCTAAGCTGCTCTCCTGGCACCAGCTGGACGTGCACAGGCCAGGACGCGACCCGGAGGGGGGGCCCGCCTCCAGCTGCTCCCAGGCAGCGTGGCTGCGCGTCCTCCGAGCCGCGCAGAGGTTTTCATCAAAGATTAGACAGGGCAGCGGTGGGCACGGCCCTGTTCCGCCGACACGGAGGGCTGCCTGCCTGGACGGCCCGCACTGTGGGCTGAAGGAAGCCTCGGGAGTAAAACAGCTGCGGCTTTGGGTCAAAGTCCCGCCGCGGCCGGACAGCCCAGCGCACTGAAGTCAGCTCCCATTCTGCAAACAACCCCAGCGGAGTAGACGATAGGTGTGTCCAAACCCTCTTTGCTGCTCAGAAAATAATGCTTCGGGAACCCAGACCTGCCAACGTGGGGTGCTCCCTGCCTGTCCTCTGTAAAAGCCAGAAGCCCCTATAGCCCTTTCTAAGCAGCCGCCCCGCAGACACTGCAAAGGAGGGACCCTGAGTGTGGAGGCCGGAGCCCCCGACATAAGGCAGCTGAGAGGAGACACAGACAGCAGAGGGGCTGAGGGGGCCAAGGGCTGCAGCCCGGGTCTCCCGCCCTCGCTCGGCCCCTGCCAGGTGCTGTGTGAGGCCTGGAACACCACAAGTCCTCACCTATTTGCTGAGCAAATGAGAGAGAAATCGCCGCAGGGATCCGTGTGATACAGAACACATCTCTTAAGAGAGGAAGCTGTTTCAACATTTCAGCATTTGTTGTGAGTAAATGCTGTTAGCTACAGAGCACTCTTCTGTGAATTAACGCCAGACCTTAAGCTAAAGAGCTCGGGGCTTTTCTGTACTGATTTTTTAATTAACAGACTTTATTTTTTAGAGCAGCGCTATGTTTGCAAGCACAAAGTATAGAGAGTTCCCACACACCACCTCTCTCCTACACAGTTTCCCCACTATCAACATGCCCGAGAGATGGTACCCTTGTTACAATAGGTGAACCTATAGACACACATCATCATCACCCAGAGTCCATAGTTTACACTGGGGTTCACTCTTGGTGGTGTACTTTCTATGGGTTTGGGCAAACGTATAAGACGTGTCTCCACCATTCTAGTCGCATACAGAGTAGTTTGCCCTGAAAATCCTCCGTGCTCCATCTTTTCATCCCTCCATCCCCCCAACTCCTGGCAGCCACCAATCTTTTTCCTGTCTCCATAGTTTGGCGTTTTCCAGATGTCATATAGTTAGAATCATACAGTCTGTAGCCTTTGCAGACTGGCTTCTTCCACTTAGGAATATGCACCTGTTTCCTCCATGGCTCTTCGTGGCTTGACAGCGCATTTCTTTGTAGCACTAAATAATATCCCACTGTCTGGACGCACCACAGTTTATTTATCCATCACCTACTGAAGGCCATCTTGGTTGCTTCCAAGTTTTGACCGTTATGAATAAAAGCGCTATAAACATTCGCGTGCAGGTTTTTATGTGGACATAAGTTTCCAGTTTCTTTGGGTAAATACCAACGAGCACAACTGCTGGACCCTATGGTAAGACTAGCCTTGTAAGAAACAGCCAACTGTCTTCCAAAGTGGCTGTAAATTGTGAATTCCCACCAGCAGTGAGTGAGGGTTCCTGTTGCCCCACACACGCTCTGCAGTATTTGGACTTTTCATGGTTTTGGATTTTAGACATTCTAACAGGTGTGTAGTGGTATCTCATCGCTGTTTTACTTTGCGTTTCCCTGGTGTTGTAGCTAAAAAGTCATCACCAAACCTAAGGGTACCTCTAGATTTTATCTCCTATGCTATCTTCTAAAGTTTTAAAGTTTTAAAGTTTTAGGTCCATGATATAACCCATTTTGAGTTAATTTCTGTGAAAGGTCTGTGTCTAGATTCTTTCTTTCTTTCTCTCTCTCTCTCTCTTTCTTCCTTCCTTCCTTTTTCTTTTCTCTTTGTCTTTTTTTGCATGTGAATGTCCAGTTGTTCCAACACCATTTATTGAAAAGACTATCCTTTCTTCGTTGAACTGGTTTTGCTCCTTCATCAAAAGTCAGTTCACTGTATTGATGTGGGTCTGTTTCTGGGCTCTCTGTTCTGTTGCACTGATCTGTGTTTCTGTTCTTTCACCAGCACCACACCTTCCTGATTCCTGTAGCTTTATAGTAAGTTTTGAAGTTGGATAGTGTCCATCCTCCAACTTGGTTCTTCTTCAATATTTTGTCATCTATTCTGGGTCTTTTGCCTTTTGCCTTCCTGCTCTTTTGCTTGGTATAAATGTGATGATCGTCTTGCTTGTTGTTGTATCCACACATAACTTGCTGAGATGTGGACTGAGATAGCTTTAATCTAGAGACCAAGTTGGGAAAAGCTGGCATCTTAATAACGTTAATTCTTCCTGTCCAAGAACATCATTGTGGGTTGAATGGGGTCCCCCAAAACGACATGTTGAAGCCTTAACCCCCAGTACCTGTGAATGTGACCTTATTTGAAAACAGAGTTTTGCAGATGTAGTTAGTTAAGACGAGGCCACACTGGATTAGGATGGACTCTAAGTCCAATATGACTGATGGCCTTTTAAAGAGGAGAGAACGGCGACCTCAGAGACACCCGGGGAGGAAAACCATGTGGCCACAGAGGCAGACACAGGAAGGAGGACCTGGAAGCCTAGGAATGCCAGCCACCACCAGAAGCTGGAAAGGAGCAAGGGCGCATTCTCCCCTAGAGCTTTCAGAGGGATCAGAGCCCGGCCCAAAACTTAATTTTGAACTTCTAGACTCCAGAACTGTGAGAGAAAGAAGAAATACTGTTGTTTTGTTCACTCAGTTTGTGACATTTGTTGCAGCAGCACTAAAAAACGAATTCAAACATGAAATATCTCTCTATTTATTTAGATCTGTTATTTCTTTCATCAGAGTTTTGTGGATTTTCTCATATAGGTCTTGTACATATTTGCTAGATTTATACCTATTTAATTTTCGGGTGCTAATATAAGTAGTGTGGTGTTTTTAATTTCAAATTTCAATTGTTCATTGCTGATATATAGGCCAGTAATTGACTTCCGCGTATTTAATCTTGTGTCCTGTAATTTTTCTATAATTGCTTGTTAGTTGCAGGAGAAATTTTATTGATTCCTTTTTTTGGTCATGTATAAAATAAGAGAGTTTTATTTCTCCCTTCGAAGTCTGTATGCCTTTTAATTTCCTTTTCTTGTGTTATTACATTAGATGGTACGTCCAGTGGGATGTTGATTGGAATGTAGGGCCTTGTTCCTGATCTTAGGGGAAAGCATTGAAACATTTAGAAACAAATAACAGAATAAAAAGCCAGCTGTGGGGCTGGAACACGTCACCCAAACGGAAGAGATGGTTTTTGCCCTGTGTTGAGGTGGTCCCTTTTTTGGACACTAGCAAATGCAACACATTCTCTGTGGCTGCTTTGGTTGCAAAGTTCTTTCCTCGATGGTCCTGGAACAGCGGCCGCTGGTCTGGAGCATGACCGCTCAGGCGGTGTCGTGCGGAACCAGCCGCGGGAGTGGGAACGTGGGCAGTCCTGCCTCAGGAGCAAGAGCCATTTCCAGGCTCAGCTGCTGTGCTGGTGGGCCCCACCAGTCAAGATGCAGACCCTCACGGAGTGGCATCTACTGTGGGGTAAGGACCCTGCCTGGTGCTGTGGGAATGAGAAAACGTCTTAAACTGCTTATAATCCCCAAAGAAGTTTACAATCTACTTTAAAAAGTGAGTTATTTAGGGACTTCATTGGTGGCTCAGTGGTTAAGAATCTGCCTGCCGATGCAGGGAACACGGGTTCGAGCCCTGGTCCGGGAAGATCCCACATGCCGCAGAGCAACTAAGCCCGTGCGCCACAACTACTGAAGCCCACGTGCCCAGAGCTCACGCTCTGCAATGAGAAGTCAGTGCACTGCAATGAAGACCCATCGCGGACAATAAATTAATTAATTAAATTTTTAAAAATTGAGTTATTTTACTATGCCAACGTTTGTGCCCTGCCTGGGGCGGCCTTGGGCATTCAGAGCCGACCTGTGGGAGGGGGCACGGGCCGGGTCTTTGCCAGGAGCGCGGGGCTGGCTGAGGAAGGCCCCCTTCGCTTCCTGGGATGAGGGGGCAAAAAGCAGAGGTGACTAATAAAATAACCCCTTTAACTCAATAACGTGGTCATTAATGAATAAAGACCCACAGTCTCTGTGCCTCCAGGCTGCTCTCTGACAGGGCCTTGCACGGGCGCCTGGCGGGCTGCTAAGAGGGCGGCAGTGTCCAGAAAAGAGTAGGCCAAGTCCCGGGAAAAACACAGCCTGCGCCGAGCACCGATCCCACCGGGTCGAGCCCGTCGGAAGCCTGGCTGCGGGCCCACCCGGGCCCACTCGGCCAGGCCTGCTCCCGGGGGGCGCGGGCGCAGGCCCTGCCCCCGACCCCCCGGCGCTGCGGGGACACCAGGGCCGCCCCGCCGGGCCCGGACCGGGCTGGGCAGGCCCCGCGCCCCGCGCCGCAGAGGGAGTGCCCGCCCGCACGCCCGTGCGCCCCGCAGCCCGCGCCCCGGGGCGGGTGCGCTCCGATTCCCGCGCGCTCGTCTCGCCTCCCGCCCGAGGAGCGTCAGGACAGAGGCGGGGTGGGGCGCGGTTAAAAGGCGCTGCAGGTGGGAGCCGGGCCATCCCAGAGCGGGCGGAGGGCAGCTGCAGACGTCGCACTCCCGCCGAGCTCGCGGCTCCCTGCGGCTCCCTGCCCTTCCTGCCAGTCCGGCGGCCGCGCAGGCGCCGCCCCGCGCCCGGACCCCGCGCCCGGACCCCGCGCCCGGACCCCGCGCCCGGACCCCCGCGCCCGGCCGCATCCCCGCCGAGCAGGTGAGGGGGGCGCTACCTCTCGGCCCCTCGGGCGGAGGGCTTGTCTCCGGAAGCCGGAGCAGGTAGGTCGGCGGCCCTTGGCCCCCTCCCCCTCATCCCCCGCGCCCGCCCCCGTCGGCGACCCGCTCCAGGGCCCGCGGGTGGGGAGCGGTCCGCGAAGCCGCCCGCGCCCCGCATCCTCCCGCGGCCCGGCGCGCTCGCAGGAACGAGGAGGGACTGATTTGACTTTTACACCGGGCGGTCCCCCCTGACTCGCACAACAGGTTTTGCGGATGCGTCACCTCGTGGGTACAGGTGCCCCTTTCCCCCACCTCCTCTGCTGCCTTTTGGATTTTCTTGGCTTTCATGGGTCCCTGACGAGGTTCGGCTCGCGTTTAGGGGAGCGGGACTAGCCGGCAAGCCCAGGTGGAACTGGCCGGAGCGGCCGCTGGACGTAAGCCCGGGAGCCTGTGAGCCGCACGTGACACTAGCACAATCACTGGACAACAGTACTTGTCACTGGTGACACATCTCAGTAAAAGGTGGCGGCACCGGAAGGTACTTCCTGTCTTGTGGAGGAGACCGGCCCCAGGTGTCACCCGGCACAGGGTGTGGGCTTTTGACCGGCTTGGCCTCCCTTCCTGCAGAGCAGGACGGAGTCTGAGGTGAGTGCGGCCTGGATACAGCTGTGGACGCCTGCAGGGGCTGGGGGCCTGCAGCCACGCAGGGACCCGGGCCAGCGACCCCGGCACCATGTCCCCCAGGTCGAATCTGGCCGTGGGTTTAGCGCACGGTTGAATTCAGCCACGCACCCCTGCTCTTTCCCTTGGGCGGACTTGATGCCACACAAGTCTTTTCTTGCCCCAGTTCTGGCAGTCTGGTCAGTATTCTAGAAGAAGACGTCCTGCCCCAGCCAGACTCCTTAGAATTTCAGGATGTGCTGTGTAGAGCTTTGTCTGCTGCTCCGAATCCCAGGGCCACTGGGGTGGTGTTGGAACCCTGCCAGGCAGGGGAGAAGGGGTTATGAAGAGAGAACGTCCATAGAGAGAGCCTGTGATATAACTGGGGGAGGGGTGTTCCCGTTGCCATCACCGCGTGGATCCAACCCAGAAGGCGTCAGTCAGTTCAGCTGCTTCACGGTGTCTTGATTTAAAACAAAATTCTGATTCAGGAAATGGGAACTTCATTCTCTTTTTCTTTGACTTTTCTGAAGTATAAGAGCTTTAAGAAGGAAAAGAACCAGCAGAGGTTCTGACTGAACAATTTCAACAGGGTGAGAGGAAAATTCTAACTTGCGGGTCCTTACCATGCACCCCTGGCTCAGTCTGAATGTTCTAGGAGCTGTGAGTGGTTTGTATATTTTAGTTAAAAATTTTAGGTAGAATGAAATTGTGGGAAAATAATTTCTGGCCCAAGCTTCTGGGTCCGTGAGGGCATAATCCTGCCAGTGGCTTCATTATCATGGTAAGATTTCTGTTTGACTCATTTGATCCATGAGAATGGACCGGGGTCCCCAGAGGGCTTTTTCTGTTTTTATTCCCGGGATCATTTAACTCCAGCTGGACTTAAATGTTTGGAAAGGACACAGGTTTGCTTCAGGGAACAGAGACTGCTAAATGGAAAAAAATTTTTTAACTCTTTGAATTCTCCAATGGATTAAGAATTACATGTACGGTATTAAAATACTCCTTCCTGAAAAAATATTTTGTGGGTTTAGATTCTAAATAATTGTGGCAGTTTCCTCTGGACTTTAACTGTATACATTAAATGCATTTTTGAATATACATATGTATTCAAATTAGAACATATTTTAATTTTAAATTTATCCTTTAATAAATATTGATTGTATTCTCCAAAGAATTTAATTCAGAAGACCCCATGATATAACACACCTCCCACATATGGACATACGATTACATTGAATCTTGGATTATGATAGCTCAGAACCATCAAAGTTTACTTTGGACAAAAAAAAAAGAAGTCCATGTAATTCTATGAATTGTCCATTTTTATGTTTAGACTCCATAGACAGGATTTTTTTCATTTTTATTGAGTTAATTTTGAAGAAGTCTATAAATCCTAAATCCATTTTATCACTGGTCATTACTTTGAAGGGACAGTTGATGGATTTTTGAGTCACTAAATTTAAAAATCAGCTATCAGTTTGTCCCTTGGATGACCTGAGATTTCCAGAGACAAAAGGAAAAGATTCTTCTTGATTACGGAGAGAGTTTAAGAATTTTTTTTTTTTAGGCTGCTGACTTGTGGGGTAAGGGAGTATATCCAGTTCCTCAAACTCCACCTTCTTTTTTTTTTTAATGCTCAGGGGCATGGGCCTGAGGTTTGGGATTGGGCATTATTATCATTATTGTTATTATTTTGAAAGGGAAAAGGATCCACACTAAAGATTTTATTTTGATGTTACTGTGTATTTGAAGTACAGGGCATCAGGAAACTGGCAGGTCCAGACACCCCCCTTAACCGTTCTGGGGACGAAGGAAAACTACCACCCGGGGTCGTGCAGTGGACCCCCGGGGAGGAGCTGAAGGGCTGTGGCCACAGCTACTAGTTTTCCTGTCACGGGTCACACCCTCACTGCCCTCCGGAAGCTGCACCCGGGTTCCCGTTCCTGGGGGTGCTGAGCGCCACTGGTGGCCCGGTGGTCGGTGATCGATGGTGCAGGGGAGCCGGGTCCCAGAAGAGGGAACCTCACCCTGAGTCTCCTCTGGCCGCAGAGCTGCGAGTGCCTCAGGCGCTGCTTTTGCCTTGGCGTTATTGCGTCTCATCAGCACAGACTCCTCCGCTGTCCAGAGCCAATGTGGACATGGTGAGGGATGCTCTGTCCTCAGGTCCGACAGGGAGTCGGGGATGGCTTTGGAGGGAGTGCAGATGCTGAGGGGATGCTGGGGCTTTAGTTTTGGTCCTGTCGTCAGTGAAACTGACACGGCTTTGTTAAGCAAACTAGTTATGCTTAAATTCTTAAATAAGAATTTTTAAAACAAGAAATTATATTACTGAGGCAGAATGCTAATAG
The DNA here is from genome assembly GCF_937001465.1 of Orcinus orca. NCBI lineage: Eukaryota > Metazoa > Chordata > Mammalia > Artiodactyla > Delphinidae > Orcinus > Orcinus orca. The sequence goes on from NC_064576.1 coordinate 77,799,679, forward strand.
ATTTAAACTATTTGAATTTAAGAGGGAAGCACCATCTCTCTTCCTAACACTCTGTGTCATCAGAAGTCAGGTCACTGATTTCCTATTTTCAGAGCTAAGCAATTGGACCACAGCTGTGTGTCCGCAGTGACTAGAGACACTGCACAGCCCAGTGGCGTTTGCTTCTGTGAGCTTGATTGTCAACCACCTTTCTACACAGGAGCCAAGCAAACTTATTCTTTGCCTGAAAGACAGCCAGGAAGGTGCCAGTTAAAATAAACCAGTCTGGGGACTTCCCCGGCAGTCCAGTGGTTAAGACTCTGCCTTCCAAGGCAGGAGGTGCAGGTTCGATCCCTGGTCAGGGAACAAAGATCCCACATGCTACGGAGTGTGGCCAAAAACTAAAAAAAAAAAAAAGTAAAATAAAATAAACCGCTCTGGTTCACAAAGAAAGAGTTAATATTTTGCTTTTTATTGAACAAAATTTTTATTATTAAAGCTTTGTTTAATACTAATTGTGAGGGGTACCGACAGAGGCAGTTACTTTGGAAAGTAATTTTCAAAGTGTCTTCACATCTTCTGCCGCCAAAATGTTTCTGGCAGGCCCCCCTGAGGCTCTCCTGCCGCGGAAGAGTCCTGGGGGCAGTGGCTGCGGCCTCAGGGCAGGAAGCCTGGCGGGGGGGTCCACACCCCCGGCCAGTCTTCTAGGAGGTGAGGTGAGCTCTGCTTCTGTTCGAAGCCTCGACAGTGACGTTCATCCAGACAACGGGGCTTCTCCCTAAGGGAAGGATGGGAACAGACGCTGTAGGAAGCCATCTCATTTCTTTTTCACCCTTTAAAGGCAAATTGCTGATTTTTAGTCAGAGTCAATAAGTATCGTAAAACAGATTATTTTCTGTTCAGCTTTGCTACTTTGATAGAGCGTGTAATCTGGGGACCCAGAAAAGTCAAAAGAAATAAAGATGCTGCCACAATAATTGCCCCTGTTTTTTAAGAGATGCCCCAGGGGGCAGGAGTCAAGGATTCTGCTCTAGAAAGCAGGGGACCTCGTGGGGGGAGATTTGACCTCCTGACCTCTCCCATGACATCAGCCTCTCCTAATTCCTTCAGGCCAGTGGCCTCTGGCCCCTGGGAGGGGGAGGGTGCTGCCTTACTCAGGCAGCTGAAGATAGACAACTCAGAGAGGAAACAGCCTTCTTACCGGTTGGGGAGTTTCAACTCTCTGCACTTTGGAGGGTTGGAGAAAATGTGACCTTTATTTGAGAAATCAAAACCTTGCTGGTCGGGCGTTGAATTCCGCACTCTTCAGTGGGAGATGCTTACCAGTTAACTAGAGAATATCTCCAGCTTGTAAACAGACAGGATGGACCTCCCAGGTGAGCCGACACTGTAAACTACATTCAAACCTCAAGATATTTGTGTTTCTTCCTTCCACTGGGTGCGTCCCGGTGCTTCCAGGTCAGGAGGGCTACAACTGGGCAGATTTATTCTAACAACTTCCACCAGGAGCTGAGAGTGAATTCTACAGTTCGTAGCTCTCCAATAAGGTTTTTAAATCAAAGACTCATTACCGTGGACTTGGAAATCCTTTAGGTCATGGGGTCAGTGGTCTGAGGCGGGGGTTAGACGCAGATCCTGAGACCAGTCTTCCTGACCGAGGCCCCCGTGTCCCCCCAGACCCGCATCGGAGGCTCACACAGCCTCTGATCAGAAGCATTAAGGACAAGGAAACACAGCTTTAAGGAGTGTGTGTTTAAAGAGCTGTGCTTTTTTCTCAGCTCTCCTTTTCAAAAAGTAAAAGCCTGGCTGTGTGTACATCCGCCTTTGAGTCCCGCTTAGTCCTGGATCCACACAGGAATCCAGCCCCCAGCCCCTTCGCTGCTCCCGGGGCTCCTTCCAGGCCCTGGCCCCCGTTCCCGGCCAGGTGGATGCCCACCCATGTGCGGGCCGTTCTGGAAATGCGCGTGAAGAGCCGCCCAGGGCGCCCGGGCTCCACTCTCCTCACCAGCCTGAGAGGGAGAAGCCTGAGCCCACGTTCAAGTGCAAGAAAGTCTCCCCCAGGGGGGTTGACAGAAGGCCTTTGGGGCCCCTCCCCCGAAAAGGCTATGAGAACTTGGGTGAGCGTGTCTTTCTGAGGAGATGGTCTTTCAGAAGATTCTCAAAGGGTCCATTATTCTTTTTTCTTCTGAGCAGAATACTGACCGACTCTGGTCTGCCGTGGCAATGCAGAAGGGGTCCGTTTGCTTTGTGCAGAGTTTCTTTAGGAGTCAAGGCCCCTTCGCCTCAGGATGTTGGATCAGAGCCTTCACAGGGGACCCTGCACTGCAGGTGGGGCTGGTCCTGCACCTGCGGCTCCTGCTGTAAACTTGGCACCTGTCTGGCAGGGGAGCAGCGCTGCCCATTAAGGGGAGAAAAGTGAGCACTTTCTGTAAAAGCCTGTGGTTCTATTCTGGAAGAGGCTCTTTGAGTAGCTTACGGCGTTAGGTTTCCTAAGAGCACATGATTATGGCAGGTCATGTTGTCCAAGCTAGAAGTAAATACAAGCTTATTGTACAAAGTGAACTAATAAGTGTTTGGTTTCCTTTTTTCCTCTTCATAGTCCATTGGGTAAAACAGATTGTGTCATTCCAGTGAATGATTTTTTTTCTTGGATAAGCCCTTTAACAAATAAAATCTACTGAGGGGGCTTCCCTGGTGGCGCAGTGGTTGAGGGTCCGCCTGCCGATGCAGGGGACACGGGTTCGTGTCCCGGTCCGGGAAGATCCCACATGCTGCGGAGCAGCTGGGCCCGTGAGCCATGGCCGCTGGGCCTGCGCGTCCGGAGCCTGTGCTCCGTAGTGGGAGAGGCCACGACAGTGAGAGGCCCGCGTACCGCAAAAAAAAAAAAAAAAAAAAAAAATCTACTGAGGAACATCTGTGATCCCTTGGGCAAAGCGAAACAGGGATTAAAAGGGAGCTTGGAAATGAATGTGTTTGCCTGAGGTCCTGGGTTAGTGGCTAGTGTCAGGCAGCAACCTAACGTATAATCCGAGTTCAGCTGGACCCAGAGGCTTGTCAGCCCCCGCCAGACGCGAGAGTGCTTTCAGAGTGGGTGCTGTCCCTCCCAGAAAACCACCTCCGAGCAGCTCGCGGGGTGAGCTCAAGAGAGACGTGCTCCTGTCTGTAACATTACAGCAGCTTTACAAATTGCAGGAAGGTTCCACTAACTACCCTGTGCTCATTTTCGCCTGTTCAGGATAAAGCGGCAGCATGGACTGGGGCACGCTGCACACGTTCATCGGGGGCGTGAACAAACACTCCACCAGCATCGGGAAGGTGTGGATCACCGTCATCTTCATCTTCCGCGTCATGATCCTGGTGGTGGCCGCCCAGGAGGTGTGGGGCGATGAGCAGGCCGACTTCGTGTGCAACACGCTGCAGCCCGGGTGCAAGAACGTGTGCTACGACCACTTCTTCCCCGTGTCCCACATCCGGCTCTGGGCGCTGCAGCTCATCTTCGTGTCCACGCCGGCCCTGCTGGTGGCCATGCACGTGGCCTACTACAGACAGGAGGCCGCGCGCCGGTTCAGGCGCGGGGAGAAGAGGAACGAGTTCAAGGATCTGGAAGACATCAAACGGCAGAAGATCCGGATCGAGGGCTCCCTGTGGTGGACCTACAGCAGCAGCATCTTCTTCCGAATCATCTTCGAGGCCGCCTTCATGTACGTGTTCTACTTCCTGTACAACGGGTACCACCTGCCCTGGGTGCTGAAGTGCGGCATCGACCCCTGCCCCAACCTCGTGGACTGCTTCATCTCCAGGCCCACGGAGAAGACCGTGTTCACCATCTTCATGATCTCCGCGTCCGTGATCTGCATGCTGCTCAACGTGGCCGAGCTGTGCTACCTGCTGCTCAAAGTGTGCTTCAGGAGATCCAAGCGAGCACAGACGCAAAGAACCCCCCCCAACCACGCCCTCAAAGAGAGTAAACAGAACGAGATGAATGAGCTGATTTCCGAGAGCGGGCAGAACGCCATCACGGGGTTTCCTAGTTAAACGGGGCCAGGCACCGCGCAGCTGACGTAGCGTCGCGGAACTGCGGCCTTCCCCAGAAGGCAGCGCCGACCGGGCATCCTGGCTCTCAGCTGAGACTCTGTCCTTACAAACGGCTTTCACCATTCATAGACACCCGAGTTAGCTTTCTGTAGAATAATTGGGCCATGAATGTGCCATGTAATCAAATGTGTGGCCCGGCTCTACAGCCGGGCCTCGGTGTGACTTTTACATGTGGGTTTAAGTGGACCGTCTGACATGGCGGTATTTCCTGAAAATTTAAGGACGTAACTGTTGTCAATAAAACATTTATCTAGAAATTGATACTTTTATTAGGAAGAGATATTTTTATAGGATTGAATGTTTTAGTTCTGATTTTGAATTTATGTAAAGTATTTTTATAATGACTGGTCTTCCTTACCTGGGAAGACACACAATGTTAATTTTAGAATCATGCCTTCAGTGTCTAATATTTAAGCTTCCTCTGTCTCGTTGTAGGTATTGTTTTTCCTTGTCTGCTGACAAATGTGTGACCTGTCATGGCTCTTAGGGTGGAAAGGGTTCACTGTACCATGTATTTTCACTGCGGTCTGGGCATGGCCGGAACTGTATGGAAGCGGGAAGCTTTTCGTAGGGGCTGATTTGCAGTCCTCGTGAACGGCTGACGCAGGAATGCGCTCCCTCAATAAAGATGAGCCCTTTGCTGAAGCCTTCTGTTCCTTCTGGGCCACTGCGTCGCTGGCGACCTGATGGGCGGCTCAGGGCAGGCTGCTGGGGAGGCCGCGTGGCTGGAGTGCTGGTGTCCGCGCACCCCTGCCCCCTCTTCCCATCCCTCTGGCAGGGTCGCTTTAGCAGTCCCCCAGGCCTCAGCTTGGAGAGGGGTCGGCTGCTCCAGGACATGGAAGGTGTCCCCTGGGTCAGCTTCCAGCCCCTCGGACAAGGGGAAAGGGCCCTTCAGTCCACAGCTCTGCACCCACAGGTGGTACAGGGGAGGGCTTCCTCCCGGGCTTTCCAGGTGGGACACGGATGCCTTTAGTGGGGGTATTGGTGCACCAGCCGGGGACCCATCACCCTGGAGATGCCACACCCCAGGGCCACCCCTGTGAAGGGTGCAGTCAGCACACGTGCTACGCATAGGGACGGACACCTGGTGAACCGCGAATATTCTCCAGGGCTGGACCTGCGTGTCGGGGTTCCAGACCCTCTCCCCAGAAACGCAAAACAGGAAGTCCCATTTTCTTCAGAGTCCGAAGCAAATCCCAGACATATCCTTTCATCCGTAAGTATTTTAGTAGCGATCCATGAAAACCAAGATCTAACCTTTAAGAACAAAACCACGGTTTTTTCACAGGGAAGACCCAGTCCGCCTCCATAATTCCTGATGGTCCCGTGACAACCCTTCCTGATAAACGGCTGTTGAATGGGTCTCAAGCAAAGCCCATAACAGGATGGGGGGACATGGGGGGGATGAAAAGGCTTTGGTGGCAGCCGCACTGCGTGGGAGAGGCTCGTCCCGCCCGCCGTGCTCCCAGGGCTCCCAGCCACCCCCTTCCTCCATTTTCCCTCTCTCCTCCGCTCCTTCACTGCCCTCAATGCTCCTGCCCCCGGAGCTGTGTCTCGGCCGCCCCTCCGGGTCTGAGGTGGTGGCCACACTGCCGGCCTCGCTCACCCGTCACCTCCCAGCACCTTAATCTGGGCCCAGCCCCGCTACCAGCCCAGGCCGCCAGAAGCACCAGTGACGTTCTGACACCAGCGTAATGGCCTCTTCTCAGCGTCATCCTCGTAAAGCTCTCCCTGAGGCCGTGTTCTGTCTGGATTCCGAGACACTGTCCCCTACCCTTGGGCCTCCTGCGCTGGCTTCTCTCCCTCGCCCCTCCCTCGGGTGGAGACCTTTCCTCTCCTCTCCCGGCACTCTTCCTGTGAGATATTATCCCCGTTTTACAGAGGAGGCCACTGAGGCTCAGACCAAGTTTACCCAGCTAACCAGCAGCAGGGCCAGGATTCAAAGCAGGCTGAATGTCCCCAGGATCGGTGGCTTCACTGCCGCTCCCACAGCTTGGTGCTCAGGGACCACAGTGCCAACATGCCCATCATCCCTCATCCAGCTCCAGCAACCATCTGGCCGTGCCCGTTCACATTCGGGGGGTCTCGCCCGATTATCCCCCAGCCTGGATGACTGTAAAGCAAATCCCAGACAGATCGTTTCTTCTGCAGATATTTCAATAGGGGTCCTTTAAGAGTACAGACTGGGACCTCCCTGCTGGTCCAGTGGTTAAGAATCTGCCTTCCAATGCAAGGGACATGGGTTCAATCCCTGGTCGGGGAACTAAGATCCCACATGCCACAGAGCAACTAAGCCCGCGTGCCACAACTAGAGAGAAGGCCGAGTGCCACAACTACTGAGCCCTCGCACCACAACTAGAGAGAAATCCGCATGCCACGAGGAAAGATCCTGCATGCCGCAACAAAGATCCCACGTACCGCAACTAAGACCCGACACAGCCAATAAATAAATATTAAGAAAAAAAGAGCATAGGCTAAGCTTTTAAAACAAAAACAATGCCACCATCACACTAAAATAGCTAGTCCATGTTCATAATTTCCCAATTGTCCTGCTCATGTTCTTTTCTTTTTTTAATTAAACTTGTTATTTTGAGATAACTGTAGACACATGTAGGTGGAAGAAATAAAACAGACGTCTCGTGTGCTTTGGGCAGTTTCCCCCGATGGTAACATCTCGAAAAACTACAGTCCAAGATCTCAGCAGGACACAACACTGACACAGTCCAGATACAGAACATTTCCATCACCACCAGGATCCTGGTGGGGCCCTTTTATACCCATACCCGATACCCTCCGATTCCGATCCCACCCACTCCTGGCAACCACTAATTTGCTCACCATTTCTCTGATTCTGTCATTTCAAGAAAGTTACATAAACGGAATCGTGCAGTACACAACCACTGGGACTGGATTTTTTTCTCAGTGTAATTCTCTGGAGACTCACTTGGGTCGCCGCACCAAGGGTTTGCTCCCACTGCTGGGCTGCATGGTGGTTGCACGTTTCATTTTTGAAAGCAGCCGGTGTTTTCCAGAGCAGCGGCATCATGGCACACCCCCACCAGCAACGTCTAAGTCACCCGGTCTTTCCTGAGCCTCACCAGCATTTGGTGGTGGTGTTATTTTTCGTTTTAGCCATTCTTTTTATTTTCAATAACCGGTTTTTAGATTGAAGTATAGTTGAGTTACAATGTTGTGTCAGTTTCAGGTGTACAGAAAAGTGATTCAGTAATACATATATTCTTTTTCAGATTCTTTTCCATTATAGGTTATTACAAGACATTGAATATAGCTTCCCACGTCATTTTGTCATTCTGATAGGTGTGTTGCATGTGCATTTCACAAGTAGCTAATGAACTTGACCAGCTTTTCATGTGCTTCTTTGCCATCTTTCTGTCCTCTTCAGTTCTTTTGCTCATTCTCTAATTGGATTGTTTGTTTTTCTACTGTTGAGTTTTGAGAGATCTTTATGTACTGTAGACACAAGTCCTTGGACACAGATAGTGGTTTGTAAATATTTTTCACTCTGTGGCTTTTCTTTTCATCTTCTTAACAGGGTCTTTTGCAAAGCAACAGCTTTTCATTTTAATGAAGTCTAATTTCTCATTTTTTTAATTTTATGGGTTGTGGCTTTGGTGTCAAATCTAAGAACTCTTTGCCTAGCCCTAGATTCCAAAGATTTTCTCCTATGCTTTTTCTAAAAGCTGTCTAGTTTTATGCTTTACATTGAAGTCTGTGGTCCATTTTGTGTTAATTTTTATAAAAGGTCTGAGACTTGAGGTTCACTTGTTGCCTGTCAACATCCAGCTGCCCCAGCACCATGTGATGAAAGGCTTGCTTTCCTCCATTGAATGGCTTTGGCACTTTGTTAAAAATCAACTGGAGGGCTTCCCTGGCAGCGCAGTGGTTAAGAATCCGCCTGCCAGTGCAGGGGACACGGGTTCGAGCCCTGGTCCGGGAAGATCCCACATGCCACGTAGCAACTAAACCCGTGCGCCACAACTACTGAGCCTGTACTCTAGAGCCCGCGAGCCACGACTACTGAAGCCCATGCGCCTAGAGCCCGTGCTCCGCAACAAGAGAAGCCAACGCAATGAGAAGCCCGTGCACCGCAACGAAAAGTAGCCCCTGCTCGCTGCAACTAGAGAAAGCCCGCGCGCGGCAACGAAAACCCAACGCAGCCAAATATAAAATAAATTTTTAAAAAAATCAACTGGGCATGTTTGTGTGGGGCTATCTCTGGGTTCTCTGTTCTCTCCCTCCACCAGCACCACAGTCCTGATTCCTGTGCTTCATTGATGTCTTGAATGCTCGAGTGATTCTTCCCTCTTTATTCTCCTTTTTCAAATTTTTTCAGCCACTCTAGTTTCTTTCCCTTCCCATGTAAATTTTAGAATAATCTTGTCTATGTCTACAAAAAAATCTTGCTGTGTGTTCGATAAAAATGGCATTAAACTTGTATATCAATTTGCAGAGAATTGACATCTTTATTATGTCAAATCTTTTATCCATATACACAGCATATCTCTCTGTTTATTTACTCCATCTTTGATTTCTTTCATCAACATTGCATAGTTTTCAGCATACGAATACGAAAAGTTTCATTTTATGTAAAAAGTAAAAAGATTTACTTCTAAGTATTTCATTTCCTTTGAGTGATTGTGAATAGTATCGTATTTTAATTTCATTGCCCGTATGTTCATTGCCAGTATATAGAAATAACCGTTATATTTGTTGGCTTATTTGCTTGTATCTTGTGATCTTGCTGAATTCATTTAAAAGTTCTAGATTTCTGTAGTTTCCGCGGGATTTTGTGCACAATCATACCATCTGCAAATAGAGATAGTTTTATCTCTTCCTTTATGATCTGTGTGTCTTATATTTCTTTTTATTGCCATGTAGCACTGGCTAGAACTTCAAGCACTATGTTGAATAGGAATGATAAAAGCAGAAATTCTTGTTCCTGATCTTAAGGGGAAAGGGTTCAATCTTTCACCACTAAGTACAATGTTAACTGCAGGGTTTTTGTAGATGCTCTTTATCAAGTTGAGCAAGTTCCCCTCTATTCCTATTTTTCTGCTGGTTTTTATTATGAATAGGTGTTGAATTTTGTGGGAAAAAAATGTTGCATTAAATGATATGATCATGTGATTTTTCTTCTTCAGCCCATTAATATGATGGATTACCTTGACTAATCTTCATACAGAAACAACCTTGCATCCTTGAAATGAACCTCACTTGGCCATGGTGTGTAATTCTCTTTATATATTACTGAATTTCATTTGTTAATATTAAGCCTTCTTACATCTACGTTCATGGGGGATGTTGGTCTGTAGTTTTCTTTTTTTTTTTTTGTATTGTCTTTGTCTGGTTTGTGTCAGGGTAATACCAGCACCACAAAATGAACTGGGGAATGGTCTTGCCTCCTCTGTCTTCTGGAATAAGTCATGCAGAACAGGTATAATCCTTCTTTAAACATTTGGTGGAATTTCCCAGTGAAACTATCTGGGTCTGGACATTTCTTGAGTTTCTCTTTAACAAATTCAATATCCTTAATAGTTACAAGGATCTTAAAATTATCTATTTCATATTTGGTGAATTGTGATAGCTTGTGTTTCTTGAGGGAGTGATCCATTTCATCTAACTTGCAAGCTTTGTAAGTATAGAATTGTTTATAGTACTCCTTATTATCCTTTTGATGCCTGCAGGGTCTGTAGTGATGTGCCCTGTTTGATTCCTGATACTGGTCATTTGTGTCTTCTCTCTCTCTCTTTTTTTCTCCCTTTGTCAGTCTTGCTGGAAGTTCATCAGTTTTATTGATCTTTGCAAAGAACCAGCCCTTTGTTTCATCAGTTTGCTCTATTCATTTTCTGTTTTCAATTGAATTGATTTCCTCTCTTTATTATTGTCTTGCTTTGGGCTTATTTTTCACTACTCTTTCTAGATTCTTGAAGTGGGAGCGTGGTCTATTGACTTGCGTCTTCTCTTCTTCACTCGTGTGTGCATTCAGTGCTGTAACACCCTATCAGCACTCCTGTAGTGTGTCTTGCAAATTTTGATCCCTTGGATTTTTTATTTTCATTCAATACAATGTATTGACCCATGGTTTATTTAGAGCTGTGTTTTAGTTTCCAAGTGTTCAGAGATGTTTCCGTTTTCTTTCTTTCCACTTATTATCGATTAATAATTATTGATCTCCACTTTGATTCCACTGGTTCCATCAGAGAACACACTCTATTATTTCAACTATTTTAAATGTGCTGAGGTTTTTAATGGCCCGTGTATGAAGCCTCTTTATCCTGATGCCTTGGCATCTGTGGCCTCACTAACACTGGGGAGATGGCCCCTCCCAGGGCTGGCTAGTTCCTAGAGACAGCAAACAACTCTTCTGTGACGTGCACTTTTCATATGCCCACCGACCAACCCAAAACCCACACCCACACCCCCTCTCTCAGGCTCTCACAGGGCTCTCACACGCCAGACCACTGTCCACCTGCCCTAATCACCCCAGAGCCAGGCCCCAGACCAGTCGCTGAAATGTTTCACGCTAGCCAACCCTATGCCCGTAGGCCCTGCCTCGCCTCACCTTTCCGACAGAAACCGCACTGAAGGGTCTGCCCGAGGGCCCTGCCTGGTCTGCTTCCTTCTCACCAGCTTTCAGAGCTGTTTGCTTTTATATAATTTCCAGGGGTTTTAGTTGTACTTGGCCAGGAGAATAGGAGAAACGACATCAGCTGTGTTCCCAGAAGTGAAAATCCCCTTCTTTTCAAAGAGCAGTTGGCTCGGAATCGCTGAAATCCATATGCTGCCATCGGTTAACGTGTCTCTCAAGCCTCTTTAAGCTGCTGGTTCCCCTCCACCTCTTTTTATTTCCTTGCAACTTTCTTTTCTTAGAATCTGGGTCATTCGTCTCCCAGAGTTTCTCACAGCCTAGACTTTGCTGATTGTGTATTCATGGTGGCGTTTCATGTTCTTTCATCCTCATGTTTGCTATAAACCAAGAGCAGGTGCGACGTCAGCGTTATTCCCCAGTCTCTCTCACTGGCGTCTCTGTGCTCTCCGTCCCCGTCCCTGATTTCCCCACATATATCCCCCCCACCCCCCTGACCGCCCCCCTCCCCCCGGCATCGCACGAGCTCCCTCCTCCAGCCCGTCCTCCTAGACTAGTTCAAAGTCTTCACTCCCAAGACACCCTCCCCCAGGGTCACTGTGGTGTTTGTGCTCCAAGGTCCTTGCTTCTCCCCTGGGGGGGGGGGGCTCCTGGACAGAGCAGGGCCAAGCCTGCTCACTCTGCCCCCCAAATGTGTCCCTTCACACAGCGAGCACCAGTGTGTGTGTGTGTGTGTGTGGAATTCACTGCGGTCCTGATCACCAGCCCTCTCTCTCCAGCTCCAGGGCAGGGCAGTGGGAAGCTCGCCCTGTGCCCTGCCGTGGGGACCTGAGGTGGCTTCCCGAGGCCCAGGGAACAACCTCCCAGCCACCAGGGACACTTAGGTGAATGCTGATGCCACAGCAGACATGGCTGCCCAAGGCCTTTTCAGGTCATTGTCAGAGGGAAAAGTTGGAGAAGTGACAGAATGCCTTGAAGTCATTCAGATGTCAGAGCGCAGCAGGAAGAACTCACCACGATTTAGTTCCTCTAAATTAACTGTGAAACCACGGCCAAGAATCATTTTAAAACTAATACTGCAGACCTCAGAGACTCCATCCTTAATCAACCTCAGGAACATGAAGGTTCTTGTCAACCTAAATCGTTTCTGGGTGTGATTTATTAGACAGACACTAAAATAATTTATTTCTAGCTTGTTTGCTAACATAACTTTTAAATTTACGGAGTCGGGACTAATGTGATATTTTAAATTGTAGTTAGCACTAAGCTCTAAGTAAGTAATCATTTCTTTGTATCCGTGTTACCCTTATTCACCGCTTATTAGCTAAGAGATTGGTTTCTATCCAAAACATAGTAATAGGGACTTCCCCAGTGGCACAGTGGTTAAGAATCCGCCTGCCAATGAAGGGGACACACTGGTTCGAGCCCTGGTCCGGGAAGATCCCACATGCCGCGGAGCAACTAAATCCGTTCGCCACGACTACTGAGCCTGTGCTCTAGAGCCCGCGAGCCACAACTACTGAGCCCACGCACCACAATTACTGAAGCCTGCACGCCTAGAGCCTGTGCTCCGCAACAAGAGAAGCCACCGCAATGAGAAGCCCGCGCACCGCAATGAGAAGCCCGCACACCGCAAAAAACAGTAGCCCCCACTCGCCGCAGCTAGAGAAAGCCTGTGCGCAGCAACGAAGACCCAACGCAGCCAAAAATAAGTTAATTAATTAATTTTAAAAAAACACATATTAATAAAACCTGAGGCAGTGTCTTCTGATCTGTCTTCTGGTCCTCAGTATCCAAATAATCAATGTTCAGATAAAGGAAGGCCTAAGTTGAGAAGGGAATCAATTGCTTCTGGTTGAACTTCAGCCTTGAAAGGACCCGGGAATGGCCTAGATTCTGCCCAACAGTCGTGAGGAACGGACATCTGGGTTCAGCACTCACAGCAAAGAGATCCTCCTGGCAACACGCCAGAGCCTCTCCCCTTCTCACCAGACACTGGGATTCGGGATTTGATCCCATTGTGCCTCCACCCTGGACACGGCAGCTCTAACCCAGACAGGAGGCGGACAGCCCTCAGGTGGAGTGCGTGTTGCGGGGTCAGGATCCCAAGTTTCCCCTGAGGCACGTCTGTCAAGACAGTGCTGAATCCAGCCACAAAATCGTGAGGACAAACTAACACATATCACAGGCCATGGGTTCCCAAAGCCACTGGGTCAGACCGTCTGGCCCCACAGCCCAGGAATCTGCATGTTTAAGAAATTCTTGCGCTGGTTTTTATGCAGCCAGCCTGGTCCCACTTTCCCAGGGAGCAGTCAGGTTCAGAACACCCTCCCAGCTCCACTCCAGTCTAATTCAGCCAGCTGGGGGGGGGTCTGCATTCCAACACCCCCTCCACGGGGAGCCTCACGCTGGATTCCAGAAACACTCACATTTCAGTCGAGAGCCTTGACAATAGCTGCCCTCTGGAAGTGCTATGCACGGCGGCAGGACGCTAAAAACCTGCACAAACACTACGGCCTGCTTCTCCTCTTTGCAGCCCCCGTGGACCAAAAGCAAGAGTCTGCCCTTGCAGCAGCCTGTCGTCCACCCCCCCCAGCTCCCGCCCTGGGGAGGACGTCCTGCTGGCCACTCAGCAAACACCCTGCGGGGGGCCAGGCCCTCATCTCCTCAGACAAACCACAATTAAAGGAGCTGATACACACTCTTCGGGACCTGCTGCCCGGCTTTACCCCGATGCGCTGTCTGCGTCCTCGCCCCTTTCCTGCCAGCTCTTCTGCTTTGTTCTCGTGCCACTATCTGCTTTCTCCTCCTTTTCAAAGGGTTCTCCTTATCTTCCCCCAGAAAGACCTGGTCAGGGGCCAAACCCATCACGAGGTGACAGCCCAGCGGCACGGTTTGCTCCGTCAGGGGACCGTACCTCTTGCAGGTCCAGAGCCCGGGATGTCGTTTTCACCATCGATGTTGGGACCACATCTTCCCTCCAAGGGTGGAGGTGGGTCCATTTCTGGCTCCAGCTGTTCCTTCCCCCAACATTTACTCCATCCTTTATGCAAAGGGAGTCCAAGGCAGGTGCTGGACTGGATTAAAAATGCTCTCACAGAGTTGTGTGATAAAGAAAACCTACAACGTTCGGCACACTTCAGAGCACCCAGTCGTGTGTAAATGTTTAACGCAGGGGCCTCTGCCTTGGAGGATACCCAGAGACCCCTTCGTTTATGTGTGTGTCAGTTACACAGTCTACATTCGTGGTCCAAACACGTGACTTCTGCAAGTCTGTTTTGTCCTTTGGTAAATTGTAGGCAGGCTATGCTGTCCGAAAACATAGCATCCTAACAACCTAGTGCAGAATGTCACACAGTCTGTAAGGGAAGATGGCTGCTTCCCACCAGACGGTGGCTGAGATGATCCTGCCTCCGTTGAGGATGAGACCCTCCAGGCTGACCCACACCGCTTCCCCCAACCATCCACTCTACGTACGGAGCCCCCGACCACCAAAGAGAGGAGCCCAAGCTCCACCCTCAAGGGTTTATTTCAAAGGCAGTAAAGAAACAACAATAGGCTATCTGTCTATTGTCTCTTCTTTCCCAAAGCACAATAGTCCGACACCCACTTTTGACATTAAATACGTAACCCATTAAAATAGCCGACCTGTGACCCTGAGCTTACTAGACATCAGGGCATTAAGTATGTGTCCTTTTTTAGATAAATAATTTTATTGTTAGTAAAAGACCCAGTCAGATAGCGCTGTTGCTTCTCCCCCATCCCAGGAGCCCACATCCTCAGACCAGAGAGGAGCCCCGGGGAAACAAGTCCGATGGAGGAAGGCATCTTCCAGGGTCATAAGCGGCTGGGAGCTGCTGGGGTTCTTGGGGCAGTGAGCTCGCAGGCGGCACGGCAGAGGAGGGGCCGCGCTCAGGGCCTGGGTGTCTTTCCTGCTGTGACACCACTTCTCCTGAGGCCACAGTGATATGCTTTTGCCCTGGAAATGACGTTCCAACGTTTTGTGACAGAAGTCTACAGCAACCAGTACATTTTACACTGGGACTAGCACACGTGTGAGCATGAAAACACACACGAAACACACATTTCCTAAAACACGACTTAACTCTTATTAAGAGCAGTGTGTTCTGATATTTCCTATTCTATTCTATTTCATTTAATTGTGAAAAAAAAAGGAAAGACAGTTATTTCCCAGCCTATTAACGAGGTCGCGACAAGCAACACTGAAGGACAAGAGTATCCCATCTTTCTTCAGCGATCATCCCCGTTTCCCTGACGAGTCTTCCCAGTGCCATCTACTGGGAACTCTGGGTATTGCAAGCGCCTTTTCCCAGCACAAAGATTTTTCAAGGATGAGGTGAAACCAGAGAAATCTATACACCAATACAGTATGTGCTTCTTCCCCCAACGTAGAAGGGGCTCTGAAACAGTTTAAGGAGAAGTCTAGATGAATGGCTAACACACAAACCAAGCTCTGAATTCTAAGATCAAAGACACCATGTCCAATTCCCAAAGAGAATTTCCAAGCCAGAGAACAGCCACCTGACCGGGCTTGTCGGTGCAAAACTGACCCTGGAATCAGTGGTTTCCAGACAGCGACAGACCTGGGACCGTCCACACTAGCATTTCACAAAAAGCCGCTGTGGTCTAGCAGACACAATCCAACAAAGGAATCATTACTCTGCAGCCCTTGGTCAAACCTATGCCTATAATTTTTTTTTTTTTTTACTAAAGCCACCCATATTATGAGTGTTTACTAGACCCTAACTTATTCCCAAAGCTCTTCAAGATGCTATATGACACAATATTGTTCTGACACACTAACATGTAGAAATCTCTTTTGTTCCTTTATGAGTTGTGCAGAATTTCCTTTTTGACAACTCACCAAAGCGTACAGAATTTAATTTTTATATTCAATAGAAGTCAATTTTCCCCACCAGTTTGCCTGGGGAGTTATAGCTTTGAATTCATTTCTGACCAACACATGCTTTTGATAGAAATACATTTGGAAGCATCTTTGTAATCTCTCCACAGTCTGCTTAAATAATCATACAAGAGCTATACGGATGTATTTGCCACTAAGAGCATCTGCTCACCCAGTAAAGCCAAGGAAATTGACTTATTTTACCATGGCCTTGCAGCTGACACATCTGAGAACTCAAATTGCCCCCAAATATTTCATGTACGAACATAAGAATAGAGTGAGGAAAGTGGAAAAGCTTATAACATTTTCAAATTCAAAAGTGGGAATTTTTATGACTTTAATTTGAAACTGAAGAGAAGAACAATTAAACTAGTGAAATCTGAAAGTTTAACATACTTGGAATGTAACAACTGATCCTTTCCCCTAAATTATTTGACATTAACAATTTTCAGGATACATAAGTGAGGGTGTGGGTCAAAGGTACAGAGAGAAATCTTGTGAAATGCCCTTCTCCTGTGATAATTATATACAAAAACGTGAAAGGCCACTCCTGCTTTCAAATGATATTATCGTATGTAAGTCATTATTAACAAATTATGCAGAGACTTCCAGGGGCTCTTAATATCTGCTCATTTGAGGAGGGCTGAATTTTCCCTTTTTTGCCAATTATTAATATGATTAATATTTCAACAGCAAAGTCGAGAAAGTGGCTGCAGACCAATAGCTCGTGGCTCAGAGACATCCAATGATCCCCGAACTGCCAGGTGTTAGCACGGGGATTCCTCTCTCTCATCAGTCCCTTCTTGCCTTGAGACATTTCTGCTATCACCTTCTGCTATCACGTATGATTTGTGAGTCAGAAATTTAACTGAGACATTCTTCATGTACATTCAGACCATCCTTCCCAGGGGGAACTCAAGGGGCTGCCCCATCAGGCAGCTGGCAGGCAATCATTCATTAAAATATATTAAGAAATAGGATTCGTCTCACACTGATTTCTTGCACAATAGCAGCTTTTTTTGGGCTTATTTGTAAGCCAACGGCTTTTTAAAATAAATTTATTTATTTATTGCTGCATTGGGTCTTCATTGCTGCACGCGGGCTTTCTCTAGTTGCAGAGAGCGGGGGCTACTCTTCGTTGCGGTGCGCGGGCTTCTCATTGCGGTGGCTTCTCTCGTTTCCGAGCACAGGCTCTAGGCGCGTGGGCTTCAGTAGTTGTGGCACGTGGGCTTCAGTAGTTGTGGCTCGCGGGCTCTAGAGCACAGGCTCAGTAGTTGTGGCACACGGGCTTAGTTGCTCCGTGGCATGTGGGATCTTCCCGGACCAGGGCTCGAACCTGTGTCCCCTGCATTGGCAGGTGGATTCTTAACCACTGCACCACCAGCGATGTCCCTGCACCACTTTAAATACCTGTATAAAAGATCAGCTAAATTTTGAATGCCTGGGATTTGTCTTTTTGCTACTAAGTACATATGTAAAAACCTTAGTCACACATATCTCTGACACTGTGAGGTGACAGGTGCAGCTGTAACACATACCCACCAGTTTAGCCATCAATATTTATTCAATGATACCCTGACCTTCCCTGAAAAGGGCCAGTCCTCTGTATCAGCTTCACTCAAGACCTACCCAGGAGACACCAGAGTTCTTCCATAAAACCGAGTCCAAAACTGTGCTCTATGTTGCTTGCTGCCTAGTTGATGAGGCTGGAGAGGTGGGCGCATCGGGCTGGGGAGGCTGAAGCGGAGGGCGGGACGGGTCAGGATGACCCTTTCAGGATGAAGACCTGAAAATGAAGGCTTATTTTCTTTCTTTTTTAAAAAATTAATTAATTTATTTATTTTGGGGGGCGTTGGGTCTTCGTTGCTGTGCGCGGGCTTTCTCTACTTATGGCAAGCGAGGGCTACTCTTCATTGCAGAGCACGGGCTCTAGGCATGTGGGCTTCAGTACTTGTGGCACACAGGCTCAGTAGTTGTGGCACACGGGCTTTGTTGCTCTGTGGCATGTGGGATCTTCCTGGACCAGGGATCAAACCCGTGTCCCCAGCATTGGCAGGTGGGTTCTTAGCCACTGAGCCACTAGGGAAGTCCCTGAGGCTTATTTTCAATGTTTACATATAACAAAGTAATGCTTTTAACCAAAAATAATGCCGCAATATGATTGTGCTATTCACAGAATAATTGCAGGATTTTTAAAACATTAAGCTGTGGTGTGATCTGCTAAGTGCACATACATCTAAGCTCGTGTGGCGATAACTTCAAATGTCCAGACGTGAGACCCTTTTTCCATCTTACCCTCCCTCCCCTCCTCTGCTCTGGAGGACACGAAATACCTCCACGAGATTTCTTGCCCCATCCGAATCCGAGTCTGGTTGGGAAGAAGACACCAGTGCACAGAAAACAACGGAAGTCACACCAAACAGAAGACAATCAGGTGCTGCGTTGTAGTTAAGATTTAAGAGCTGTAGGGGTTCTAACCATAAATCCTCAAATACAGAGTGGCTAGGATATTCAATCAGACAGCAATACACTGTCATTATGCAAATCAGGAGGATAAGTCAGGGAACACAGGAACAGGAAGTTGAACAGCAACCTGCGATCATGATATAGACACGAAAAGCCAAGGGGAAATCCTTCAGCGGGGGAAAGCGAGTCAGCTTTCAATGTCCAAACCGCCTTTACCAGCTGGCTTCCTGCAAAGGTTCCAGACACTTCCTTCACTCCAACCCCAGAGCCCTGCAGAGCGATGCCCTGACAACCTGAAGGGCGTTCCCTGCCCCCCAGCTCCCAGGAGGCTCAGGCCAGGAAGGTTCCTCCAGGCCACCCACCTTTGCCTTGTAATTTCCAACCAGCCGATTCAGCACATCTCTCAGATGGGCCTTGTAGGGCTTTGTCTGTTCATGAACAGACACTCCTTCCCGGACTAAGACCTGGGGCTGGAAGGTGGGGTAGTGACAGGGGGACAAACTCAGGTTCGCCCAGCAAGAATGGCCTAAACTGGCCCGTGGCGATGAGGTGCAGCCTTTAAAAGGAAAAGTCAGTACCTTTACGCTAATGTTCACAGTCACGGGAAACCCATTTCTAAGGCCACATCTGCCCTGTCAGGGTGAATCATCTCTGCTCAACTTAAAACCGACCTAAGTGAAGCCAAGCGTGGGAGCGAGCACGCCTGCACCTCAGGGCTGGCCCCTTTGCAGGAATCCTGGGGTGAGTTTCCTGCCCCCCGTGCGGGACACAGTTCCCCAGACGCGGCCCACTCTTGCGATTTTAATTCTCCATCCACTTGCTTTGTGAATGTCAAAATACCCAGCCACATGTGAACAATGAAACCTTGTAATCCGAGCTCAAGCTTCCGGGAGAGGAACCGAGCTTCCCAGGGAGCCTCTCCAGAAATCCCACCAGCGCGCCCCTCCGAGACGTGTGTGCAGGGGAAGGGGTCGGTAGACTTCATTCAGGGGGGGCTCCCCACCCCGAACTGAGTAACCTTCTTGCTATTTCTCAGCCGTGGGAGTAGGAGGACGTGGGCAGGGTCCGGGGGCACCCTCTGATGGGGCGCAGGGCTGGGCCCGCGTGCAGGGTCCCTGGCGCTGGCCTTGTGTCCTCACCACGTCCAACCCCGGCCCTTGGCACGTAGTGGAAAGTGATCGAATCAAACAGGAACTCAAGGAGACATTCGTTAAGTTTGCCTGCGAGGTTTGGGCGAGAAAGAAGCAGGCCCTTGGCCAAGCCCGGCGGTGCAAGCTCGGCGGTGCCCCCCCCCCCCGCCCACCGTGAACCCACATTCCCAGGAGGGAACCGGCCCAGGGCAACCGCGCTGCCCGGGGGGCGCCTCGCGGGGAACCGGACCTCCGGCCTGAACTTACTCTTCAAATAAAAAAAAATTAAAAATAAAAATTAAACCGGAGCTTTGACTACGACCGTGCTCTTGAACCGGTCCACGTAGAAATAACAATAACAGCAACGACAACGATCCTTTAACCTCACCCTCTCCCCAAAATCGCAGGGAGCCGAGGCTCAGCTTCGCCCCGCTCGGACCCGGGCGGCCGGGGGGCTGGGGGCGCGGGGATCCGGGGTGCTCGGGGGACTCGGGGACACGGAGAAGCGCTGAGGACCCGGGGCCGGTGCGCCCCGCCCGCGGCGCTGGGGGCGGCCGGACGCCGAGGAGCCGCCCCCTCCCGGACTTTCTCAGCAGCTCCGGGGAAGAGGCGGGGTGCCGGGCGCGGTTAAAAGGCGCCGACGAGCGCACAGGTGTCCAAGGCCCGAGCGCCCGGCGCGCCGAGCTTTCCCGACTCCGAGCAGATAGCGGCCTCCGCCGCCCCCCCGCGCCCCCTCGCCGCCGCCGCCGCTCCGGCCCCGCCGAGCGCTCCGCGAGACCCCGGGGAGTCCGCCCCGCCCGTGCGCCCCGCTCCAGTCGGTAAGGCCGGCTCCCACTCTCGGCTCCTCGGGACGGCTGGGGGCTGCGGACCCGGCGGGGAGAGACCCCAGGAGGCCTGGGGCTGTGGGACCCTCGGGGAGGGACCCGGGTACCCCGGGCTGGATCCGGCGCGCACCGAGGCCCCGCGCCGCCGGGTCCCGGGCAGTGGCAACAGCGGCGCTGGGGTGCAGGGAGGGTGGCGATCGCGAGCCCCTGGCCGGCAGCTCCTCGGGCCGAGTCTGGGGTTGGACCCGGCCGACCCCGCGGTGCGCAGCGCGCGGACTGGCCCGGAGCCGGGGCCGCGCGGGGAAGGAGGGCCGGACAGGTGCGCGGCCGCCGAGCCGCCTGGCAGTCGGCCTGGTTCCTCCGGGGAAAGCCTGGCACAGACACCGGCGCGCTTCGCCTGCCGCCACCAGGAGCCTGTCCACCAGGAGCCTGTCCACCAGGAGCCTGTCCACCAGGAGCCTCGACCTGGCCGAAGGGTTCGCTCAGAGAGTAAAGTCCATCCCGTGGGTTATGCGGAAGCTTAACCTGGAGGAAACTGACCTTTGCCTCCTGGCGCCGCTTTGCCGCCCCGCACAGCCGGATCGAGTCCGCGCTGTGGTTGCCTGTTTCTCTCCTGCAAATTCGAGAGCGGCGTTTCCAGGAGGCGGTGCAGTCGGGGTGGGGGGCGGCTTTCGGGGCGCTGGTCCCAAACCGGGGAGCCGTGCTTTAGGGCCGGCTGAGTCGGCCCTGAACGTCCCCTACCGGACAGGGAAGAAGCCTAACCCGTCCTCCAGCTTCCTGAGAGCTGGCCCCTGCGGCCGTCCCCCGGGACTGTCTCGAGATGTGTGGCGACAGCTGTGTCCCCATTTGCCCTTTGAGTCGGGGTCGGGAGTAGTGTGCGGCCAGTCACAATTACAGACACGGGGGGACGGGGGGGGGGCCTGTGGGCCGAAGGGCCACCATCAGCAGAAGTAAGGACTGCGAAGCTAAGGAGTAAGGGATCCCTTTTGCCCCTTCTGGAAGCTAGTACTTCACTCAGCAGCCTCCCGACAGGACAAAACAGCTCCTCCGCCCCCGACCCCACCCCCGCAGGTGTGGGCCGGCCAGGAAGGGCGGGGGCCAGCACCCCGCTGCTCACTGTGGAGAGCAGTTTCATCCCGCTGGGTCGGTCCGCCTCTCCCTAGCCCATCGGGATCCAACTTTAATTTGCTCCTCTTTCTAAAGGATCTTTAGAACAGGTAGCTGCAGCCCAACCAGGCGCTTTAAACAACAACAAGAGTATAGGGTTTACTTGGAACTGTCTTCTTCGCAGCCGCTGCTGACTGGACTGGTTTGAGGGGTGTGGGTCCTGCACTGGGCGCTGGCCTCATTCCAGATTTTTAGCCAGATGTACTGATACACGCCAGACGGTCTGTTTCTGTGAGTGTCCTGTTTCCACTTAGTAAGGGCCAGCGAAGAACTGGAGGGTCTGATTTCACAAGAGCTTTGAGTATACTGCTAGGGCAGGACGGACCAGGTGCAGAACCTAAGCCCTCCCGGACCGTCTGTATTTAAGGGTCAGGGCTGAGCCCAGAGCAGACCTTTTCCCAGGGATGTTTCTCTCTTTCGAGCTGAGCTGGCTGAGCATTTCACGAGGATGTCTCAACGCTCGTAGCTCTCCTGCCCTGACCCTTCTCATGTCTCTGCTGTGGCCTCTGAACAAGGTGGCCTTGGATAGTTTCAGCCAGACCTCGGTGCCCCCAGCAGCGCCCCAGAGGCAGCAGGGTGATCAGACTCTCCCCAACCTGCTCAGGAAGCCCATCGGGAGACAGGACCCGACTTGCTTAGAATAAGGAGAGCACTAAGCTTTTAAGTAAGAGAAGCTGGAGGACTGAGAACCAGTTTGGAAGGAGTGGACACATTACTCATCAGATTGTGGAGGGTGGGGTCTTGTTTAAAAGAGGCTTGATTGAGACAGACAGGTGTGACTCTTAAGTATGTGAAGACTGTTCATACCCTGGGATGAAGAGGCCACTGGCTGGTGGAAGGTGAGCGCACAGGCTTCCCAGGTCCCTTCAGTAGGCAGCACATCACCCAGCAGTGTCGGTACTGACCTGCAGTACCGTGAGGGTGCCCGGTAGGGCCAGTCCTGGGGAATCACCGAGTTAAACGTTGTCATTTTTTTTTTTACAATGCACCCCTTTAGAAACACTTCTAAACACCATAGTCCATGATAAAAATGCACCGTCGCAACACTTTCCAAACCTGAGTACTAACCGATCGGTCAGTCCCAACAGGACAGCAAGGACCCCAATCTATACACAGAACGGTCACAAAAACCCACGCACACAGGGGCTTTTCTCCATGGAAGGACCATTTCTAACCTGCCCCTTTTCATATAGAGACAGGAAGTGAAGCCCTTTGGGAAACATTAAACGTGGATTTTACCATTGGGGACAATCATTTCACTGCTGCATCCCACATCCATGAAAATGAATTGAGATAAGGAAGGAGGTGCTGCCGTGAGACTTGGCCTCTCGGCCTTGAAGGCGAGGTCGAGGTCGTCCCCGGCTGGCACGAGGCCAGGGTACCGTCCAGAACAAGCACTTGGGAGGGCTGCATGCCGTTGGAGGGTTGGGGGGAACCGCGCAGGGGTTCAGTCAGCGCCTCCAGCAGGGCCCTGCGTCGGCGCGCACGTTTGCCGGGGTGCCCCACCCCACGTGTTGATCGTGTGCTACGGACTGGGTGCGCTACTCAGCTGGATATACCCCTCTTTACTAGAGAACGCGTTCCAGGTGTTCTGCGCACTACGCGGCTAGCCCTACGGCAGAAGAGGTTGGTTTGTTTTCCTCTTGTTGGGTGAGGTAGTGTGAGAGCCGGCATTTGTTCGGGAAGGGATCTCTGGGCGCTCACTTGCCCGGACCCAGCAAGCCCCCCACGAGCCGGTCCTGCCCGGTCCCCTCCATGTTGTGTCACTTTGTCTTTTCCAGCGCAAACTGACCGGACGAGAAGATGGACTGGGGCACGTTGCAGACGATCTTGGGGGGCGTGAACAAACACTCCACCAGCATCGGGAAGATCTGGCTCACTGTCATCTTCATCTTCCGCGTCATGATCCTTGTGGTGGCCGCGAAGGAGGTGTGGGGCGATGAGCAGGCCGACTTCGTGTGCAACACGCTGCAGCCCGGGTGCAAGAACGTGTGCTACGACCACTACTTCCCCGTGTCCCACATCCGGCTCTGGGCGCTACAGCTCATCTTCGTGTCCACACCGGCCCTGCTGGTGGCCATGCACGTGGCCCACTACAGACACGAGAAGAAAAGGAAATTCATGAAGGGAGAGATAAAGAGTGAATATAAGGACATCGAAGAGATCAAAAGCCAGAAGGTCCGAATCGAAGGGTCGCTGTGGTGGACCTACACGGGCAGCATCTTCTTCCGGGTCATCTTCGAGGCCGCCTTCATGTACGTCTTCTACGTCATGTACGACGGCTTCGCCATGCAGCGCCTGGTGAAATGCAACGCGTGGCCCTGCCCTAACACGGTGGACTGCTTCGTGTCCAGGCCAACGGAGAAGACCGTCTTCACGGTTTTCATGATCGCCGTGTCTGGAATTTGCATCCTGCTTAATGTCACCGAATTGTGTTACTTGATGATTAGATATTGTTCCGGAAAGTCCAAAAAACCAGTGTAACACAGTAGCCAGCTTTAGATACAAGAGAGCGTGAGAGGATGGGGCAATCAGTGCTCAGCTGTGGGGCACGGTCACCCGCGCCACCCAGGTCCAGCGTCTCGTCTTCAAGGCCACCTTTGACCCCCTGTAGATCTCACGTGCGACCCCAGATGCCCCCAGAGGCTGCACTCCTGCGAGTGTCCGAGCCTCTGCTGCTCTCCGAAATCGGTCCGGTGAGGCCCGAGCCAGCGGGGGTGACAGTGCCAACAGTACTTCCCTATTTCAGACAAAGGATATGGCGTTTGTCTTCCTTTCTTTGAGGAAAGGAGAGAAACGCCAGGGCCTGAAGACGATGCTGAGAAGGTCTGGTTGATCCCCTTAGGGCTACCTGTGCCATTTCCCTTGAATTAAAGGTAAACATGAGAATACTGGGTTTTTTATTTGCTTTGACGCTTTAGTCTTTAACAATGGACGAGGTTACCTAATGCTTCAAACTCTGTTATACTTTTTTAAGTGAAAATTTTAAATAAGATATGTTCTTTTGATCTACAAGGAACATTCATTATACGTTCCTCTAATTTCGAAGGCTCAGATTATGATATGTAAACGGTGTATCATTAGATGCTCTCAGTGAATTTAAATACGGCCTTTCAGGTATGAATGGTTTGCAGTGCCACCAAGAGGCTGTCCGTTGCATGAATTGTGGCGTGTGCTACCTGGAAGCATTTCAGCTTCTCTCAAGTGAAGCAAGCTAGAAGTCCTTAGTGATGGCTTTGAATAGCAAACGGCCTCATTTCAAAAGCTTAGATGTGATTTTGTATGAGAGATACAGATTGCACGCACCACCAGCTACTACCGGTGGTGGGTTGCCTCAAGACACCCTCAGCTCCCCTACGACGTTGCCTTTTCCACTCCCATGGTCCACGGGAAGAATACTGGCTGAAAGAGATTGCTTGGGAGTATTTTATTGCCACGGTACAATTTAATGGTGCAGAACAAAATGGAAAAATTGCGGGGGGGTAGTTACTGTTTCTAAAGAACAGAGGGAGAGACTAGACCCTAAATTCTGACAATTAAAAATGAGTTTCATCTACTTCAAAGGTTTGTTTGCTTCCCTTTTCAGCATCCAGGTTTTTTAAGTGAAAACAGAATTAATAGACACTTTTTAAAAATACAAACTAGGGTTTAGATAACTATTTAGCAGTTCTATAAGACAAATTGAATCCTAATATTATCATGATGCTTGACATGGTTTCCAAAAAATGGTACTCAACATACTTCGATGAGAGTAAAGATTTTCCTGTTGCCAAGAATAGCATTATAAAAACATTTTGTAATAATAAATAATAGCTTTAATTACATACTTGTAACTAAAATAATTTTGTCATATCTCAAGTCATTTAAATATTAAAATATAATTAATTCACATAATAGTTATTTAAAATCTATTACAATTTTTAATCGAATAGCAGCTTTTAATTTCACCTATATCCAGTTTTGTAAAAGTATGTTCATATTTTATATTTCAAACACTAAATGGTAAGTTACCACGGTGTCTGTCCGCGATTCTGGGATTC
Organism: Orcinus orca; assembly: GCF_937001465.1. Classification (NCBI taxonomy): domain Eukaryota; kingdom Metazoa; phylum Chordata; class Mammalia; order Artiodactyla; family Delphinidae; genus Orcinus; species Orcinus orca. The sequence goes on from NC_064576.1 coordinate 77,824,911, forward strand.
TTCCACGCCAGTTACAGAAAAACCTGTCACCAGAAAGACTGACAGGGAAGGGAGAAAGAAGGATGATTCCTATCCCGCCCCACGCTCACCACTAAAGGGTTTCTGAGGAACACGCACAGTGTGGGGTATGGATTGCCTTCGCTGCTTGGAGGATGCTGAGTTGCGGTCACATGACCAGTCTGGCTCCTAGAAGAATTATTTAAACACTTTAAAATGTTATTCACGGTCAAGGTTGGCTGAGGCATGAGAAAAATTCTGTCAGGTGTCTTTTCTATGGGGTTTTCTACAGGATTTCATACAAATGCACGTTTGTATATAACCACAACTGGTCTCATAAACTGTTTTCTGTTCCGGGAGCCCTTTCCCATCCCTGTGTGTGGCTTGCTGGCCCCGGCACCCTCCCGGGACAGCCAGCAGCAGGCCCGTGGTCTGAGCCTTCCTCCAGGGACCTGAAAGCACTGTACACATCAGTAATTACGAGTGCTTTTATGAGGAACCATACGCCTTTTAGATGATTTTTTTATTTTTTTTGGCTGCACCGCGCAGCTGGTGGGATCTCAGTTCCCCAACTAGGGATCGAACCCGTGCCCTCGGCAGTGAGAGCACGGAGTCCTAACCACTGGGCCGCCAGGGAAGTCCTTAGATGGATTTAAAAGGACAAAAAGCAGTCAGCTTTCCTCCAGGTGATAAAGAAGGATGAGAAATGGTCCCCGGCCACCTTCCAGGGTGCCCTACACACAGCCCGTCACGGGAGCACGTGACTTTTTAAATAGATGCGCTCACTTACAAGCTATGAAGATTGTTACTCTCGGGTATTAAAAGCCTAGACTGGAATAATCACAGATGACTACTGACCACTTTTAAGAACTTACAGACAGGCTTGGCCACATGCCTGAAAATTAGAGCTTGAACCCTGGAAATGATCGTCCTGAGTCTATATCTCAGACCATCCACTTACAATTTGTAGTAGGTAAGAAAAAGCTCCGTTTTGTCTTGTTTTGCTTTGGGTCGCGCCGTGCGGCTTGCGGGATCTTAGTTCCCCGACCAGGGATAGAACCCAGGTGCCTGCAGTGGAAGCGCGAGTCCTGACCACTGGACCGCCAGGGAAGTCCCTGTTTTATTTCTAACGATTCCACCAAAGTTCTCTGTGTCAGGTTGGCCACAACAAGCCTGTGCCCTCACAGGCCAGCCTCGGGAGGGCCTCGGCCTGGCCAGGTGCCAGCATGACCTCTGGGACCTTAAGAGGCAGTGGGAACAGCCCAGCTGCTAATTCTTCCTTGTTCGAGGCTTATTAGGACACTAGCAATCCTGGTCTCACCTCTTCCGTACGTGTGAGGCTCTTGGCAGGTGGATCCGGGTTGAATCAGGAGGACAGAGGTGGGGTTCTCGGGGTGGCCGAGGCTGAGCTGCCCCTCACGGGGTCATTGACCGTGGGGGTGGGCCGGGGCGCAGGCAGCGCGCCGAGGGGTCACCGTGGGTACACAGGGACTCACCTGCTTCTCCAGACCTGTTTCCTCATCTTAAAGGGCCTGCCGAATACTCCCTGAGGTTAATGGCAATCCAACTGCGAAGTAAGTCAGAAAGAGAAAAACAACTACCGCATATTAACGCATATATGTGGAAACTAGAAAAATGGTACAGATGAACCGGTTTGCAGGGCAGAAAGAGAGGCACAGATGGAGAGAACAAACCTACGGACACCAAGGGGGGAAAGTGGTGGTGGGATGAATTGGGAGATTGAGATTGACATATATACACGAATATGTATAAAATAGATAACTAATAAGAACCTGCTGTATAAAAAATAAATAAAATTCAGAACTTCAAAAACAAAAATAAGGTAATTTACGTAAACCTCTCCGCGCAGGAAAGCACAAAGCGGAATACCATTGAGCTTTTCCACTGGACGGATCCCAAGCTGCACAGTGGATGGATGGGGCTCTAGACAGGAAGGACCCTCGCAAAGCTCGACACACGGGAAGCCTGGGGAAATGCCCGTTTCCTCAAAGCCTGAAATAAGTCCAGTTGGGCTGGGCCGGGGGACTGAGACACCCCTGAGGAGGGGGAGGAAAGGCAGAGGGGCGATGGGACAAAAGGGCAGCCCCGTTTGTAACTGGAGAAAGATCACGCGTAAGAAAGCAAGCTCTGATTCATCCCCTTAGGGTCCCCACACACCTTCCGCCCACATTACCAAGTACTTTACACACAGGACGTCATCGATGCCGCCCAGAAACGCTCCAGAGTTGTAGCCGAGGCCTCGGGATGGTGGGAGCAGCTCAGGGCAGGGGCGCAGGGGATGTGGGCGGGATTCCGGAACCCCCAGGGCTTAATTCCTGAAGCTGGCGGCCCTTCCCCAGCGCCGGCAGGGCTGAGGGATCCCGCCTCCGGAGACACCGGTTCCGCTCCTGCCCCCCGCTAAGTATTTATTTACTCAGCCAGTATTTACCGAGTGCCAGCCGAGCGCCAGGAGCTGTTGGGCAGCAGGGCTGCGAACAAACAAAACACAAACAAATTCCCCGAAGACGAGTGCAGTGGAGAAAAATAAAATCAACGGGAAGTAGGAGGGCCGGGGCCCAGGCAGTGCGGCCACCAGGACACCTGCAGGTCGGGTGAGGGAAGAGCCGCAGGTGAGAGACAAAGGCCGGGGCGGTGAGGGGCCCGAGAAGGGGCCTCTGGGCTGGCGTGACATCTGCTGCAGGACACCTGCTTCCCTGTCTTCTCTGCCCTCTGCTGGTCCAGGAGGAGTCTGTCTGCCACTCAAGAACCTTCCATAGACGAGAACACGTCCAAGTTCAGCCCTAACTTCATTTTCCAGCGACACGGGTCCTCGTTCGCCATTCACTCGTTCACTCACTATTAAGCTGCTCCTGGGTCCGGACCCACTGGGTCCAGGCAGAGAAGAAACAGGACCAGACGCACTCTCGCCTCCGCCGTGGAGCCCGGCCCCGGCCAGTGTCCAGCAGGAGGGGCACCTCTAGACCCCCCTGTCCTCTCCGCAGGGAGGCGGGCCCGGCGACCACCTGGGATGTGGCCTTATCGCTAAAGGGGTCTGATCTCGAGTTTGCTTTTTAACAGTCTCATCACCTTTCCTCATTGTCAATCAAAAAGGCCCCCGACGTGATGTGTGTAATTGTAGAATTACTATATAAATACATTTGCTTTGGGATTAAATACAGAAATAGATAAAGTCAAGGTGAAAGTCTCCTCTCCAGCCCTGCTCAGAGTGTGGGTACCAACGTCTCGGTGCAGAGCCCCCCAGAAGTCCCGCGTTGCAGGTGCTCACAGGCAGACACGCACACACACACACAACCACACTGTTGGTTGGCCTGCAGTTCTTACACCATTTTCTCTGTGATAGCGTCTCGTTTGGTAATGTGCCTCGGAACTCTCTGCGGGTCTGTATATATAGCTCTGACTTGTTCTTTTTAACAGACGTGCAATGTTCCGCGGAATGCCTAGCCTTAGTCGTGTAACCATGGCCTCGTTAGTGAGCAATGACACCGTTTCCAGCTTTTCACGAAGAGGACCCCCCTTCCTCCCCCCTTCCTCCCCCCTTCCTCCCCCCTTCCTCCCCCACTCCCGCCCACACCTCTACTTTCCTCTGTAGCACGTGTCGCATGGATTTTCCAGCCTAAATCCAGGACTTGGCCTTCTCCTGGGTGGATTTCATCCTGCTGGTCCTGGCGCGTCCCTCCAGTCCATTAGACCTTCCTGGGCCCTGTATTCAGTTTATTAGCAATGCCTTCCAACTGTACATCACCTGTCAGTTTACTGAGCCTTCAGTTACTTCAGCCGATAAAAAGGTTGACTGTGGAACGCTTCCAGACACTTCCTTCGAGCTTTGCCGCAGTCCCTTTACCAGCAGGCTTGGAGTTTTCAGGATAAATGTACTTAGCTGGGTCTGGTTTGCACATTTGCTTCTTACTAGTAAGGATATTATGACAACTGGGTGAAGGGTCTTACACAAACATCCGAGTGTGTTTGCCACTCCATTATCCACTCTAGACACACTCGCTGAGGTCCTCGCGTGCAGAGCACCGGCGGGCCCCTGGCGAACGCAAAAATGATTCCAGAAGAGGTCACGGTGTGCAGGACAGATGTGTCCCAGGCGGTCACTTCACAGAACAGAACGTCGACTAGCTGGGTGTGACCTGCACACCAAGTCCCGCAGGAAGAGGTCGGGGCCGGAAATCGTTTCTTTGGGGACTAAAGGAACACAAACTGAACCATGAAAGATGGTAGCCTTTTGCCAGGAAAGGAGGCTGCTGTTCAGTCTGGTGATCTTCCATTTCTCTGAGAAGCTGCATGACTTATCAAGACCGATTTCTGCCACCGTTACAACTGGCCGGCGGGTTTCTGGGCAGCCCAGTGGGGACGGGACCCCTAAGCGATGCTTCCGCTTGCCTCAAGGGAACTGCGGGGCGCGGCACCCCCCCACTACACCCCCGCTTCCCTCGCGACTGCAGGGCGCCAGGTGGAGGCGGTCTCCTTAAGAACCGGCCGCATCTACCCTCATGGAAACCACGTTGCTTCCTTGTTCTGGGGTTTGTATTTCCAATTTGTAGGTACATGGCCGTTGTTCTTTAGGGTAACCGTAAAAAATGAAAAACACAATTCACATGTAAACATGCACCATTTCCTCTCATAAACAGGATATGAGCAGTATTAGCAAACTTCTACGATCTCGTGGTTATATTTACAAGGTTCTGATTTAGGTTTTTCCTCGGGCTTCTCTAACTATTCCATTGCTTGTATTTTGAAATCTTACCATCCAGGGCCATGAATGCCACGTTGAGATTATTTCTTATTCATCACTCATCTGTGGGGCAGGGAAGTCTCGTATTTAAAATATTTTCAAACCATCATCTAATATTAACACAGCAACTCTTTAAATATTCAGTATTATTTGGTCTTAATTCCCTTACGTTGTCTGGGGAGAAAATCACCTAATATATTCCACTCAGAGTTTTCAGGCTTTTTTGTAACTGTGATACCTACTTTACAAAACTTGAAGAGTCGGTTTAGGGCCATTGTGAGTCACAAGAACTCAAGAAAGCATGAATTTTTCCCATTTGCCTCGACTTTTCCAAAAGGAAAAGATCTCAGTGTAAACAGGTATTTGTTTGCCCACGTTCACAGCAGCATTGCTCACATATGCCAAAGACTGGAAGCATTACAGGCGTCCATCAACAGATGAACAGATAAAAAAATGTGGTTCATATATTCAATGAAATATTATTCAGCCTAAAAAAAAGGAGATTCTGACACAGACTACACCATGGATGAACCTTGAGGACATTATGCTGAGTGACATAAGCCATTCACAAAAGGACAGATACGGCGTGATTGCACTTCTATGAGGTCCCTAAAGCAGTCAGACTCACGGAGACAGAAGTAGAAAGGCGGCTGCCAGGGGCTGGCGGGAGCAGGGGGGGGCATAATAGTTCAATGGGGACAGAGTTTCAGTTTGGGAAGATGAAAAGCTCTGGCGCTGATAGTGGTGATGGCCGCACAATAACGTGAACGCACTTTAAAGCGTGAGCATAAAAATGGTAATGTGGTAAATTTTATGTTATGTATATTTTACCATAGTTTTTTAAGATGTCTTTTCTCAACACAAGAGACAGTGGATGGTCTCCATGAAGGACTCTGATGGTGACCACAAGCCCTAAGAAGTGTTCTGAGCCCAGACACATGTCACACACGCGAACGTCTCCAGGCTAGTTTACTAGCGCTGTAACGCCCCACGTAACTCCCCGGATTAGCCATAAACATGATGCAAATGAGACAAGTCTGAGCAAGGAACCCAGTCCTTCCTGACCCGTGGGGAACACTCCTTCTCAAGTCCGGTCAAGTTCAGATGCAGGAGTGACCTCTCCTCACCTCGGAAGTACTTGCTGTGCTCTGTTGCCCGTGCCAGGGAGGATATTACGAATAGAAAGGATGTTCAGGAATGGTGACGAAAACAGAGGAAATTCCCGTGGCCAGATCGTAAGAGCTCACGTGCCTCTAAGTCCCCGAGCTGCCGCCAAGCCCCCGGTCAGCTCCTCTTCCAAAGCCGGTGTGAATTCACGCCCACTGCAGTACCGTGCCCCGGTTTCACTTCCACCCCAGACGGAAGCAGCAGCTTTCACAGTACTCACGTCCCCTGAATCCAGAAGCACACGGGGGCAGAGTGTGCTCCCAGCCGGCAGCACGGTAAGTCACAAAAAGAATTCTTGTGGGCTTTTCGTTCTCAAGCATCATGACCACTTTTGTGTTTCTGAAAACGTATGCAAAACTCCGGCAGCAGCAGAGTCACCGTCTTTACGAGAAACAGGAAAGGACACTTCTGTGCTTGTTGGCCTTTTTAAACAGTGGTTTCTTCTGGGCTCCTTCTGCTTTGTCAGGGACAGGAAGGTCCTTTTGTTTATCACCTGGGAGATGGTGGAGAGCTGAGCTGAACGGCTGCATGTGTCGCTGCCTCGGGGTCGTCCTGTGCGGCTGGGGGCCGGGGGCCAGAGGCCACTGGCCCCTAGTGCGCACAGGGCCTTGATGAGAGCCGCAGGGACCGAAACCCCAGGAGCTCCTGCCCTGACCCCCTACCTTTCCCACGTCCCCTGCGTGCACCCTGAGATGAGACCCCAAGGAGCTGAACAAAACCCCAGTCTATTGTTTGAACTGACCGACCCCACCTTATTCCGGGACCCCAGAGTGGTCCACCCTGGACCCCAATAAAGGACGTGCCCAGGTCCTGCTTCTCTCTGTCTCTGCACCTGCCTTGACCTCCCCGGGCGGCCCCGGTTCGTCCTCCAGGACCCGTGAGTCCTAAACTTCTCTGTCTCAACTCCCCAGTCACCGTCCAGCTCCAAGTGCGCCGCTGGCACGGGGTTCACGACAACAGTCAGAGCAGAGAGCGGAGCTGTGGTCCCGCCAGAAAGGAGCGGAACAGGCGAAACCGGCAAACGTTCAGCACTGCTTTTACAGGTGCAGGAAAGCCCAGGGGCCGAGGAGGAAACACTTGATGCCAGGGACGAGCACAGAATAATTCTGGATTCACCCGCGCAGTCCCAACACGGCTCTGAGGAGTCACGGTGCCCTTGCAGGAGGACGGGGGATCGTTCATGTCGCAACAGTGGCAACAGTCCGGGGACGTTTCAGGTGGAGGAACAAGGCGAGTGGTGCCCGAGGGGACAGAAGACGGAAGGTGGGCCGGCCCGGCTGTGGAGCTTGTCGTGTGGGGACGGGACGTGAATGCTGCTCCAGGGAGACAGCTCCGAGCTCCAGGCGCCGCAGAAGGGAGGCTGCAGGGACAGGAAGGGCCAGACACCCTCGTGCAAGGCCCAGGTCAACCCAAGGGGTCGTGCACCTCGCAGTTCGTTAAGGGGGTAGATCTCCCATTAAATGTTCTTACCGAGAGACAGAGAGAAGAAGGACGCACGCTCTCTGTGTAGCGAGACCCCGAGCCAGCGTGTCCCCACGGCGGTGCAGAGGGACTTTGGGGCCAGGACGAAGGCCAGGCTTTCCAGGGACACGGGTCCCGAGATCCCTCCTGAAGGCTGCGCAGACGGCGGCAGCGGACCGTCTGTCGGGGTGCAAGGAAGCGGCTCCTCTCAGCGAGGCCTGGACATGGACGGCTCTCCCAGCGGGGGAGGCCCTGGCCTCCTTTCCAGCCTTCTTCCCGAGGCTGCCCGGCCTCCCTCCTGCTCCAAAGCGTCCTCTTTCCACCCACGTTTGCGGAGACGGTTCAGCGTTTCTCGTGCTGACATCACTGGTGCAAACCAGTCCTGCAGAATGAATGGTAGCACAGTGGCTACCTGAGCTTTTCCACAACCATAGGATTCTTCACATTAAAGATCCCAAAGCATGTTTGGTCTGAAAAACAAAAGCCATGAAAACACTGATGCCTGTTTCCACGGAAGGGAAGCTGTACCTCCAGAAACGTGAGCTCATCAGCAGTGCTGAGTTTGGCCCCGAGCCCTTGTAAAATTGATCGTGTGATCTAAGCAGAGGGCGCGTAAAGTCGGTTGGGTAAAGGACACCAGGTATTCTGCTGGCCGTCCTCAACTGCGCCGCCTCCCAGGTGGGAAGATGGGTCCCTCTAGGAAGACGGCAGAGGCTTTAAACATTTATCGTCAACGACAATAGGGACTTCCCTGGTGGTGCAGCGGTTAAGAATCCGCCTGCCAATGCAGGGGACACAGGTTCGAGCCCTGGTCCGGGAAGATCCCACATGCCGCGGAGCAGCTAAGCCCGTGCACCACGACTACTGAGCCTGCGCTCTAGAGCCCATGAGCCACAACTACTGAGCCCACGTGCCACAACTACTGAGCCCACATGCCTAGAGCCCATGCTCTGCAACAAGAGAAGCCACCGTAATGAGAAGCCCGCTCACCACACCCAAGAGTAGCCCCTGCTCGCCACAATTAGAGAAAGCCTGTGCGCAGCAACGAAGACCCAACGCAGCCAGAAATAAAAATAAGTAAATAAATAAATAAAAAACAACAGTAATATGCAATGTTTGTAAGCTGCTTTGTAGCCTTTCCTGGTGCCTTCACATCTGTGGGTTCATTTAAGTCCTGTACTCAACACTTTTGAGTTTGTTGGTATTATTCCAGGTTCACAGATACAGGAATTAAGTTCAGAGAGATTAGCAGGCTTCCCCCATGGTTACACAACTTATCATTACCAACACTCCAGTAACTTTTTGAGCATCCAGACCATTTATGAGAAAGAGTCCGGCATTGTGGCCGCACAGCCTTTTGTGACCTGCAAATGCGTCATTCCGTCTGAACCTCTGCCCAAGGAAGCATTCGTGTCACGGGTAGATTATTTTAAACGTCTCCAGAATTTCAACCACTGGCACTCAGCGTAAGCACCATCTCTGTTTTTAAAATGGTGGAGAACAGTGACCTGAAGGCCCAGCGAAAGGGAAGAAGTTTCAGAACCCACCATCACAGGGTCGAGAGTAGGCGTGTCTGGATTCTGAGATCCTTCTGCCGAGACAAAGCGCAGGAGCCTCCTGCCTGGAGGAAGCGGCCCGACCTCAGATCCCGGCGGCGGAGTGGGGCCAAGGGGGAGGCCCGGGCGACCGGCAGGTGCTACTCTCTGGGTCAGGACAGGTGTTCGGAAAGGGTGTGAGGGCCTCATCTCCCACGACCGAGGAAGAAGCAGACTTTGCTGCTGGAATAAAGGAATAGGACCGTGGAAGCTGAACGCCCGAGAGTCCGGAGCCCCGTGCAGATGGACGGCAAGCACGCCCAGCACCTCGAGGGGACCAGCCACCGGGCACTGAGCTGACAGGGGGAGCAGGGCAGCCAGCAAGCAGCCGGCCTGGAGGCCCTGAGGACCCGTCAGCCGTGGACCGTCGTGGCCTGAGGCTGGGGGGCACGCCCGCGCCCCTGGTGAACGAGAGCCACAGCCCTGCCCCGGCCTGTTCCCGTGCTCCAGCAACACCTACTCAGTGCCCACGTGTACAGACCTGCCTCTTAAATGCCCAGGGGAAGCTCCATCCAGGTGAAAAGCGAGACAGGAGGGCAGCTGTGCTGGGGCACCCCCGAGGGCTCCTGGAGGACGGCACCCCAAGGTGCCCTCCCAGCCCCTCCTTCAGGGGGCTCCACGCATGGATGAGCTCGGACGGTGGGACTGGCCCGCGAGGCTCAGTCCCCGGCTCTGCTCTGTGCTCTGTGCCCCGGGGGAGCACACAGGCGGTGTGCACGCAGCCGATTCTGTTTTGGAAGGAGAATTGGAAAGCCGCTTGCCGTGCCTTTATAAAGCTGATGCTTGATTTCCACTTCTGGGTCCCGCGTCTTATTTCTCCTCGCCTTCTGAACTTGCGGGGAGCTCGGAGGGTGCCGACGTCGATTTGGATTAAATGAAATCCCCGAGAGCCCAGCGCCCACCGCTGGCCCCACTCAGCACCAAGGGCCTGCTGACTCTCCACCCACAGAACAAAGGGGGGACGGGTTGGTCCTGCCTCGATGCAGGGGACGCTCGACAGCAGAGGGGACACTGCAGGAGCCTGGGAGCTTGCTAGATGAGGTGGGTGGACCCTCGCTAAGCAGACGTGGGGCCAAGTGACGCACAGCAGCAAGAGCAGAGGGAAGGACAGCCCCGCCCCCCCAAGGGTGTCCAAGACCTGCCCGCTCCCCACGCCTTTGCCCCACCCTGGGTGGGCAGCCGGAGCCCCTCTGACATCACCACAGCCTCTGAAGGCCCCCTCGACGTCCTCGGAGCCATCATTTCTGGAAGACCCCGTCCTCCTCTGCATCTGATCTTGGCGTCAGGACACTCCTCCAGCTGGAGGGTCTGCGGCCGCCCTGACCACACAGAGTGGATGTCGCCCTAAGGACCCCCTCCACCCTCGCAGCCACTGCCACACAACTGTCCCAGCGCGGAGCTCCCTGCACCTCCCCCAGAGGCTCCTCTGCTCAGAACTGGCTCTGTTTGCAGGACTCCTGGCCAGAGAGATGTGGAGACGGGCTTCTGTCTCTCAGGCCTCAGGGTCACAAGCAGGTTAGTCCTATAAGTCCTTGAGAGACAGGTTTATAGTTCGAAGCCACAGAATCAAGCAGAGAGCTTTTCAGTGAAGTCTTTATTTTCTAACTCAGAGGACATTAAGAAACATTCCCATGACCACCCAGAATAGTGAAATGCACGGGGACAGAACCGTAAAGGGGCTGGGGGAGGGGGAGGGGAAGATGACTCCCAACCACGGGCTCTGGACACGGCGGGGTCAGCTCTCACTGACCTGCTGACACTCAGGGACCGTTTCCAGCTCTGGGATTCAGCGAGGTGGGCGTCCTTCACTCTCCGACCGAGATTCTGCACCTGTGAGCCTGACGGACATCCTGCGCGGCCGTTGCCTGCTGTAACCCACACGGTACCCCCGGAGGCTGCTGGCCTCCTGCGTCCATCGTCACCTGGCAAGTGCCCAGGAGCGTCCGAGAGCTCTGGGAACGCTCAGCTTGCACTGCTGCCACCCACTCAGAGCTCCTCCTTGTCTGCAGGCCCCCAGCACCCCCCGGCCTCGGACACCCCAGGCACGGCGCTCCCCGCCCGGCGCCGTGTTCTCTCGCACACGGTGCTCGTCACCCTGAGGCGCCCCGGGACCGCCCTGCAATGCTGGGTTCGTGGGGCAGCCCTTCTGCTCCTCCCCAGAGCTCCTGCAAATGCCCCACCCTGGGGTCTCCAGGTCTGGCTCTTTTCTGGGAAGGTGAACTCATCCTGTCTCTTCACTTTGGAGCCCGTGTGCACAGTGGGGAGCGGGGGAGACTCCTCCCAGGATCTCCTGCTGCCTGAGAGGTGAACTCCTTCTGAACTGTCATCCAACGTGTGCCTTTCACATCTGGTCCCCGTCTCTGTTTCCAAACCCATCTCTTATTGCTTCCTTAGCGACGTCCTTCACTCCAGCCCAAATGGTCTCTGCCTGGAGCTGTGGGTATGTCCCATTAGCTTTTTTTTTTAATTGTGGTAAATACACATAACATAAAATTTACCATTTTTAAGTGTGCAGCTCTGTGGCGTTAAGCTGTTGTGCAGGCACCACCACCATCCGTCTCCAGAACCTTTTCATCTTCCCAAACTGCAGCTCTGTCCCCATTAAACACTAACCCCCGCTCTCCCCCCAGCCCCGGCCCGCAGCAGCCTGCTTTCCGTCTGCACGAACTGGCTTGTCTAGGGGCTCATATAAGTGGGACCGCGCAGTATCTGTCTCTTAGCGCCCGGCTTATTTCACCTAGCGCAACGTCCTCAGAGTTCATCCGTGATGTAGCCTGTGTCAGAATGGCCTCCCTTCTTAAGACTGAATAACACTCCATTGTGTGGATGGGCCACATCTTTTTAATCCATTCATCTGTCCTGAACTCTTGGGTTGCTCCCACGTTACAGCCACTGTCACTAATGCTGCTGTGAACGTGGCTGTACAAATATGTCTCTGAGACCCTGCTCTCAATTCTTTTGGGTGTATTCCCAGAAGTGGGATTGCTGGATCATATGGAAACTTTATTTTTAATTTTTGGAGGAAGCACCATGCTGTTTTCCACAGCAGCTGAGCCATTTTGCGTTCCCACCAGCAATGCACAAGGGCTCCAATTTCCCCACACCCTTGCCTGCACTTGTTATTTCCTGGGTTTTGCTGTTTGTTGCTGTTGTTAGTAACCGTCCTAATGAGCGTGAGGTGATATCCCGTTGTGGTTTTGATTTGCTTTTCCCTAATCATTAGTGAAGCTGAGCATGTTTTCATGTGATCACTGGCCACTTGCATATTTCTTTAGAGAAATATCTATTCACCTGTTTTTGAAATGGGTGAGTTTTTTGTTGCCAAGTTTTAGGAGTTCTCTATACTTTCTGGATATTAATTCCGTATCAGATATAGGATTTGCAAATATTTTCCCCCATTCTGTAGGTTGTCTTTTTACGCTGTGGGTAGCGTCCTTGGATGCACAAAAGTTTCTGATTTTCACGCCGTCCAGTTTGTCTATTTTTCTTCTTTGTGGCCTGTACCTTTGGGATCATAGCCACAGAGCCAAGAAATAATTGCTGAATCCAACATTGTGAAGTTTAGCCCTATGTTTTCATCTAAAAGTGATAGTTGTAGTCTTCTGTTTAGGTCTTGGATGCAATGTGAGTTACTTTTTGTATATGGTGTGAGGCAGGGGTATAACTTCCTTCTTTTGCATGTGCATATTCAGTTTTCCCAGCGCCATGTTTAAAGAGACTGTCTTTTCCCCATTGAATGGTCTTGGCATCCTTGTCAAAAATCATTTGACCATATTTGCGAGGGTCCATTTCTGGGCTCTATTTCTGTCCCATTGGTCCATCGGTCTGTCTATTTGCCAGTACCACACTGTGGTGATGACTGTGGCTTTGTAGTAGGTGTTGAAATCGGGAAGTGTTTGTCCTCTGACTTTGTTCTTCCCTTTCAAGTCTGTGTTTTGGACGTTCCTGAGATTCCATGTACACTTTAGGGTGGGTTCTGCGCCCATCCCTTTGCTCTCTGCCATTGCGCTGTTACACCTCTTTTGGACGTTCCTGAGATTCCATGTACACTTTAGGGTGGGCTCTGCGCCCATCCCTTTGCTCTCTGCCATTGCACTGTTACACCTCGTGTCTGGGGCTTTCTTCCCAGCTGTCATTCAACCCAGGGAGGGGAAGGGAGGGAAACACAAGAAGGAAGAGATATGGGAACATATGTATATGTATAACTGATTCACTGTTATAAAGCAGAAACTAACACACCATTGTAAAGCAATTATACTCCAATAAAGATGTTAAAAAAAAAAAAAAAAATTCCAGCTCGGTTCCTCCCTGGAGATTCCCACCCGCATTGACACCCTCCTCTGAACTCCTGCTTCCTTCGAGTCCTGTCCTGTTCGTTCAAGACAGCGTCTGTCTCTCTTCCTCACTCTTAAATCCGTAATCCTCAGCTTGGAGGTCACCCAATCCATCGGTCCTTCTTGTAACACGGTGGGGTTTTTTCTTTAAAGCACTCACCATGAGTAACAATGAACTAATTTCTTTTTTTCATAAATTTATTTATTTTATTTATTATTTTTTGGCTGCGTTGGGTCTTCGTTGCTGTGTGCAGGCTTTCTCTAGTTGTGGCGAGAGGGGGCTACTCTTCGTTGCAGTGCACGGGCTTCTCTTGCTGCGGAGCACGGGCTCTATGCACGCGGGCTCAGTAGTTGTGGCTCGTGGGCTGTAGAGTGCAGGCTCAGTAGTTGTGGCGCATGGGCTTAGTTGCTCCTCTGTACGTGGGATCTTCCCAGACTAGGGCTCAAACCCGTGTCCCCTGAATTGGCAGGCAGATTCTTAACCATTGCGCCACCAGGGAAGCCCAACAATGAACTAATTTCTAAGTTAATTCTTAAACGTGCAGATTCTAAGACAAACAGTTCTTTCACATTTGAACATCCCTGAAGCAGGGAGCTGTGTCCTGCGATTAATGACATCTTAGCATCATAACCGTAGCTTTTATTTTGGTGGAACAAAGTACAGGGCTCCCTGCTTCTCTAAAGTTCACTTTATGCCACTTTGCTTTTACCAAAGATCTGCATTCGTGCCTGTTTTTGCTAACCAAGAGCAATTTGAAGATTTTCACTTTTACAAAAAAAGGTAATTGCTTCATTTTACACCATTCCGGCTTATGGAAGGCCTCACGGGAACGCTCTGCTTCCGGACAGCAGGGGACACCCGTGATGGTGCTTTAGAGTCCATGGAACACGGTACACGTCTGCTGGTGTAGGGCCCTGTTTAGTGATGGTCTCATCAGACTGTAAGTTCCCAGGAAGCAGCGGCCAGCTCAGCTCACGGCTGCACCCCAGGCCTGGCTCAGTCTCTGACCGGCTGCTCTAGTCAGCTATTTGACGGATGAATGACGAGTCCTTCAAGGGTGCAGTCAGTCCATGCTGCTTCCCCCGGAGCACACAGTTCCTGGGACACTGCTGCTTGCACTTAGCCGCTTGCTGAGTCAACAAAATTCAAGCCTGATAGCATCACCCCCGACGGGTCTGTGCTCTCTGATAGAAAGAAAAGGATTAAACACGCCTCATTCTTCTAGAGGGAAAAGCAAGGTAAGCGCGGCCGGGAGAACCCACTGACGTCTCCTTTCCTTTCCTGGCCCGGCCAAGCAGTAAAGAGAGTGCTGCTTCCTGAAATCTGTACACACGTGATCTCTCGTTTTGTCTCTGTGGCCGTGCTCTCTGCCTCGGACTTTGCACGGGAATCATTTGCAAGTGGTATCATTTTTTTCTCCCGGGGGTCGACAATGTTCAGAAAACGACACACGTGTAACTCTTGGCAGCTACAAACCACTTACGAGCACGTTGTTCCTACATATCAAGTAAAATGACTCTTGAATAGGCAGGAAGGCAAGTCTGCCCTGTTAGGAGGGGACCTTGAGCTCCTGGTCCCAGTTCCTCAAGTGCAAGTCCACAGGTCAGCGCTTGGGCCGCACGCGCACAGGCAAGTCCTTCCGCCGCTGCCCTGCTGGTGACATGGGGGCCGCGCAGAGGGGCACAGAGGAGAAAGAGGACACAATTCGTGCCATAGGAGCTCCGTTCCCATTTCCGCCTGTTTATTCTCTGCCAAAGCAAGTCCCTGATCTCTTGGGGACTGATACTTTTGTAAATTACAGTGTAAATGTCACAGCAATGTTAAATTGCTAGAAAGATTTCCAAGTAATAACAATGAGAGCCCTTTGGGGGGCTGGGTGCGGCGGCTACATACCAGGCACCGTATTCGATTGCTTCACGCACTGGGTCCCCTGGATTCATCTTCAACATGATCCTACGTAGATAATCTCCATTTCGCGCCCTTTGGGGCACGTGACCCCGGCCGAATGCTGGGGAGCCGATGAGGGTCAGATCTGTGATCTGGACTCAGACATCCTCTCAGTTATCTGAAGAATATACGTGCTGCCTGTCTGATCAGCGCTGCTGAGGGCAGGGACTCTGTCCACAGGAGTTAGCTGGGGGTGGGGGTCTTGCCTGGCCCCGCTCTGCTCATGACCATCACAGGTGGCGGGGGAGCGCGGGGTGGAGGGCGGTGCCGGGAAGAGCCATCCTCGCTGGGGAAGCGGGCGAGGGAAAGAAGAAATGGTACGTTAGGCAAAAGCACGATTAAAATGAGGGGGTTGGAAAAAGTAACTGAGAAGCAGATGTAGCCAGGAGAAGCCAAGAAGAAAACGAGTAGATAAACAATTAAACAGGTAATCAATGAAAACAGCCTGTTTCATCAACACCCCAGCGGCAGGAGGGCGGAGCTCGGCCCCGGGGTTGCGCGGCCCTGTCTGTCCGTCTCCAGGAGCAGAGGCTGCCGTCAGGAAGTGGCTCAGGAGGCCCAGGGCAGCCCGGTCCTCTTCTGGCTCTTCTTATTCAGTGCCGTGGACACTCCGGCTCAGAGAACCCCAGGTTCCAGCAGGTACCGGAGACTTCTCCTCCTTCATGTACAGAAGACGGCTCAGATGTCCTCTTGACAAATTCCCAAAGTCAACCAGGTCATCAAGTAGGTTTTATTTAACGCGTTAACACACAGTGCTGGTATCCAGCCTTAATTGGATCTGAACTCATCCCTCCCTTCCAGAAGGCTGTCCTCATCACCTCTGCACAGGTGCAGTCCCTGCCAGGTGCTCAGGCAGGCGTTACCCCCTCCTGCCTCGAGCACCTGACCCTACTGGACCTCCAGCACTGGGAACCACCCACTTCTTGACGACTCCCGTAGGGCACTTGTAATGGATCGAAGCAAAAGCCATTCTCCAGTAACTTTTGTCCATAGGTCATAGTTGTCCCTTTGGAGAACACACAAAACAAGCCTAACCTTTCTAACCAAAACATATACATACACTACTGGTTAAGAGCAAGGGCTTGGGGGCTAGCAGGCTCATATGAATGTCCTGGCTCTGCCGCTTACTAGCTGTGTGACCTTGGGCAAGTTAATTAACCTCTCTGAGCCTCCATTTCTTCATTGGAAAACCGGGGAGCCTGTGAACCTCACAGGGTTGCTGTGAGAATTTCTCTTACTGAAGTGTAATTGACATAGCATTTTATTACTTTCAGGCGTAGAATGTAATGATTTCATATTTGCATATATTGCAAAATGATCACCACAGTAAGTCCAGTTAACATCCGTCACCACATGTAACATTGTACCTTGGTATCTGCAGGGGATTGGTTCCTTGAGGCCCCAAGGCTACCAGAATATGCAAATGCTCAAGTTCCTTTTACCAAAGGGCATAGTAATTGCATATAACCTATGCACACCCTCCTGTATACTTTAAATCATCTCTAGATTACGGTACTTTTTTTTTTTTTTTTTTGCGGTACGCAGGCCTCTCACTATCGTGGCCTCTCCCGTTGCGGAGCACAGGCTCCGGACGCGCAGGCTCAGCGGCCATGGCTCACGGGCCCAGCCGCTCCACGGCGTGTGGGATCTTCCCGGACCGGGGCACGAACCCGTGTCCCCTGCATCGGCAGGCGGACTCTCAACCACTGCGCCACCAGGGAAGCCCGGATGGTGTCTTTTGATGCATAAAATGTTTACTTTTCATCAAGTCCAATTTTTCTACAGTATTTTTCTTTTTGTTCCTGTCCCTTTGGTGTCACATCTAAAAAATTATTGCCAAATCCAATGTTGTGAAGCTTTAGCCCTATGTTTCCTTCTTAGAGTGTTATTGTTTTAGCTCTTGCTTTTAGGTCTTTGATGCACTTTGAGTTAATTTTGTATATGGTGTCTGGAAAGGTTATAATGTCGTTCTTTAGCATGTGGATATCTCGTTTTCCTGGCACCATTTCTCAAAAGGACTGTCCTTTCCCCGTTGAATGGCCTCAGCACCATGTAAAAAATGTTTATTTGTGAATTAATACTTTGTATTTCAGAACGGGGTGCAAATTCCCCCCAGTGGGCAGAGTTGGGCCCAGAGCTCAGCGCAAGGAATTCTTTGGCTGGAGGAAGTGGGGCCATCTCACCTCCCCTAGCACCCAGCCACAGCCTTGAATGAGCAGATGTTTAATAAACAGTAGTAAAATTAATTTACAAAAGTACCATAGAAGATACATATACCTCACAAGTAACTAAAATACCATGCATCGCCAATTAGTATAAATAGGTGATGAACGAGTAATTTCCAACTAAAAGGAAAAAGAAATCAGGTAACAATTTTTTAAGCACCTTAAACCTAGTTACTTAAAGAAAAGCACCATTAAATTCTGCTCTCCACGATTACGACAGGATTACTGTGTTTGCTCTGGGCCTCCGCCTTCAAGAAGGACATCTATATCCAACAAGTATTTGTTGAACTTCCTTTGTATACGAAGTGCGGATTTATCCAGATTCTATACAGGCCCTGAAAGGTAGTTCCATCCCTGACCACCAGGAGGCAGCCGAGGCGAGCACATCTTCGTGACCGGTGGGAAGGACAAGGGCCGGTGGTGCCTCTGCGGGACCCACGCGCCAGGGGTTCCCCGCTCACAGAGCAGCAGTGCGCTCCGGGCTCTCGTCTCTGCACACTTTTCTGAGCTGGAAATGTGGTCGAATATGGAAATGGGACCTATCAGTTGAGAATTCGGCTCTAAGCAGTTTGGCGCGCGCACACGTGTGTATGTGCGCGTGTGTGTGTGATATATGCATGTATGTACATATATATATTTCCCTGAAGTTATCCTAAACACAATCTCTCTTGAAACCAAATGAGAAGCAGTCTTTACAACTAAAACTTAAACCACATGATTAACATCTTAGCTGTCTACCCAGAGTACGTACAATATGACACGTAAGGAAACCAGTGTCTTCTAGTCTTGCTAATCTTTACACAACATCACTGAACATTTTTACTGTAGTAAAATATGCATGCTATAAAATGTACCGTCTTAACCATTTTAATTGTGCAGTTCCGTGTCTTAGTACATTCGCGTTGTTCTGCAATCACCTCCGTAACCTCATATAAGTGGAATTGTACGGTGTTCGTCTATTCGTGACCGGCTTGTTTCACTTAACATGATGTCCTCGAGGGTCACGTGTTGCAGCCTGTATCAGAATTTCCTTCCTTTTTCCCGGTGGATAATATCTCATTGTACATATAAGCACATCTTTTTAGCTATTCATGGAGTTGTTTCCACCTTCTGGCGATTGTGAATAATGCTGCTATGTATATGCGTACAAACATTTGATTGACACAATATCATTTTAAATCGGCATTTTTAATGACAAGTTTTAAATTATTGCAATATTGTATTTCCACTTTTTATCCTCGGAATACCAATAATAGTGTTTGTTTAAGAGACTAAGTATTAAGAACTTTCAGTTCTTCTGAGATAAGAAAAGATAAAACTATTCTTGCACTTCTCAGAGAGAGTTAAAAATCGAGAAAAATATCTGAAGACCTTCTCTAGTAATATTCCCCAATTAAAAAACAAAACCTAAAAACCTAAGTCCACATAACCACCACCTACTACACACAAACACGTCCGAGTTCTACAAGGTGAAGGTGCTGTAGACATGCCTCTGGCAGCTTAGCTTTCCTTCTCCGTGGGAGAACCTCAAGTTCAGACCTCAACTGAACAGGCAAATTCTGCGGGGCAAGCAGATGGCTCATCAGACAGATCCGAGCGCTAATAAAGGCTCCGTGCGGCTTTGAAAACAACCAGAGCCTCGAATTTCGCCGCCTTCCTGCCCCACTGCCGCCGCTCACTCGGGACTGGTGAGAGCGGCCGGCCCCTCCCGTCACCCAACATTTACTACACCTCCTCCCGGGCCGCCCGGGGGACGCGGGCGCAGAGCAGCGCAGGCCGCACGCAGCGTAGACGCGGCCGCCCCCTGGCCCCCCGCAGGGCAAGGCGCCTCCCCAGGATTCCCGGGGCCCTCGACTGAATTCAGCTTGTCTGACTTGAGCCAGGCTCGCCGCGCTATTTAGAGGCCCCCGCACAACGTGGCCGCAGCGGCCGCGGAACACGCACCCCGGGCGGAACCCTGCCCCGCGCGGCGCCCCGCACTCCACGCCCCGCGCCCGCGCGCCTAGCACCCTCAGCGAGCAGGCGGGAGGTCCAGCCGCGGGACAGGTGCGGGCGCGGGGCGTGGAGTGCGGGGTGGAGCCAGGCGGAAGCGGGCTGTGGAAGGCGGGGTTCGGAATGTGGAAAGGGGCGCAGGACGCGGACTAGGGGGCGGGGGCGGCCGTGGAGCGGGGTGTGGGACGCGCGGTGAGGCGGTGGGATGTGGGATGGGGACGGAGGGGGGGCGCTGGGGGCGGCCGCAGGACGGGGCTGGGCCGGGCGAGGCGAGGCGGGGCGGAGGCGAGGGGCGTGGCGCGGGGCCCGGGCGCGGGGCGCAGCGCGGGGCGCCGGGATGGCTCCGGGGCGGGGAGCCCGGGTGGCGCGGGGCGCACGCGTCGAGCCGCGCGCACGGGACGGCGGTGTCCGGCAGAGCGGCCCGAGCCCTGCCCGCGGGAGGAGCGCACCGGGTTGGCGCGGCGGGTAAGCGCGGGCTGCTGGGAATTCCCTCGGGAATCTGGGGGGCGTTTGGGGGTAGCGGGAACGGACAGCGGGGCTCGGGCACTTCCTGGAGGCTTTCGGAGCCACTGCCACCCGTCTGCTCCTGGAGAGCTCGGCGGAGCGATGGCTTCCTGGGTGGGCGGCTGGAGGCGGCTTCAGGCCTCTTCCTGGGTTTTTCCCCTGAGGGGGAGCGGGACCTGCCCTAGAAGTTCAGGTCCAGGGTCTGAAGGACCCTGTGGACGCTGGGCCGCTGCCGGCCTCGCCACGCTCCCTGCGGGGTGCGCGCTGCTGTTCCCGAAGGTCTTGCCTCGCCTGCGTTCTTTTAAGAAACTCTCAAAGTTTTTAAGGAAAGACTTTGGCTCTAAGTGCCAAGATCTCATTTCTTGCCGGATGTGCGCGTGGTGGTGCGTTTAAGTAGAATTTGCAGAGAGTGGAAAGATCCCTTATCTGCGCCCTGCCGGAGCCCCTTTGGGGCTGTGCTGACAGCCGTCGCGGTGAGGTCTGGTGAACAGAATCCGTCCTAGTGTGCAGACCTCTCGGTTCAGAGTATTTGTGACAGGGACTTCAGCGACCAGGGGAGTCCTCCAGTTTTTGCTTTATCGAGATATCGCCCAGATGTACCATTTAAAAATGGTTGTATACAAACAGCCGGGATGCGAACAGCTTTGGTTTTTATCACCCAGGAATTCAGAATGATGATTTATGACATGTGCTTCACTTCACTGGCAGGCCATCAATGTGGTGTGAAATGTATTGCAAATCAGACATTAAAAGATTAAAGAGGAAAAAGGACTTTTTTTTCCCGAAGGTCAGTATATTCAAAGTAAGCATCAGCTAGTCGATCTGGCACGGGTTCCACTGCTTCAGCAGTTTGGTTCTTGTTGAGATAAGCATCTAATGAGGGCAGTGCACGTGACTGTCGTGTAAAGTAATTCACAGAAACTTTACAACTGTAACTAATTCGACAATGCTGTTCATGTCGACCAGCAAATGCTAACGGGCTTAAAGCTGTCTTATAATAATGGCGTGTAACAGAATTTCATTGTTTGCCAATGAGAAAAAGAATTTTGACATAATTTCCCTGAATGTTGCTTATATTTTGTGTTCATTTTCTTAACTAAGATAACTTTTACACTACACATTTGAGACTTCAAAATAATTATATGTATTTATCACAACCATGTTACACAGTCTCACACATGTAGAGAATTTAAACCATAATTCGCCTTTCACCTGTTACCATTGCTTGAACAAGTAACAGAATAAATAGGATACACATGCCTTTAGGATTTTACCTCAGTATCGCACATAAATACATCAGTAAACACATAGTTTTTGTAATGTATTAAAATATTATTGGGACACTCTAGACAGTGGGAAGGCCTTTGAGAAGCACTTCACCCTGTACAGAAGGCATGGTTCCCAGGGTCTGTGTGTGAAGAAAGACAGCCAAACTCAGTTGCCATCTCAATATATCATCTCCTTCTCCCCCGACTGTATCAGCCCCCGCCCCTCCCCAATCAGGGCCATTACCAGTACTTTGTAACACGTGTCATATTACATTTTGACCAGTTTTTTACAAGCCTGCCTCTCCCATACACTGAGGGGATGGATGGGATCTGAATTATTCTGGTAATCCTAGTCCCACACACGTAATAAGCGTTTGATAAACGTTTACTAACTTGAAGAGGGAAAATATCCAATACATGTGACCCTAAACAGCACACACGTGTCTCTAAAAACAGTATGTTTATATGGGGATATATGTATACACGTAGCTGATTCACTTTGTTATACAGCAGAAACTAAACACGACATTGTAAAGCAATTATACTCCAATAAAGATGTTAAAAAAAACCAGTATGTTTTTGCAATTTCAATGTAATTCTTAAAAGCAATAAAATAGCGAGAGATTTTCATCTTAATTTTCATTCTTACAGTGGTGGAAAATTCATCATGATAGATAGGTTAGTACTCTACAGCTTGCTTTTTAGTATCTGCATCTTCAAAGTTGTGACTTAATAATGGTTGATGTAAGGGTTTCTGCATTCTTACATTTTCTTTAATTTGAAGAGTTTGTGGTTTGCTTTAAGTTTCCTGTTAACAAACTAAATGATACTAAATGTAAAAATCACTTAAGTTTTTTCATTCAGATCACCTGATTAGCTCCATGAATGCTCAGCTATTCATGAAACTCCATTTCCCATTAGCTTTAAAATGAATCTTTTATTCTAGAACAGGGAAGAGATTTCTGGTTTATACCAATAGAAATAAACTTGAATAAGGAAATTCAAATTCTATTTATACTATAGAAATTATTATTTCTGCAAAAAGTAGAAAACATTTTGACAGATGTAATTTGTGTCTGTAATATAAATGGAATAATAAAATGCCATAAGGCTGTCGAAATGTAACATGACGTTACATGTGACCTTAAACAGCACACACGTGTCTCT
This sequence comes from Orcinus orca, assembly GCF_937001465.1. Taxonomy (NCBI): domain Eukaryota; kingdom Metazoa; phylum Chordata; class Mammalia; order Artiodactyla; family Delphinidae; genus Orcinus; species Orcinus orca. The sequence goes on from NC_064576.1 coordinate 77,847,328, forward strand.
AAAATCAGTATGTTTTTGCAAGAGTGAAGATAATACCGGAATTTGCTTTAAAATGATAATTGCAGTTTATATGATGAAGTAACTGGCTGTTACTAGCACATCAATAATATTTAACAATTGTAGATACTCTGGACTGGAAGAAAAAAGCAAAAGCTTAAAATGTGCTCTAACCCGTGTCTCTCCACATATGTCTTAAAGTGTGGCAGAAACAACTCAAAAGGCAAGTGTTGTAATCTGGACAGTCTGCCTGCTGCTTAATCCCGTGAAGTCATGTGGAAGGGGACCCAGAGTAGACAGTCAGGGGTTTTTGTGCCAACTTCAGCACTGTGCACTGTGCAACCTCAAGCAAATCCTAGAACCCTCTCTGGGCCTCCATTCCCAATCTGAAATGAGGAGGGTACTGGGGCCACTTCTAAGGTTCTTTCAGCTCTAAAATGCTATGACTCTATATTCCTTCCATGGATTATGAGTAAGAGTCCTGAAAGGTGTCATTGGGATTTGTACAGGGAAATTACCTTTTAACTGCATTTATGAAGTCAGGGTTTGGTGTAGTATTGAGACTTCCCGACCTCGTGTTTCAGACACGATGAGCTATTCAGAGCGCTTGTAGCTATTGTACCCCTGTAATTTTCTTGATTGTTTTTTACTCTTGGCCCAAACCAGCCTTCAGAGAGTGATGCATTAAGTTAAGGGCAATGACTTTTTTTTCATTATTCAGTTATTAAAACCTTAGGGCTGATGTTGAAGTACATTAAAATTAACACATCACTGAAATGTCTAAATAAAATGTTTGGATAAGTGAAAAACTCTAATGGTATTCCTAGGTCTTTCCCGGAGGTCATTGTAGGAACGTATAATGCTGTTTAATAATGGGCAGAAAAACTAGAGGAGCCTGCAGGGTGGTGGGGCAGGGAAGCTATTTGGAGGGTTTAAAGAGGGAGCCCTGCGTGGCATGAATCGTCTTGGAAGACAGTCATGTTTCTAATTCCACTCCAGACTACCTACATTTTCTGTCAACTGAACTGAAGCTGGGCCAGCTGGTAAATTTCTAGCTTAATATTAGAACTCTAATTGTGGAACTGTGATGTGATACTGATATCTAGAGGGAATATTTATTTTATTCAAGTATTTTGAGAGGAAATACTGTGGATTAAAAACTTAAGTGTACTTTTAATTTTGCCATTGTTGATATACAACATTAAAGGCATTTGTTCTTAAACTAACACAGTTGTTTAAATTGCTTCTAATTTAAAATTAGCTCTCACTAAGCTTGCAAGTGACAGAAGGTCAAAACCAAAGACTGATGAGTACTTCCCTCTGACTAAAGATCAAAGTGTTACCCATATTTACCTTAGCCAAATAAAGACTTAGGAGCATGTGAGTTTTTGAATATTCATAAATGATTAAAATCCCCACATGAAAGAGAAAAATATGAGGATAATAATAATACATGGATGGCAGGAACTATTAAAAGTGCTTTCCATACATTCTTATTTAATAACTAAGATAATTAAATTAAAATATTATTTTAAAACAATTTTATGTTTCTGGAGATTTATTCTCTGCCAATAAAATATATAATCCTAGAAGCTTTAGAATTATTAATAAAGAAGTTGAAAGTTAGTGTATTATAATTTCACTAAGTCAGTTGTTTCTGGATGAGAGTGATGTTTCCTTCCAGAGATTTACATTATTGAAAAGTTGAATTTCCACTTAAAATTAGGAAGGAAAACCCCTGGAACTATATAATAATGAGTACTTTTATACTAAGGTAAAGGATACTCTTAAATTGTATGTATGCCATTTATAAAACTACCAGTAAACACCGAAATCTTCATTATCTATTTAAAAGGTCCACAGGAATTTTTGACAGATGTTTCTGTGTACTGTGAATATAGCGTGCATGGTACGACATTGAAAAAAATAAACTCTCATTCTGTTTCAAGCATATCAAAGTTGGTTCTTTAATAAAAGAGAAACTTCTAGCAAGACTACTATTTTAAGTCTCAAGCAATATTTGGAACCAAACAAAGGAATCTAACTACAGATACCATAGGGTTTTAAAATCATAGGAAAATACCATGAACAATTTTATGCCAATAAATTTGAAATTTAAATGAAATGGAAAATTCTCCAAAAGATGTAAACGATCAAAAATCACTTAAGAAGGGCTTCCCTGGTGGTGCAGTGGTTGAGAGTCCGCCTGCCGATGCAGGGGACACGGGTTCGTGCCCCGGTCCGGGAAGATCCCACATGCCGCGGAGCGGCTGGGCCCGTGAGCCATGGCTGCTGAGCCTGCGCGTCCGGAGCCTGTGCTCCGCGATGGGAGAGGCCGCAACAGTGAGAGGCCCGCGTACCGCAAAATAAATAAATAAAGTCATGACCAGTAAGGTGTTTCACCATCTAAAAATCACCATAGATGCAGGGGGGAAAAAGTATTCCACTAAATCCATACTTGTTCATGATTTAGAAAACAAAAGACTGAAGGAAAATTTATTTGCCAGGTACAAGTTGAAACATCACGCTCTGTGATAAAACTTCAGAAGCATTCATTTTAAGGCAGAAACAAGGAAAGATGTCACCACGTCCACATTGTACCAGAAGTCCAGGCCAATGCAAGAAGGCAAGAAAAAAAAATAACGGGGATTCGAACGAGACATCTCTCCTTCATGGCAGACAATATGATCGTGTGTCTTTCACAGAAAATCCAAAGGAATCTCCTGACTTGTTGCAACTAGCAGGGGCTTTCTAACAGGTCGCTGGATACAAGATCAATATATAGAAATAAGGTTCCTAGGTAGCAATAATAACTACTCAGAAATTATAATGAAAACAACTATTTAGAACGAAGTATTAGAACAACCACAAAGCTACCTGGGAATAAATCTAACAAAAGGTGTATAAGACCTTTCGGGACAGCGTCCAACAGCATAAAGATGCCCTCCGTGGAACAGTTGTGCTTAGTGGTGGGGGCCCTACATTGTAAAGAGGTAGATTTGATTCATCTGTGAATCCTATGCAATTCCAATCAAAACGGTGTCCGGATTTTTGTGGAACTTGACAAGCTCTGCCTAAATTTCATATGGAAGAAATAAAAGGCCAAAAATTGTTGAGACAAATATGAAGAACAAAGCCGAGGACTTGTCCTGCCAGGTATCAAATGTGTCTGCAGCCATGGCCACTGGGTGTCCTGCTGGTCGCTGAGATCAGTCCTTCTCTTCCGGAGAACAAGTGTCCCGTGTTATTCAGTCTGACACTTCGGAGGTTCAGCTTTTTCCTCTTTCATGCTTGTCTCTGTGGTTGAACTTTTCCACGTTGCTGTGGCCCTGAATAGGGCTGGCTCTTACTCTTGGGAGTTTGGACAGAGCTACATGTTGGGGTCACCTCCCCAGAGTAGAAGAAGAGTGAGTCTTCTGTTACGTTGACACGTTTATTTTGAGTTCTGTTTCCTCTTTGCGCTCTGTTCCGACGTGACCCTGTGCGTGCTCTGCCCCGCCCCCGTGCTCCTCTGGCTCTGCGCGAACACCGCGTGCTGCTCTATTCCGTCCTCACGACGTGTCTCCTTCCTGGCCTTCTTCCCCTGTCTCCCCTCCTTCGGCACTCACTCCAAGATCACCGCCCTCTCCCCAAGGCCCTTCTTTCTGAGCAACCCTCGCAGGGTCCTGTGCCCTCGGGGTGGCCGAGTGAACGTCCGCCCTGTGGCCCCCGCCCCGCCCCCCGACCGCCCGCCGCACCTTTGCCACGGCCACCGGGACGATGCTCCGGCCTGGAAAGGTGCTCCTTCTCCCTCATGCTTCCCGAAGCCGCACCGCCTGATCCCACGGCCAACCCCCCTCTTCCCTGGGTACATGATTTCACACAGATGTCCTTGTTCTCTGAGACCCTCTTCGCTTGCATCACTGCCCGTTTTCCTGACTTCCGTCTCCACACACAGATTTCAGAAGCAGGTGTGTTTACTTCTACTGTGTCCAACGGAACCTGTGGCCCAGAGTTGGGCAGCAGGCTGCCACTGAGCAAATAACCATTGATGGACCGGGAGGGAGAACAACATGACCTCAAGCCCAAGGGAAACATATAATTTGGAAGGAAAACACAACCATCAGAAGAATGGGAAAGCGGCCACGTAAACTTTGAGACATAAGATCTTTGTTCTGCGATAGTGTCAGAATGAAATTTTTCCTTGAGATAAAAATAGAAAACAATCAAATGGCATCCCATGAAGATAATTAACGTCCCACCTCCGTGTGAGCTCAGTGGTGTGACAGCGCTGGGCCCTGGGGCCTGTGGGCGGCTCTAGCTTGGTCCTGAGATGGCCCTGCGCCTGGATGGTACGTTTCCGCTGCCGACTCCTCTCAGGACGGCCCACTCTGGCCTCAGCAGGGCGTGGAGTCCGTCTGTCGTCCGTTTCCGCTGCCGACTCCTCTCAGGATGGCCCACTCTGGCCTCAGCAGGGCGTGGAGTCCGTCTGTCGTCCGTTTCTGTCCTTACTTGGCCCAGCAGAGCTTGCTGTTCTGAGGGTCTCATCCTCTGCTGTTATTTTGTTCCTTAATTGACGTTAGGGATGCGTGGTACTGACAACACACCCCGAGGCCCCTGTGTGCCGTCTGGAGAGACAGGCTGAGGAGCCTCGGAGGCTCCCGTTTGGATCCGACCGGGCCCCGTGTTGCCGGTCTCCCAAAAGATACTCAACCCTTTGGTTAACTTTTTAATTCATTCATTCATGCATTTTCCACAGCAAGACCAAAGCTTCAAAGTGTGGTAGGAAGGCCGGGAGCAGGAGGAGACAGTCCGGCCCCTGCGCACCTGGGGCCCCACCGTGGGAGGAGAACGTAGCCCAGGGCAAGCCCTGCGTCCTCCGTGACGGCCACTGTTGGGCCAGTGGTGCAACACGTATTGTGCTCGTCCTTTGCGTGTTTATTAGGGACACGATTTAAGAGATCTAAGGTTACAGACCATAATGAGAGAACAATGAGAAAGGACTTGGCAGACTTTTTCCAAAACCAGAACTTCAGAAAATGAAAGTCATGGTCATTAATCTTTTATGATGATAAATGTGATAAGTTGTAATGGGAAATGCAAACAAATATGAAAAGAACAGAAAATTGCCCAGTTCTCAGAAACCCTGCAGCTAACATTGCAGTATCATCCCTGCCCTTCCTTTTCCTATCTGCACGTACAAATGTTTGCAAAATCTAATGAGTACCTTACATTTTGGGAGTTATGAATGAACCGTGGCTTTTCACTTATGCCTGGCCTTATTTTATAAAGATTTTAAGATAGCATATCAGTTGGGAATTCTTTTGTCTGCAGGCGACAGAAAATCTGACAAGCAAATAGGGTTCCTCCTCTCCTGTGAGTCTGGAGGTGGCAGCTGGGGTCAATTCAGCAGGTCCACAGTGTCACAGCAGGGGCCTGGGGACTTTTTTGATGGTTCCCTCACGCTTATGACACATGGTTGCAAGATGGCTGCCCAGCTCCAGGCATCACATCTGTACTCAATGTGGAAAGAAGGGAGAAGGGACAGCATGAGTAGCATCTGCCCTTTTATTAGATATCAAAAGCTTTCCTAGAGGTTCCCCAGCTGACTTCTTACACATCATTGGATAGAACTGCCTTTTATAGTCACTGCCAGCCACACAAGGAGATGGGAAAGCAAGAATTCCCTTCCTGGTCATGTTAGAGAAGAGTAGCACTGCGCGTGGCAGCTGGGTCACCAGACCATGATGTCGCCGTGGACAGACAGCTGCTCTTCTTCATTTAACTGTTCGTCTCTCAGGGGATGCTTCGTTCCCAAGTGTTCCTTCTTATCAGCAGTATTACAGTAAACATCCATGTGCACCACTTATCAAAGGCTCTGATTAGCTCCTTAGCGTGACGTCCTGGAAGTAGAATTGTGGGTCAGGATGTCATCACCTCCACAGCTCTTCACACGTGAGACGAAGCTCCTTCCCAGGAAAGCCTCCCAGCCTGTGCTGCCACTCAGTGCAGGGGATGGGTGCTGCCCCCGGGGACACAGTCTCACTCGCGCGGGGACACAGGCTCTCCGCCGGGGACACATGCTCACGGGTGCTGTCGTGGACTTAGTGAGCCTTGGAAGCTGCCAGATGCCCGCTGGGTTTGCAGGTGGTAACCGCCTTCTGTAGGCTGCACTTGGGGGTCGTGGTGCAGCTTTAAGGCACATTGTTTGAAAGTGTTTTGCGGCCCCTGGACCCAAGGGCTCTGGAGAGGCTGGGCCACCGCCCCTCCTCCCTCTGACTGACTGAACAGGCCCATCGATAGCTTGTGTCTCTCGGCAGAGGGCGTTTGGGGTGGGACGGTTCGTTCCTGTGTCTGGTTTCCTAATAAAAGGGCAGATGCCGTGGGTGCTATCCCCCTCCCACGCGCGCACACACACACACACACACACACACACACACACACACTGTGGGACATTTCGCCTCCCTGGCCCTGCAGGGAGATGCCAGCAACACTCTCCAGTCTCCGGGTCCCCTCCCTCTGGGCGCTGGGTGTGCGGACCTGCTGCCCTCGGTCTGGGACATCCCTCCGACGGCTCCCCAGCGAGGATGACCTGCACCTGCTCATCCCGAGGGAGGCAGGAGAAGGACCGAATGGCCCACAGTGTTCAGCTGGTGAGGCCCTGAGTGCCCTGTGCCCAACCCCTCTGCCTGCAGGTGTCAGACAAAGGTCCATGGCCTCAGAACTGGAACCAAAGGGGAAGGCCACGGGTGGTCAGGACCGTCCAGGAGGTTTTCTGTGGAGGCCTGAGGCCACGCCGCCGGGGGGCGGTGGTTGGGGAGGGCAGCAGACCCGCGGGCGCAGCCTGACGAGGACGAAGGGCCAGCACAGCCCCACGGTGGCCTAAGTGTGGATGTCAGCAGGCCGGGCCCCGCCCCCCGGCCAAGCTTTAAGGTGAAGAAACAGCGGGTGTGGAAGCTCGAATGAAGCGCTGGGGGCACAGCGGGCTCGTCCTGCCCGGATGGGCTGGCGGGCAGCAGGGGGAGGGCGGCAGGGGGAGGGGGGCAGCAGGGGGAGGGCGGCAGGGGGAGGGGGGCAGCAGGGGGAGGGCGGCAGGGGGAGGGGGGCGGCAGGGGGAGGGGGGCAGGGGGAGGGGGCAGGGGGAGGGGCAGCAGGGGGAGGGGCAGCAGGGGGAGGGCAGCAGGGGGAGGGGCAGCAGGGGGAGGGGGCAGCAGGGGGAGGGCGGCAGGGGGAGGGCGGCAGGGGGAGGGGGGGCCGGGGTGAGGCGGTGCTGTCCAGGCCCAGATGGGCAGCTGCAGTGTCTGCGTGAGAGTCAGGTTTAACCCAGAAAGTGCCTGACACCTGACTTCCTTCACGTTCAGTAAGTTAAGTCTCTAAATTGAAACATTTTACTCTCTGAGAACAAGCAAAATAGAACAGGTGGCAGTCACAGTCAGGGGCAGGTGGGCTGGTGGGGTCTGAGAAGAGTAAGTTGTCGTGAAAGATCTCAAACAACCAAAACAGAGTTGGAAATTTGGTCTAAAGAGAGCTAACATTTCTCTGTTTCTTTAGGTCACAGTAAAGTTTTGTATTTTGCCTCAGAACCAACTCATAAACATCAATATTTTTAAACATTTTAAAATTCAATGTGAGAAGAGTTGTCTTTGGTTCCACTGGAGGGCCGTGAGTGTGTATATATGTGTGTGTGCATGTGTGTGTGTGTGTGTCTGTGTGTGTCTGTCTGTGTGTGTGTCCGTGAGGCTGGCAGTGCCCTGCATCGGGGCACGGAGGCCCCCGGGTTCCCCCTGCCGCCTCCCGTGGGGCAGTTGGCCACGTGCGCCCGGGTCCCGTCTTGCAGGGGGAGGCGGCATGGCTGGACCTGCAGCGAGCTGACCGTTTGTGGAACATTTGCCTGGTGAGAAGGGAGGGGAGGGGAGGCAGTAGGTGGACACGGCAGGAGTTACAGCAGTGGCCTGGGAACCACGGCCATCTGGGAAAATCACTCTGATTTCACATGAACAAAAAGGTCCGCTTAGGAATCCACCCAGCTGTGTGCAGAGCACCATGCCCCCTGAGAGCCGCTGGACTAGACCAGGACGGGTGTCGGGAGGCTGGGGAGAGGTCCCTCCCCTCAGGCACCTTTCCCAGTGTCCTCGGCTCTGAAGTGAGAGCGTTAGCAGCCTGCGGTCGTCTCCCTCACGCTGGCCCCTGTGCCGTGTAACTGCCGCCCGCTCAGGGCCACACGTGCTGTGGACGGCCACCAAACCCTGCTCGGTGGACAGCCGGGAGATATGCATGCACGTGCCTGCTACACACACCTGTGCGCGCACGTACATGCACACACCTTCCCGTGGAGAGTTCCCGCTGGTCGGCAGGAGCACAGCTCCCCATGACAGCAAATTCCGACGGCCCTCGGGGCCCAGGGCTGCCCGGGGCTGCACCCTCAGCTCACCTGGCGAGCCTGCCTAGTAACGAGCCTGTTCCCTTGCAGGTTAGCCATCCGAAGCGATGGGCGACTGGAGCTTCCTGGGGAGACTCCTAGAGAACGCCCAGGAGCACTCCACTGTGGTCGGCAAGGTCTGGCTGACCGTGCTGTTCATCTTCAGGATCCTGGTGCTGGGGGCCGCGGCCGAGGAGGTGTGGGGGGACGAGCAGTCGGACTTCACGTGCAACACGCAGCAGCCGGGCTGCGAGAACGTGTGCTACGACCGCGCCTTCCCCATCTCGCACGTGCGCTTCTGGGTGCTGCAGATCATCTTCGTGTCCACGCCCACCCTCATCTACCTGGGCCACGTGCTGCACCTGGTGCGCATGGAGGAGAAGAGGAAGGAGCGGGAGGAAGAGCGGCTGAAGGCCGACGGCCCGCCCCTCGGGCAGGACAGGCCCCCGGTGCGCGACGACCGGGGCAAGGTCCGCCTGGCCGGCGCCCTGCTCCGCACCTACGTCTTCAACATCATCTTCAAGACGCTGTTCGAGGTGGGCTTCATCGCCGGGCAGTACTTCCTGTACGGCTTCCAGCTGAAGCCGCTGTACCGCTGTGACCGGTGGCCCTGCCCGAACACGGTGGACTGCTTCATCTCGCGGCCCACGGAGAAGACCATCTTCATCCTCTTCATGCTGGCCGTGGCCTGCGTGTCCCTCTTGCTCAACATGCTGGAGATCTACCACCTGGGCTGGAAGAAGCTGAAACAGGGCATGACCGACCCTTACCGCCCGGACACTCCCGGCTCCAGCGTGAGGGCCGCAAAGCCTGCGTGTGAGCGGCCCCTCCTGCTGCCCTCCCACTCCAACCCACCCGCCCTCACCATCGGGTTCCCGCCCTCCTACGCGCCCTCGGCCTCTTCCCTGGGGCAGGCGTCGGCCCCAGGCTACCCCGAGCCCCCTCCGCCGGCAGCCCTGCCCGGGACCCCCGGCAAGGGCCACCCGGTCGGCTCCCCCGGCGGCCACCAGCACCTGCTCGCGACGGCGCCGAACTGGGCCGGCCGGGAGGCCGAGCAGCAGACTTCTGCCGGGAAGGCCTCCCCGCCGTTGTCCGCGCCCGCAGCCCCGAAGCCCCCGGCCGGCCCCCAGCAGCCCCCTCCGGAGGGCGGGGCGGGGAGCTCGGGCGACAGCGACGGGGAGGGGGCGGTGACTGCCGTGGAGCTGCACGCGCCCCCCGAGCTCCCCGCAGACCCCGGCCGGTCCAGCAAGGCCAGTAAGTCCAGCGGCGGCCGGGCCAGGGCCAGTGACTTGGCCATCTAGCCGTGCCCAAGACCAGGGGGCTCACACCGGCGGTGGAGCCTGGAGGCGGGAGGAGGGGGCGAGCGAGGGTCGGGCTCGTGTGTCAGTGCTTGCTGTTCCTAACGCTGGGAGGCAGTGGGGAGCGCGTCCGAGGCAGGGAGGGGGCGCAGGGGCGGGGCCGCCAGAGATTCTCCCAGCAGCCCCCGCGCCCAGCAGCCCGGCCGCCTCCGCAGGTGCTGCGGTCTCCGCGGGGCGCTGTTCTGTGGTGGGAAAGCAGGGGTGTCTGTGGCAGGCAATTCGGTTTTCCTTTCCTACGCCCCCATCCCCGCCCCGGAGCCTCTGGACGGCCCAGCAAGTCTAGATGCTCTTAGCCTTATCTCTGTGTGAGACTTTAACTTAGATTTGAATTTCATTTGGGATATTTGCCAAACCGCACTAAAAAAAGATTTTGAGCAAGTCCATGTAGCGTCACTGAGTTTCTGAACCGGCATGTGAAGCCCAGGATATCAAGCCACACACTTCATGACAAGTGACAGGAAGCAGCCGCCCATCAGAGGCAGAGCCGCGGCAGGGGGAGAGCAGACCCTTGAGATAAGTCTGAACAGCCGAGGAAACCGAGTAAAAGTGTGGCCGGTATGCCTTAGGTATTTATTTTTTAAATGACATTTTGTGCTTTGATCTGAATCGTACAGGTAAGCCTATTTCCCCCACTTTCTATCTTTCAGGAAAAAAATGAAAGAAAATAAAAGTATTAAAATGGATACTGACCAAGAGAATGCAAATGTGTCCCATTACATAGTAGTAGAGATTTGAACTTTATTTTGAAAGAAATTCTTTGACTTTATGAGTCGGCTAATTAATATGAAAATGGACCATAAAAAACAAAAGCAGGGGAAATCTTTAAGTGCATTTCAAACGCTTGAAGTTGTGAAGTTTTTGAACGGGAGGTTAAAAGTTAACTACTGTTGCCAGAAAAATTATTTATACAGATGAATCCACGACCTACATTTTTTAACAGTACAAAATAAAACTCTTCCAGTTTCCTAACCATTCTTTGTGGGTAGCCTCTTTGCTTTCTAAGCATGAGTGACATTGTCGGGGTCTCCTGCCCGCGTGAGTGCATGTGCTGGTTGGGACGAGGGCCCCGTTTGGCGTCTACACGGATCCTGCGCTGACCGGGGAGGCTGGAAGATGACACAGGGGTCCCGTCGCTGTTTGTGTACAAGCCAGTGGACACTGGTGATGTTGAGCCTGGGCCTTGTCACACCTCACATCCTACCTCCTCTGCGGCTGGTCAGTTCTTGTCCCACAAAACTGCACCCTGCCCCACCTGATTCATCTTTTTGTGAATTACTGTAACTTCCTGATGATGTATTTGGGGCCAGACTCCACAGCAGACTTGTGTTTTTTCTTTTTAATTTTTTATTTATTTTTGGCTGCGTTGGGTCTTCATTGCTGCACGTGGGCTTTGTCTAGTTGCGGCGAGAGGGGGCCACTCTTCGTTGCAGTGCGCGGGCTTCTCATCTCGGTGGCTTCTCTTGCTGTGGAGCATGGGCTCTAGGCGTGCGGGCTTCAGTAGTTGTGGCTCGTGGGCTCAGTAGTTGTGGCTCGCGGGCTCTAGAGCACAGGCCCAGTAGTTGTGGTGCCCGGGCCTAGTTGCTCCGCGGCATGTGGGATCTTCTCGGACCAGGGCTCGAACCCGTGTCCCCTGCATTGGCAGGCGGATTCTTAACCAGTGCACCAGAGGGAAGCCCAGACTGTGTCTTATATCGTAAAGAGCGACCCACTGACAATCTGATGAAAAGATGACTGTGTGCAGCTGGCTGGTGACCGCCGGCTTGGAAATTAAAGGCTTTCCCAGCAGACTGATGGAGAGACTTATCCAAGTGGCTATTTTCTCCATCTCCCCAGGCTGGTGCACAGGAGAGAAGGTAATTCCTCACCCACAGGGGATGCCTCAGGCCCCCGGCTGTGGGGCTGAGTTTTCCTGGGCGAAAAGGGCCACTAGAAAATCCAAATTTGAAAAGCTTTCTGATAAAAAAGCTTCAGCTGCTGTCGCAGTGACCAGACGGTGAAAGGACAGCTCACTGGGTGGCTGTGAATGTTCTCAGTACCCCAGGTTCCACCAGGACACATGTCAGGTGCAATCGTGACCCACGATGTGATTCTGAGTGGGGCTGGAGATGGAAGCGAGAACTGTAACTGTAGTTCGTTTCTACACTTTAAATGTGGACTTTACTCCCTGCGTGTTGGTGAAGGTGCCAGTTTGGTCTATAGTCTAGTAGGGCCACTCGGTGCTGGGTCGGGAGGGTAAAATTAGATGCTCCTACTTGAAAACCACTAATTGATAAAGAAGCAAAATTTCGCAATTCCACGGTGCCTGTGGTATTTCTTCAGGCTAGTGTTTTGATTTCAGTTCGTGTAAAAAATGAAAGCATGTCTCACATTATGTTGCTATTTGGGGCGTCCGTGGCCCTGAAGGCCAGGGTCCTCCTCCCTCACAGGGACATGGCCAGGGAAACCGTTGCCTCTATTCAATCACTTTTAGCACTAATATGTGTGTTAAAAACAGAAACCATCGCCCCTGTGGTCAAGATTCCAGATGTATTTCTTCTGACTTGTTAATATTTGGAAATTTCACTGAAACTATTTTTCTCCCAATTTAATAGAAATTTTTTAAATCCCTAAGCTTATTTTTAAACTGAAATGCCATACCTATTACATTTACACACTCTGTTTCTTTAATCCACAGCGTACAAGACAACTATATTCTTCCACTCCTGTTTTTGGAAGCCCGGTCATCCGGCTGGCACTGCACAACCTATAGTGGTTACAAAGTGTCAAGTATTACTACATTCACAGTGCCCAAATCCAGTGTTTAAAATCCTAAAACACTTCATACATCATCCCTCACTTTCCCTTTTTTAAACTTTATTTTACTGACTTGTTTTTCCCCATGAAATTAACAAAAAAGATACCTTAAGTTTAAAAAGAAAAGAGAAAGGCGAGAAGAGCCAACCAGACGATTTCGGATATAGCCCAGCTTCTTTGATCTTTAAATAAGTGGCTAGATCATAGGTTTCTTGTACGAGAACACCTAGAATAAGAACTGTGAAGACAATTCAAACATCCTTTACAAAAATTAACCTGATGAGATTTAGGTCTCTTTTCTCTTTAGGCTTTTTTTTCCCCTATTAACACTTTCTTTAATTCTATTAACACTTTCTTTAATTCTTTAGTGTTACTGAATAAAGTGCTTTTTCTAAAATGCTTTCTTTTGAACTTATTCTTCTGATATTTGTAACATTGACTTATGGATCAATTTTTGGATCTCCACCAGAACAAAACTCTGCAGAGTACTGCATGACTTCAAAGGGTGAATCTTTTGTAAAGACCCTGCCACCCCACCCTTGCCTTCAGAGGGCTCAGGGCATTCTCGGAATAACTTTTTAAAATAACATGTACATTGTACATTAAAGTCAGAAAATGTATTTCTCTTCCTAATTCCACATTACACTGCAAAGCTTCAGTTTATTCACTCTAAGATTTCTTACTGCCCCAAAGATTTTTTTTCCCCTTTGCATTATGGAATGCCATAGCAAGACTTTTTATGGTCAGTTAGGAATTTAAATAACTCTAAAACAGTGAACTGTGCCTAGTACCATATATGTAAATGGTAACTTAGGTCATAATGTTTACAAAACTCTTACTAAAACGTTTTGTGCTATAACAGTATCTTTCATAGATTAAACTGTAACTGAAAATAAGCATTTTACCAGATAAGTAATTAAAACTGGCCTTAAATTTAAATCACTAGTTCTGTAGTGAGTTAATTGTTTTTCCTTTTTTTAACTTTTGAAAACTTTTTTTTTGAGGTATAGTTGATGTCAATATTATATAAGTTTCAGTTGTACAACAAAGTGATTCACAATTTTTAAAAGTCCTACTCCATTTATAGTTATTATAGACCACAGACTGTATCCCCTGTGCTGTACAATATATTCTCGTTGCTTTTTTATTTTATACATAGCAGTTTGTACCTCCACACTGGTAACTACTAGTTTGTTCTCCATCTGTGAGTCTGTTCCTTTTTTGTTATAGTCACTAGTTTGTTGTATTTTTTAGATTCCACATTTTAGTGGAAACACACAGTATTCACCTTTCTCTGACTTACTTCACTCAGCATGATGCCCAAGAGATCTTTCCCCCAGCAAGGCTGAGTTTGTGGTTCTTGGGGAAGACCCTTCTGTGTATAATTACACATAATTGTGTATTTGTAGCTCTGCTTTTATGACGCGGGGCGATACCTGTGTGTGTCTAATGGCAAGTTCTTGATCAGAAATGCAATATTCCCACTCACACTGCCCCCGCCTGGCAAACCCACTTCTGGATGGATGCAGGACACAGCATAACAACACCAAGACCAGCCCAGATGCTTCGAAGGCTCGAAAGAAACCCAAATTCAAAATGCAACCCCACCAGACAAGAATTGGCGGGAAGTTCCCATACTCTTCACTGGTTGTGACCATGGGTGCCAAAGCTGTCCCCATGGATAGTTTTGGGAAGGGGCTTGGCCCTGCGGACAGCGCGTCACCGGCGGTGCCAGGCCTGAGCTGCACGCACGGGGCTCCAGGGGCGCGTCCCGACCCGTCGCCACGGACACACGAGCGGCGCTCTGAGGGGAGGTGGCACCCATCGCCCCGGCCCCGCCAAGCATTCCCGGGGGCGGCCAAGCGCATGGGGGCGGCGAGGGGACTCTCCGCAGCCGAGGGGACTAGGGCCACGGGCAGGTGCCCAGGTGCGCGCTCTGCGGGCCCCTTTGGGGAAGACGACCCCAGGCCGCCACGCTGCAGGCCCCACTCAGCCAGGCCCAGGGTGACCCCGAAGTGGTCGGCAGGAAGTCAGGGCTTCTGCGCAGGCTCAGTGGTGCCGTCACGCGTCCTATAACTCGGAAGGTTCCCTCTCCCCCAGCGCAGCCACCCTGCAAGGTGGGCAGGTCCAGCCCAGCCCAGGCTCGGCCTCGGTCACAGGAGCGGGTCTGCGCTCAGCACCGCTCCTTTCCAGCCCCATGACTTCGGGGAATTGGTTTCACCTCTCTGCCTTTATTGATGTTTTCTCATCCGAAAAAATGGAACTAAAGTTGTGGGGAGTAGACCAGAATGGACAGAAAATGCTACGTGTAACCCTGACCCACAGAAGCACCACACAAACCCTCCGGGTCAATGAATTAACATTATCCACGGGCTGCCAGCATTTTCTTGTGTCTATGCATTCCCACCTTTTACCTTTGTTTTAAAACAGAAGGGTTTATACCATGGAAATGGAAGGGTTTATTCCATACCATGGAATGTTATTCAGCCCTAAAAAGGAAGGGAATCCTGACACCTGCTAAACATGCATGAACCTTGAGGATGTTATGCTCAGTCAAATAAGCCAGACACAAAGGACAAGCACTGTGTGACTCCACTTGCAGGAGGTCCCTGGAGGAGCCGGATCCACAGAGGCAGAAAAGAGGGTGGGTGTCGGGCTAGGGGAGGGGGATGTAGAGGTGTTATCTGGGAAGAGTTTCAGTTTTGCAAGATGACAAAGTTCTGGAAATGATGGCAGCGATGGTTGCACAACAACGTGACTTAATGCCGCTTAAAAATGTCCAAGATAGTAGATTTTATGTTGTGTATTTTACCATGATTAATATATATATATATATATATACACACACACACATATATATATCTATGCAAAAACTTTTTAAGTTTTACATTGAACTAAAATGTACACACAGGAGGACACAGCTTGATGAATTGAACACACCTTGGCAAGAGACAGAACTTTTCTCCTTCCCAAAGCCTCCCTCTCTTTTTTCTTTTCTGTGTCACGCTTTTCCTGTTGTTGTCATTCACTCTGAAAGTATTCCTTCTGGGGGACCTTCGGGAGGGGGAAGGAGGAACCGCGTGGAGGGAAGCAGGTGGCGAAGTCTCACCGTCAGGAGCCATCCAGCCCTGCTGCTCCCAGAGACGAGAGCGTAGCGAGCTCTGAACACGGCCCAGAAACTACTGTCGTCCCTGGGAGTCTTCTTCGAGCCACTCTAGGAGTTTTCATGACATTTTTTAGTGGGAAAAACAAAATGGTTTATAGTTTTTTAAATGGCTTATAGTTTTATTGAATAAGTTCTCAAACGTGTGAATATCGAGTGAAGGCATGTAAACGTCCCCCTGGCCTGAGGCCACGGGAGTCACACATGGGGCCGCTGGATCAAAACTCGCCGCCTCTGCAGGGACCTCCCCTGGGTTCCGAACGGTCTGCTGCTCAAGGAACAGGCGCCGACCCCTCCCTGGAGTCTATGCACGTGCAGCTTTACTGTGTGCGACGCCAACAGAACCAGACCTGGACCTTTCCCGGCCGCCAGAACTGCAGGTCCCGTGGTCCACAGTGGGGCGGGCTGGGCGGCACCCCGGGACGCCCAGGGATAAGATGATGACGGCTGGGCTCCGAGGGCGTCCGTGGGGTGGAGGCCCAAATAGGGAGCTAGAGACTCTCGTGGGATAGAGGCCGCGCCCCCCTTCTAGTTTCCTCTCAAAGTTGAAAGCGAGATCAACAGCAACAACAAAGTCACCCTCAGAAGTCAGCGGTTCTCTGGCGGGAGCTCTGACCTGCTCAGGGCGGCCCTCCGTCCTCACCGCAGCGCCCTGGTCCCAGGCGAGGCCCCCGGCGCCGGCCGCGGGGTCCCCACGAAGGAGGAAACATGGGAGCTAAGAACTTTCATTCCCAAGACCCTCAAAACCCCTTCAGAAAGCGCGTCCCTGCCTTCTAGCGTTTATCCCGAGCGTGTGTGTGCGGACCCCGGTCCTCCCCGTCGTCCTTTCAGGTTTGTTCTTCAACTGTTTAGGGCCCAAACCAGACGAAACACGAGGCAGATGCAGAACCGAGTATGATTTCCTGCCGTTCGCTGCGATGGAGGCTGCGGCTGAGGGTGCGCTTGGGGTCCTGCTTCCCTCGCTCGAAGGTGCCAGGACACCAGTCCTAGGGCACCTCTCGGGTGTCGGGGGTTGGTACCGGGCCATCGTGCCACATATCAAGAGCAGAGCGATCAGAGGAAACCCAGTGTGTTCTGGAGAGGAAGGGTTTTTTCTTTTCTTAAGAAAAGGCCAACACTAATATCACAGATCCAAGCATCAGTCTGCAGGTTCCTCTCCCAACTGCTCACTCCGGGTAGAGCTCAGGGCCGACATCACCACGATGAGGTCATCGCCAGGCAACCCCTCCCCCTCCCTCCCCTCCCCCACTCCGAAAGCTGGGAGCCGGGACTGTGCACGAAAGGCCAAGGCCCGTTCAGTTACGTGTGGACTGTGTCCAGCTCTGCATGAATGAAGGCTGTGAGACTGTGTCTATGTGTGGTTTGGGTCTTCGGGTTTTTTTTTTTTTTTTTTTAATGAGCGACAGGGACTTTAATGCACAGAAAGAACTTTACAGCTACTTAAATTTCAAATGAATGATGCCTTATTAAAGTTCAAATTCAAAAAAACCTTTTTTTCCTCTAGCTTTTATGTTCATTGTACAAATCTTATGTCATGTTCTAGTATGTGTAAAACTTCAGATAACGTAAGAATCACCTTCAATCAGTTGAACCAACTAAACTCTTAAAAATCAATCCATTTAATTAAATTCTTCTCCACATTTTGAACTGCACTTATAAATTTAATATATTCATTTTTCTTCTTAAATATTTCAAATGTCTGAAGGGCGCAAGCAATCTATATCCCCAACTCAAAAAAACTTATGACAACCTTAAACAACTGGTTAAAAATCCAATAAATCAAAGTTGTAAGTACAGGAACTTTCAACTTCTTGTATACGTTCCAATAGCATTTACAAACTTTGTCAAATGCTCTTAAACTTTTTAATTTAAAAATTACAAGTCTATCAGCCATAAAAAGAAACGAAACTGAGTTATTCGTAGTGAGGTGGATGGACCTAGAGTCCGTCATACAGAGTGAAGTAAGTCAGAAAGAGAAAAACAAATACCATATGCTAACGCATATATATGGAATCTAAAAAAAAAAAAGGTTCTGAAGAACCTAGGGGCAGGACAGGAATAAAGACACAGATGCAGAGAATGGACCTGAGGACACGGGGAGGGGGAAGGGTAAGCTGGGACGAAGTGAGAGAGTGGCATGGACATATATACACTACCAAACGTAAAATAGATAGCTAGTGGGAAGCAGCCGCATAGCACAGGGAGATCAGCTTGGTGCTCTGTGACCACCTAGAGGGGTGGGATAGGGAGGGTGGGAGGGAGGGGATATGGGGATATATGTATACATATGGCTGATTCACTTTGTTATACAGCAGAAACTAACCCAACACTGTAAAGCAATTATACTCCAATAAAGATGTTAAAAAAAATTACAAGTCTACACTTAATTATACACTTTACATAGAAATGACAAACCTATTTTGTCAGACTCCCTAATACGCCAGATTCTCCTAAAGATTACGGACACATTAAATATCCGATATACAAGATGTGACGCTGACACTGACAGAAGGCAGATTAGTGGCTGCCTCGGGTCAGCGTTTTCACTTCATGCGGTTGTGGTGAGATCGACACCCAGAGAACACGTGAAAAGGCCGCCTCCAAATGAAAACAGGCAAATGACACCTAACTTTAGGCTTAAAGGCATCATCCAACATTAACAATTTTTACAGTTACATCCTTAGCTATAAACTTCCGAAATAAATAACTTTGACTTATTGAACGTATCAGACAGTTTACCTAAATCATCTCATTTAATCCTCACAACAACCACACGAGGCAAATAGTGTCGTCAAAGGCAAAAGCTGCAAATTAGACCAAAAGCAAAGTATGAGTCATGCCCCTCATAGCCGGTGTGTTCTCTGCCCTCGTCCTTGGCAGCGGCCTGTGTGTGTGTGGGAGGCTCCCATCGCCACCTCCTTCTCACGGGCAAAAGCTGAGGCACAGAGACGCCCAGGCACCTGCCCCAGGTCACAGAGCACCTTCTCTCCAGCACCAAGAGGGGCGCTCTGAGCCTGCAGGGAACATCGTGCACGTCAGCTAGGCACTGGCTCCTTCGCACCCCGAGGCACCCCCCAAAGTCCTCAGCAAGAAAACACATTTCCATTTAAAATGAATTCTCAGTACATTGGACAAAATTCAGGTTATTGCTTCTATGATCCAGCGTTTCTCTTTTAATGAGTTCTCAAATCTGGGGAGTGGTGTAACATGGCTGAAGGCGTGGTTAAGAAACTAATTAACTACAGCAGCAAAGTCGCCACCCAGCGTGGGCTGCACGACCAGATCTCCTAGGACCGCCTCTACTAGTCAGACGGGGCTGGTTCGGACGAGACGCGGAACAGCTGCTGAGAATCCTCGCACCCATTTGGAACTGACCCGTTTGGCAAGTCCGGCTGACGTGGAAACAGTTTCCTCCCTGTTCACCTGTGTTCCAGGCCTCGTGAGACTTCCGTTTGCTCTTCGTGCCCTCTACGCTCTGTCTTGGGAAGCTTTCCCTGGTGAGAAGTGATCTGTGGCCTCTGGATCATGTTGAAGGTGGGAGTCAGCTCGGCCCAGACCTCCAGGCATCGTGAGACTGAGGGTGAGGCCGGCTGGAGGCCCGAGGGCCAGGGACACCCCACGTTCTGTTCCAGCCCAGCCTCTGCCTCCTCAGGTCCCCCACGGGGTGAGGGAGGGGCAGGGGGATGGGCAGGGCCAGCATCACCGCCTACCTGGAAGGGACAGTAGCAGGAGGAACACCCCCGCCCCAGCCCCTGTGCTTCAGATGGGTTGGGCTCAACTTGGTTTCTGCCCGACCATCTAAACGTCCTGTGTTGCAGGTTGGGGCAGCAAAGGACACGGTTTCAGAGAAGGTCACTCCCGCCAGGCTGGCTGATTCTTTCTGCAAAACCAGCTCTGCTGAGACAGAACGCGCGTTTGCCCTGCGTGCGCCAAAGTGCCACTGCCACTGGGGCCGTGCCCGTCACCCCACGGGCTCCCCGTGCCCCTCAGGTCACCTCCCCTTCACCAGCACCGCCAGGCTGCCCTCCAGCATCACAGACCCGTCTTCTCTGGAATTTCACACAAATGGAAACACAGTATGAACTCATCTGTGTCTTTTTCACTCCACACAGGGCTCTCAAGATTCCTGTCTGTTGTTGCTATCTCGGTAGTTTATGCCTTTTTACTGCTGAGAATTCCAGGATTCGTCCATTCACCCGCTAGTGAACCCTCTGGGCGGCATGGGGGTGTATGCTGAGGAACTGCCTCCCATGGCTGTAGAGACTGATGACCCCCGAGGTCTGCGGTCGACAGGCTGGGGGCCTCGGGAGCCCATCGCGTAAACTCCAGTCCAAAGGCCAGTAGGTTTGAGACCCAAGAGAAGCCAATGATTCAGTCCGAGACTAAAGGCAGGAGAAACACAGTGTCCCGGCAGAGCCGTCGGGCAGGAGAATTCGCTCTTCCCCATGGGGGGTCAGTCTTTTCATTCTGGTCAGGCCTTCAGCTGCTCGAATGGGGCCCACCGTCAGGAGGCGAGGCGTGCAGCTCCATTGCTCATCTCATCCTCAAACACCTTCCCAGACACACCCGCGATCACGTTTGGCCAGATACCTGGGCACCCCGTGCGTGTCCTGTCAAGTTGACACGTACAGTTAACCATCACAAACGGTTTGCTGTTTGGGGCTGATGTGAACATTTGTGCACAAGCCTTCGTGGAGACACATTTCAGTTCTGCGAGTCTGACCACTGGGTCGTGGGGTGAGTGCACATTCAACTTCTTAAGGAGATGGCCATAGAGGAAAACAATAGAGTGGGAAAGCCACCAACAGAGTAGGAGAGCTTCAGGTAAAGCTGCCCAGTTCTTGGCAAATAAATAAACATGGAAGATAAATATTTTTATTGAAAATAGAGGAATCATGAAATATACACAGAGATCTCAGATTTCTTTACATGCTGTTTTTAGGGGTTAGTTACTTGATTATATCTTTGGCAGTTAATTCAGTGGAAAAGGAAAATCCCAAGTTACCTTTCAGGAACCTGCGTGTCTCCGTTTTACGTTGCCTAACAGGCCGTGGCATCTGCAGAAAACACAGTTTCTTTTCTATGCTGCGGGCTTCGGCTGGGCCGGGCCGGGCTGTCAGTGTTGGTCGGGACCGTGGTCACCTGCAGGGTGGCAGGAAGGTTGACAGTGGCTGGCCGTTAGCTGACGCAGGGCGTCTGCCGACAGGAGGACCAGGGCCCACGCTCAAGGCCGCGGGAGTGGCGGACACAGGCCAGCAAGTGTCTCAGCCTCTGCTGGTGCCACACCTGCCAACCCCCCATGGCTACGGCGAGTCCACAGCCGAACACAGGATCAGGGGATAGAAATGGCCGAGGAAATGCTCAGCGGCAGTGCCAGTGATGAGGCTAGAGGGGAGGCCAGAGGGGACAGCGGAAGGGGGTCGTGAGAAGAGGTCAGACTCCAGACAGAACTAAAGACAAGCCACTGTGATGTCCTGTCGGATTCATGGTGCAAAACAGAGAGGAAGAAAGGGGTCAAGGGGGCTTCCCTGGTGGCGCAGTGGTTGAGAGTCCGCCTGCCATTGCAGGGGACGCGGGTTCGTGCCCCGGTCCGGGAGGATCCCACATGCCGCGGAGCGGCTGGCCCCGTGAGCCATGGCCGCTGAGCCTGCGCGTCCGGAGCCTGTGCTCCGCAACGGGAGAGGCCACAACAGTGAGAGGCCCGCGTACCACAAAAAACAAAAACAAAAAAACAAGAAAGGGGTCAAGGGTTGATCTGAGCCTCAGTATCCATGACCTCATAGGAGGAACTCGGGTTAAGGGTAACGTCCATCCGAGGAGTGGACAGACACCCAGAGCCTGGCACCCAGAGGACCGCACACTCAGCTTAACAGTTAGAAGAAGAGGGGGCGTCCCTGGTGGCGCAGTGGTTAAGAATCCGCCTGCCAATGCAGGCGACACGGGTTCAAGCCCTGGTCCGGGAAGATCCCACATGCCACGGAGCAACTAAGCCCGCGCGCCACAACTACTAAGCCTGCGCTCTAGAGCCTGCGAGCCACAACTACTGAGCCCACGAGCCACAACTACTGAGCATGTGTGCCACAACTACTGAAGCCCACGCGCCTAGAGCCCGTGCCCTGCAACAAGAGAAGCCACCGCAATGAGAAGCCCGCGCATCACAATGAAGAGTAGCCCCCACTCGCCGCAGCTAGAGAAAGCCTGCGTGCAGCAATGAAGATCCAATGCAGCCAAAAATAAATAAATTTTTTTAAAAAAAGCAGGGTTTATGTTCTAAAAAAAAAATTAGAAGAAAAGAATTAGAAGTCCCTCCCCTGCTCCAAAGACTGCAAGAAACGTTGCTGCTTTAAACCTTGGTGCCCAGGGGACGGGGTATCCTGCCCCAGGTACTTACAACCATCGCTAGTTCTCACTGCAGATTTGCAGCCTAAACACACGTTCCTAGTTCAATAAAGTCGCTTCACACTGAGAGCTGGATTTAAGGCATCTCCAAACGGGGGGAAAAAAACCCCTGCACTTCCTCTCTGGAGGAATTTTTCTTTATCTTTCATCTCTAAGAAACCCACAAATGATCTTCCAGTGAGTAGCAACTGGAGAGGTAATACTCTCTTTCACTTTCAGCAACCAGAAAATTCCATTTTTTAATTTACTCTTACAGAGCTCACAGATAAAACTCATACAGGCACAAAAGAAATGAGCCTCCAGGGACTTCCCTGGCGGTCCAGCGGTTAGGACTTGGCGCTTTCACAGCTGAGGGTGCGAGTTTGATCCCTGGTCCGGGAACTAAGATCCCACAAGCCACTCGGCCAAAAAATTAAAAAATAAAATATTAAAAAAAAAAAAAAGAAACAGAAATGAGGCTCCATGATTGAGAATAAACAGAAACAACAGACAGCAGAAATAGACCTACAAGGACTTTAGGTTTTAGAATTATCAGACAGAATGTAATTGAACTATGTTTACTATGTCTAAAGAATTAAAGGGGGGCTTCCCTGGTGGCGCAGTGGTTGAGAGTCCACCTGCCAATGCAGGGGACATGGGTTCGCGCCCCGGTCTGGGAAGATCCCACATACCCCGGAGTGGCTGGGCCCTGAGCCATGGCTGCTGAGCCTGCGCGTCCGGAGCCTGTGCTCCGCAACGGGAGAGACCGCGACAGTGAGAGGCCCGCGTACCGCAAAATAAATAAATAAATAAATAAAGGGCTGTTTAAAAAAAAAAAAAAAAAAGAATTAAAGGCAAGATTAAAAATATGTGCAGAGAACAAGAAATTATAACTAATGACCAAATAGAAGTTCTAGATTTTAAAAAATAATAATGATATTTGAAATTTAAGACTCAATGGATAGATTGAACACACAGATGAAGAAACACTAAAGATACAGTTGAAGGAATGACTAGAATGTTGCAGGGAGAGCCACAGAAATGGGAAGAATGAAAAAGAGGTTCAAGGACGTGAGGACAGAGAGAGAGGGTCCAGGGTATGTCTAATCAGTAACCAGAGGACAGGAAACAGAGAAGGAGCAGAGACAATATTTGAAAAGATTACAGCTGAGAATTTGCCAGGATTAATCGAAGATCCTATCCATAGACTCAAAAGCCCAATAGATCTCAAGTCCAAGGAAAAAATATCTACACCAAGACACATGATACTGAAAGTACAAACACCAAAGCATGAAGAAAAATGTACAGGACACTTAAAATCCCACCCCCAGAGATAAACTTGGCTAATGTTTTGATTTATTTTCTTTGAGATATTTTCCAAGGGATCATATTTATTCTGATATTTTTTTCCTAATATACTATGAACATTTTCCAGGTTAATACATTTTCTTCTAAATCATAATTTTAAAGGCTTCATGACATTCCACCATATAAATGTATGACAATTTGTTTAAGCAGAATCCAATTGCTGGACATTTAAATTATTTCCGATTTTTGGCTATTTTAAATAGTGCGTGTGGTACATAAATCTTTTCCACATCACTGTTTCTTCAGGACACATTCTTCAAAGGGGAATTGCTGGGTCAAAAGACATAAATTCCATTGAGACTTTTGATGTATCTGCCCCCCTGCTTCCCAAAGAGACCAGCAGTTCCCGTGGACAGAAGTCTCCTCACCTAAGGAGAGGATGTCCAGCTAACTCTGGACGGCTCGGTGGACGCACTTCCCAAGTTAACTGATTCTCATTTACACATCAGTCCCAAACCAAAAGAGCTGATGCTTCTATACTTGTGGAAGAACACAGACCAGGAGCTTGGGAAGGGGAGGCCGCCCCTGGCTGAGGACTTTGCTGGTGAAGGGAGGGGAGATCAGAGCCCCCCTGATGTGGGACCACTTCACATCCCACGTAGGAACTGAAGTGACCAAAGTCCCTCGGGAACATAGAAAATACGGGCATTTGAAAAGCTTTTCAGCTCTTTTAAAACTTTGCTTCCCTGTTCTCCAAAATGACCATGCTTCATTCACTCAGACAAAACAGTTTAAAATGCGGTTGCCGTCTGTTCTATAGCAGCCAGACAGCTGTTCATAATAAAGGTGCTCTCGGTTCATGCTGTGTGGCTGAGGGCATTCGGCCTCTAATCGCAGCCGTAATCTCGTGTTCACATTTCTCTCTAGTCCATCCTACTTGACCCTGCTTATTGAAGCACTTTTATTGTGCTGGTTCAAAGGACAAGGGATTGAGCAGAAACAAAAGTGAGGTCTGAGGATTGTGTGCGCGACATGTGCCCGGTCCTGCTCTACCGTCCATGAATAGAAACTCTGGAATCCGGCCAAGCCACTTAATGGAAAACTCTGACTTCTAAAAATTATTCCTGGTTCTTTTTTCAAGCATCACAATTCGCCCAGGTTGAAAGAGGAAGGTCCGTCTGCTCACGATAGGAGCCAGCCAGCTAGGTAGCCAGCCATATCCGCCAGGTTCCTCAAATTTTCCGTAAAGGGCTGGGTAGTAAAGAGTTTAGATTTTCAAGCCAGACGGTCTCCGGTGCAACTGCTCAGTTCTGCTGTTGCTGCTCGAGAGCAGCCAGACTGTGTGAGCCCCTGGCGTCCCCGCACACCAGGAAACCCCCCAGAGGCCGGGGCAGGACCTGGCCTGCAGGCAGCAGCTTTGCCAGGCCCTGGTTCTCAGCTGGCAGTCACCTCGAGGGGCCCCTCCAGCCTTGAAGTCCTTTGAATCTGTCAGTAGGCTTGGCATGTGGCATTTGGATTAGGTTGCCCGATGCCGGCTGGTGTGGGGATGAGGGTGGAGGGAGAGGAAATTGCTCCAATCTGCAGAGGCAGACAGACCCTGGCAGTAACACCCGCCAGCCGTGGAGACTAAACGCCCTGCTCCCTGCCTTTGTCTCTTGGCTTAGATGTTGACGTTTGAGTCTTGTTTTCTTTTTAACTCAGATCCTGTTAAATTCTCTTCAGTCGGGGTAAATCTTCCAGTCTACCGATCTGTTAAACCTGTTCTCAGACATTCTTGTGACGAGGACACTTCACCTCCCGTGGACGGAAGCCTCCTCACGTAAGGAGAGGAACCTTCACCGCATCAGAGGCCAGGCATAAGCTCATGACGAGACGGTGTGGATGGGAAAGGGCCAGTGGGCTGAGTCTGCCCTCACAGAGCCTCTCAGAGGCCAGTGAGTGGGAACACATTGCCCTCTGACAGTTGCAGTGCCTGCTTCCAGGGCGGCCTCCGGAGGGAGGCTGGGCTCTGATCTCCACTCCCTTCACCAGCGAAGTCCTCAGATGGGGGTGGCCTCCTCTTCCCAAGCTCCTGGTCTGTGTTCTTAACTCAGCATCCCTGTCGGCCCCAGTGCATCTGATGCCCGGGACCCTCTTCAGCCCCGCCCGCCTAGCTCCTGGACGTGCCCTATTTGTTCTTCTCTGTCTTCTCCTTAAATGTGGCCATTCCCAGAGTCCCTGTCCTTTGCTCTCTTCCCTTTAGGGTTCTCCTGAGATCCCGTCCATGCCTAGTCTGTCATCACGGAGGTGCCCTTGCTTTTCAGGGTCACACCTGGATCCCGACAGCGCAAGCAAAGCTGATGAAAGGTCTGCCCGGGCTGTGTGCTGCTCGCCACGGCCCTCCTTCAGAACCTGAGAACGACCGCCAGCTCCCGTCCCCTTCAATCCCACATCCCGCCCGCGCTTCCGCCCCAGTTCCCCTGCCTGGCAACTCTCACGTTTATTCCTACCACCTGCTCCCTGGCCATCGGACTGCGTTCTCTGCCTGCAGACTGGGCCCAGTTCAGCCCATCCTGAACAAAACCACTCATATTAATATTTTAAAGCTCCATTTTGAAGTCACTCACCTATTTAAAAACCATCTGTGGGTCCCATTTAAATAAAGCTTTGAGGGCTTCCCTGGTGGCGCAGTGGTTGAGAGTCCGCCTGCCGATGCAGGGGACGCGGGTTCGTGCCCCGGTCCGGGAGGATCCCACATGCCGCGGAGCGGCTGGGCCCGTGAGCCATGGCCGCTGAGCCTGCGCATCCGGAGCCTGTGCTCCGCAACGGGAGAGGCCACGATAGTGAGAGGCCCGCGTACCACACACACACACACAAAATTGCTCAGGGGAACTACATTAAAAATACTTATGATCTATCAATGCCAAGGTAGAATATAAATGTAATTGTATTTATATACAAATCACATGAACATATGCATAAGGACCAGATGGAGGAAATATTGATATGCCAAGAGGGTGAGGTTTCAGATATATTTGTTGTATTAAAATGTTTCCCCTTTATTATAACAATTTAATATTCTTTACTGCTTTTACAAAATAATCTTACCCAAAATATTTTTTTAAATCTAAAGCAGAATATTTACCAAAAAGAATGAGAATTGTCCAGAAAGCTATTATTTAAAAATCTTAACTCCAAAATGTAATTAATTACTTTCTACTATGTCTGATTAAAAAAAGCTCTTTAGAATCTGTTTTGCTTCCTGCTCCTGGTTCCCTGCAGGTCACCAACATGTGGTCCATCAGCCCCTCATCACAGCGTCACTGTGTAGCTGTGGCTCTTTGTTGTGTGTTGACTGAAAGCTTGACCACATGATTATCTCAGAGATTCAATTCAATAGGATGGAGAAGCTTCTGGTCCACATCACCAGACTAGGGGGAGAAGAAAGACAAACGGGGATTTAAACCATTACCTCTTATTTCAGAAGGTTTGCTTTTTCACAGTCTTTGAGCAAAACTCACCTAGATTTGAGGGCTTCTGGGATCTACCGCAGAGTTGAGATTTCAGTTACAAAATCAACCCATTTCTTTCTTGGTTGACGCTCCCCCGAGTCACTGGAAATGTCACGCACAGGAATCCATCTCACGTTGCCAAAGAGAAAACCTCGTTCCTTCTTGCACACACAGTGGGGAACAAAATCATGAATGCGCCCGACCAACACATACAAGGCTTTCAAGACGTGGAGGCATGAAGCTGCTTAACTACCCACCAGCTTAAGTCAAAACGTACTGTTTTTCACACAGAGGAACAAGCTCAAGTGTATCCAGACAGGCTCTGGAACAACAGCTAGTACTTCAGTAAAGATTTTTTTTTCCTTTCAAGTTCTGGGGAAAGGGCATAGTTTTTCTCCTGCAGCTTCTCAACTGAAGAATGTTGTAAGCTATCAACTTCCTGTAATAATAATAACAAGAGTTACCCTTCAGTGCCCACTGTGCGCCGAGCCCTACTGCAAGGCCAGCCCCACCTCTGGACCCGGGCACGTGGCCTGCAGTTGGGGTGTCCGGTGGTCCTGGGGCCCGTCTACGGGCACAAAACATGACCAGAACGGAACCAGGCGGAGAAAGACGGACTTTGCAGAAGTAACAGCAGGTGTGGGGAGAAGACACTTTGTCCTGGGCCGTCTGGGGAGGAGGCCAGGCCCCCGGGAAGGCTGCCCCGCCGTGGATGCCCCACCGCCTCCAAGGAAGGCCCCAGGGGACCCTCTGTCCGCCGACTGGGTGCAAACCCGACGCCTCCCCGGCGGCCTTCAGAGAGGCTGGTCCTTCCTCCAAGCCTCTCCACCCGCCACCACTCCCGGATCAGCATCTCTGTTAAAGTCACGAGCGAGCAAATGTTTAAAAGGATTATTCGGAAACGGCTCCAGCAGCGCGCTCAGCCCGCCCGCCCGCGGCGCCCCCTGCGGAGCCTGTCTGCGATGGGGCCGCTCCCGGCCGCACCCGGGCCAGGCGCCTCAGGGACCCCGCACATCCCATGGACTCCGCGCATCCCGGGACCGCGCGCATCCCGGGGGCCCCGCGCATCCCCCGCACCCCGCGCCAGCCCGTCGGTGCAGAAGCAGCCCCACCCTCGGCGCACCCCCTACCCCCGCAAGGCCTCTCGGTGAGTGCCCGACGGTGACTCTCCCGGAACGTCCGGGTCGCGCTTGTTGGAGCCTCGGCCCCGGGACTCCGAGCACAGCGCTTGGTCGGGGGTCGGCGGACCCGCGGGAGAAACGAGCGCCCCACCTCCCCCCCACCCACAGGACACAGGTACCCGACCGCAGGCTCGCCCCACGCCCCCGCGCCTCCCCTCCCCGTCCGTCTGTCCATCCGCCGTGTGTCCTGTGTGACCGCGGGGACCCCGCGAGGGCCGCTGTCCCACCTCCAGGGCGTCCACGTACGCCCTGGTAGGGGGGCGGTGCTGGGACCCAAGTGCAGCTCCCAACACACCTGGTTCGTCGCTGGGGCGAAATCACGACCCAGATAAGGAGGCGAGGCGGCGGCCCAGGTGAGGAAGGGGGACACTGACGCTGGCACAGAGACGACCAAATTAAAATTCACGCTCAGGCTAAGTCTCAAGCTCCTCACAGACGTTCCTATTTCAAGTCGCGAACGTGAATTAATGCTCTTTCTCTGAGACTCACATTTTTAATGCACCAATTTTTATCAGACTTAAAATTTCTCATTCTTATAAAATATACATGGAACTCTCCACTGTAACCATTTTTCAGTGTGTGGTTCAGCGGCATTAAGTACATCCACACTGACGTGCAGTCACCTCCACCATCCAGCTCCGGAACTCTTCCATCTTCCCAAGCTGAGACTCTGTACCCATTAAATACGAATTCCCCATTCTCCCTCCCCTCAGCCCCTGGCAGCCACCATTCTCCTTTGTCTCAATGAGTTTCCCTACTCTAGGTGCTTCATATAAATGGAATCATAAGTCTTTTCCTTCTGTGTCTGCCTTATTTCACCTAGCACAATGTTTTTAAGGTTCATCCATGTTGTAGCATGTGTCAGAATTTCCTTCCCTTTCAAGGTTAAATAATATCTCATTGTATCTACACACATTGTTTATCCATAATCTATCTATAAATATTTGGGTTGTTTCCACCTTTTGGTTATTGTGAATTAATTTTTTTTTTCAGTAGTACATTTACATGATTTAAAAACAAAGCGGTACCAAGGGCAAATAGCAAGACCTAGCCGTCTCCTGTCACACTCCTGATTCCTGTCCTGTTGCCCAAAGGCAAGAACTTCCATATCACTTAGCTCTTTCCTCTGGTCATTACAACCGTATTTCTAAACATACTTGCAGTGCATTTTCTTGAGTTTTAAAATGTGTATCATCTCCTGACTCCCCACCACAGAAGACTGGCCCTGCTTCTACACCCACCCTTCACGTACCCACCCAGAAACGTCTCCCTACACCACTGTCCCAACACAACCACATCCCACATTTTGGCAAAATACGTTTCAGTGTTTATAGTACCGTGTGTGCAGTCAGGGTCCAGCCAGGAGACAGCACACCAGTAATATGAACAGAGAAAATTTAACACAATTATTAACTAGTAATTAGGGAATTGACAACTCTAAGTGTGAAAACATCGGGGCTAGGGAGCAGCTGCTGTCTCTGCCCTCCCCCCGACCCCGGGCAGAGACCTGTGCTTGTGACCTCCTGTTGGCAGAAAAGGTGGGTGATGTGCCAACGCTGAGGTTTCAGTGAAACCTGGCCATCTTGCCTGGAAAAGAGAAAACCAACGCCTGAAACCCAAGAGAAGCCAGCCCCTTACTCTCTCCAGGCCCTCCAGTGCCCTCCAGCGAGACCTGACACTGTGACATCACAGAGGAGACGTGTGCAGGTCCAGCTCCAGCACCACAAGGCAGGGCCGGGAGGGACGCACCCTGGTCCCGACCCGTCACCTCCCGCCCATCCTGTTCCTGGACCCCCATTTTTCCCTTTCCTCCTTGGTCACCTCATTTTCGGGGGGAATTGCGTTGCTTTTTGACAAATGTGTCCAAAAGGTAAACTTCCTGAGAACTTGCATACCTGAACACACCCTGGAAGTCTGGCACGCTACAGAACTCCAAACTGGAAATCACTTGTCTCAGTTTTAAAGGCACCGCGCCATCATTTTCTACCTCCCAGCACTGCTGCTGAAAAGCCTGATGACATCTGACTCCTCATCTTTTGTATGTGATCTGTTTTTTTAATCCTTCCTCTGTGGATCCCTTTAGAATCTTTTCTTCACATGCAGACTGTTTAAATTTCCCAACAGTGTGTCTTGGGTCACAGTCTATAGTCACTCCGTGCGCCCTGGGCCCTCTTCCGTCTTCCTCCCCTGCATTTCCTGTTCTTTCTGGAAGTTCTGGTTGTTTCGTGTGGGACCTCCTAGGCTGAAGCTCAGGTTTTCTTTTGTCTCATACTTTGCCCTTTTTCATCTTCTTGCTCGACTTTATGCAAATCTTCTCAACCTTGTTATCCAGTCTTTCTACTGGGTATTTCCATCGTATATATTTTTAAAATTTATTTCTGGCTGCGTTGGGTCTTTGTTGCTGCGCGTGGGCTTTCTCTAGTTGTGGCGAGCGGGTGCTACTCTACATTGCCGTGTGGGGGCTTCTCATTGCGGCGGCTTCTCTTGTTGTGGAGCACGGGCTCTAGGCACGCGGGCTTCAGTAGTTGTGGCACACGGGCTCAGT
The DNA here is from genome assembly GCF_937001465.1 of Orcinus orca. Lineage (NCBI taxonomy): Eukaryota > Metazoa > Chordata > Mammalia > Artiodactyla > Delphinidae > Orcinus > Orcinus orca. The sequence continues at coordinate 77,877,940 of NC_064576.1, forward strand.
AGTTGTGGCTCGCGGGCTCTAGAGCGCAGGCTTAGTAGTTGTGGCACACGGGCTTAGTTGCTCCGCAGCATGTGGGATCTTCCCGGACCAGGGATTGAACCCATGTCCCCTGCATCGGCAGGCGGAGTCTTAACCACTGTGCCACCACGGAAGTCCCTCCATCGCATTTTTAATCTGTCTTAACATTTCTTTTCCATAGCTTCTGATTGCTTCCTGTATGTTTATCTTCCCTCAGATATAACTTTTAAATTTTTTAAAAGCTTTCTTCTGCTTCCTCCACGGTAGTTTTTTCTTGCACCTTCCTTTTATTTGGATGTCCATCTTTCCAGTTGGAAGTTTCCGTCCTTTCTCCAGAACGAGAAGACACCAGACAGGAGGCTGCGGACATGAGCAGGGGCTCCTGCCAGACTCAGGGGAGGCTCACTGTGGGGAGCAGACTGGGGTCTCTGCCTCTTGTCCTGGGCTCGTCTGTTTCCCGCGGTGGGGGTGTGCCCCAGATCTCCAGCTTCCTGGGCACTAGGCTGGGTCTCCCACCAGCCCTCCTGTCGGTCCCACCTGGCGTCTGTGGCCCTCAGCCTCACCCTCCCCTGAGCCTCCAGACCCCATGGGCGTGGGGAACGCTGCATTGCTAGGGCAGAGGATTTTGGAAAGGGCTAAACAGGTTATTTTACAGACTTTTAAACCATCTACTACACCCTATCTTCAGGGTATCTGCTTAATCCAATTCCTGGGATGCTGGGGCATAAATCACTAGCTCTTTGTTGGATGTATTTCTAGACACGAGTGTAGTGACTGAACACGTGGTGTCTGGAGCCACCCATGGGAACCCTAGTTCCATCACCTCCTAGCTGGTGAGCTTGGGCAAGTTACTCAGCCTCTTTGTACCTCAGTTTCTCCATCTGCAAAATGGGGATGATACAACTACCCTACAATGGCTCCTAGTGAGGCCAGCACACAACCCACAGCCCAGATCTGGCCCACAACCTGTGTCTGCGTGGCCTGTGAGCTGAGAATGACTTTTACATTTTTAAAAGGTTGAAAAAACTCAAAGAAGAACATGAGACAAAACTGTTAAGAGGCCCACGAAGCCTAAAATGGTTCCTATCTGGCCTTTTACAGATCGTAAAAGCCTGGCTTTCAGGGCGATTGCATCAACTGAGTTAATGCAGCTAAAGTACTAGAGCAAAATAAAGCCATTCTTCCCTTTATTCCTCAGTTTGGAGATGTTTACTTTCACACGTGTGATGAAGTCCATAGCGTATCGACAGCACTTAGAGCCACTGAGCCCACACGAGAGCCCAAAGGGCTCAGTTAATAGAACAGACACCCCAGCTTTTAGAGGTCAGAGAACAAGGGGGATATTATCAAAATACCAAGAAGAGGCGTTATACAAAGTAGAAGAATCAGGAGAACGTAGACTACGGGAAACTAAGTTTTAAAAAGCATTTCAGAAAGAGGCAGTGACCTGCAGCTGCTGGCTGCCTAGTAACACGAGGCCTCAGTCTCCACGGGTCCTGGTGACACAGTGAGCTCGCCTAGTGGGATGATGGACAGAAAACTTCTCAACATTTCAGAGAAAACAGGAGTTAAGGACCATGAGGACAGACAACTCTGAGGAATTCTGCCACAGTGTGAGGGCAATTTCAGAGGATTTTGAAAGACAAGCCCTACAAGGGACCGCAGGCTGGCAGGAGAGGCCCACGTGCTGTAGGTTAATGTGACGGGGACCCACGGAGCCTTCTGCCGGCTTGGACACCTCTCATGTTTTCCACTGAAGTAAGAGGCAGGGCAAGCAACTCAGCACACCTCGCCCACCGCCTGTTTCTGTGCAGCACACTAGCCAACGATGACTTTTTTACATTTTTTAATGGTTCAGAAATTAATTTAAAATATTTCGTGACATAAGAAGTTTAAATTTCAGTGTCCACAACTAAAGTCTTATTGGAACACAGCCATGCCTTTGCAGCTGCGTATCCTCCAGGGCAGCTTAGATGCACAGGGTGGTCCGGCCTCTCCCAGCAGCGGGCAGGCAGTGCTTCATGTGCTGGGTGTATTGCTCGTGCCCCCGTGTCACGTATTTATTTTTTTTACCAGTGCAAACCCACCACGTTGAAACAAAACGTTCTCCAGATGTCACGCCACATCACTGTTATTGAATTACAGGGCGTTTGTTGTGCTGCTTTTGCAAAGACCCCCAGCTGTGCTGAAGGAATGTGATATGCACAACACGACCAGACCGGGGCTCCATCCCGGGGTTTCCAACTTACGAGAGAGCGACGGTCAGAAAGCTAGAAAACGCGATGGAATACCTCATTCCAGCAGGCAACCAAAGTCAGTTTCCAAGCGGCTCATCCGTCGGCCAGGTGCGCATTTATGGAGCAAATCAAATCATCTGATTGCAGCAGCCACAGAAATGTATCCAGAGAAAACAAGCTCAGCCTTTTGGCAAAAGAGTAGCTCAGAGTTGAAGAGTCAAAAATTGAAAAATGAGGCAAATGTTTTCAAGTGCTTTTCCTCAGCTCTTGAAGAGTGAAAAGATTTTTTACCCAAATGGCTTAGCTGTCTCTCCAAGAAGTCAATGCCGAGTCTGAAGGGACTGAAGACTGGCCTCCATGATTTGCCTGTAGGTGACAACTACAGACAAGAATGTCTTCGAACAAGCTGACGCAACACTCACTCAAGAAAACCTGAAAGCGGCATCTGGGAAGATGTGACTAACGGTGCAAAAACGCGTGTGGAGTAGAAGCCGCCTTCGTTGAAATGGAAGTGTTCAGGGGGTTATCCGCTCACCAGCGGGCCCTGAGGTGAACATTGAGCCAGAGGTGTCAGGGCAAGCCCCTCGCGGGGACTCTCCCGCCATCAGTTCTGGGTGTTGGGTCACAGGCCACACGCAGTCCACGGCCAGGCGGCCCCCGGGCCGAACAGGCAGAACGGCACCCAACCACTGTCACGGGAAATCAGCTGTTGTTGCAGGCTTGATGAAGTTCCCGAATAAAGTCAACCTAAAATGACGAGCGCTGGGCGTACCGCCCTGCGCCCCCATGGCACGTATTTATTTCTTACCAGTGCAGACCCACCACATCAAAACACAGTGTTCTCCAAGGCAGTGCTTGTACACAAAACACACTGCAGTTACTTCCAGCAACAAACGCTGCCTGAATCCCAAGTAACGTCACTTCTCAGGCTGTCCCAAGTGAGAGCAGCAGCACCTCGGTTCCCACACACGTTTCCCACACACATAGAGCAGGGATATCTTCCAAGCTCAATCGACAGCTCCAGCAGTGTTTTTCAAAGACCAATGCAATTGTAAAGGAAAATTCCGTGTTTCAAATTGTACTTAGCTTTTGCAACTGAGAAGATTCTCTCTAATCTTCATTTGGAAGTGATGAATCTGCAACATAATGACTTGCTAAGAGGCAAACATCAAATTGATATCAAAATCTGGGAAGTTGTACAAACGCCTCCCAAGTGAGAAACGTGCTTAATTAAATCCCTGTGCTCACGGACTGAGAGCAACATGTGGCCGTACTTATGTTTGAAAACACATTTTCCAAAGAGAAATACATAAAAGCTAAGAGATGAACATTTGCAATCGATTCTGATGACAGTGAAGCCTTCCATCCTCCTCATTGTAGCTGCGTATTAGGAAATGTTGTACTCAATTATTATACTTCGAATTTGGTCAGTAGAAACCCTGTGAAAATGTGTTTTCTCTTGCAAATGCCCACATACCATGCTTCACGTTGTCTCGAATATTGACTCTGGCCCTTTATGTGCGTTTGCTGACCCCTGAGCTTCAGTACGGGGGGAAAGTGTTAGATTTGAGGAGAGAGGAAAAGGTCTGAAGATAATTGAGGAGAAACAGTGGGTGGCCAGAGCAGCGGGTGAGGGGCAGGCAGGGCACCTGCTCCAGGGCCGGCTGTCCGTGGCCTCCAAGTCCATCTGCCTACCTTCCAGAATTCTGCTGCTGCTCAGCCTTTACTCTGGTCTTGGTAGATGCTTACGCAACATTCCTTCTATCAGTGGAAGCAGTTCCTGGATGGCCGGCGTCGAGCAGAACAGGAAGTGGAGAGCAGAGGGGTGAAGGGGCACTCAGACCCGGGGAAGATCTGAACTGGGCTCACAGCTGCACCACTCACCGAGCTTTACTTGGAGACCATATCAACAATGCCTCATGGGCTTTCCCACAGAAAGCACTCCAGCAACTATTCATCTCATTCCCACAGACACCCTGGAAGAAAAAAAAGCCTCAAACTTATGGGAACAGGCAGACAAAATGTCCATCTCCAATGAGCCGGGCGGCCACTTAGTTACGGCGAAACGAAAAGCTTATGTGTTCACAATTCGCTGCAGCTCGTGTAGGTGAAACTAAGAAAGCGGGACTGAAAACAAAACAGAAGGCTCCCATTAACAGCAAGTCCTTCCACGGATATATGGCTTCTCTCAGTGAGTTTCCTACAGGGGGCCTTTCAAACTCTGACCCAAAAGCATATTTCAGTACACAAGTACAGAACAACTTTCATGAGAAAAATGCCCGTATTAAGTTCTATTCTGTTCAATTCTATTTCATTTTTTTAAAAAAATGTTTGTGGCAGATATTTTAAAATAAATTTATTTATGTTTCACTCCGTTGGGTCTTCATTGCTGCACGTGGGCTTTCTCTAGTTGCAGCGAGCGGGGGCTGCTGTTCATTGCGGTGCGCGGGCTTCTCATTGCAGTGGCTTCTCTTGTGGAGCACGGGCTCTAGGCGGATGGGCTTCAGTAGCTGTGGCTCGAAGGCTCTAGAGCGTAGGCTCAGTAGTTGTGGCGCACGGGCTTAGTTGCTCCACAGCACGTGGAATCTTCCCAGACCAGGGCTCGAACCCGTGTCCCCTGAATTGGAAGGCGGCTTCTTAACTACTGGACCACCAGGGAAGTCCCAGAAATTTGCATTTTTAACAAACTTCACAAGTGATTTTTAAGTGTTTCTATTTTGATCACGACTACAAATCATCAAGACGTACATCCCAACCCCTCGGCCGTCATAAATGGAAGGTTACAGGAGCTCAAGCAGCACCAGCGAATGCAGGGCAAATCGGACTGACACACACAAAGCATCCAGGAGACTAGCGTCAAAGGCGAACCAAAATGCAGGCGTTATTTCACGGATCGTAGGTCATGCTCCCCATGGTTCACTTTCAAGGTGCTTGAATGTTAAGGTACTTACAATCAATAATTCACTCAGGGCTTCCCTGGTGGCACAATGGTTGAGAGTCCACCTGCCGATGCAGAGGATGCGGGTTCGTGCCCCGGTCCGGGAGGATCCCACGTGCCACGGAGCGGCTGGGCCCGTGAGCCATGGCCGCTGAGCCTGCGCGTCCGGAGCCTGTGCTCCGCAATGGGAGAGGCCACAACAGTGAGAGAGAGGCCCGCGTACCACACACACACACAAAAATGCTCAGGGGAACTACATTAAAAATACTTATGATCTATCAATGCAAAGGTAGAATATAAATGTAATTGTATTTATATACAAATTACATGAACATATGCATAAGGACCAGATGGAGGAAATATTGATATGCCAAGAGGGTGAGGTTTCAGATATATTTGTTGTATTAAAATGTTTCCCCTTTATTATAACAATTTAATACTTTAGTGCTTTTACAAAATAATCTTACCCAAAATATTTTTTTTAAATCTAAAGCAGAATATTTACCAAAAAGAATGAGAATTGTCCAAAATAAAAAAAATAAAAATTCACTCAACAAACATTTATGACCACCTAGTGTATGCTGGGAGCTTCTCCAGGTGCTCGGGACAGAGCAGGGAAGCACACTTGCCCCAGCCCGTGACCTTACCTTCTGGTGAAACACCTGCTCCTGCAGCATGGCACCCGTGACCGTGGCCAGTGGTGCGGCCCTGCCCTATTCGGGCAGTCGGTGCCCACTCTCCCTCTGCAGGATGGGAAGCAGGGGGCACAGTACAGAGACCTGGCCTGCACTCAGGACTGGAGAGCTGGGCTCACTAAGAGCAGGGGCTTGATAAGTTACTAGACCTGTGTATTAAACTTATTTCATCGTACAAGTGATTGTGCTCAATAAGGCCCATGGCCCCATCTTATTCTGACATTCCATCACACTTTCGCTTCTCTCCAACTAGACTAAGTCTTTGAGAAGAGGCACTGTGCTCCCAGTACCTGGCTTAGGGTACCTGAGAGAACCATCACCCGAGTGTTTGTTGAATGAATAAACAATGGCTCCAGGAAACGACAGCAGCCACTCAGAAAGCCCTATCACATTTATGTAGAACAGTCATGCTACAAATACTGAGGCAAAAAGGAAAGTAAAAGAAAGCAGTTGTTCTTAAGTCTCAGCATTCAATAATGGCTCTACAACTGCCATTTTATTTATGCCTGTTCTAAGCATTCCCTGCGTTTTCCTTTAAATTGAATGCACACATTTTACGGTAAGCCTTCAGTTACCTCTACCCAAACTAAGCGATGCAAGAGAGAAATACTAGATGTTTTATTGAAGGAAAATACTAGATCTGCCACTAGTTTTATTACAGGCTTGCAATTCCTCATCAGCAAGTCTGAGATCCAAGTTGTTTGAAAATCTAGCTTTTTGTGCTTGTGACAAAAGCCGAGCTAAGCCATGCAAAGCTTTCTGTGGCCGCACACCGCTCACCCCGTCACTACCGATACCTGATTTATCGCTGAGGAGATACTGATTACAGGGTGTTGCCCCGAGCCCACTGAGGGTCCTATGTAACCTACAAGCACACGTTATTTTTGAAAAAGAAAATTCTGAATTCTAAACCCCCAAGAATTTCTGCTAAGGGACTACAGTATACTTACAGTCGTATAGAGACAAAAAAGCAACTGAAGCCTGGTGCTGTACACTACTGCCATCTGCTGACGGCAGTTTAGAAGTACAAATACGTAATCAAAATGGAAACGTTTCATCTGCTCATAGGGTTACGAGCAGCGACACCGGTGATTTAAAATAAATTTGAGATTCTATTTTTTCAAAAGTAATTGCTATGAAATAAATCCTCAGTGGCTGAAGTTCTTTTAAATTTCTATAATGTACTGGACCTCGTATGTTCCATCCACATCACATAACCTAGAACCGGAATTATCTTAATTCAATGTGGTTTCATACTTTTCAGTATTATCTCTAACTCATGCTCTAGCGACCCCTTTGGGTGCTATTACAAGTTAGTCTGAAAGCCAGAGGTGAGGACTGATGCCACCAAAATGGAACCATTAAAATAACCAGAAATTGCTCCACTGACCACTTCTTATAGAGCCATAAGCAATGTCAAGGTTACAGGAATCTAAATAAACCACAGGTGGTGCAAATTCTATGAAAACTACTCTAGACCATAATAGCCTTTTAGGGTATTTCTGAGTGTCCACAATCTTGTCTGTTTTAAACTATTATGGATACATTCCCTACGTGTTCCCTAGGAGTTAAATAACCATACAAGTATATCTTGTTTACCCTCATAATTGTAACCTTTGGAACACTGCTGTCTTAATCTTTTATTTTCTCTCCCTCCCTAACTACCATGGTTGTCAGTAGCTCTTTAGCACAGGGGAAATATGAAACAAAGATTTGTTGTTTAGATTTTGGGATAGTGAATTTTCATGTGCTGAGTTTACCTCTGAGGAGTTATCCAACGATACAAAGACCTCCGTTGGTATACCCACAGGATCTGTGGACCCCCTCCGGTTCTATTCCTAATATGTACTTTATTTACAGATTAAATCTTAGTTTCTCTTTGGTTCTTTTTTCTCAAAAGGTCTAAATTCATGGATTGTTTAACTCAGTAATCAATTAGGACATTATATGTCCAGATATTAAGAACAACTTTCTCTTGTCCAGTTCATTGTAAGGCAGGGGATTACAGCAACTTATTTGGGGTACCCCTCTAAGTAAATACCCTCTAGGTATTTTGGGGTACCTAGCTTCTAAGTAAAGAGGGGAAAAAAAGTACAAATTGAGACAGCATTTTAAGTGTTTCTACTCTCAGATCCAGACTGACACAATTAACCTGTTCTGGTCATCAACTTCTAAATTTATAAGATTTTGTTACGTGGTATCATTTTCAAGCATGATATACCCAGAAACGACAAAAAAAGTACTTAATACAGGAAAACAACATTAACAATGGTCTATTCCTAAGAACACAGTAGAATGGAAAAATTAAAATCCAAAGAGCTTCTCTAAAAATGAGTAAGGGGCTCATTAAGGGGGAAAATTCAACAGTATTGTAATTTCGTTAAAGAAATTTATTCTTTAAAAATATTTTCATGCACACTTTCACGACTGCGTTGTTTGAGGGGGTAAGGAGATGATCCTACAGGCAGGGTCCACTCAGAACATAAGTTATATGCGTATAACAATACATTTTGGAAATAACTGGCAAAATAAAAGTGTAAATTTTCATAGTGGTTTAAGACTGCAAGACATTTAAGATCTCAGATTAAAGGGACCGATTAAATTAGGGTAGTACAGACCAAAACTGTGCGATGTTACCACTTCTGCGTCACTGTGACCCTAACACGGTGCACTCCTAACCACCGCAACCACAAAGCAGTCGCCCAGGACAGAGGGAAACCCCAGCAGAAAACAGTGACGGAAGTCTGAACGCACAGCACAACACACACCCTCTCCCTATCTCAGTGTGTGCAATCCACTGGTAACAACTCCACGCAGTAGGAGAGAAAGAAACATGAACTACTATTCAAACAGAAAGTATTTTTATGGCCAAAAGAAGAGTTGAGCTTCTTGCCTAGAAAAGTCCTTTAATATCTTACATTACCCAATACAGTTAAAAGTCTTAAAAAAAAAAAAAAAAAAAAAGCAGAGTGTTAATGAAGATTCAATTTAGCATGGGAAATTCACTTTTCTCAATATGGATAAAAACTTTTGTATTGATTCATTTTAAACGGCAAAATCTTCAGAACAGAAAAATATAGCATCTCCAACAGACATCTAAAGGCAACAATATTATATTTACAGGATGCCGTCATCAGAAATCACTAAGCAGCAGAAAGAAACTATCATTTCACTACCCTTTTCTCAGCAGTCATCTAGGACCACACAAACTAAGGAGATTCAGGAACTAACGAAACATATTCTAGATGAAGCAAGTTTCACAGAACAAACAATTCTCATAAAATAGTATTATTTTTTTCTTCCCCCCCCCCCGAGAGTCAAGTTAACCAATCCTTGGATTGCAATCAAGACAAAGACAAGAGCTCTAAATCCTTAATCATATCAATATCAAAACTATGTAGACACTTCTGTTTAGAAAAGCCAAAATGTACAATAAAGGAAATGAAAATAGCAAGACAAGGTGCTATTAATAGTGGAATCATAGCAGAAATGTAGGGTATTTGGTAAAATATACATTAAGTGACATTTGGGGAAAACTTTATTGCTCTTGATGGAATATAGCACCAGTTCAAAGAATAAAAGATGGTTAGGATTAATCACCTTTAATCAACAATATGCGTTTATATGAAAAGTGCTTAAAGCAGTAGTTCTGGAAAAAGGTGAGGATGAGAAATGTTTTGTATTATATATTTTAAATATGTTAACTACTTCATTAAACAGACAACAAGCAATCTATACCTATTTAAGTGTATGAGATTTGCTACTGTCAGTCTGATTATCAAATCCAGAAATACAAAATCAATTAAGGGACAGAAACGTTAATCAAACTTATAAAACAAGTTAGAACATTAAAAAGTAATTTTTATGCCAAAAATATTTGTTAATTATTGCTTAAATATACAGCTGATTACACTTGTGAAATTTTCCAAATCATAAATGAGAAGATTTCTTCTGAATGTTAACATTTATCCCAAGGAAGAGAGAAATATTTAAGGGATGTGTAGACATTGCTTAACCACTGTGGAAAATAGCCCAATTTCCCCCAAACAGTTTTAGTGACGAACATCACTGTGGTGGCTGAGGAACTGGAAGCAAGACTACATGAGCACACTCAAGCTCTGTGAAGTCAGCCAAAGGAGTTCTTCATGATAACTGCAGCCGCCACTTCCTCGGCCTTTTAGAAGGTAGGATTTTATGTAAACTTCTTGTTCTAAAAGAAAAGGTCTGAATGGATAAATCGCTATGCAGAAGTACAAAGTTTTTTAATGCAATCTTCTGTAAGAAGTAATTAAAATGTAAAAGCCAAACAATCTAACATCGAACGTAATTTCCTTCAAGATACACTTTATCCATCAGCCTGAACCGTCAGTCACTGCCCTGCTAACCCTCAGAGTGAAACAGGTGCTATCTCACTTAAACTAGCTCGACTTTCCGTGACAACAGTCTCAGGAGTGGCATTTTTAAATACCCAGCGTGTGCATCAGTCATATTTGAGGGCAGGCACAAGAATTCTCATAAAGTTGGTGAAGCTGTGGAGTACCACCACCACCTGGGGATGGAAACATGACCTGTATCTTCAAGGGGAGAGGAAAACCAAACGCTTATAAATGAAGGGGATTTGGGATACTTAGGGTTGACACAGAAAACAGAATTTTATATTTTCATCATTTTTGCAAAGAAAATGTCTCCATGATCATGTTATCAACATCATTCTTTATATATGTGTGTGTATACACATACGTACATATACACACACATATATATAAGTATACATACATAATTATTATTGTTTGGGGTGATGCAGAAAGCCACAAATGAGAAAAGGACACTAAGGTTTTAATAAGGGGAACAAAAAGTTCTGTTCACCAGTATAGAGTCACATTACAGTACACCAGTATCGACAGCATTTTCTTGTCTATTTTTGGTACAGAAGATGGTATCTCTCTACATAACCTGGTAAGGCTTCAGTAACTAAAGCATAAAACAAACAAAACCCCCGCAAAAAAACAAAACAAAAAACCCAGCCTATTAGTTTACAGTTTATTTTAAAAATTCTGAAAGACACTGCAAGTTCTAAACTTTTAGTAGGTGCTCCCCACACACAACCATCTTGTCAAGAACCCAGCAGAAGAGCCCCCTCTCCAGGAAGCTTTGCAACAGCAGAGGTGTGCAATATGGGCATTTCTCACTACAAGAAAAAATTATACGTGGCACATTCTCATTCATATCTTGTAATGTAAAAAGTTACAAACATACCTAATCAAATAAATAATAATAAAAAAAGAATTTGAATGTATTTGTAAGTATCCTAAAACCACTACATAGAATAATGGCAACTTTCACTCACAGATTATTTACAAGGTAATACCCAGTGTGGGTACACTGCTACAAAACTCAAAACAGAAGGAGTAAACTTGAAATGTTTTCCATAGTAAAGATCTAGCAGCATGACTATCTAATGCTGTTTTCTCCCGATTGCTTCTAAAACGTTCCTTTTTACTCTGTGTCTTCGTCCAGTTCATAATTGTCTTTATCATAAATATCTTTTACTAAAAGAACCCGTACGAGCATATTTTCCAAGGTGTTTCGGTCCAACGAAGCAGACGTGTACCAGACAGGGCTGTCTGCAGAGCTAGAGCGTTCTGGTTGCAAATAGAAAACATCCATTCTCTGATTAAGATTCTGTGGACTTCAGGAGAAAGGAGAAAGTCCATGTCACAGTATGTACACGAAATTCCTCACAACTTTCTTCTTTTCTTTCAAGAATAATTCTGCTACCATTAACCACATTACATGGGCAGACCACATGCATAATTACCTACATTAAATATTCTATCACTGAGATATTCTAAAAGTTAATTTCTACAATAAAAGATTATTTTCCCACTATAATTTCTGTATTTCACTGAATCCAAGACACCATCGATAGAAACATTATTTTTAATCATTATTTTAATACTGCCATTAAACAAGTAAAGCACTGCCAATTATAATTTCAAGATGCATCAGTTATAATATGCATCCCAGTTTCAGAGACAGTATAAAATGTGAGAAATGTGTCTTAGAATTGATGAAATACAGTAAAACATAAAATAAAAATACGTAACAGCGTTACACAAAAGAAATAATTTTTAAAATAAGATAATACTGAGATAGGAATTTCCAACTAATAAATAGTTACTACCATTGGAAGATCCAGATACTGGTGCAGGGCCACCCAAAACTATCGTCAGAAATATTAATTATTAAAAATAATCATCCTATAGGTGACATTACTGCTTTTATGGTTCTTGAGAGTTAACCTGGAGAAAATTTATAAAAACAATTTACAAAACTGTTTACATAAGAAAATACATTCTGAGTTCATGCTTGCCTTTTAAAAATTACAGAGTGCATACTTAAAATAATGAACAAGCATAAAATAATTTGTGGTCTCCAAAAATTTCACTGGCTTAAAATATTTTAAACGCCTGTTGGTACCCGCGGGAGAAAGCAGTGGTGCAGTGGGAACGCACAGGGCCCTGAGGAGACGCTGCGCCCTGCCGACACCTCAGGGATCTCCCTCCAGAACCGAGGACTCGCCTCTCTCCACCTTCTCACCAGGGCGTCACTGGGACCCAGGCCCAGGCAGGACTGCTCTCTGCTTGCCACAGCAGAGCTGGCTGCAACAGAGACACCACAGCCCAAAAAGCCTAAGACATGTACTGTCTGACCCTCTACAAGTACAGCAGTCATTTCGTTAGCAGAGAGCGATTTCTTATCATGTGCTTAAAACATGAAGTATAAGCTGGGTATTTTATAATAACAGGACTAAAAACGTTATAACTGAAAGGACTTCATAAGTGAGAAAAAAGAGAAATCTAAAAAAAAGGACCAAGGAAAAAAATGTCACCTCTTGGTGACATAAATTCACAGCAACTAACTGTTACTACCATTTAAAAAAATCAAATGTCATTAACACTTACCTTTTAGACAAGTAGCATTCAAACATTTTCACAGGACATCTAGAAGGATTGGCTGTATTTTCAATTTGTTCAAATACTGGCTCATCATCTTCATGTTTTCTTTTTCCAGTAGTAATTTTATCTTAAGAAATAAAAATCACATAAACTTTCTAAGACCAACCTTGAAGAAAGGTGACACTATTCACTCTGATCACTCCCAGTATCTCTTACACCAAAGAACGGGACCAGGTGTGTTTCAGAGCTCTCAACTGTGGCTTCTGGTAATTCCTAATTTTAAGACAACATAGGCTGTCTTATCTTATGAAAATGACAGTCCTTAGGTTCTTAACAAGTGACAAGGTGATCTTTAGTAAGGCAAGGAGTGGCAGTCCCTGCCACAGACAATCCCAAAACGAAAACCTGTTACACTACCTTCATTATCTGTTCCACATAAGGAAGACACTTGGTATCGAAGACATGCTTTATTTTCCATTGTTAAAGGGTTTTTTTTCCAATGCCTAAACACAGTGCCAAAGGAAAGCCTTAAGTGCTGTTCCACTGTTTTCAGGCCAAAATACTTAGTGTTAAAGTAGAACAGGGTATTCAGAAGAGCTACTGGAGAGTGTGATCCTAGCTGTTTTATCTTCCAGAGATAATCTTCTTCAACTCGAGAAAATATTGACCCTTAAATAGAGAGAAAGATTTTTAAAGAATTACAATAAACAGTTTTCATGTAACCAGCTAGAAACAGATAGAAGTTAATTCAAGAACAAACCTAGTCCAATCCTCCATTCACTCCAGATCAACTGGAATGAATTTCAGAATCACCTATGCGGCTCTGAAACAACACAGAGCCGGGAAACACAACAGACTACACAGCTAGCACCCCCGGGGTCAGGCCTGGAGTCTGCTCCTGGTCTTCCAGAGGACAAGCAGACCATGGTCAGAAGGGAATTTTACATCTGCAGAAATCCTGAAAAAAAATAGGTGATTTCCATTCAAACAAGTTTTCTTTATACAACTAAAACAGAGGTTTCTTAGAGAAATTTACGTCAGAATCTCAACTGGAGGGCTTAAGAAATGAGCATCCAGTTTCTTACTCCAAAGAAAGTGGGTCACGTTTATTACAAAGTTCTTCATAAACACTAGCTATCAATCACATTCATTTCTAATTCAACGAAAGACAGACCGATGTGTCCGTGAATAAGTGCTCTCTCATTTAAATTATTTCCTAATTATCTTTAGTACACTTTCTATAAACACAGAAAATCCCAGCAGCAAGTGGGCGACATTTTATTTAAAGGAGCATTACCATCTGGAAGTATGCTTGGTTGCCAACTTCGGAGTATTTTATTCAATTCTTGCTCAAATGTCTGGAATCCTGGATCAATAAATATGTTGTCTTTTCGATTACTACCATACAAGTACTACAAAAAAAAAAAAAAAACTTGAAGGATTTAAGATTTATATGAGCTAATTACAGACCACTTATACTCTATTTCCTAAGGAAAAAATAAACGTCTTACGTCTTTGTCTTTATTAGCATACTAATAAGAGATGATTGCCTTCTCTATATATCTGGAAATCAAAGAAACATAAGTTACCAATTAATCTGTTGCTTAAAAAACTCAAAGCTGAAATACAAAGGCAAGAACTCAGAACGTAAGAACTGGATGAGAATCTTCAGTCTGTCAGATACAAACAGAGCACGTGGCTCCAATGCTCAGCACACAGTCCACGGACACGAAGGGTAAGGGCAAGGCGGGAGGGTTTCTGTGCGTGAAGCCTCTCCCAGCAGCCTGTGAGCTTGATGCTTTTCCCCTTGTTTCCTCTCTGTGCCCCACTCTCCTTGAGTTAGTGCAAATTTATGAATCTTACAACGTACTATGACAAACCTTAACAGTGAGGGTTGCTAAAGAATGACTTAAACACCAAAGTTTGCGAACTCCATCTCCAGTGGGCAAAAAGAACGCTCAAGTAAAACGTGTGACAACAGCACAAAGAACGGGAGGTGGAAACTGGGATCACAGGGCTTGAGGTTACCACATGTGAGACAGGGCAAGAAGGTCTGAAGGTATATAATGATTAACTGAAGACGCACACTGCAAACCCACTACAAATAATTTAACAGGCATAAATAATAAACCAATGATGGAGATAAATGTAATCACAGAAAAATAATTCAAAAGAAAGCAGAGAAAGACAAAAACAAAAAAACCCCACAAAGAACAGATACAGTGACCCCTCATCCAGTTTCACTTTCTGTGGTTTCAGTTACCCACAGTCAACCAAGGTCCAAAACTATTAAATGAAAGATGACAGAAATAAACAATTCATAAATTTTAATTGCAGGCCATTCTGAGAAGCCATGATGAAATCTCGCGATGTCATGTCGTCCCGCCCGGAGGGACGTGAATCACCCTTGGTCCGGCACATCCCGCACATCAGCCACCTGGTGGCCATCTGGGTTGTCAGATCCACTGCAGGGTTGCAGGGCTTGTGCTCAAGTGACCCTTACTTTACATAATTATGATCCCAAAGCAAGAGGAGTGAAGCTGGCAATTCGGACACGCCAGAGAGAGGACGCACAGTGCTTCCTTTGAGTGAAAAGGTGACAGTTCTGGACTTAATCAGGAAAGAAAAAAATCGGATGCTGAGGTTGCTGAGATCCACGGTAAGAACAAATCTTCTATCTGCGATGTCGTAAAGCAGGAAAAAAATTCAGGCTAGTTTTGCTGTCACACCTCAAACTATAAAAGCTACAGCCACAGAGGGTGGTCAGTGCTTAGTTAAGATGGAAAAGGTGTTAAATTTGTACAATAAGATTTTAGAGAGAGAGAGAGAGAGAGACACCACATTCACAGAACTTTTATCACAGCATATTATGATAATTATTCCATTCTGTTAGTAATGATTGTTGTTAATCTCTTACTGTGCCTAATTTACAAATCAAAACTGTATCACAGGTAGGTGTGTAGAGGCCACTGTAGTATACACAGACTTCAGCCCTCCAGTGGGGATCCTGAAGTATCCCCTGTAGCTAAGGGGGGTCAACTGTATAACAAGCACAAACAAGCAGGATTTTCAATCCAGTGATTAATTACATTAAATGTAAAAGGTCTAAACCGGGGTCTGCACTACAGTCCTGAAGGCTGGCCCGCTGCCTGTTTACAAATACAACCAAGTTTTCTTAAAACAGAGTGCAAGCGCCCGGGCTGCTTTCCACAGATTAAGTATGGCCTACAGAGCCTAAAATGTTTACTAGCCGGTTCTTTAAATAAAAAATTTTGTTGGTCTGAACACACCAAGACAAATATTATCAGACTGGATTAAAAATTTTTTTAATTTGAAAAACAAGGCCGGGACTTCCCTGGTGACACAGTGGTTAAGAATCCACCTGCCAGTGCAGGGGACACGGGTTCGAGCCCTGGTCCAGGAAGATCCCACATGCCGTGGAGCAACTACACCCGTGTGCCACAACTACTGAGCCTGCACTCTAGAGCCCGCAAGCCACAACTACTGAGCCCATGTGTCGTGCTCTGTAGCAAGAGGAGCCACTACAATGAGAAGCCCGTGCACCGCAACGAAGACCCAATGCAGCCAAAAAAAAAAAAAAGATAAATAAAAAACAAGGCCCAACAATATGCTGCCTAAAAGGCACCTACTTTATACCTGGAGACACAGCAAGTGGAAAGTAGAAGGATGAAGAACATAAACCATGTGTACGCTAACCAGCAACTAGGCCAGAGCACCATCATCTGAGTTGACCTAACGTTACTCCCGCTAGTCAGAAGGAAGATTAGAAATAAAAGCACCAGCTCTTCAGGACAATTACATAAGATCTGGCGGCGGGGGGGAGGGGGGTGCACACTGTTTATAAAACAAAGGGAATGCTCGCCATTGACTGAATTCACTGAGCTCTGACCCAGACGTCTTCAGGGGCTGACACAACGACTGGGAAGCAGAGGGAAGGAAAGACACCAAAGTGTGTAACACAGTTCCCTGTCCTTGGGGACAAAGGTTCCATGTCTTTTGCCACATTCATAAAAAAAGAGATGCACGCACATCTAGCCAAGCACGATGGGGTGGGAGGACCCAGGGGAACAGGCGCCCACCACCCACTCTGGGTAAATGTGGTGTGAAGGACTCGCACACAGATGTAGAACAGCGTGTGAAAGACTGACCGGGACTGTGGGGCTCACGTAGCCCCTTCTTTCTTCCTCAGACATTTCCATATTATGTGAACTTCTGGTGACAGCCACCACCCCCTTACACCATCGGAAGAACAGGATTAGCTACCGCATCTGTGAGGGAGGAAAGGGGCTGGCCCACCCTCACTTCTCAACACACCACCTGCCCCACACGTCCACAGGGCTTGGAGAGGAAGCCGTGCTGCTTTTGTTGTCAGCCGGGGACGGAATCAGAAAACGCATCACACAGAGAAAGACGCACATTCTTCCAAAATAGCTCCTACCTCTGTACGCATCCTTGAAGTACCAACAAACAGCAATGATTTCTGGAAACTAACTTTTAGACATCTTATCACCACAGTGAGTTTGAAGATTATTTTTAAAGCTGGTTATAAATACCATACAGTCTTTTACAAAAAATTAAATCAAGCCTGTGAAAATCTGTCCAGTGATGAGAAGAGTAAAACAACTGGTTTTCCAATTGTGGTAAAAATACACAGAACATAAAATTTACCATCTTGACCTTTTTTTTTCTCTTTTTCCTTTTTATAAATTTTTTGGCTGCGCCGCACGGCATGTGGGATCCTAGTTCCCCGACCAGGGATTGAATCCGAGACCCCTGCATTGGAAGCGCGGAGTCCCAACCACTGGACCCCTAGGGAAGTCCCCATCTTGACCATCTTTAAGAGTATTGTTCTGGTAGTGAAAATTTATTTTGAGGAAACATTTTTCAGTTTATAAAGAACCTATTTTAAAAAGAAAGGAAATTCTGACGTGTGCTACAACATGGATGAACTTCAGGACATTATGCTGATTTCACGTACATGAGGTACCCGGGAGAGTCAAACTCACAGAAACAGAAAGAAGGGTGGGTGCCAGGGGCAGCGGGACTAAGGGATGAGGAGTTAGTATTTAATGGGGACAAAGTCTCAGGTTTGCAAGATGAAGAGGGTTATGAAGATGGATGGTGGTCATGTTTCCACAAGATTATCAATGTACTTTATACCACAGAACTGAACACTTAAAAACAGTTAACATGGTAAATTTTGTTATATGTATTTTACCGCAATTAAAAAATTGGAAAAAAATGAACCTACTTGAAGACATAATTTATAATCATTAATATTACAATCCATTTAGCTTTCAAACCTCTAATGGTATTTGAAGTTCTACTATATAAATATTTTGCTACTGCAAAATATGTGATGGTCTCTGAATACACAGTAATTTAGAGGTATGTGTTATTCCCCACCACTGCTTAGATAATCTTAGGCAAATTTCTATCCTGAAGAGGGAAAGTGAAATACAAATCAAGACAATTCTAGTTTTCTCCAGTAATGTATTTCAGCACCTACTACCTGTTAGCAGTGAAATATTTAATTTGAGGCCTATAAACAGAACTCTACATAAGAACATTTCCCCCTGTCATTTACCACATTTACAAATACACAGGATGTAAAGCTAGGGCCTTTTCTGACCTCTGGGCTCAAACCTGTACTATCTGTTCAAAACTAAAAGTCATTATCGAAAGTGGATCTTCATGTTTATTATGGGAAATGTATTCATTCAAGATTCACAGACACGTGGTTGAAGTTTACCTAAAACCTCTAAAGAATGAAATCTTTTATAAGATGATTCCAAACTAATGAGTACTTACACTATTTAACAAGTTAGAAACACAGCAGAGATGAAACAGATCTATTTGCAAAGGGAAGTCATTTATCTGTTTACATGTATATCAGCACAGATCTATATATACATATATACACCATGCCTCAGAATGTTAATTCATTTATTTGCAGTTGTAAGGTGGGGATGAAATCAACCTGATTATCATATATATACATGGTAACAAACACACACATCATTAGTCCTGTTACAAAAGATGCATGAGCTTCGAGTGGTCTGTTACTAACTATGTTTTTCACCTAAGTTCTTTTTGGTTTTGGTACACAGTTTTGGAGAACCTGAAGTTCACTTTTAGGGACACAGCACATTATAGCAGAAACACCTGTATACAAAGTAGCTAAGAAAACCCTTTATAATATCCCAGTATTTTCGAATAAATTACTTTCGCCTTTCTTGGTAAGCCAATAAACCCTGACGTTCCGTAATATTCCTGAAGCAAAACATTTTTTTTGTCCAAGAACCTACCACAACAACCTTTCTTAACAACATTATATTCGAAAGTAACCATAAAATCACTCACCTCTTGAATCCCGAGGCAAAGATAATAGATGCTGTCAGGTGCATAATTCTCCCCATTTGGCCTTCGGATCTCATTGACGAAATGGGCCAGGCCATAGTCAAGCTCAGCCGTGCTGTGACAGAGTAGATCCTCTTTTAACTTTACTGACTTAGCTAAAAGGAAATAAAATTTAAAATAATAATTATTATTTACTGTCTTAAGATTAAGAAACTTTCTGAAATCACTTTATTCTGTATAAGAATTTACAGGTAAAATAAGAGCTACATTTAAATGTAAAGTATTTTAAGCTACATTCATGCTTTTTAAAATCAAAGGCAGTTAATAACAAAAACTTTGATTGTTTTTTCAAGGAAAAACATATTTTTCATGTACAGTACATGCAGCTTCATAGTAATTAATGACTCACTTGAGTACCTTCTGGATTTTCACATACTATGGGTATTCTAATATCAGACAACATTAAGCCTTTACTGTGGATGAAGGAATGTTCTAAATTTACATGTATTTTCTAATGTAATTCTCATGACAACCCTACAAGGTGGGTACTGTTACCCCCCTTCAGAGCTGGGGAACTGAGATGCTAGTACATGAGGGAACCTGGCAGTCTGACTCTAGCACCTCCATAAGGCCATACTTCCTACCCTCTCTGTGGTGCCACGGACTGGTCCATGCACAGTAAAGAGTCTGGCCTGCTGCAAAGGGCTCTATCTGCTTAGAGCAAACTTTCTTCTTTACCCACAATCATCATAATCATCAACTTCAATAAGGAAACAAGGTTTGTTTGAGTTGTACTGACCAGCAAGCAACAGGAGCTCCATGAACCAACACTACCGTAAGGGCTTCATTTGTGCAACACGGTGCATGCCTGTGTGTGTGTGTGTGTGTGTGTGTGTGTGTGTGTGTGTGTGTGTGTCGTGTGTGTGTGTGTGTGTGTGTGCGCGTGCGTGCGTGCGTGTGTGTGCGCGCGCGCGCAAGCTCACTCATGCACATAAACGGATGCACAGAAGAATAGTTACCAAAATATGAATAAAAACCTTGATTTTAAATAGGACATAGGGGAAACAAAATCAGAACACTTACGAGATTTTAGCTCATCTAACACCAGAAGATCTTCATCAAGCTGCCTCGTTCTGACCCAGTGTTTCCAGGCGTTTACCCCGTACGTGTACTTGAAAGGGAAGCTGCACTCCGAGTTGTCAGAACTGTCATCATGACACTGGTACCCTGACACTGCCTTCCTCTTGGCTCCCTGGTAGTAAAACACCACTGTCAAATCTTCTTTTTCTTAAGCCTATATTATTTCATGACTTTATGTAAGCCATCTCTCAACAAATGCACATTACAAAGAAATATATTTACATGATTAGAACTGACTGGAATTTCTGATCTGAGAACAGTTACCTATGACATTACTTGAAATCTCTCTCCAGGAATGCTGTATTTCTGCATAAACTACTCTGTACAACAGAATTGTATTAACTACTGCTGTGAGTTGAGAGTCACTGATGAGAAAATACATATATAATAATTAAAATCTGAAATAGAAGGATTCAAAATATTAATGTAAGAGAGAAACTGAAGAACTTCTCAAAGACACCACCTCATAGGAGATGACTCCTCAACTCCTTCCCACTTTCTTTCTTTCTTTCTTTCTTTTTTTTTTTTTTTGGTACGCGGGCCTCTCACTGTTGTGGCCTCTCCTGTTGCAGAGCACAGGCTCCGGACGTGCAGGCTCAGCGGCCATGGCTCACGGGCTTAGTTGCTCCATGGCATGTGGAATCTTCCCGGACCGGGGCACGAACCCGTGTCCCCTGCATCAGCAGGCGGACTCTCAACCACTGTGCCACCAGGGAAGCCCCTTCCCACTTTCTTGATGGTACTGTTTGCTGTACAAAAATTTTAAATTTGGATATAACCCAATTCATCTATTTTTTCCTTTTGTTCCTGTGCTTTTGGTGTTGCATCTAAGAAACAGTGTCTAACCCAAGTTAATGAAGATTTAGGCCTATGTTTTCTTTTAAGAGTTTTATAATTTCAGTTCTTACATTTAGGTTTTTGACTCATTTTGAGTTCATTTTTGTGTGTGGTGTCAAGTAAGAGTCCAATTTCATTCTACCACAAGTACTCACTCCTTTTTTCAATTTTCCCTTTCTCTTTCTTTTTTGGAGAAATTTGTGAAAGTCATCTTTTTTTAAAGAAAACCTTGCTTTCTGTTGGAAATGAGAAATACGGACAGTTGTTACTGATGTTCGGAACAGTGATACCCGTTTGTACATTTAGATTTGGGGTCCCTGAATGAACCGCCCAGCACGTCTTCCTATGTGCTGGGATGCTTCAGCGAGACCAGATGTAACAACTGTGTACCTCAACCTCATCAAAAATACCAATGGAAAAAACAGCTCCCTAGAAAACAGTCTCAGTTGTTGTCTAATAATTGAATTTACTTTTTTAGCAAATATGTAAACCTTTTATCAATGACAACCTTTTATCAAGATAAAAATAAAAAGTTGCAAAATTCACTCTTCTTCTATGAAACTACAACTAAATAGGATATATTTTTATTACCTAGAAATGAAGTAATAAAAGCTTTACCTCTTAAGTCTTTTTTAATTCCAGAAAACAAAGTACCTTCCCACATTCTCAGGTACAACTGAAGCTCAAGTACCCTTGCCCTCTATTACACAGAGACAGGATGTGAATGCAAGAATACTGTTACATTTCATACCTTTTTTTTAGATCGAGGTCTAGGCTGTTCCTCATATTCTTCTCCAAAAACAGGTGGTAATAAAAACTCATTTTCCATATCAAGCTCCTCAGCAGCTGACAATTGAATCAGAAGAACTTTCATTTCAAACGTAATAGCACAGACTCATGCTATATAAACTCAGCCAACGAAGGACCACCCGCTGAATGCGCACAAGCACCATGCGCAGGGCAGCCTGTGCTGGGTGGAAGACAAACCATTTTCTCTACCTAACCTGGTCTATAAGTTCTGATAACGCCTGTTCATACTCTTAAAAAACACATGTACAATGCGTATCAACATGGAATTTTGTGGAAGTGTGTGATAGAAAAATTACTAAAACCTGAAATTTAATTATAAGATCTAAATGGTCTCAGTACAAATCTGTTTCAGTCTAGTTTCAATCTATTAAATCTTTTCCAATGTAAAAGGCTTTACATTCTATTCAATATGCTTATTGGCCATCGATAAAGAAAATAAACAATGAAAAACAGAACACATTTCTTTTACAACAAAAGACCTGAAAATATTTGTTTCCCTTTGAAGGTTAACTTAATTTTCAAAACGATTTTAAGAAAAATACTATCAATATTTTATTTAAATAAAAAGACACCAACACTTCTATATGTGTAAAAGTTTCTATAATAAATTAGTTTTAAGAAAGTTTCTTTTTAAGGCTCTGGGAAATTCCTTTTAAGTTCTGTAAAAGTTTCTATAATATGTATCTGTAAAAGTTTCTATAATAAATCAGTTTTAAGAAAGTTTCCTTTTAAGGCTCTGGGAAATTCCTTTTAAGTTCCTACAATTCAATATATGTTTCAGTTTGGAAGTTAACTGCTGAGTTTTATCTGGGTAAAAAAGAAAAGACCAATAATAACAGTACAGGCAATGACATGAACATTAGATTGTTAATGATCATAACCACGATTTTGACACCATAACTAAAGTGCAGAACCACACTTCCACTGAAAGAATAAAACAGAATTTCTATTACCTCTGGGGAAATCTATTTCAATGTCCAAATCTGGTTCATATGGTACATCAGGCATGTTGGACTCTGTCTCTGGGTCAGAGTTCTTCAAGAGATCTGAACCAATTATGTCCGTTTCAATAATTACACCTGTAATCAAGCCATAATATCATCAGAAATCAAAATAGAAAACTGCAACAGTACCTACACATAATCTGGCAAAAGCCATTTAATTGTAAATGCAAGATAGGAATACTTATATTAACATGTACAAAACGAAAAAGCATGCAGCTACCTTGAAATGTAAGCTACTATAAACTCTGTATTAGATAATCATGAATACACAAAAAGTTTCAATCTTGTAAGTTTTGACTGCCCCTCTACAAAGTTAAAAAGCATGCTTTAATAGTAAAACAACTCTCTTGTCAAAAATAAACTTATGAGCATGTGTAACTAATTTTCAACATTCTTTTTTTTTTTTTTTTTTGCGGTATGCGGGCCTCTCACTGTTGTGGCCTCTCCGTTGCGGAACACAGACTCCAGACGCGCAGGCTCAGCGGCCATGGCTCGCGCGCCCAGCCGCTCCGCAGCACGTGGGATCTTCCCGGACCGAGGCACAAACCCACGTCCCCTGCATCGGCAGGCGGACTCTCAACCACTGCGCCACCAGGGAAGCCCCCTCAACATTCTTTTTGAATTGTGACCTAGGTTTTCACATCATTCAATATAGGCTTAGTCACAACCGGCTTCTAACGTTTTGATTGGTTGCTTTAAACACATTTGTACTGCAACCCAGTGAAAAAAGACATTTTATTGAGTTCAGGGTAGTGGTGGGGAACAGAGACACATGCATACACAATGGAAACAAAAGTTTCACAAAACAATACCCTTTCTAGGAGGGATTCATGCTGACATATTTTTTCCGTTTCTTTCTTTCTTTAAAAACAAAAAACAAAAAACAAAAAACCCAGAAAACACTGGTTGCAACCCACTAAATCCATTTCCCACTCCCTAACCGAGTGCTTGCCCAGCACTGTCCCTGCGCGACGCCCTGTGCTCTGGGTGAGGGGAGCAGGAAGCTCAGGGCAGCCCCGGAGGGCTGAGGCAGGAGAAGCATTCCCAGACACATGTCCTGCTACACCGCTTGGCAAGCACTGCCCTAGTAGAAGTTAAGACAACGCTGGCTTAGATAATGCAACTTACTTTCTTAGCATAAATCAATAAAACAAAATTGGGGATAACCATCATAAAATAAGAGTTTGAGTTATAAAAGCCTACTGCAACTTAGTTTTTTGTGTCTGAGCTCGTCCACTGAAACAAGAATAACTTAGAGTCGATTTTACAAGTTAAATCCTGTTAGCAATTAAAACAGGGACCGTACAAGTTCCTGGGCTCGACGTCAGGGAGCACCTGCTAGATACAGTGCGGGCCTCATAACCCGAAATCCACTTGTGCTGCAGCGTGCCCACACCCGCTCAGGCTGAAGCACAGCGACAGCCGGCCTCGCTCTAACAGCAGCCCCCCAACCCCGATGTCGTTCCCCCCCCCCCAGCAGCGGGGGACTCACTGTGGATGTCGGTGCCCTCTGCCTTCCCCTCGTCCTCAGCCATGTCGGTCACTGTCAGCAGCTCTGTGTCCAGGGGATCTGAAGAAACTGTGCTTTTGAGCTCCTCGGCTGCCGCAGGGATCTTCTCACTGCTGTCCGAGGGGACAGGCAGAAACACGGGGACTGGCACCTAAGTAACCAAAGGACTTACTCTCAGGCTCACTTAACATTACAAGGTATTTTTCCAAATTAAAAATCACTCTGACACATGATCTACTTCATAATGCTGCACTGGTCAGAAGTTTTGGGAAGAACACGTATGTTAAGTATCACAAAGAAAGCCCCGAATACAAGCAGCTACTTTTTGAAGTAACAAGTAATTTTTGAGGCATTTCTGTCACCAGGGGACTACAGTACAGTAGGCCAGCCCTGACACAGTGTCCCCAGCACTGCAGGGGATGACATTTATATGAGCCTCCATTCCATGTATCAGTTGTAAACCTTACGGTTCACAAATCTTTCTTTCTAAAATGAACACAAATATGTTTACACAGTATGTGTAAAGCAGGTGCAGACATTGGCTGAACTTCACTCTCAAGGACGAGCACTTACCTGATCACACACACAGCAACCCCTGGCAAAGCCTCAACCAGACCCAAGTGAACTGCTGATGAAAAGCCAAGCCTCCACCCTCTGTCCCACCAGTGTCACTGAAGCAGTCACCGCCAACCCACTGCTGCCCCGCCTGCACCTGAGAGATCTCAGGAGGAAGGGGAGCTGAAAGTCTGACTTACGGGCACAGGAACGGTCGTGGGCACAGGGATGCTCTGGCTGTACATGTGCATGGGCACCGGCACGTACACGGGCACCGGGATGGGCACCGGGACATACTCTGTCCTCCACTCACCATCTGGGGGCACAGAACGTGTTCAAGGAGCAACGTCAACCATGACCACCACTTAAACACAGCTGCTCAGTCAAAGTAATTTGGTAACAAAGAAAAATTTAAGTGCCTCAGTACCCATTTAAAAGAAGTTCCCAGTTTTCACAAAATTAGGTAAGTTAAAAACAACAGGGACTTCCCTAGCAGTCCGATGGTTAAGACTCCATGCTTCCAGTGCAGGGGGCACAGGTTCCATCCCTGGTCAGGGAACTAAGATCCCACATGCCACGTGGCGTGGCCGAAAACAAACAAACAAAAAAACCAAAAACAACAAAACTGAATGCAGTAGCTGTCCTAAGTTATAGAGAGCACAAACAGAATTTAGACTTTTTTTTTTTTTGGCCACGTGGCACGTGGGGATCCGACCAGGGATGGAACCTGCACTCCCTGCAGTGGAAGAGCAGAGTCTTAACCACTGGACCATCAGGGAAGTCCCTAGACTTTTTTTAAAATAGAAAAAAAACATCTTTTAAAGTATTACATGGTCCCAGACACTCTCACACCCCCACAAAAAGGTTTACTTAATCAAACAATCAGAATACAGCTAACGTTTAAATTTGATGAAAATACATATCTGAATGATTTCAACTCATTCTGACAAGGAAACAATAGTTATGGTTATAGACCACACTCAAAGAGATGGTTTTCTCAGAAGAGCACTGTAACTTTAGTGGGTCTTGGCCCCCAAGGAAATTTTTGATACAGCATTTTATCACTGGTGACATAACTTGCAGGCCTTTGTTAGAGACTGATCTTTATTAATGATCTTAAATGACATGCT
Source organism: Orcinus orca (assembly GCF_937001465.1). NCBI lineage: Eukaryota > Metazoa > Chordata > Mammalia > Artiodactyla > Delphinidae > Orcinus > Orcinus orca. The sequence continues at coordinate 77,904,154 of NC_064576.1, forward strand.
GTATTCTGAAGGCATGTCTAAAACCAGATAAGCAAAATCAACAGAAAGTGACAAAGTGACCCAACAAATCTATTCTGCAGCCCATTATTTGAGAAAAGCATGGATTTCACTCAGCGAGGGTCAGGATGCGAGTCACCTGTCTGACAGGACTTGCTCTGCATGTGGGGTTTGCAGTAAGTTGCCTTCGTCATGGTCAAAGGTTTGCACAGAACTGCCTTGTTCTTCATCTCCTTGTTGGGGGTTGGAGAAGGGGGTGGTGCTGAGCCCTACCGAGAAACAAAGAGAAACATTTTTATTTCTGCCTCTAATTTTTATTACTTTATGCTGTTGTTAATATCTGGTTTCTAGGTCCAGCGGGGGGAACACACAAAAGTGGAAGAATATAATCAATTTATGCTGTTTCTACTATGTCTACCAAAGTCTTAATCTGGAAGGATCAACATGAATCTATCCCAACTATAGGAAAAGCAGTAGTAATCGTTCATTCTACAGATCTGTTTTTCGAAGGATACCACAGCATACTTTTTAATATAACATAAAAGACAAGTCTCACTCTTAAATAAAAAAGCAAGGTTGTTAACCTGAATTTTGAAAATAATTAGACTCTTATTATGGCTTTCTGATACTCTCTCTCTACTGCATAAACTGCTTATACGTGGTGCTAAATTTGAAAAGAAAAATGATGAAAATTATTACCAAAAATGTTATCAAACTTTAAGTTGTTTCCTCTGTCCCAACCACTGCAATTTTAGGAACGTCTCCTCTCGATACAGATGTTTCAGCCTGTGCACCACAGTACCGTTTACACCACAGAAACACACACACACGCTGTAAAGCAAGCTGCAGCTCTGTGCCTAGGAGGCGACATGAAGGTGCTGTGCACACCACCGATCGCTACGGGGAAAGGGACACAATTCAGAGTTCCTGGTCTTCGGGTGCCAAGCGCACAGTTCCTGCGGACACGGACCTCACTCCGAAAACGGATCTCACGCCGAAAACGCACGCCGCACGCGGCGTACGGCGCCCCGCCCCTCCCCGCGCACGCATGCGCAGTAGGTGGAGCCCGTGTCCGGGAAAGCGAGACGGCCTCGCCGCCGTCCCGGCGCTGCGCAGCGCAGGGGAACCCAGGACTCATCAGAAACGAAGCCCGCATGGTCTCCCGGCGCTTCGCCAGGGCCCATCCCGGCCCCGAGGCAGGACCGCAGGACAGTATCTCAGCCGGGGTCAGCGGACAACTCTGGGGGTCTCGGACCGTCTTCCAGCAGCCATTCTGCGGCTTTGCTCTGCCACCTTGTCCAGTCTCCCCGCTGGGCTTGGCCACCTTTTCTGCCACAACCACCTCCACTCATCTGTGTGCGATGCGCACCATGTTTTCAACGCTCCTCTTTTTATTTTCTGTAACACCTTCAAAGACGGACATTTTCCACGCAGTCTCATCAAACATCTTCCAACGCCACTCATTTCCCAAGCGGCCTCCTGATGCTGCGCCCGGCGGGGCCCGTCCCCGGCATCCTCGCTGCAACTGGGCCCTGAAAGCCCAGTGCGCCCTGCTGGGGCTGGGGAAGGGGGAGGGGGAGGGGTACTCAGCGTCTGGGGGTGGTTTCTGAGTCCTCCACCGCAATGGATAACATCCGATAATCAAAACCCGAAGGCTCAAGGTTTTCATTCTGGAGGCCGAGTTCAACTTGTAGGATGATGCAGCTGCGAAACCAACCCCAGAATATTTCGGACACCACCCCTGCTTTTTCTGTCCCACCCCACATACGGGCACACGGGCTAGGTTCCCCTCTAAGTGCTCGTGGTCTGGGGCTCTACGCACCAGAGGGCTGCACTTGGTCACCCTTGGCCTTGGCCCAAGAGCAAGGACACAGAGTCTCAGAAGGATTCAAGTCAGGGCTTCGAGACCACTTGCATTCGGTAGGTTCGTTTTACCAATGACCTTGCAAAAACTAGCCAACCTGCATCTTCCTGCGTAACCCCCAGCAGCCCCCTCTGCAGAGCCCAGACCTGCAGAACCCACCGGGGCCTGCAAGACCCACATTTTTCACATGTGAGTGGGCCAGCACCAGCACAAAGAGGCCACCCTTTCCCTGATCCCGGTGACAGGCTGTGAGCTGACAGTCTCACCACACTGCTGGTCACTGTGCTGTGTTGTAATCAGTCATAAGCTCACGAATCCACAAATTTAGTCAACATACCATCTTTCCCACAGCTTCCCCACGCACTAGAGTTCACCTTAGCCCTACAGACGCTGGATTTCTTATCCCTCTTTATAGATGAACCATATCGTTCGTTCATCCACGAAACTGAACTCACATGGGTCCCCCAGTCAGACACACAGCACTTTCTGGTGCTTAACCCAGCAGCAAAATCACCAACACAAAGCACAAAAATAGGAAAAACTGGCACTCGTCAGACTGTGAAGAGGACACTTGCTTAAAGCATAAGCTGAGAGGAGATGGCCAAGCAGCCCCCGGGGCCCACACCCCTGGACACTCACGGTCTGCACGTGACCTCGACAGCTACTGGGCACTGATTCAGGGGTGACAGACACATCTTAGAGAGCAGGCCAATTCACAAACGTGAAAGGGTACTAATAAAAAACGGAGCACGGTGGATCTCTCATAAGTTTCAAGTCATGCTCATGGCCAAGGGGGCTGGTCCCGTGTGAGCTCATTCTACGCTCACCAGGATTCCAAACCCCGTGCCACGGAAGCTGGTCTGACGGCACCGCCGTGCAACATCAGGCAAGTCACTGGGTCTCCTGAGCCTCAAGTTCCTCAACTGTAAAGCGGGAGGAACAGTTAACACCAGCTATTGAGTGTCTACTACACACCAAACCTGGGGAAGTTGGGTCTGGACTGGGAAATACTCTAGAACCCCCTTATGAACCAGGGGTCAAAGTCACAGACATCCTAGGTTACTCGTCATTCTGCCGACAGGGCACCATGTCGACTAAACTATGCCACCTGGTAAAAACCGACACTTGATACTGCTTCTTACTTTTCTGTTGGTCAACAGGCAGGATCTATACCTACTGATAATAAATTCTGAAGAAGGACCACAAATAATGAAAATTATAATGACGAAAGCCACCACACCTCTTGAGTATTTGCTATATGGCCAGGGACTATAAGCTATAGACAATGTCTATGTCCCCCTAAAATTCACACTCAGATCTAATCCCCAAGGGGATGTCTTGTGAAGGTGTGACCCTTAGGTGGTGATTCGGTCATGAGAGCAGAGCCCTTGTGAATGGGATCAGTGCCCCTCATAGAAGAGACCCCAAAAAACCCCTCCCCCACGTGAGGACATGCGACAAGACGGCCGTCTGGGAACCAGGAAGCAGGCCCTCAATAGACACCAGGTCTGCTGGAGCCATGATCTCAGACTTCCAGCCTCCAGAACTCCGAGAAATACCTTCTGTTGTTTGTAAGCTGCCTCACTTATGGCATCCTGTTATGCAATATATAGTAGCTCAAACGGACTAGGACACTATGCAAAGCACCAAAGTCACACACCTGATGAAATGAATTCTTTAACCCTCTCAGCACAAGGGGTAGCAGGTGTTTTCTCACTCCCATTTTACAGATGAGGAAACTGAGGCTCAGAAGCTGTACAGCCCAGTGGAGGTGACAGAGAAGAGTTCTAAAGTCAGGGTTCAAGTGGCTTCCCCGATGCAGGCCCTATGTCTCCAACACCACACACCCTGCCCCATGGGTTAGCGCTCTTGGTGACGACCCCGACGAGGTTCTGTCTCCATGCCCACATTACAGATAAGGGGAAAGTCACACAAAGAACCGTAAAGTGACTTGCCCCAAACTCTACAGCTGAGCTCTCATCCAAGTACAAGGTGGGAGGGGCTCTACGTGACAGGAGGTGATGGCTGCAAAGGCCCATCCTTCCATCCGTCCCATGAGGTGGCCTCAGTGCTGCTGCAGGAGAAGAGTACCTGCTTCTGTGCGGGCGGAAGGGTGTCTTGAAGCCTTGGTCAAAGCTTTGAAACAAGGTTGGGAGTTGCCTTACGGCTGCATGCAGATGCCAAACAGGGAGTGATCATCTGTACACTCCTCAGCATGGATCAAGTGCCTGGTTAGAATCTGACAATTCAGCTGAATGCTCCTGAATTATCTGACTTAAAAATATATTACCACAAGGGCAGAACAGATAGGGGAGGAAAGCAAAGAAAAAAGCACTCTTAACTTGTCTAGGATTCTAACTATTAACATCAAAACCAAAAACTGGGAATTCCCTGGTAGTACAGTGGTTAGGACTCTGCACTTCCATTCCATTTGATCCCTGCGTGGGGGAACTAAGATCCCGCCAAAAACAAACACTGAATGGAATAATATAAAAACACCAATCTTTCATCTACATCAGAGATCCTAAACTGTGGTTACATGTTAAAATCACCTAAAGAACTTTTCAAAACTACAGAAGTTCTGAGTTGGAGCCTAGGTATTCGAAAGGTTTTGAAAACTCCCCAGGTAATTCCAATCTGTAGCCAGAGCTGGTTAACTCCTTCTGCCCAGGAACACACGAGCAGAGGCTCACCATGATGCTGGTAAATGGCTCCCACAGAAGCCCCTGGATCAGGGTGGCTCCTGCAGGCGGGCACAAGAGGGCCGGCCCACTGTTCAGTGCAAGGCTCCTTTTATACAGAAACGGCCACTTTCAGCCCACAAGAGCCTTGAAATGCTAATGTAAAAGCAGAATCTGATGTATTACACTAAGAGAAAGAAAAACACTACAGAAAAAGAAAAAAGAAAACAGAAAAAAACCCAGGAGAAAGCATATGGAAGAACTCCTCAAGTTTACAAACTACCAGGGCCTTGCCCCTAGGACAGATCTCCAGACCTGTCTGAGGGGCATCCGCCTAGCCCGGCCTGCCTCCCGCTTCCCAGGATCCCCCTCAGGTCCCTCCAAGTTCGGCCCCAGTGAACAGTTTGGCCAAACATGCACGCCTCTGGACATTATTATTCCTCCGACTTTTCATCGTCTACTGGCAACCTTCTACTCAGCTGTTCAGAAGTTTTGTCACAGCTGCCAGGACCGCATACACTCAACCATTTCAAATGCACCATTGCTACTGCCCTAAAGATGCAGCTGGGATGAGCGCTTCAACGCAAATATTTATATGTCTATCTCGCCCAATGTGGGTAAAGGCCACAATTAATTCACCTTTATATTCCTTAGCAGGTAGAAAAGGACCTGTTTTTATATCGGGTAACTTAGCACAATATGAATGCTTCAACTGTCTCAACAGAGGAAAGGAAAAAAATCTTTTATTATTACAATCAGATTAAAATGGACTAATTACTTTTTCTCCCCACATGATGAAAGTCAGTATTTAGCACTTTACCTATTAAGCAATACTTACTGTCATTTTGGTTCGGGACGTCTGACAACCCTGATCTAAAAACAAACAAATTTAAAATAAGACAAATATCACTTTCTTCAGGATTTTCTAAATCCATATCTCTCATTAATTTTTACTGATTTTTAAAATAGTTACTGAAGAAAATATATTTTAAGTTCTTTCAAATAAAGAATATGAGATCTGAGAGCTGAAATACAGAGATAAGTAGTGGAATTAACTCTCTCCCCATTTTGTCCCCTCAGAAAGTATACACTGCTTTGGGAGCAATACTATGTTCCTAGATTTAACTCAATTATTAATTAAGTCTAAAGGGTTTTCTTTGTTTCTCCTACCTACCCCCAGCACATACAATTTGCTAAAAATAGTTTTCATTTAAAATTGCAAGTGACACATGATAGGCAGATCAACTTTTTTACAATTTTTGTTATAATTCTGTTTAGCTGCTCTCTACCCCCAAGTAGACTCTATTTTTTTCAACTAGCATTACATTTTTAAGAGAATAAAATAAAAAGCAGTACATCTACAGAAACATCACTGAAGGCACTTCCACCCAGGGAAACTACGGAAGTTGCTATTAAACTATCTCTGAAATTAACTGCTTATTATCATTACCTTGAATCCAGATCTCTGAAACTAAAAACTGCTTTACAGGTTTTTCAAGTTACTAACCTAAACGATCACATACCATAATGTAAGTTTTCAGGTCCTTTCTGGGTTGTCATGTTGGGCTCGTTCTGCTGACAGTAGAAACGCAACAAGCAGTGCTGGTCGCAGAAATGTTTCATCTCCCCTCGCCACTGCACCCTCTCCCTCAGGGTGCCTTGAGATTTACAGCAGTCACACCTTGCAGCCTTGACGACAAAAGGAAGGTGTCAGACATCTCCCACGACAAGGTTTAAAAAGTCCGACATGTATTTTACAAGATTTCTAGACATTTCAATGACTGTTGTCAAATGTGATAAAACAATGTCAGATAAAGAAAAAATAAAATTGTATCATAAACATACAGTAAAATCCACAAAAGTTTAAAAAGTAGCAATTTACCTAATTGTCAAAATCCCTTTCTATACTTACCAGAAGTCAAAGACCAGCATTACAAAGATAGGCTATAACCAAAAAAATTGAACAGTGGTAGCAGACCAAATTGGTACAACGTTTTTTTAAGATTTTTTTTTGATATGGACCATTTTTAAAGTATTTATTAAATTTGTTACAATACTGCTTCTGTTTTATGTTTTGGTTTTTTGGCCCAAGGTATGTGGGATCTCAGTTCCCTGACCAGGGATCAAACCCATACCCCCTGGATTGGAAGGCAAAGTCTTAACCATTGGACCACCAGGGAAGTCACGGTACAATGCATTTTAATATTACAAAATAATTTTGAGAGCCATAATGATATGCTGGTCGAAGTCTCCCACAATTATACTACACTGAAAATCTCTGATTAATGAACAGATTTCCCAGGTTAAACTGAGCTCATAATGGACCCATTTATACAACTGTACAGACCAGAATAATTTTGAAACCAGCTCTTATGCTGAGAAAATCATGGATGTTAATTTGAAATGTTTTGTTTCAGTAGTTTAATATAATAAATTTGAAGGGCATTAATACTGGTTATTTTTTTAATTTATTTTTCGCTGCACTGGGTCTTTGTTGTTGCACAGGGGCTTTCTCTAGTTGCGGTGGCTTCTCTTCTTGCGGAGCACGGGCTCTAGGTGCGTGGGCTTCAGCAGCTGTGGCTCACAGGCTCTCGAGCGCAGGCTCCAGCAGTTGCGGCACATGGGCTTAGTTGCTCCGCGGCATGTGGGATCTTCCCGGACCAGGGCTCGAACCCGTGTCCCCTGCGCCCTGGCAGGCGGATTCTTAACCACCGCGCCACCAGGGAAGCCCCAATACTGTTTTAATGACAAGAACTTCAAGTTCATGTCTTAGAACACTCGGTATTTAATTAATTAAAAAACAATTATATTTTAAGATCACAAATGTGAACTACACCTAGGAAAACAATCAGCCCTAACTAGTCTACAACTTAATATGCAAAATAAAACCAACTAAAATTCATACATAAAAAGTTATACTTTATGATGGTGAATCAATTAATCTAGGGACAGATTTTTGAGAGATTCCATTTTACCTAGATTTTGCCCATTTTCACTAATTCTTAACATCTTGATCAACGAGTAGGCCAAAAGGTATAACAATCAATTTCAAATATAGTACCTTTCATAATTAAGTTTTGGTTTTTTTTTTTTTTGAGGTATGCAGGCCTCTCACTGTTGTGGCCTCTCCCGTTGCGGAGCACAGGCTCTGTACGTGCAGGCTCAGCGGCCATGGCTCACGGTCCCAGCCGCTCCGCGGCATGTGGGATCTTCCCAGACTGGGGCACGAACCCGTGTCCCCTGCATCGGCAGGCGGACTCTCAACCACTGCGCCACCAGGGAAGCCCCATAATTAAGTTTTTAATCTACTTACAGTAGAAATAAATTACTGCAATTTTTAAAATTGCCCTTTAGTTTAGCCACCAACTTAGAAGTTTTGACAAAGCAGTAAATATTAAGTACTTGATAGCTGGTAACAGTCACAGCTGTAGCTTTCCCTCACTGCTCTAATCACCTAGACTTTTATACTGCGGGTTTGGAAACCACTCACTTTATTTTTTTTTTATTATTATTATTTTTTTTGCAGTACGCGGGCCCCTCACTGCTGTGGCCTCTCCCGTTGTGGAGCACAGGCTCCAGACGCGCAGGCTCAGCAGCCATGGCTCATGGGCCCAGCCGCTCCGCGGCATATGGGATCCTCCCGGACCGGGGCACGAACCCGTGTCCCATGCATCAGCAGGCAGACTCTCAACCACTGCGCCACCAGGGAAGCCCGAAACCACTCACTTTATGTCTCCACAGGAGTCCCATGAATCAACACTACAACAAATTCCTGGCTGGCACATGAACAAAGGGCTGTGTGGGTAAACAGGTCTTATGTAACACACATACCCACCCAGGGTTAGAACACAGGCTCTTTATTTCTCCAGGTCAGGGATTTCTCCTGCCAAATAAATGTTAAACCAATGAAGAAGATTTGCAGTATAAATTATGACTATTAAGTGATGCCAATATCGCATCTCTTGTCCAAAAACTTGTGAGCTTAAATGTTATACTGCTGGTAATATAACATAGTAATCTCAGTAACATTAGCACTCACTATCAACCAGGTCCTAGTTTACTCAATAGTAAAAAGAAGTCCCTATATAAAACTCTCACCAGCAAAGACTGTTCTTTAAAATAATCATTGAAGTGCTCCAGGTTTCCGGGATTTTTTCCTTTTTATACTTTATACTCAAAGAAAAGCCAAAGCACCACAGGAGAAACTGAGTCTAAACAGTCAAGAACACAGCAAAAGTGAAGATGAGAACCTGAAAACAAAGGCCAGGCTGCCCTCTCCATTCCACAAGCCTCACAACAGGGCGGGGAAGCTCAAGTCCCAATACAGTAAGTGACTTCTTAGGGCCAAATGCCAAAGTGCAGAGGTAGGATTCAAAGCAGACAGTCCAAGTCAAAACCAAAGCTTTATTTAGTGCACCAAGTTACAAAGACAATGGAAAAACAAATGAGTTAATATGAATAACTAGAAATAAAAATCCTAACATGTAAAATGCTGCAAGAAAGTTCTCAGTGTAACATCTAAAACCCAAATCAATTTGTATACAATTTGTATTTGTATAAAAAGTACTGTGCTGACTCTTTGTATATGGTAATATTTCCACTTACACAATAATTTAATAGGCCTAGAGCCTACAACCAAGCACATTCGACCCAAAGAATCTGACCAATAAAATCGCTTCATTATTTTATAATTATAGACATTTGGAATTCTGTCCTAACAACACTTTAAGCTCCTTTCTTCCAGGAAGTTCAAAACAAATTTAGATGATTTCAATTAAAAAAAAAAAAGGAGCAAGATTAGTGCTAATTTACAAATGGCAACAAAATATGTATGTATTTTTTCAGGAAAAAGGATAATAATAGAACTCAATACTAATTCAAGCTTAATACCATAATCAAAATTTTAGAGGTTGTGAACCTCTTGTTTTTTGGCTTGTTTTCTCCTTTTGCAGCCACTCATACAAACTCCTGGTAAAATGTCTGGAACCATGCTAAATGGAAAATCTCATTAATGCCCATCACTTGTTACCGACACCAACACCACTACCTCCTACTCACGAGACGGGACTCTTAGGAGAGCTTAACATTCCTACAGCGTAAGAACACATGTTTCGGGTTTAACAAACACTTCGTGGTCTTCCTGGCACTGTGAAAAATCAAGGGTTGTGTATTATTTTGAGGAGGAAAAAAGAAACAGTTACTGATTCAAACAATCTGAATAATAGGCAGGTACTAACGAAACTTAATTCAAAAACCTTCATCCAACTGCTCAGCTAATCCAGGAGCCTCCTCTGCAGTAACTGAGGAAGGTCATTGGACCTACACTGACACAGCCCCTTACCTGTCTTGGACAGTCTGGGTTGATGTATACACATCCTTGTAACCTTCCACCCTCTTGTTGCCCACTTCCCCAGTCAGACCTAATTTTGCAAGGGGGAACCACGAACAAAATGAAACAGGGGATTTTATAGTCATTTATTTAAAAAAAGAATGCAGTAATAAAAGATTGGGCACTGGATACTATGCAAAGCATTCGAGTGATAAGAATTCTTCTGTTACCCAAAGGTACATTTAAAGCGAGAATATTAGGTATTTCCTTTAGAAACTTAATGTCAAAAACAATGAATGATTTTCTAAAATCAATATTTCTGGCAGTTTATAGACAAAAAAGAAAAACATAGAAGCCCCAAAATATTTTCCATTCAGGTATCCTTTTATGAATAAGGCTTATTAAAATGTAAGTATTAATTTGATTACAGCCCAGTCATGCTGTTCGACTGCTGGGGCATTTGCACTGAAGAATTTAACACTGTCACCCTTCACTACTGGTTTTTAAGGCAAATCGAAGCCTATATTAGGGCTTCTCTGGTGGTGCAGTGGTTAAGAGTCTGCCTGCCAATGCAGGGGACACGGGTTCGAGCCCTGGTCCGGGAAGATCCCACATGCCACGGAGCAGCTAAGCCCATGTACCCCAACTGCTGAGCCTGCGCTCTAGAGCCCGTGAGCCACAACTACTGAGCCCACGTGCCACAACTACTGAGCCCACGTGCCACAACTACTGAAGCCCGTGCGCCTAGAGTCCATGCTCCACAACAAGAGAAGCCACTGCAATGAGAAACCCGCACGCACTGCAACGAAGAGTAGCCCCTGCTCGCCGCACCTAGAGAAAGCCTGCGCGCAGCAATGAAGACCCAACGCAGCCAAAAATAATTTTTTTTAAAAAAGCCTTAATTAAAAAACTGTAATTTGAAGAAAGTTTAAGAAAAGCTTATTAGTTCTATTAAGAAGTACTATGAAAGTATTCTTGGGAAACAGTGGGACTTCTGAATTATCTTCACTGTATGTCAAACATGTAGCTTTTATTGTATTACAATACTAAATCCTTTTTCTCCAAAAAATTTAAACTTATAGAAATGAAAAGAACTATCCTCCCACCTGGTTTCACATTATGCCTGGAAACATTAACTTTGAGGAAAAGTAAAACCTACTTCCTTCGAAAGAGTTATCTGGGAGAAGAAAAAAACATTAATTTTATTCTCAGCGTTTTTTGGTTGCATGATTTCAATGGCTTTTGTATTCTAATTTTGAAGAGACAGTATTTAACCTCTATTTTAAATCCAAAAGCAAACCATTTTATAGGCCTGAAAACACAGATTATTCAAAATGTCTTGTCAAATTAAACAAACATAGGTGTAAATATTTTTAATTTTAAAAATATAATATCAAATACTTAAATTTAAACAAACAAAAATGTAAAGCTCTCGAGACTCTAGGTAAATACAGCGTGTGCTCCTCTGTGGCGGCATCAGCTGGGCTGGCTGCTCTCGTTGTAAACATTCCTTGATGAGGCACTTTTTATAGATTATGGGTCACATTTTCTAATGAACTAAAATCTAAAATTCTGAGTTCTTAAATTTAAAAAGTGGAAGGGGAAAGAAGGTCAGGAAAAAAATCATAATTTGGTTGGGACTCAATTTAACACATTTTCAAGATGACCATGTAATGGTAGCAGTGGATAAGGGGACTCATGAGAAATGTCAGAAAAGACACTACTCAAGCAGAAAGCACAGAACACAGGGATTCTCTGACTCAGCACTGGCTGCCTCCACACAGGGCCCAATTAATTAGGAGGGGCAACTGTTTCCTCATTTTGAAGGTTGTAATCCTATTGATTACATTAAAAATCATCACTGTTGCTTGCTTTACAAATTCCTATCATGTGTCTTTACTCCTCAGATTAGTATAGCTTGTAATAATGCTATTGTATATATTACACAAAGATCTGTGGGGTTTAAAGTAAGACAAGGAATTATAAAAATGTTACATGTATAGAATACTGACATTAAACAGATAATTGTCACTAGTTATTTAACGAACTTTCTGAAATGCACTGCCTCATTGAAATTTCATCATTGAACTTATAAAAACATTAGCTACAATTACCCTTTAAATAGGAAACTGGAACAAATGGCAACATTAGAATAATTTGGTCTTTTGCCAAAGAACACTTCTTTGCTTCCCAAAAAAGAAAAAAGAGGAAACCAAAAGATTTCTCTCTTTTAATTATAAGTAATATAAAAGAGAACAGGAAGAATCAAAGAAAGAAGCCAAACAGAGAAATACAGCCCACATGCTGTGAACAAAAAACAATATCCTCCAAGAAAGACTATTTGAAAGAACTGAAGTTTTGAGTTCACAATTATACGACTGGACAGAAATCTGTATGATAAACTAATGACAGGGGTTCCTCAGTATCACACGGTAACAACCTCTGTCTCAAACAGCAAAGCAAATGGTGAAAAGGGTGACAGTAAGAACAAAGCGGAGTTTCCACATCTGTGTCCACTAAATACCTGCATCCAAAACCAGTTTCTAAGAATAAAACCTCCTCAACAGTGGAGGAAAAGGTATATTTGTGTGCTAAACTGAAACTGAGCGCTTAGAGCCATCAAAGTAACATTTCCTGAGTGACTTCTCATCTGTCTGTAACAAGGTGCTGCTTCAGACGGAAAGGGACGCAGCCTCCAGTGTGTTAGTATTTGTGCTGTGTTTCTAAAGTGTGAACCTTAATTCAAGGGCTTAAAGTAGTCAGAAATAACAGTAAAGTAGTGAGGTAACTTCAAAAGTGCAGCCAAATCTTAGCCTATAACAACTTGGAAAGTACCTTGCTCCTCTCTTTATTTAAAAAGATGTTTGGGGAAAAAAAAAAAAAAAAAAGATGTTTGGGGACTTCCCTGGTGGCGCGGTAGTTGGGAATCTGCCTGCCAATGCAGGAGACACGGGTTTGAGCCCTGGTCCGGGAAGATCCCACATGCCATGGAGCAACTAAGCCCGTGCACCACAGCTACTGAGCCCACGTGCCACAACTACTGAAGCCCGCACGCCTAGAGCCCATGCTCCGCAACAAGAGAAGCCACCGCAATGAGAAGCCTGTGCACCGTGACAAAGAGTAGCCCCCGCTCGCTGCAAATAGAGAAAGCCCGCGTACAGCAACAATGACCCAACGCAGCCAAATAGATAAATAAATAAATAATTAATGTGTAAAAGAAAAAAAAGATTGAACCCTGTTATAAACTATGGACTTAGGGGAAAAAAATAAACAAAAACACATCCTAAGTATCTAAAACAATTACCTGCCAATGTTCATAATTGATAAAGTACTCATCAAAAACATTTCTATTTAGTAAGATAAATTTTAGATAAATAATCCATTTTGTTGAACTACACTGCTGAAAATACAGATACATCCCAGTTTGGGGGCCCACGGGGCCGGCGGTACTTGCCTTGTAGTACCAGTCCTGGAACCGCCGGCAGCAGTCCTCGCTGCAGAAGTCCCTCACCACGCCGTCCAGCTCCTTCGTCGCACCCTTCTTACACAGCTGAGAGCAGTAGTTGCAAGTCACACACCTCAATCCTAAACGCCTTGCAAAATCCTGTTTGTACAACAGTTTGCAGCCTGAGAAATATAAGGCTTCATTATTAAAACAAAAACTCATTTCTGAGGTAAGAAAGAGTTTACAGGTCAAACAGAGCACTGGCTTTAGAAAGTGTTTATAAATTCACATATACAGTCCTCTTTCTCTCCTGATCAAAACTGTGAAATCTACTGTGATCAACACCAGCCTGTGAAAACTGAAACAGAACATGGAATATTATATTAGATATGGTGTGGGTTCAAATAATTCATGTTCTAAGACTTTCAAGTCTAGTAACACTTCAAAACTGTTGTACCTGCTCTGTGTAAATATAATCCAATATAATCCTGCTTAAGTATCATAAACACACCACAAATGGGCATTTTAGAGAAATGAAAAGTGGAGACTGTTGAGAGGCAATGAGCAAACTTAAAGATACATTCAGCTAAGCAGTCATTTTAGCTCAATTCTCTAGCCTTACCCATCTCTGTCACCCTAAAGGACCTTCAGGGAAGTAAAACTGGTTTAATGACTTGTCCAAAAACAGCATGTTGTTATTCTATTCTTTAATCAAAACACTTCCTTTACCAACTATATAAATGCATTATTTTAACGGTCCTTACATTTAAATTTTATTTATTCCCTATGACATCTCTATAAAGTATTAAATAATCTTCATATGTCTACTCATGCTGTGCACTTAAGAATGACCTTCCACTCTGGTGTTGCTTCCACTTTTGTATCTACCAAAATACTACCCATCCTTTAATAGGGACTGCAACTGTTTCCTATGTAATTTACTTGGCAATTACTTATGAACTGTCCTTATGGCTTCTTTTCTGTTACTCTGAACTATATCTTAAAACATGTTTAATATTTTACCTTTATTAGCTTTATCTTTCTAACTAGGTTTTGATGGTAGTACCAGGTATTACATGTTTTGTTATTTCTGACAGGTTCCAGCAGAGAACTAGGTGCAGTTAGAGAAAGCACAAAATATATTATTAAACAGGAAAAAAATAGACGTCCTTTTTAACCTTTTATTGCCCAGAAAGTCCTTCCAACTGAAAATGATGTTCTTTAATGTCAACTATCTTTTTGTTGCAACTTGTCTTTCACTTTAGTAAGACCCACATAATCCAAATGCTGTGTGCGCTAGCCCTCAGCACTAAGGCACTCTGCTTTGTGAATCACAGCACGAAAGTTCAGGTAAAAGAGCTAAATTAAATCCAGAATCAATGTCTTTAATGCAACATTATGTCACTTTTCATTATAGCTGCAATCTTAACAGTAAACGTGGTTACTTTTCATCTGGGGGACTGAGCCTACATGAATAGGAATGCCTGCTGTGATACAGCAGTACCCTCTTGCAGACATGACCTCAAGTGTGAAATGCTTAATGTAGAAACGGAGGCACTTGTTGAATGGACTAATAATCTTTTGATATCGCTGCCATTCCCTACTGCTTTTAGGATTTTCCAACCTTTTTCTTGCCTCTAACTAGCGGTAGAAATCGATAGAAAAAGTGGATCCAGGAAGAAGGGGAAAAAAAAAAAAAACTGGAAAATAATTGAAGAGGACAGCAGGTAGGAAAGCTGGGAGTCCAGTGCCTGGGGCCAAAGAAAGAACAGACAGTGAGAGCCGCAGAGCAGAATAGGACATTTGGGGAAAAGTAAAAATAGAAAAAGCCCAAAACCCTTAGCTACAATCCTGGCTCCTATCTCTGGAGAATCAGAATGAGAAACAAACTTCATTTTTCTAATCTGCCGCCTGGCACCAAAGCAGCAAAAAGTATAAATGAGAGGAAAGAGAATTCCTGAATGTACTATTACAAAAGCCAGTGTCTCCCTGGCATCCCAAATTGAAAACCTAAAAGTCTTTTCTGCCTGTAGTAATGCCTCGTGTGATGTTCCTTCTGGTATACTGAATACCTTTGTAGACTAGGCAGTAAACAGGCAGGGAATGAAGCCAATGGAAAATAATTCTAATCCACTTGGAAAATCAACTTTCAGATCACAATCTGTCTGTTTAGAAATAACGTGGTATGATAATGCTTTTAGTTTATTCTCAAAACTTCCTTGTAATGGAAAAACATGTTACCAAATTCTTAGAGATAAAACACCCTGGGGCCCAGAGGTCTATAAATATATATAAAGTAACAGTAGAAAAGCTAACTCAATTTTTTTTTCAGCTATACTAAAACTGTACCACTACTCTGAACATATGTAGTTACATATTTTGGCAAAAAATTAACATTAAATATTAAAGAAAGTTATGAACAACACTGTATATGCACTTGCCTTCACTACAGAAAGGTCTCTTAACTCCAGAGAAATTCACTGTTTCATGAAGAGTCTTCTCCTCTTGGCAGTATTCACAATACGTAACTATGCAGTGCAGCTTCTTATAGTCATCTGAACAAGTTTTGCTGCAGAACTGATGCACTTTGTTCTACATGCACAATGGGAACCTTGGTAAGTATATGACATCCACCTCAAGAACAAGGGTAAGAAATACACAAGCCACTTTTACAGAAACAAAGTTAAATCATTTACCTACTTAATGTTATAATTCCTAGTGACACATTTCCTATAGGCCACAGACACCCAGTTTAACTAATTCACTGCTGCATTTAGACACAGCTCCACAAAATTCAATACCATTAACTACCTTAAAATTACTCAGTGAAAGAAGAAAAGTATAAGTATCACTAAGACAAGATGGCAGTCTGGTGTTGCTAACAGAACTGGAGAAATGGGAAGAAAACAATGGAAGATACAACATGGATAAGCTACAAAAAGATAAGAACTATGACAATCATACCATTTTCACTCAAAAAGAAATATTCTTAAAAAAAAAAAAAAAAGAAATATTCTTTGTTGAGTACAGTCAAGCAGACTCGATCGCATTCCTACCACAGCTTAATAGTGACAGACCTACTATGGGTAAAGTATTCCACTGGGGGTCATCACACAGTGTGCGGCCAAGTGTGAGACTGAGTTGGTTCCCTTGAATAGAGCAAGTTTAGTAATTATTTAGTTATTTCTCCTGGCCCCAAATCCACAAGAGCCAGAGCTACTTCTCAAATATCCAGCCGACCAGGAAAGGGCGGCAGCTTTTCTTTTCCCATTTCTCCAGTTCTGTTAGCAACACCAGACTGCCATCTTGTCTTAGTGATACTTATACTTTTATTCTTTCACTGAGTAATTTTAGAGTAGTTAATGGTATTGAATTTTGTGGAGCTATGTCTAAATGCAGCAGTGAATTAGTTAAACTGGATGTCTGTGGCCTATAGGAAATGTATCGCTAAGGATTATAACATTAAGTAGGTAAATGATTTAACTTTGTTTCTGTTTTTTTCAGGGCCTTCAACATCCTTCCTGCTGTGATTTAAAGACGGTAACAGTCTCTAAAACTCATCACTGGGTGCTGACAACAGTCTCAAAGAATGACTGGTTTAAATGCTCTTGAGACAGCACCAAACACAATTACAAAACTAAAAAATTTTCTAGGGACTAAATAATAAAATTTCAGATTTCCGAAGTACTTTAGAAATCATGTAGTCCAGTTCTGGGGATCACCTTCTGCCTAAGACTCAGATACTAAGGGATTTGCCAAGAGCCACTATTAAGTTTGGCTCAAGGGCAGCTGTTGTTAGCACTACATCTTGTACACCATTTATTACATACTCCATGCCCTTGAAAACATGGAAAGAAAGAATAGCCGAAGGTGAACACTGCTCAAGCAGCAGCATCCAGCCAGGGCCACCCTGCCCCATCCTCCTCCCACCCCCATCCATCCATCCATTCATTACTGCCCGCTTACTGAACCAAACATTAATGCTCAGAGTTTCTGCTATGGCAAAAAGACGTGGCAAAGTAAATTAATAAACTGGTGAAGGAAAGAGTGATGAGAAAGGGAGAATAAAATTTATATTAGGATTCCTTTATTAAAACACAATTATAAAACTTTAAATGACAACATGGTAAACATAAGGCAATGTAAGATACTACAGTTAACAGACAATACTTATAAAGGTGGGGGGTGGGGAAGGAGATGGGAACAACACTGCACAAACAAAAGACACCCCAGGTATGTGGCTAAAATGACGTTCTGTGCACTACTATGAACATAATATATTGTCGATATGTCTTCAATAATTTTCTGTTTGACCTAAAAAAAACCAGATCCTTTCTTGGTGCTACTCCCACATAAAAAAAGCAAATAATCCAATCATCACAAAATCGGAAAAACTAAGAAATAGGTTCTCAAATGGAAATGTCATAGTTACTATACCAGACTTTCATTTTAGCACTAGATAACATACATTAACAAAATAGGACTTGCCTCCCATTCCAGGATTTCTGGCTTTGAACAAAAGGAATTTTTGCAATAGTTGCACTTCAACTGAATATCACTTGGAGCTACAAACTGGCCGTTGGGAGATGACTGCATGCTGAGAGCCTAAAACAAAGCACAAAACACACCGAGTCTGAGGTGGATTTTAGAAGTTTTTTTTTGTGACGACCATCAAATATCAACGACGTCCAGGAAAATAGTACTTATCTTTCTTAAATACTTATTTCCTCAACGTATAAAACTACATTTCTGAATTTTGTCTTTAAAAATACTAGTATGCTAAGTTCGTTTTATGAAATTGAAGTTCATTTTCTACCACATGATTACTACTATTTATTTAAAATAATACGGAAAAGGAAAAAAAATCATAAAGTTCAATTATGATTTCTTCTTTAAGAAAATACAAGCAAATAGTGAGGTCAGTTCACCAAGTTCTGAACTAGTAAATAAACACAAAAGAACCTAGCTCCTAGTTCTGCCTCTAGTAGCTAATTTACTAATGATTTGTTGCATTATTGCCATCATTTTCATTCCAAGTCCATCCGTGAAAATAGCCTTTTTATACTTTTTATACTTGTTTTTAAACAAAGTTGGGGGGGTAAGCTTTACAGACTGGTATTGATGCCAGAAATTTATTTTAGTTTTATTACATTTTTAAGAGTTAAAACGATTTACAGAGTAGAAAAAGATATAAGCATACGTGGGCTTTAAGAGTTTTGTTCTGGGACTTCCCTGGTGGTCCAGTGATCAGGACTCGCTTTCACTGCTGATAGCCTGGGTTCGGTCCCTGGTCGGGGAGCCAGGCAGCGTGCCCGGCGGGGGGCGGGGGGTGGGGTGGGGGCGCGTGCGGGGAATCTGTTCTAACCTGAGTGGTGAGTATGCTGATATTTAATTCTCACTCTCTAATCCATATTACATATAGTCTGTTGAATGTATGAAATAGTACAAAATTTTTCAAGGCAGCAATGGAGGGAGAAAAAAACCTTTATCATTTTAAAACTTCGATAAACATCATACAACACAATGAGAATTTGTGAAAAGAAAGAAAACACGCATATTTAAGACTGTAACTACCAGGTGAATGAATTATTTAAAAAAATAAAACCCAGCAACAATACCCTTAGTGTTTCCAAAAAACTGAAGTCCGTTAAAGTTAATTATCCTTTCAAAACAAATGAAATGTTATCCTATTATCTTACTATGAAATGGAAAAACATCTAAGGAAGACATAAAACTTCAAGATCTACGGTTTGCTTTAAGATAAAGAAAAAATGCTGCTTTTCTATTTGTCAACTTTGTACTTTCGTGCAGCCACAGAGTGATGAGGCTGCCCTACAGGCTTATCTTGGATGCATTCCTCCGAAGTAAGAGTCTAAATTGTTTCTTTAAAATATACAATGTACATACACAAATGTTCTTATCAAATGATGGGCAATACAAGTTTCAATTAAATGAAAAAAGTAGTTAAAACATTTTCAATTAACATTTCAGTTTACCCAACATCAAAACGGAAGAAAGTTAAAAATCTGACAAACAGCAAAGACACTGTCCTCCTCTCCCATAATTAATCCTTAGTCCTTAATTTCTATTTTGAGAAGAACCAACAAGTCGAAAGCAATGTTTACCACTCTCAGGACGTATCAGTGGCCACATCCCAACTTCCAAAAGAAAAGTTTAATCTTGAATGTGGTTAATTACCTAAGCTCAGGCAAGGTATAACTATTAACAAAAACAACATTCCCCTGGCTGAATTCAAACTACCTCAATTTAAGGTAGTTAAGAGACCGCATTTTCAATTTAAATCAATTAACTAGAGCACAGTGCCTGCAACACAGTACAACTGTTGGATGAATGAACTCAATCTACCCTGAAATTTCATACATATCAGGTAAACCACTTAACTCATGCTGAATCCCCAACTACTCCACCTCACTGGTCAACCAGCTTACATCTGAACACATACAGCAGTCCTGTCCTGAGACTATCCATACTCCAGCTCTGACAACTATGTCAGAGAGCTCTTCTTTACACTGACCGAAACGGAAAATGTCTCCCCGAAGCTGATCTTGAATGAAACGAAGGCCGACCAGGACAAGTCCAATCTCCAGTCCCACAGCAAGTTTCTAATACATGAAGAAAATGTGCACGCTTGTCACCTCCAGGATAAGTGTACCTACATCCTCCATCCACTTAACATAAAACAGAACCCGTAAAAGTCAGATGCTACTCAAACCATCTGCTAAGAAACAACTGCACGGCAGGCACTGAGCTCAATGACACTATGTGAAAATGAATCAAGAAAAACCTCATTCAACATGGGGCCAGGAAGCTGGGCAGCTAACTTCAGACCAGCAGGAGGAGAGCTGCCTGCTTGCCCAGCAACCCAGCAGCAACCCAGCAGCAACCCAGCAGCAACCCAGCGATGAGCAGCCCCACCTGGGACGCTGGCCCTCCTCCAGCTACCCCGGGCTCAAATCTCGCCCTTCAGTCTCCAGACTTGCCTGTGGTGCCGCCTCCTCGGCTACTCTGAATCAACTCGATTTTGCTGGCTAGACCACTTACCCTTTTGTTTTAAAGGCTGATAGCTAAAATTTACTTTCCTTCCAAGTCTGTATCATAAATAACAATTAAGAAGTCAATTTCGAGCATCTGTGCTAAGTAGAGGGCTGGTGAAGCTACCTCTGCTCTGACTCCAGAATCTCTACCCTCCAGTTTGACCCTCAACAAAATATGTAAAAATCAGCACATTGAATAAAGATGAAGTATATTACACCGCTAATTTTCTTTGTGTATTTTATTGGAAGCATTAGGCAAAGTAAACAACAAACCTGGAATTTAGCCACACAATTGGAATTGCAGAAGTTATACAGTTTTCCATCAGGCATTGTGGCTTGATACTGAGGTAAAGAGTTTCGCTTACAAAAATGGCAAATAATTCCTAAACCTAGGAGAGAAAAAGTACATATCTGATTTTTTATAAAATAATCAAAGTTTTTTTAAAAAAAAATCTTAATTGACCTCTGAGAATAGTTTAAAATCTTAATTGACCTCTGAGAATAGTTTAATGAAACTTTATGTAAATATTATTTTATTAATTTCTGAGATTATTTGCACCTTAAAAAAATACTGTCATAAAAGAAGACTCTGATACTATCTCTAAAACATACACAGATACATGAAACGATCTCAGTTTTAGATAATGTTTGGATGGAAAAACAATTTTAGTTAGGAACACAGACATGGACAGAACTTCACCAATAATTTAAAAATTAAATGATCAAAACCATTAAAGTTTGCACTAAGAAAGTTTAGTGTGGTAATAAAAATAAACCCATTATGCAGTTAAAAGTGAGCATAAAATGAAAGTCAGAGGAGAAAGAGTAGTTAACAAATTATTAATGTTACTGAAGTTTTTTAGCTTTCCAAATACCTGAGACTTACTTTGTGATTTTGCATATTTTGTCTTGTGACTGTTCATGCAAGCAGTTGAACAATAAGGCTCCATATACCCATTAGGACCTATACACTGAGTCATATCAAAAAACCTGCACTGTGTTCGGCAGCCAGTACAAGTGGTCAGTTTTCCATATTTCTAAAATTTGAAACATAAAAAGAAAATTAAAAATTTAACTAGAACAAAATATTGTACTTTTCATTATACTTTTTCTCTCTGCAAAACAATTCTGTTCATCTCTAATCAGGCTTAGTGGGTCAGAAGTCTTCATCTGATGCAAAGTGTTAACTGCAATGCAGCTATATTAGGGTCAAACAAAACCATGATCTAAGCTAAGTCTCCTTCAAAAACAGTGGTTTGCCCTATTAATTAAATAGAATCCTTACATATAAGTAGAAACTGAAGATGTAAGAAAGGCACGGTGTTTTCTGTTCACAGTGATGACACACCTCCTTGTCATGCAACAGAAGAAATTAAATGAACCTACAAAATATAAGTCCTAATAATCAAACAACTACCCTCCTTCAGAGCTGAGCTGCTATTGTCCCAAGCACTCTGACACTTCTCTTAAAACTGATTTAACACCTTTCTACTACATTTAAAACCTCGTTCAACCAAAATAAAATATTAAAAACTTTAACATTTTTTTAATTTAAAAAATTTTCATTCAATTTTTGGTTATTAAAGTTAATAATTAGTCAATAGGTAATAATAAAGTCAATCGTATCAAAGGTGAATATTGCCAACCCTGATGTAATTCAGAGAATGAGGTAAAACCAAAGGAGGAAAGGCCAAAGGAGGTGCAGCTTGGAAATTACTAGACAAAAGCAGTATCACTGAAATATAGACAGTCTTACAAAAATACAATTCAGAGGAACTGGTGTGTTTGCATTTAAAAATTAACTTGATAGTCACAATTAGAAATCAAACAAAAGTAAAAGCAAGCCTTTAAGTGCAACTTGTATTTGATTTTTTTCCTGAACTGTAACAGAACTGTCATAATCAGTTAAATCAAATATCACATGTCACGATGCAAAGTAATCGTACAGTCAGTCCTCCGCATTCGTAGACGCAAGGTCATTTTATAGAAGGGACTCGAGCATCCGTCTTTCCACATGATGTTTAGATTACTTCACGCATCTTCGCACCCAACACCACCTAGTACAATATGATGACATAAGAAGTGCTCAACGTTCCATGGATGGATGAATAATAGATGTCAGGGAAGACGACAATCAGGCCAAAAATAACAAAAAAATGAGTAAACTGCATGGATAAATTTCACAAATGTCACAGGATTTGAGAAAATAAAATAAGAAATTGAAGGTAAAAACATTAGCCAAAAACAACATCAACACCAAAAAAAGAAAAAAGAAAAAACCTTCTCAGCATACAATTAATATAAAAGTCATGAGAAAACACAGCTGTTTCCATGCCAGGAATGCGTGTTCTATTCCTAGTGGTTCCTTATTTACTTAAACATCACCCAAAGGAAGCCGTAAGTTTTACTTTTCAAAGTGGAAACCAACTCATTCTTCAAGCTCTGATACGCTCAGAAAAAAAGAAAAGAGAAGAAAAACCAAAAAGAAAAACGTATCAATAGCAAAAGGATACTAACACGGAAAAAATAAGAATAACTGCAAACCTATTAAGTCTGATTATGACTCTCCCAATGTTCAGGACAGTAGAGGAGAAGGCTGTTGTTTTGTTTGGAAGGACAACATGTTTTCCTGGGGCCTAATATAATAATTTAAATTTTATTTATATAGGAAGAGGTATCAAGGAAAACACATCAATAAAACAAAGAAAAATAAAAGAATGTTTAGAATCTGGCACCACAGTACAAATGAGGAACACTAAAAATATCAGGACACCTGCCATTGTATCAGAGTTACAGAGAGAAAAATAAAGCAGCTCCCAGCAGGTGGATGTGAGACCTCTACAGAGCAGCATCTATGAAGAATTCTTTTACAGATATAAATGAGGTCCAATCATCCATTCTAATCTTGCACTAGATTTTTTAACTTATTAGAAATATCCTTCAACTTGACAATGATTTTACTGCCAGAATGGTTAAGTAATTAGTAAGTTTTAAGACGTACCCATAAAAAGTAGACCAGTTGATCTGGGTCAAGTAAGCAAGAAGCTAAGCAACCGGTCCCCAATGAGAAATAGTTTTGTGTGAAACTAAGAAAAACAGAATCATTAACACTGAAAACACGTTAACAGCCACTTTCACAGTTGCCACTACTTCAACAACAAAAAGGCCCATCTAACGGGAGAGTATTAGCAAAAAAGATATATGCTGTCATGCCATGTTTTCTCTGCTTCCTATGTAAACAACGTAATCATATTTAAATTTCATGCACCCTATAAATATGCACTGAGTGATTTAAGGAACAAAATTAAGTGGAACAAATTCACAATTATTATATTCCCCATTCAGGCACGGGAAGAAATAAATTATAAATTCAGTAAAAAAAAAAAAAGTATGAGGTAGATGTGACAGAAACAACACTGGTGAGGTAAAACGAAAAAATAATGGGGAGTTTGCAGCAAATGGGCTCATTTTCAGTCTAGTCATTGAAAAAAGGTGCCTTACATTTTCATGTTAACCAGCTCCACATGAATATCAAAATTAACCATCACAAGATTCTAAAACTTCTCCCTAATTTTTCCTTTTAGATGTAAGTAAAACATCTCATTTACTACATTTTTAACCAAGCAAGTGGACGGCAAGGGTAGGTGCTCAAGAGACAAAGCCTTGATGGACTTGTTACTGCAAATCTAATCTAGGAAATGGGCACAAGTGTGGCTGCACAGAACTGACTTCCTGGCCACATCCAGATACAACTGAAAACTAACTTAGGTCCATGACATCACATGGAAAAATTATTACCTTTATATTCATTAACATCTAACGGAAACGTAGCTTTCTTTTCATTCTGATTAGAGGTAATAAACCACATTAGTTTTAGCAGAACCCGCTAAAACAAAAATCCCCAACTTTTTATCTTATACTGGCAGGTGGCTCAATATATCATTGATGTCCAACATTACTTCAAAAAACATTATATAAATAAATAAATAAAAAACATTATAGTTAATAACCACTATACCTTATTACTTAATGCATTAATACAGTATATATATATCACATTTCAAAAATTTTTAAATATTTTGATAACTCTATTTGGAATAATTGGTTCTAGTTGTAATCATAGATATTTTATGCATTTAACAGCATGCTGAGAAACCATCTAACCATGTTACCAAGGGAGTCCAAAGCATAAAAATAGTGAAGAACCCTGTGGAGAGGGGGATAGTGATAAAACTTCAACAATGACATGCTATTATACTAATTTTTATACTAAGTGAAGATTAAGAGATAAATTCAAGTAAACCTTACACTTCTTTTATTCACTCAAGTTGACTCTCAGTCAACTGTATAACTCATTATATAGACATTTTATATAGAAAGGACAGACAGGAAAATAGTAGGCAAAGATGTTAAAAGAGCTACTATGATAAATACGCTGATATACTCATGGAGGAAAAATATGAACACAATGAGGCCAGGAATAGAGGACATAAAAAAGACCCAGATGGAACCTCTAGAGATGACAAAGTCCAAGACAAAAAAATACACCACATGGAACTAAAAGTTGATTAGAAAAGATTAGTAAAACTAAAGACACATTACAAGGTCTCTAAAATGAAGCCAAAAGGAAAACAAGACTTTAAAAAGCTCAATAAATAATAGAGCCACCATGACCATGGGACAGGAGCAGGAACTCTAATACACCTGGAATTAGGGTCTCAGAAGAACAGAGGGAGAAACTGAAAAAAACTTGTTTTTAAATAATGGCTTATGATCCTGGACTGGATGCTATACAATTTTTTTTCCTCAATTTGCTATAACAGACATTAATGAACAAAATTTGAATAAGGTCTATAGGTTAATCAGTGGTATTATATCAATATAAAATTCCTTATTTTGATCACTGTACTACAATTATAATTATTCTTAATTGTATACATTTATTATTCAAGTCCTAATTTATTCATATGGCTTAATGGGAACATAGATTTGGAAACATTTTTTGAAAGAAAGGATCTTTCCCCCCCTCTTTCAGGTAGGCACAAGAGAAGGACTCTTATATCCTATATTTAAATGCCCACTGGGGGCTTCCCTAGTGGAACAGTGGTTAAGAATCACCTGCCAATGCAGGGTACACGGGTTCGAGCCCTGGTCCGGGAAGATTCCACATGCTGCAGAGCAACTAAGCCTGTGCGCCACAACTACTGAGCCTGTGCTCTAGAGCCCACGAGCCATAACTACTGAGCCCGCGTGCCACAACTACTGAAACCCGCACACCCTAGAGCCCACACTCTGCAACGAACAGAAGCCACCACAATGAGAAGCCCGTGCACCACAACAAAGAGTAGCCCCCCTTCGCCAAAACTAGAGAAAGCCCGTGCATAGCAACAAAGACCCAACACAGCTAGAAATAAATAAACAAATAAATTTATTTTTTTTTTAAATGCCCACTGAGGTCAAGGACTGTGCATTAAAAATCTATATCTTAGGGCTTCCCTGGTGGCGCAGTTGTTGGGAGTCCGCCTGCCAATGCAGGGTACACGGGTTCGCGCCCCGGTCCGGGAAGATCCCACATGCTGCGGAGCAGCTGGGCCCGTGAGCTATAGCCGCTGAGCCTGCGCGTCCGGAGCCTGTGCTCTGCAACGGGAGAGGCCACAACGGTGAGAGGCCTGCGCACCGCAAAAAAAAAAAAAAAATCTATATCTTAAAATAATTTTTTTTTTTTGCAGTAGGCTCAGCAGCCATGACTCACGGGCCCAGCCACTCTGCGGCATCTGGGATCCTCCCAGACCGGGGCACGAACCCGTGTCCCTTGCATCGGCAGGCAGACTCCCAACCACTGCGCCACCTGGGAAGTCCCTTAAAATAATTTTTAATAACATAAATACCTAAAAGCAAATGAGTGCACACAAGAAAACACATGTAAAATTTAGTGAAATGAGAAAGTTCGTCGGTCTTGAGATAAAGTAAGAAAATAATCATCATCTGACATATTTAAAGTTCATAAATGTTAATACACTTCAAAATGTACACGATTTTTCAGACACACAATAAAGGCAGTAGCAGAGCATGTCATGTCGAGGCCTTAACCCCAGCCACACTCCTGCTTACCTCAGGCTGCATTAAGAAAGAGTCCTGCATGTGATCACGAACCTCCTTCAGAAAGCTTGGATGGCTACCTACCTAAAAAAAGATTTTAAAAGGCTTTATAAAAAGATATAAAGAAAGGCTGCTAGATCGAAAGGTCAACAAGCAATCTGTAAAAGTTGAGTCTTAATTACCTGTTTTGTGACTTACAACCTCGTTCCAACTTTTAAAAATGCCTATTTGTCCTACAGTGCCACTGACCAGCTTACAGAATATTATATATCATAACTTTATAATTATCCTATAGAAAAATAATAGTAACTAGATAAATAAAGAATTAAAAACAGACCCTTAGATTTGACTCACCTCTAAGTAGACCTTGCAAAAAAAAATCACATATTTCTCTTAGATGACAAGGTATTCTAAATGTATTCAGTAAAATCTATTAATAATACATAAAACAGTATCTCGGCAGTTCCCTGGCAGTCCAGTGGTTAGCACTCGGAGCTTTCACTGACGTGGCCCTGGATTCAATCCCTGATCAGGGAACTAAGATCCCACAAGCCTTGCAGTGCAGCCAAAGCAAACAAACAAACAAAAACAAAAGAAAACTGATTTGGAAATTACACAGTTACAGTTTTCATCATCTGCAAATGGGTTGTTTTGGAAACTCTTTTTAAAGCACATATAACAGCTTCCAGCACATAGAAATTTATATCCTTACTCTTTGCAGAAAGCATCCTGTTTTCCTTAAAAGTCAAAATACTATGCAAGAAAATGGAAAATAGTCTCCTAGAGTAATGGAAATAAAAACAAAAATAGGAGCTTCCCTGGAGGCGCAGTGGTTGAGAGTCCACCTGCCGATGCAGGGGACACAGGTTCGTGCCCCAGTCCGGGAGGATCCCACATGCCGCGGAGCGGCTGGGCTTGTGAGCCATGGCCGCTGAGCCTGCGCGTCCAGAGCCTGTGATCCACAATGAGAGAGGCCACAACAGTGGGAGGCCCGTGTACCGCACAAAAAATAATAAAATAAAATAAACAAATGGGATTGAATTAAACTTAAAAGCTTTTGCACAGCAATGGAAACCATAAACAACACAAAAAGACAACCTACAGAATGGGAGAAAATATTTGGAAATGATGCAACCGACAAAGGATTAATCTCCAAAATACACAAACAGCTCATGCAGATCAATATGAAAAAAAAAAGTCAAAAATGGGCAGAAGATCTAAATAGATATTTGTTGAAAGAAGACATATAGATGGCTAAGAGGCACATGAAAAGATGCTCAACATCACTAATCATTAGAGAAATGCAAATCTAAACTACAATGAGGTGTCACCTCTGGCCAGTCAGCATGGCCATCACCAAGAAACCTACAAACAGTAAATGCTAGAGAGGGTGTGGAGAAAAGGGAACCTTTCTACACTGTGGGTGGGAATGTATTTGGTGCGGCCATTATGGAGAACAGCGTGGAGGTTCCTTAGAAAACTAAAAATAGAACTACCATACGACCCAGCAATCCCACTCCTGGGCATCTATCTGGAGGAAACCATAATTTGAAAAGATACAATGTTCACTGATGCACTATTTACAATAGCCAAGACATGGAAGTAACCTGAATGTCCACTGACAGAGGAATGGATAAAGAAGATGTGGTATATATACAATGGAATATTACTCAGCCATAAAAAGAATGGAATAATGCCATTTGCAGCAACATGGATGGACCTAGATAGAGATTATCATACTAAGTGAAGTCAGACAGAAAGACAAATATCATATGATATCCCTTATATGTGGAATCTAAAAAAAAAAATGATACAAATGAACTTATTTACAAAACAGAAATAGACTCACAGACATAGAACAAACTCATGGTTACCAAAGGGGAAAACGGGGGGAGGCGGGCAGGGATAAATTAGAAGCTTGAGATTAAAATATGCACACACCGGGCTTCCCTGGTGGCGCAGTGGTTGAGAGCCCGCCTGCTGATGCAGGAGACACGAGTTCGTGCCCCGGTCCGGGAAGATCCCACATGCCGCAGAGCAGCTGGGCCCATGAGCCATGGCCGCTGAGCCTGCGCGTCCGGAGCCTGTGCTCCGCAGCAGGAGAGGCCACAACAGCGAGAGGCCCGTGTACCGCAAAAAAATAAAAAATAAAAAAAATAAAATGTGCACACAACACTATATGTAAAGTAGATAACCAACAAAGACCCACTGTACAGCACAGGGAACTACACTCAACAGCTTGTAATAATCTACAGTGGAAGAGAATATAAGAATATATAGATTTATGTGTACGTATAACCAAGTTACTTTGCTGTACACGTGAAACTAACACAACACTGTAAATCAACTATATTTCAATAAAAATTTTAAAAATTTTTAAATAAAATTTTTTTTTAAGAAAATGGAAAATACTGAAAGACAAGTGTTAAGCACTAGACAGTCCCCACTGCCGGGATCTAGATGATTAATCACCTGTATCTGTATACTCCAGACACTAACTGGGCTACAGGGACAGGGATAAACAATAAGAGTGGACAACTTAGATGTTAGAGACAAAAGGCTGGGGGTGGAAGAATGCGAGAGCAGGGACCAAAAAAAATCACTGTACAGTTTTAGTTCCCAGGCTTTAGAAAAAGAAGACATTCACTAGAGCATCACTGCAGTGCTCTCCAAACATGTCTGATTATGTCCCTTTATCAGTAACAACATACACACAGATTCCCTCTTATTTACTTAAAATTATGAACATATAGTATGAGAAATATAAAAACTATGACCACTAAAAAAAAGATGAAACACTACTTTGAAATAAGCTTTATTTACTGATATTATGAAGAATACTTTCTGTATCCTCTGGAGGAGAATCATCCTGGTGCCAGTGGGGCTGCAGGGAGCGCAGTAGCAGGCCCTCCTGGAGCCCAGAGGGGAGGGAGCCAGAGCCACAGAAGGAGACAGTCAAAAGATGCTCACACTGAAAGCACAGATACCTAGGATTATGAGCCAAAGGTTTTAAAGCAGCCATGATAAAAATGCTTCGGGATTCCCTGGTGGCGCAGTGGTTGGGAGTCTGCCTGCCGATGCAGGGGACGCGGGTTCGTGCCCCGGTCCGGGAGGATCCCACATGCCGCGGAGCGGCTGGGCCCGTGAGCCATGGCCGCTGAGCCTGCGCGTCCGGAGCCTGTGCTCTGCAACGGGAGAGGCCACAGCGGTGAGAGGCCCATGTACCGCAAAAAAAAAAAAAAAAAAAAAAAGCTTCAACAAGGGAAAAAAAACACAACAATTAAAAAATAGAAATTCTCATCAAAGAAATAGAAGGTCCAAATGGAAACTGCATGACTGAAAACAGGGGCAAAAGTCCTATGCAGAAAAATTCCAAGTAACTATATACTCCACCTTAAAGGAGAGTGACTTTCTTCCAAACATTAAACAAGGAAGGGGGGGGGGGCGGGCGGCGGGGGCTTTCCGGTGGAGAATCCTGACACCACTTCAGCGAGGTGATCTACATCAACACCAACAGTCATAAGTCATGTTGAGACATGTACCCTTGTTATGTGATGAAAACTGCAAAAGTGCAAAAGGCCAACACCTCTGTCATCTCCCTCCTAAACCCAGAGCCCGGTCTGCCTACAGATGAAAGCGGAGGGGCCTCTTGCAATACACTTGACTCCTAAAAACTGTCAAGCTCGTCAAAGTCTGAGAAAATGTCACAGCCAAGAGGAGCCTAAGGTGACACAACTGCTGAATGTGATGTGGCATCCTGGATGGGATCCTGGAACAGGAAATGAACATTATTCAGATTTTCTTAATTTTTTTGTAAACTATGGACTTTACATACTAATAATATTTCAATATGAGCTCACTAATTGTAACAAATTATCATACCAATTTAAGGTGTCAATACAGAGGGAAACGGTGCGGGGAGGGGCTATCCCATGAGAACTCTGTATTATCTGATCAATGTTTCTGTAATACTGAAACTGTTCTAAACAAAATTAATTATTAGTAAAATAAATAACAACCACCAAAAATCCCAATGGATGGGACCAAGAGCAGAATGGAAAAGACAGAGGACAAGACCACGGAAGGGGAAAAGAGAAACTATCCAGTCTGAATATCAGAAATAACACAGCCTTGGAGGTAAAAATAAAGAAGAATAGAGCCTCAGGGACCTGCAGGACTGTAACTACAGTAATATAATAACTAATTATTAGAGTCCCGGAGGGAGAGGAAAAGAGGGCAGGGCTGAACGAGTGCTCAAAAGTCTGAAAACACTGCAAATTAGGCAAAAGACTAATTTCAGGGAGAAGAAGCTGAAAGAACCCTAGAATGGATAAACCACAAGAATCCCCACAATACACCACAAATTTCTAAAAAAATTTTAACATCAAACAAAATAAACTTTAAGTCAAAAAAC
This sequence comes from Orcinus orca, assembly GCF_937001465.1. Taxonomy (NCBI): domain Eukaryota; kingdom Metazoa; phylum Chordata; class Mammalia; order Artiodactyla; family Delphinidae; genus Orcinus; species Orcinus orca. The sequence goes on from NC_064576.1 coordinate 77,935,038, forward strand.
TAATACAAGAAACAAAACAAAACCATACTGGAAAAAGGGTAAATTCATCAAGAAGATATAACAACTATAAACTTTTTCACCAAATATCAGAGACCCAAAATATATTAAGTAAACATTGACAGAAGTGAAGGGAAAAACAGGCAATTCTACAGTAACAGCTGTAGAACTCAATACATACACCCATTTCAATAATGGACAGACCAGCCACACGGGATTTTGGCACTTATGTACAGGATCTGAATAACACTACAAGCCGCTATGTTCTCCCCAAGTGCACATGAAACATTCTCCAGGAAAAGTCCCAATAAATGTATAAAGATTGAAATCGCAGAGTATCTTTTCCAATCATAACAGAATGAAATAAAAAATGAATAACAAAAACAAAACTAGAAAATTTACAAATACAGGGATATAAAAACTACACACTCTTAACCAATGGGTCAAAGAAGAAATCACAAGGGAAATTTTTCAATACTTAACAGATGAGTCAAGGCAAAACCAAAATATACCAAAAGTGACAGGATGCAGTGCAAACAGTGCTCAGAGGAAAAATTATAATTGCAAATACCTATTTTTGAAAAGAAGATCGATAACATAACTTACACCTTAAAGAAACAGAAAAAGAGAGAAAGCTAAACCCAAGCCAGCAGAAGAAAGGAAATAATAGAGTGCAGAGAAATAACGAGTATGAAAATATAATCACTGAAACAAAAAGCTGGCCAATGAAGAGATCAAAAAAGTCAACAAACTTTAGTTATACTAAGAAAAAAGACGCAAAGAACAAAACAGAGAAACGAAAGTAGGGACAATACTACAAATATTCCCTAAGAAAGGACTGTGAGAAAATGCTATGAATAATTATACACCAACAACTGGATAACCTAGATGAAACAGAAATCCCTTAAAAAATGCAAACCAGGGGCTTCCCTGGTGGCGCAGTGGTTGGGGGTCCGCCTGCCAAATGCAGGTGGCTCAGGTTCAAGCCCTGGTCTGGGAGGATCCCACATGCCACAGAGCGGCTGGGCCCCTGCGCCACAGCTACTGAAGCCCATGCACCTGGAGCCCGTGCTCCGCAATGGGAGAGGCCACTGCAGTGAGAAGCCCGCGCGCCGCAACGGGGACCCAACACAGCCAAAGGTAAAAAAAGAAATTAAATGAATAAATAAATACCTGGAGTGGTTTGCACTTTTTAAAAAAAAAAAAAAAATGCAAAACACCAAAACTGACTCAGGAAGAAACAGAAAATATCAACAGACCTGTAAGAAGTAAAGAGACTGAATCAGTCATCAAAAGCGTTGCAGCAAAGTAAAGCCAGGATCAAATGACTTCACTGAGACATTCCGCCAAACATTCAAAGAGGAGCTAACACAGATTCTTCTCAAACTCTCCCCAGGTCAGAACACGGTGGACACCTCCCACTCCTATTCCATTAGGCCACCATTGCTCTGAATCCAAAGACAGACAGACATTACAGACAAATATCTCTTACAAATATACATACAAAAATCTAAAGGAAAATATCAGTAAGGCAAATTCAGCAGCATATTAAAAATATTACACACCATAACCGAGTGGGGTTTATCCCAGTAATGCAAATGTAAAATAATCAATGTAATTACCACATGAATAGAATGAAGGTAAAAACCACATGATAATCTCAAATGATGAAGAAAAAGTTTAACAAACTTCAACACCCTTTTATGATAAAAGACAATCAACAAACTAGGAATAGAAAACCATCTCAACGTAACAAATGCCATATATGAACAACCCATAGCTAACAGCATACTCAAAGGAGAAAAGACACAAATCTTTCCCTCTAAGGTCAGGAACAAGAAAAGGATGCCTACTTTTGCCACTTCTATTCAACATGATAGTGAAAGTTCTAGCCAGAACAAGTTAGAAAAAGAAATAAAAGGCATCTAAATTGGAAAGGAAGAAGTAAAACTATCACTACTGGAGATGAACTGACTCTATATATAGAAAACCCAGGGACTTCCCTGGTGGCACAGTGGTTAAGAATCCGCCTGCCAATGCAGTGGGACACGGGGTAGAGCCCTGGTCCGGGAAGATCCCACATGCCAAGGTGCAACTCAGCCTGTGTGCCACAACTACTGAGCCTGCGTCTAGAGCCTGAGAGCCACAACTACTGAGCCCACGTGCCATAACTACTGAAGCCTACGCACCTAGAGCCTGAGCTCTGCAACAAGAGAAGCCAGTGCAATGAGAAGCCTGCACACCACAATGAAGAGTAGCCCCCGCTCGCCACAACTAGAGAAAGCCCGCACGCAGCAACGAAAACCCAACGCAGCCAAAAATAAAAACATTTATAAAAAAAGGAAAAAAAGGAAAACCCCAAGGGGTCAACAATAAAGCTACTAGAGCTAATAAAGACCTAAGTAAATGAGAAAACATCCCATGTTCATACATAGGAAGCTTTGACATTGCAGAAATGTCAGTACTACCCAAAGCGATCTACAGAATCAATGCAATCACTATCAAAATTATAAAAGCCTTTTCTGCAGAAATGGAAAAGTCATACAAAACTAGAATGGGGTTAGAGTATCCAAACAGAAGAACAAAGTTGGAGGACTCATTTCCTGATTTCAAAACTTCCTACAAAGATGGTTATCAGAAATAAACCTACTCATCTATGGCCAATTAATATTTGACAAATATCACAAGACCAATTAACAGGGACTTCCCTGGTGGCCCAGTGGTTAAGACTCCAAGCCTCTACTGCAGAGGGCGCAGGTTCGATTCCTGGTCGGAGAACTAAGATCCCACATGCCACATGACACAGCCAAAAAACTAAATAAATAAATGAAAAAGTAAAAAAATTAAAAACAACAACAAAAAAACCCACACAAGTCCAATAACAGATGGTGCTGGGACAACTGGATTTCCACACACAAGAGAACGAAGTTGGATGCCTGCCTCACATCATCAACAAAATTAATTCAAAATGGACCAAAGACCTAAATATGTGTTAAAACCATAAAACTCTTAGAAGAAAGCATAGGGATAAACGACCTTGACCTTTGATTTGGTAATTCTTAGATATGGTGCCAAAAACACAATCAACAAAAGAAAAGGAGGCAAACTGGCCTTCATTAAAATTAAAAAGTTTTCTGCAAATGACATTATCAAGAAAGTAAAATGAGGGACTCCCCAGGTGGTCCAGCGGTTAAGACTCTGTGCTCCCAATGCAGGGGGCCTGGGTTTGATCCCTGGTCAGGGAACTAGATGTCGCATGCCGCAACTAAGAGCCCACATGCCACAACTAAAGACCTGACACAGCCAAATAAATAAACAAACATTTAAAAAAACTATATATGACTTCTACAGGAAGTCATACAAATGGCCAAAAAGCACATGAAAACATACTCAACATCATTAGTCATTAGGGAAATGCAAGTCAAAACCACAAAGATATACCACTCCACTCCTACTGTGATGTCTATGATAAAAAAAAAATTTTAATGGAAAGTAACAAGTGTTGGCAAAGATGGACAGCAAATGGAACCCTCATGTATTGCTGGTAGGAATTTAAACTGATACAGTTGTTGTGGAAAACAGTTTAACCATTCTTCAAAAAGCTAAACATAGAATTACCCTATGACCCAACAATTCCACTCCTAGGTATACACCCACAAGAACTTTAAAACAGACCTCAAACTGATACTTATATGCTAATGTTCATTGCAGTATGATTCACAATAGTCAAAAGATGGAAACAACCCAAATGTCCATCATCAAATAAATGAATAAGCAAAATGTATATGCATACAATGAATATTATTCAGCCATAAAAAACAATGCTACAACATGGCTGAAACTCAAAACATTATGTTAAGCAAATAAGCCAGACAAAAAGGACAGATATTGTATGACTCCACTTATATGAAATACCTAGAATCAGCAAATTCATCGACAGAAAGTAGATGAGAGATTACCAGGGTCAGGGGTGAAGGGGAAGATGAGGCGTTATTGGCTTCATTGTCACAGAGTTTCTGTTTGGGTCACGAAAAAGTTCTGGAAATAGAGGTAATGACTGCACAAATTATGACTGTAATTAATTCCACTCAATTGTATAGTTAAAAATGGTTAAAGTTAGGAATATTATATTATATACACTTCACAATTTTTTTTTTAACATGAGTAGTTTTCACCCTTTTTAATGCTTTGGAATGGTTTAAATAACACTAAGGTTACCTAGTTCAAATCTGATGGAATTTCCCTGTAAAACCATCTGAGCCTATTTCATTTTGTGGGGTAGTTCTTTGATAACTATCTCTATTTCTTCTATGGAAATTTCTCTGCCTTATTCTATCTGTTCTGGAGTCAATTTAGGGAAATTATATTTTGATAGAAAATTACTCACTTGATCTAGGTTTTCAATATTTCTATATAGGGTTGGACAAAGTAGTCCCTTGTTGATTTTCTTCAATTTTCTCTGTTTTGATGGGTAAGTCCAACTTGTCATTTCTTATCTTTGTGAATCTGTGCATTTTTAAACCTCTGTTCCTGATTGACAATCGTTTGTCTAGTTTTTCAAAGACTTGATTTCCTATAGAAGCAGCATTTTGAATTATTTTAGTACTATTTTTATATCCTAATTCATTAATTTCTACTTTTATCTTTTTTCTTGTCTTTTGCTTTAATTTATTTTCTTTTTACAACTTTGAGTTTAATAGTTAATTCATTTATGTTCATTTTTACTCATTTAAGTATATAAGGGTATGAACTTTCCTCTGAGCATTTTTATAAAGCAAATATAACACTGATATCTTAAAGACTGCACCAAAAAAAGGAAATTCAAGACTAATCTCACTTATGAATACCAATGGAAAAGTACTAAATATTAACAATTAGAAATAAAATTTAAAATACAATAATGATCTGGTATGGTTTATTCTAATAATGCAAGAATGTTTAGATGAATTAGGAAATCCATTAAAATAATTCACATATTAATAGATTTAAAGGGATGGGGAGGGACATCCCTGGTGGTCTAGTGGTAAAGAATCTGCACCTTCCAATGCAGGGGACGCGAATTCTACCCCAGGTGGGGGAACTAAGATCCCACATGCCGCGGGGCAACTAAGCCCCCGTGTCACAACTACTGAGCTCGCATTCCTCAACGAGAGAGCCCATGTGCTGCAAACAAGAGCCCATGTGCTGCAAACTACAGAGCCCACACGCTCTGGAACCTGCACGGCACAACTAGAAAGAAGCCCGCACGCTGCAACGAAATATCCCGCATGCCTCAACGAAGATCCTACATGCCACAACTAAGACCTGACGCCGCCAAAAAAATAAATAAAGAAAGGTGTGGGGGGGGGGAATCATACAATCACTGCCATAGACACTGAAAAGACCTTCAAAACTCGATTCTCATTTCTGATAAAACATTTAATGAAAGAAATCCATGGATTCTTCTTTAATGTGATAAAATATATTTACCAACTCTGAAGTTGGCATCTAATTTAATGAGGAAACACCAAAGGCACTACCATTGGAAAAAGGAAAAGGTACTTACTACTTCCACTCATTAAAAATTGTAGGGGGGGGGGCTTCCCTGGTGGCGCAGCAGTTGAGAGTCCGCCTGCCGATGCAGGGGACGCGGGTTCGTGCCCCGGTCCGGGAAGATCCCACATGCCGCGGAGCGGCTGGGCCCGTGAGCCATGGCTGCTGAGCCTGTGCGTCCGGAGCCTGTGCTCGGCAGCGGGAGAGGCCACAACTGTGAGAGGCCCGCGTACCGCAATAAATAAATAAATAAATAAATAAATAAATAATTGTAGGGGTTTTCCCTGGAGGCGCAGTGGTTAAGAATCTGCCTGCCAATGCAGGGTACACGGGTTTGAGCCCTGGTCCGGGAAGATCCCACATGCCGCGGAGCAACTAAGCCTATGAGCCACAACTACTGAAGCCCACGTGCCTAGAGCCTGTGCTCCACAACAAGAGAAGCCCTGGTTCGCCACAACTAGAGAAAGCCCGCAAGCAGCAACAAGGACCAAACACAGCCAAAAATAAATAAATATTTTTAAAAACTGCAGGAAATACCATCAGGCAAGACACGTGATGAAAAAAGGCAGGGTGCAGGGGTGGGGCGGGGGGGTGGATTTAAGCAAATGCCCAGGACACAGAGGATGAGTGCTGGGCCACGACTTTAACCCAGGGCAGCTAGCTCTTACCAAACCTAGGTATCAGAAGATAACTAATGCAATGACATCACCAACATCAAACACCACATTGAGTTCTGGAGACTATAATTAGTCTGATCCTTTCAATCACCGCAAAACCTTCCTTATGTTAACAAATCTGAACTATATCAGCACAATGCAAATCCCACGAAAGCAGGAACTATCTACTGTACTTCCTATCAGACTATTTCAAGCAATTAGCACAGTACCTGCAACATAACAGTTGCTAAATAATTGTTTCATGAACAAATTACAGATGCATTTTGCTCATTAAAAGTTTGACTTAATGGGGGAAAGACTAAGACAAACCAAAGCCCAAACAGAAAAATGGGTATAAGAGGTAAACAAACAGTTCACAGAAAAGGAAAGACAATGAGCTCTGAAATATGAAAAGCTGCTCATCAGCATTCTTAATAAGAGAAATACAAATTTTACTAAACATACTGTTTTCATCAAACAGAATAAAGTGCTAAAAGTCCCTGCTGGAGAGGCTATGGGGAAACGGGCACTTCCACATACACTGCTGAAAGGCATGCAAACTGGTCCACCTCTAACAGAGGCAATTTAACAGTATCTAACAAACTAACATGTGCACATACCTCTGGCTGAGCAATCCTGCTTCTAAGAATCCACCCTGAAACAACATCTCCACAGAGTCAAGGATATACAGGCAGACCTTGTCGTAGTGCCTTTTTTACAGATTGGAGGTCTGTGGCAACCCTGCGTCGAGCAACTTCATCAGCGCCATTTTCCCAACAGCATCTGCTCACCTCGTGCCTCTGTATCACATTTTGGTAATTGTTGCGACATTTCAAACTTTTTCATTATTACTCTATTTGTTACGGTGACCTCTTGGTATAATCAGTGATCTTGGAATGCTACTACTATGATTCACTGAGGCTCAGATGATGGTTAATATTTTTTTAATTAAGGTGTGTACATTTTTTTAGACACAGTGCTATTGCACACTTAATAGTAAACATAACTTATGTGCACTGAGAAACCAAAAAATTCCCATGACTCGCTCTACTACGACATTCGCTCCACTGCACTGGTCTGGAACTGAACCCGCAAGACCTCGGGGTTGTTCCTGCACAGGTTACTCATCATCTGTCATCTGCAGCAGCAAAACACGAAATAACCCAAACACCACCAACAGCAAAGTGATCAAATAAACAACAGTCAGCCCCGTACTGTCTTGTATATGGTTAACCACTAGCTCTCGGGAGGTGAAAGTAAGCACCATATTTATTGTAGCATCTACCATGAGACTCTCCCCACCGTGGCTAATTTCAGGCCACCAACATAAAACTAAACATGAAATTGGGAAGAGATACACAGAAGCACACCATTATGTATAATATTTCCATCTCACAAATAATGTAAATAACCTCAAGAGCACAGGTAATACTGAAATGTAATAAGATAATTAGGAAGTGGTACATTTTAAGTATTTATTTTCTTTGTCTTTAATATTGTGTCTCCCCCCACCTCAAATGAGTATCTTGAAGCCCTAACCGCAACAAGACTGTATTTGGGATAGGGCCTTTAAGGGGGGCAGTTAGGGTTGAATGAAGCCCTACAGGTTAGGTCCAAGAAGACAGACCAGGACACTCTCTCCTTCTGAGCACAAAGGAAAGACCACGTGAAGACACAGCAAGAAGGAGGTTAGCTACAAGCCTGGAGGAGTGGCCTCACCAGAAACCACCCCAGAAAGGCACCTTGATCTTAAGATTTTAAGCCTCCAGAACTGTGAGAAAATAAATTCTTGGTTGTCTGAGCCCTTCAGTATTTTGTTACAGCAGCCCTAGCAGACTAATACAAAGATAATTTACCTGTAAGTTTCTATAACTTAACTTTTTAATAATGGGTGTTTTAACAACTGGCTCACAGAATTCCTGAAAATTTAACTCAGCCATAAAAGGAATAAGGAAGAATAAGGAATATACTGACAGGGAATGATTCCAAGATACAAATGGAGGGTACAGTACAGTACATACAGTATGCTGCCTTCTGTACTGATAAAAGAGAAACTAAGAATACATTATTTCCTTAATTCTTCAGAAAGAAAACAAAATAGTAAGAATTAAAAACTGATATGTATAAAGGATAAGTAGGAACCAAGAGAAGAAAGAAATGGGAGCTAGACCTCTCTGACTTTTGAAAACACAGGTATATATTAAAAAATAAACTAAGCTAAGTCAAAGACCTTAAATTTTAAATTAACAATCAAATGGAAATAAAATAATCACTCCTACGCTAAGCATCAACAATTTGAAAAACCATATTTACGACCCCTCTCCACCACCCAAAAAAGGAATCACTTTGGTAAGCATTTACCTTTCTATGTAAAATCACAAACTTATTTCCAATAACCTACATGTATTTCAGTATTCACTTGAGATTGGTTATCTCTACGATGTTAAGACAATAATGGAATTAAATGAGACTTCAAGATAAATCTGGTTAATTAATGCTGTTAGAGTGAAACTATTATAGCAATTTAAAAGCACATTCAAAACAACGGTTGATTCTGATCAGATCATGAATTACCTGCTTGTATTCACTGACACAACTCTGGCAGCAAAATCTCTTCTGCTGACCATCAATGACCAAGACATTGTTCCCAGCGCCTTTGCTGGGCAAGTACTCCCCACACTGCTCACAGCAATTCATTATTAGACCATTGGCCATTCTGTATCTATTAAAGCAGTGGTCACTGCACAGCTTATGAGTCATATTTTTAAAGCTAACTTCATGGCGAATCTAAAAGAAAAACAAGCAAAATTTTAAAAAACAAATTAATATATGACACGTAGCTAACTAACAAAGTGCTCCAATAGAAAGAAAATGCCTCAGTTTTTCTGTGTAAAGCTTGTTTACGGAAAAGGCAAGACAAAGTACATTTCATTCTTCTTTAAACTTTTTTATACACACATATATACGGTGCAAGGCAGAGAGGACCACCAGGGTCATCGTACAAACTTCTCTAGACGTATCTAAAAGTGACAGGAAACAACCCAGTTTGGGCAGTGTTAGTATAAAACTTCCAAACAGATTGGAAATCTTTAGATAAATCTAAAAGGAAATTATTTAAATATAAGTACACTGCTGTACAACAGGGAGGAGAGGACTAACATTATAAATAATTCAAATGAAGCATGTAAGCACAGATTTCTTTTTATTTCATCAAATGCAAAAACCGTAATACACTTTTAACGAAGTCCTCAAAAACCCCTCCAACAACCCCAAAAAATCCCCTCCACTCGTTCCGCTTCTTAAGCAAGATCGTTTGCTGGCTCTCATGTGCAGTCAGTCTATTTAAACACTATGGGTTTTCTGTGAGTGCTCCAACCTCAGGAAATAAGTCAACTGATGTTATATTTCAATTTTTTTGTAAATCATTCTCCCCATGGGAGAATGGGATTACATAATGGGATATTTATAAGATAGGTTTTATATACCCTCACTTTTAAGGAAATACATACTGATGAAAGATTATGTCAAAACAGTTAAAAGTCAAAAATATTCCCATTAATTAGAACTAAATGATAAAGCACAAAAATACAAACCTCTGTTAGTTTACCACAAATTGTACATCTTGACTTATTCAGCGCTCCTTTAGTAGGATTCTGTTTGTCTTCATAAAGAGACAGACAAGATGTACTACAGAATTCCTGGAAGGATTCGCTCGAATCCACTTGGGCAACAATGGTTCCTTTCATTGTAGTTATATCTCTGAAAAATACGAGGAGCAGCAAAGTCAAACTCTACTTTAAAATAAATCAAAGAGTAATAACTGCCATTTTTAATTTCCGTAGACTGAAACCCATTTTTAGATTCATTAACTCACTTTTACTATTTAAAAACTCTTGGCAATAAAATATGAACACAGAAGATTGAGAAGCAATACTATTAAACCCTAGCCACTACTCAATTTATCTTCAAGCTCCTTAACAAGGCTTTCAGATATTAGAACCACTTAAAAAACAAACAAACAAACAAAAAAAACTTGTTATTTACATGGAGTTTAACGTCAAGGCCTAATTTACTGAGGTATAAATTTACAATACCTATTCAATTTCCCTCTCGTGGGTACGTAGAAAGCATGAGGTACCTAGGTCACAGGAATATGGAGAGGATAAGTGAACTTAAGTACATCCCATAACCCAAAAGAACCCCACCTACCATTCTATACAGCTTTCAACTACAATTAGAAATGTTAGGAAATGACAATATTGATGACCTTTGAAGTTTTCCTTTAATTCTGAAGTTCCAGGTCTTATATTGCTGTATGCAAGTCTACTACTGTAAAGCAACCAAAAAACTGTATAACAATTGCTCCAATATTTGAATTTACTAAACGTATACAGAGCACTCAGCCTTTTCCAGTTCTAATATCTAAAAATATCTTTACAAACTTGGGCTGCTTCAAGAGATGGTACAGAAAATCTATCTGTTTAATACTTGCACACAACATACCATATTCAGCTCATTTTTAACTAGTGAGACCACACCTAAAAAATGGCAGAAGAGGACCCTGTCACTCCAAGGCTGTCAAAAAAAAGGTACCTGAGTCTTGAAGAGGTATTAAAATGACAACGTTCAAGACAAACATAAATAAATGCATATAATATCCAAAGATTTGCCAATTTTTAATAATCTTAACATGAAGGTAGTCCAAATTTTGACCTATTTTAATACAAAACTAGTTATACATAAATTGCTTAACAATTTTGTCTGGCTAGAACTAAATTCTTATAATTAATAATGTAAATAAGTATGTATGTATTTTTACGAATTCAAGTCCAATGGAGATTACAGATAAAATTAATTATAAGGGCCTAGTATCTAAAGCAACCCCAAAGCCTATCCAAATAGGAAGGCTTTTAATCCTAAGCCACCTCAGCTTGATAGAGAACACTCCAAAGCCATTACAAATTTGAGTTTGGCTTTAATATTCAAACAAGCTTACGAATTTTTAAAACATAGTAATTCACCTCTAAAACAATTTTTCTCACATTTTATACCACCAATATTCAACCATAAGGAAATATGCTGGAAGGTAAACCTTACTTTTTACACATAACACAAAGTTTCTTTGGAGCAGGCTTGTGAGAGAAGGAAGAGAGGCAGGTGGTAGAACAGAAGAGGTGAGCTGATCCTTTTCGCTGATAAGCTGTCTGTCCCTTCTGTAAAGGCTTTTTGCAGTTTGCACAAGTGACTTTAACTGGTTTAGTGGGTTGCTGTTGGGCAGAAGGCTGGAAAATCTGTTTAGGAAGAGAGGCCACTGGTGATAAAGAATCCACCCCTGGCTGTTTCTGATTTCGGGGAAATGATGCTGACTGGGAGATCCAAGAATCTAAAAAAACAAACCAAAACAAAAACACATACACTGAAATTTATATCAGAGACACAGTTTTAACTTCCCATTCTGTCCAAGTTTCAGACATCGATAAGGCGCAGTATAGCAGAGCGGTCAAAGGCACAAACTTTGGAGTCAGAATTGATGGCTGACATTCAGGCTCCATTACCTACTAGACTGGGAAGTTACTAACCCTGTGCCTAACTCTTCTCTAAACTGGAAATGGTAACTTTAAATGAGATAATACATGGTTTATAAACCACAATGACTGGCACATATGCAGCACTAAAAAACATTAGCCATTAGTTACTAAACAGGAAGAATTTACAAAATATTACTTTAAGCGAGGAACACATACATCAACATAAATATATAATAAAATCTTAACCAACCAGAACCTTTGACAAATACAATATAGTTCGGATTGGGCTTCCCTGGTGGCACAGTGGTTGAGAGTCCGCCTGCCGATGCAGGGGACGCGGGTTCGTGCCCCGGTCCGGGAAGATCCCACATGCAGCAGAGCGGCTGGGCCCGTGAGCCATGGCCGCTGGGCCTGCGCATCCGGAGCCTCTGCTCCGCAACGGGAGAGGCCACAACAGTGAGGGGTCCGCGTACCGCAAAAAGAAAAAAAAAAAAAAATACAATATAGCTCAGATAAAGTTTACAAATGACTATATTCAAAACATCTTTCTAGGGACGTCCCTAGTGGTCCAGCGGTTAAGACTCCACGCTTCCAATGCAAGAGGTTCAGGTTCGATCCCTGGTCGGAAAACTAAGATCCCCACATGCCACGTGGTACAGCCAAAAAATTTAAAAAAAAAACTTTCTAAGAACAGCTTTTCCACTTACATGTTTCATTTCATGCCTTCTAAGTATACCACGTAATATCAAAGAAATTAGAGTGTTACACAGAAGTGGTGATGTTAAGCCAACGTCTAGTGACCGATGAGACATCCCGTTGCTCTACCGCTGCCAGCAGCACAGCTTCAACAGCACAGCATTAAGGCCTGGGGAACCGACCACCAGGGTGCTGAGTTCTCCCTCCTCTTCTTAGTAAGCTTCTTTGGGACTTAGCAGGATGTCTCCAGCTCACCATACTACTTACTGTTACACAGACTCACACTACAATACCAATACACCATAATGTTTTTTCATTTTGAAACTTTTCATGCTACCACTTCTATTATAATTTCTACTACTTTGGTCTCTTGTAATACTTTTCCTTTCTAGTGTCTTCTGAAATTTGTATTTCCATACAAAAAAGATGCCCTTTCATATGAGAAACAATGTATAAATATATCCAGAGTATGAGGAAATTTCTTTACTACCAAAACCTTGAAGAGGGCAATTTCCTGGTTCTGACCCAGTCCATCAACCTAATGGTTTCAAGGGGCTACATATACTGCTATTCAAATTCTACTTTACTCCACAACCCCTCCAAATAAATATATGTTCTATACACAGAGTAAACAGAGTGCCTTCTGGAATCCTGTTATCCTGCTATCATCAGGGTAACTGACCTGTTTTAATAAAGAGGTAAAAATACTAAGGAACACAAAGAAAGCAAATCACTGAAACAAACTGGCAATTCCATATTATGAAGGGCCTTCAATCAAAAATTATATTTGAGAACGTCCCTGGTGGCGCAGTGGTTAAAAATCCACCTGCCAATGCAGGGGACATGGGTTCGATCTCTGGTCCAGGAAGATCCCACATACTGCGGAGCAACTAAGCCCGTGCACCGCAACTACTGAGCCTGCACTCTAGAGCCTGCGAGCCACAACTACTGAGCCCGCATGCCATAACTACTGAAGCCCATGTGCCTAGAGCCTGTGCTCTGCAACGAGAAGCCACCGCAATGAGAAGTCCACTCACCGCAAGGAAGAGTAGCCCCTGCTCGCTGCAACTAGAGAAAAGCCCCTGCACAGCAACGAAGACCCAATGCAGCCAAAAATAAATAAATAAATAATTTTTTTATAAAAATATTTGAATACATGTTAGAAGTAATAGCTTTTGCAACATAAATAGTGGCTCCTTAGAACTTTCAACCCTGCAGGCTTGTCATTTGAATATATACTTAAAGGAACCTAGTTAGGGACTTCCCTGGTGGTCCAGTGGGTAAGACTCCCTGATCCCAATGCAGGAAGCCTGGGTTTGATCCCTGGTCGGGGAACTAGATCCCACATGCATGCCACAGCTAAGAGTCCGCATGCCGCAACTAAATATACCACGTGCCGCAACTAACACCCGGCAGAGCCAGAATAAATAATTTTTTTTTTGAAAAGGAACCTAGTTAACCCTAAAGGCATCTATCTATCAACTTGATTTTGAAAAGTGGCAATTACTCTCAATTTCGTGCTAGGCCCTGTATAAATAATGCAATGGCTCCTTTTACCTATGCTTCAGTTCTTACATTCCCCTACTTTCAAATTTTCACCTCCTCCAATATCAAAATATTTTTAGGAATGGAAGAGACCTAATCATTCTCTATTTTATACAATGGACACTAAGGGATAGAGGTTAATTTGCCCAAGTCACCATTAGTCTGAGAGCCAGTATAAACAGCCAAGATGTTATAATTCTCTATGACAAACAAAGACAGCACAAACACACAGGAGCTAATCCATAAACTCAGGAGCAAGAGGTGTATCTGTCTGGTTTCCTGATGCATACTTTACATTCCCTGTGTTAAGAGTTTGTGTGAACAGGAACACAATTCTTATAATAAATGTGCTTTGACCCAGCAATAGTCCTCAGGTACTACGTATCCCGACATACATGGATAAGAATATTCTTACGAGTTATTTAAATAGTAAAAACTGGAAGTGAACTAAATAGAGAATTAACAAAATCAAGCATATACTCTTGATATAGTCAAAAGTTCAAGATTATTGTTAGGTATTTAAAGGAGCAGGAGAAAGGGAAAGTTTGCAAAGCTATACCTCTATTGCAATCTCAGGTTGGAATTAAATGTACCATATTCTCAACAGTAAGACTGAACGTTATGTTCTTTTTCAAACAATTATGTTTTTAATATACTTATAAGAAAGACAAAATAGCTATTTTGAAACTAATTTGACTATTATCATGTCTTAAACTTTTATGTGAGCTAGAAGGAAAGACCCTCTAATACACAGCTGATAGCAGTATAAATTGGTAAAAACTTTCCAGAAGGCTGTATGACAATGTATTTCCACAACTTAAAAACGTTCATACGACGTCACATACACATATATGCATACAATGACCTACCAACAGATATATATAAATACATACAGGGGGAAAGGATCTTGGAAGACATTAGGAATTTTCAAAACTGAGTAATAAGAAACATATTTCTTTCAAAATCACTACAAAGCAGAAAATTTTTACAACCAAAACTCTTTGGAGGGATGGGAGTAGTGATAGTCTTTGGCCCAGTAACTTCACTTCTAGAATATACTCTAAGAAATAATCAGAAATTTGAAAAAAAAAAAAAAAAGTTCATCATAGACCGACAAGAGCAAAAAAGGGAAACAATGTAAAAACCAAATATGGGAATGGTATAACCAAATCCATGGTGCAGTCATTAAAACTTCTGTGTATAAATAATTTTAATGGTATGAGAAAATACAGAGTAATATTAAATGCGGGAAACAGGAAGCAAAATTATGAAGAACTGCACTTCAACCAAGTTAAGAAATACAAAGGAAAAACACTGAAAGACAACCACTCAAAGCATTAACAACAGTGGTAACCTTTCTTCATCATTTTTTAATTATGGATTTTCCAAACATTCTTCAATAATTACACATTACTCTCATAACCAGAAGAATAATAAGTATGAAAGGAAAAACTAGCATTTCACAGAACATTCTACATGGCCTAGGTTTCAGTCATTCCTTATTATTCTCCACAATCCTAGGGTGTAAAGCTGCTAATGAGCCTAAAACGACGAAGCCTGAGAAGGACGGAGAGAAGGTACGTGAGAGACAGGCAGGCCATACAGAGGCCTGGGGCAGACACGGACACAGTCAGGAAAAGCCACACAGCTCTTCGCACAGCTTCCACAGAGCAAAGATGCCTGCAGAAAATGTTTTCAAGTAGTCAAGAAATTTACCAATCTTTAAATGTAAGAAAAAATAAAGTGCTAATAAGTAAAAATTATAATCAGATAGGCAGTCAAAATTAAACACAGGGAAAGTAAAAACAAATCTAAATGCAATTATACAACATATTGCTCCTTACATGTGCTATTTATCTTTTTGTTCTCTTTTTACACATAAAAACAATACTATTAAAAATGCACTAGCATAGGGCTTCCCTGGTGGCACAGTGGTTGAGAGTCCGCCTGCCAACGCAGGGGACGCGGGTTCGAGCCCTGGTCCAGGAGGATCCCACATGCTGCAGAGCAACTAAGCCCGTGCGCCACAACTACTGCTCCTGCACGCCACAACTACTGAAGCCCTTGTGCCTAGAGCCCATGCTCCACAATAAGAGAAGCCACCACAATGAGAGGCCCGCACACCACACCAAAGAGTGCCCCCCACTCACTGCAACTGGAGAAGGCCCGTGCGCAGCAGCGAAGACACAATGCAGCCAAAAATAAATGAATTAAAAAAAAATACACTAGCATAAAGTCAGTATGTGACAAATAAGATGCCAAATTATTAGACTTTAGTGGTGCTGAATATAAAGAGTATTTTGTTTTACTTCCTTTAGACATTAATTTATCTGATTTTCTAATTATCTACAGAGAAATACTATATACACGGTTTTACATCTCTTATTAGTTAAAATTTCAAACTTAAAAGTCAATAGAATTAATATATCTTACATGAATAATCTAACCAAAGTAGCACCAATTACTATAATAAAAAAAAGAATCCACCAGTGCAAAATCCCTTCCACGGGGCAGAAGCCCCCTCCAGGCTTACCAGGATTGTGATGAGCTGCAGACTCTCCGTTCTGAAATACGTCTCCTGCCACATTCATTCTACCAGGATTAAAAGGTCCTACTGCAGTCTTGGTCTGTGAAGTTAAAGACGGGGTGTATGTTTGCATATTAACACCAAAGTTACTCGACTGCAGTCCGTTAGAGACATCTCCCAAGCTGGTATTCTGCAGTGATGTTACGTGTGTGATCATTAGGTTCATATCTCGCCCGTCAGTATTTTCTAATTGGCCATCACTCACAGAGCTGACACCTGTTTCTAAGGTCGTAACATTAGCAATCTGAATTTCAGAGTCTGGTTCTGTGGTGATACCACTATTACCCATTCCTGCATTTACCTTACTTCTTGAAAAACTGGAAGTAGAGAAATCCACATCATTGGTTCTGTTTTTAGACTCGGGTGGTCTCCGTTCAATAAAATTGGAGGAATTTTTCTCTTGCCCTTGATTTGTTTCCATGTCCTCTTCATCATCGATGACAATTGTCTCACTTACACTTCCCTTCTGAGAAGCCAATTCTTTTGAGGAAGGAAGAATTTTGGAATCATTTCCTTGTAGCTCTTCATTTTTCGATGACGTAAATGTTATGGTTCTTTGATCGGCTACCACTGGTGCAGAAGGCGGAGGAGGTTGTACAGGTTCGATAAACACAACATCATCATCATCTTCCACTGATGAGTTCTGAAATTTACTAGATCTATTCACTAAAGGGTTAGGTGGCCCACTATATGAATTTCCTACGTCCGTGAGGCTAGCTGCCATGGCCGTCCTCCCCAGCAAAACAGGAGTCTGATCAGTCAATTCTAATCCTCCTGATGAACCTGTGTCCATGCCAAAGAACCTGTTAAGGAGATGGGAAAAAATTTTTTTTACAAATGTCACTGTATGGCTTTTGATGTTATTCTAATTCAAAAAATTTCTTAAAGGTACTTTTACTTTCTTTCTTACTCTAAATGAAAGTCATTCTTATCTAATATCCAGGAAAAATTTTATATGCATTCTGTGATCTTCTCTCATTCACTAATCATTTCATAAAGTTTACATGTGAACTTCTTGCAATATAAAAAGAAAGGTAATTATCGAATTTTCAGTAAGAATATGCAGTATGTTCCCACCTCTACCACCTCCTTTCCACCACTGCTTACCCTATAATTTTAACACTGAAAACACAGATAAATCCTTCTACACACATGTGAACAAAAATATAACTAAAATCTGATCATGAAAATCTCTTCTCTATATCTATCCCATTCATCTACTGTATTAAATAAAATGACATGATTTAATCCCTAATTTCCCTTATCTTTTTTTTTTAATCCACTGTTCTCATATTCCCTGGCTCCCATAGCTGTATGATTAAATCCTTCTGAGAATCTGAAATCTTTCTTGACCCCATCTAGAAAGCTTAAATCCCCATCTGCCATGTCCTTTATATCCATGTATCAGGCCGAATAACGGCCCCAAAGAAATCAGATACTAATACCTGGAAGCTGTAAATGCTACCTCGGATGGAAAGGGGGTCTTTGCAGAGATGATTATGGGTAAGGACTTAAAAATGAGATTACCTGGGCAGGCCTCACCTGCATCTCAAGTGGCCTCATCAACAGAGGTGCAAGGAGATTCCAGGCAACGTAAGCACAGAGGTGCCCGGAAGAGATGAAAGTGATGTAGCCAAGGAATGTTGGCAGCACCAGAACTTAAAGGAAGCAGGGAGTGAGCGCTCCCCCAGAGCCTCCTGAGCGAGTATGGCCCTGCTGACGCCCTGGTTTGAGCCCAGGGCCACTGACTTCTGACTTGTGACCTCTAGAACTGTTAAAGGAAACAAGGTCTGTTTTAAGCCACCAAGTCTGCGGCGACTTGTTACAACAGCCCTAGGAAAATATCATCCACTCCTTGGTCACATCTTCAAAGCAACCCTTGATATGGTTACAATATTTGTCCCATTTTGTGGCTTAGAGATGCTAACTAACCCAAGTCACACAGCTAGAATTCATTCCCAAGTCTTTATAACTCAACAATCCGAACTCTTCATGACTGCCATAGTTAACTCGTATTTCCGAGCACTGATTAGATATGCAGAGCTGTGCTAAAGCCAAAGAGACAGCAGACAGTTAATGGTAAAAAAAAAAAAAAAAAAAAAGGCCAGAAAAGAAAGAAAATAAGTTATTGAGCACACAGAGAGGATGAGGTCATGGGCACAGGTGGTAGTAGAACTAGTCCGGAACATGGATCACCTTAATTGCAGAGACTAAACAAGGAAAAAACCAACTAGAAGGGAAAATGAAGGGTGAGTATAGATTGCAGGTCAATTTGCGGACGGACAGATACGAGTGTGAAGTGGTTTATTCACTGCAGCCTCAGAGAAGGTGAGGAGACACCAGCTGCACAGGCATTAAGACTGGCTTAAGGGCCCCAAGGCCAACTCTTAGCTCTTCGGTAATCCTCTCTCTTATAAGGCCACTCAGCCCAGTCTCAAAACAAATGGGCTTAAGAACACTTACTGTTTCATATATATTGCCCTTTGCTTACATTGTTATAAAAGCCTCTGGAAGGTTGAGGGCAACACTAATATAAATAAGTATCACTTTGACAGACAGCTGACAGGGATGGAGAAATTATTCACTGTATATTTTGTTGCATTTTCTTAATTTTTGAGCATGATTTCTCACTTATTTTTTAAAGCTAAACTTAAATTAAAAAAAAAAAAACAGGGATAGTAACAGAACGAAGAGAGAAGTACTCTACTCTGGAGTCAGAGAAGCCCTCTTCGAGCAGGTGAAATCTGTGCTGAGATCTGGAGTGATGAGCAACATCTAACTGGGGGAAAACTGAGGTAAGGGCAGCTCCCTGCAAAAGCCTACAGGGAGTGAGGCTGGGAAGTTCAAGCAACAGAATAAAGGCCAATGTGGCTGGAACAAGGTAGGTGGGGAAGAACTGGATGAGATGAGATATAAAGACAAGCACAGAACTTACCAAAGGCAACAAGTAATTAACTGCATTCAACAAAGATTTATGGAGCACCCAATATCCACAAGACACTGTCTTAGACACTTGATAAAAATCAATAAACAAAACAGATAAACATCCCCGCCGTCAGAAATCATGAATTTGGGAGTTCCCTGGTGGTCTAGTGGTTAGGATTCTGGGCTTTCACTGCTAAGGCCCGGATTCAATCCCTGGTCAGGGAACTAAAATCTCACAAGCCACACAGCATGGCCAAAAAAAACAACAAAAAAACTGTGAATCACTAGGTTGTACACCTGAAACTTTTATAATATCATAAATGAACTACACCTCAATTAAGAAAAAACAGTAGCTCAGATACATTAATTAAAAGTGCCCAAGGTTCCAAGACAACATCAGGATTCAAGCACTATGAATCAAGCTTGATTCTAAAACCCTCTTCGTTCCTCTTAAACCAAAGCTGTGTGTGTCAGGATGGAAGACATGCTAATATTGGAAAATGGGAAAAGACACATTTATATCTGCTTTAAAGAAAATGGATAATTCCATTTAAAAACTTAAGGGGTGACTATCTGCCTTACCCAACGAGCTACAAATTAAATTACCATTCCATACTCTAAGACACTTTAAATATACTTTCAAATACTAAGATATATACTACATTACCCCAGAACAGCTCCTCAGTGAGAAAGACTTCTTTATGGTAAAACAATAGCAATGTGCTGGGAAACCTTCACATAAGGCCTTCACTTAATTTTAAGTAAACATGAAAAATCTTTTAACATTACCATTACAGAAAGTTTTAAAGGTTGAAATAAGCTGAATAACATTTGATTCAAAATTTTTATAACTAATTCAATTAGGTTCTCTTAAAATACAAGTACATTCATCCAGTAATTGTTAACATTTATTTAATTCTTAGTATGAGCCAAATATTCATGATGGTTAAACATTAAACCAACACCATGAAGTAAAATCATTATCTCCCTTATTTATTCTTTTAAAAACCCAATCCTCAAAAGTAAGCTGCCCAAGGGACTTCCCTGGTGGCGCAGTGGTTAAAAATCCACCTGCCAATGCAGGGGACATGGGTTCGAGCCCTGGTCCAGGAAGATCCCACATGCCGCAGAGCAGCTAAGCCCGTGCACCACAACTACTGAGCCTGGACTCTAGAGCCCACGAGCCACAACTACTGAGCCCTTGTGCCACAACTACTGAAGCCCAAGTGCCTAGAGCCCGTGCTCTGCAACAAGAGAAGCCACTGCAATGAGAAGCCTGTGCACCGCAACGAAGAGCAGCCCCCGCTCGCCACAACTAGAGAAAGACCACGTGCCGCAACGAAGACCCAACGCAGCCAAAAATAAATAAATTTATTAAAAAAAAAAAAAAGTAAGCTGTCCAAAATCACAGCCAGGAAGTGGGAGAGGTCAGGATTTGAATATTCATAACTACTATGTAATATGTGATTAAGTATTAAATAAAATAATGTAGCACAGCTCTTATTCATTAAAAAAGGACACAGCCATTCAATAGAACAGTAACCAAATCAATATTCAAAATACACAAGTATCAAAAGAAAAATATCAAGCCCAAAGTGCCAAGCTAAAATGAGATTTTTTTCTAAAGTGGAGTATAACTGCTTTACAATGTTACGTTAGTTTCTGCTGCACAACGAAGTGAATCAGCTGTATGTATGTCCCTCCCACCCCACCGCCATCCCACCCATCTAGGTCGACACAGAGCACTGAGCTGAGCTTTTTAAACACAAATGGAGCTGAACTAGTTAACATTCATTTGCCAGAAGGTAGGAAGTATCCTCATCAACAATAACAATTTTCAGAGGAATGGGGCGTAAATCTACTGAGGTTATGGAATGCAAAGGCTTTTAAAGCACGAGTTTTCTCGATCTTGTCTATGTTTTAGCATACCTAAAACAAAAGACAACAATTTCTGGGGCTTAAGCCACAACTGAATCCACAGTGCCCTCTGGTGGCTGCAAGGTATCCATTCATTCTCCTCACGAGATAACCATGGAGCAGAGAATAAGACTTTCCTTACTACACAGTTCTCTGCAGTAATCCACTTCCCAAGCAGAATAATTACTCAACCATAACAGTTATTTTCAAATCCTATACTATAAATAAATTTGGTAACTTCTATATGTCACTGAGAATATGCTTCAACTACCAAACACTCATTTAGTCCTATAAAGAAAAGAATCTGATTAAAGTTGATCATTTCTACCTTATCCAAATAAAATCTATTCCTTTTAGCCACTTTTCTACATTAAGTCAATGCTAATTAGCTATTTAACGTCAAGCAAATAACTTCACTTCTCTGGGCTTCAATTTTCCCTAGAATAAAAGGGTATAAATATAGTTCCCAGGGTTTTTCTTAGAATTTAAAGAGATAAATAACTGAATGTGAAAATCAATTAGCACAGTTAACTCCTAATAACCACCAGGCAGTTTCTGCGTATACCTCAAGATTTCATTTTTAAGGTTCATTTTTAAGCTTCCACTCCATCATTGTTATGGACCAAATGCTTGTGTCTCCCCTCAAATTCATTTGATGAAATCCTGGCCTCCAAAGAGATGGTAGTAGGAGGCGGGGCCTCTGAGCACTGATTAAAGTCAGGAAGGTGGAGCCCTCGTAAGTGGGATTAGGGACCATTTTGTAAAAGACACCAAGAGAGCTCCTTTCCCCCAACCATGTGAGGACACAGCAAGATGGCAGCCTGTCTATGAACCAGGAACAAGCTCTCACCACACAACCCGATCTGCAGGAGCCTTGATCATGGACTTCCCAGCCTCCAGAACTCTGAGAAATGAATGTCTGTTGTCTATGGTACTTCTGTTATACTAGCCCAAATGGACTGAGACAATCATCATAAATTATAAACGCTTTCAGCTTTATATTTTGATTCAGTGAGAATCAACATAATACTCGATGTTCTCATGAAAAAACAAAGAAAAGGTAGTTAAAAAATAAAATGTTGACATTCATAACAATAAAGTATCAGTAGTTGCTGAGAAAAGCTTATGAACTTGCAAAGAAAATCACAAAGAAAGCATTTCAAAGTGATTCAAGGAAAACATTCATCACTTTCTCATTAATAAGCCCCAGAGCTTTCTAGGTGCCATAAGAGGTACAAAGAAAGCTAAGGTGAATTACTCTCTACTCTAGAGGAAAGGGTATTATTCAACATGTGCTAATGGCACTTCTAACACTTCTGAGGCAGTATAACAAATTTTTTTTTTTTTTTTTTTTGCGTTACGCGGGCCTCTCACTGCTGTGGCCTCTCCCGTTGCGGAGCACAGGCTCCGGACACGCAGGCCCAGCGGCCATGGCTCACGGGCCCAGCCGCTCCGCGGCATGTGGGATCTTCCCGGACCGGAGCACAAACCTGTGTCCCCTGCATCGGCAGGCGGACTCTCAACCACTGCGCCACCAGGGAAGCCCCAAATTAAAATTTTTAGGAATAAAATTTCTTGGGAGTTCCCTGGCAGTCCAGTGGTTAGGACTTGGCACTTTCACTGCGGTGGCCCAGGTTCAATCCCTGGTAAGGGAACTAAGATCCCGCAAGCCAAACAGCGTGGCCACAAAATAAAGAAAGAATAGGGGGCTTTCCTGGTGGCGCAGTGGTTGGGAGTCCGCCTGCCAATGCAGGGGACACGGGTTCGTGCCCCAGTCCGGGAGGATCCCACATGCCGCGGAGTGGCTGGGCCCATGAGCCATGGCTGCTGGGCCTGCGCATCCAGAGCCTGTGCTCCGCGGCGGGAGAGACCACCACAGTGAGAGGCCCGCGTACCGCAAAAAAAAAAAAAGAATAAAATGGGAAAAATGGATTTATAAATATATATATATCAAACCAAAAGATATCATCCAGCTTAACGTGAAATATTAAAATACTATCATTAAAGTCAAGGTTAAGGTAAAGATATTCTTTATTATTACTACACAGCACTGCTCTGGAAGTACCATCCAATGTAATAATATGAAAAAGATATAACAATTTGAAATAAGGAAAATTATCATTATATGCAAATTGTATTAGCATTATCTCAAAGACTCAAATAATTTACCCAAAAAACTCCTACAGTGAGATACAGACATACCTCAGAGACATTGTGGGTTCACTTCCAGACCACCGCAAGAAAGCAAATATCGCAGTAAAGTGAGTCACATGCATTTTTTGGTTTCCCAGTGCATATAAAAGTTATGTTTACACTATACTGTTGTCTATTAAGTGTGCAACAGCATTATGTCAAACACAAGTACATACCTTAATTTTAAAATGCTGTTAGAAAAATGACACTGATAGACTTGCTCAATGCACCTTCAATCTTTAACAAAAACTTTCAATTTGTAATAAAGTGCAATATCTGAGAAGTGCAATGAAACGAGGTATGCCTGTAACTTAGTCAAGTGATGGGTATAAACTTAATATGTAGAAATTAATATTAAATTAATTGGATGGTCAACTGGAGACAGATAAAATGTTGCTTCCATTAAAGACCAACTAAATAAGAAGATTAAAAAAAAAAAAAGACAAACCCACAAGAACAAGGAGAACAAGGGATAATTCAACAGCACCAAAACTTTGGAAGAGGGAAAGCAAAGGAGCATGACTCATTGTAACCGACTCAGCACACCTCAAAAACCCACGGTAAATAAAGTTTTGAAATGACTGGATTACAAATGAAGTTAAACTTATAGTCAACATTCACTTCTCATAAAGTAGGAAGTATCTTGATCAACATAATTTTTAGAAGAATAAGGCAACAGGTCCTCACAGGTCCTTAAAAACAGATGTAGACAGATGTCACCCAAAATGGCAGCATTAGAAGTTCTGGGTATGGGTCCCCTTACCTGAGTAACTAATGAGCTGGACAGAGGGACTGGAAGCAATCTCTGGGGTCTCTGCACCTGACTGGACACTAAGCACCAGGGGAGTGTGTGAAGAAGAGGCTGCTGCTCACTTTAAGTGGGTGAGCATCCCCCACCTTCCTCCCCCCAGGTCGGCCAAGGGGACAGCACCTGCAGTCCTCCGGGATCTGGCTGAACACAGGACTGGCGGTGAGGGACTTCCAACAAAATCTGGGATTGTGGCTTGGGCTCCTCTTGGCCTCAGCCCTCTGGGCAGCAGAAGCATTCCCAGTAGCATCTCTCAGATTTAATGAACCACAACCCTGTATAATGTTTTTCTTCTTTTCTACCAGACATTTACAAAAACTTTTTGTCAGGTCACTAGCTCACCACAGGGGTGATAGAACATTAACTTCAAGGACACAAGCAACAAGAAATTCACACTCTGCAAAAAAATGTTTAAAAAGTCAAAAATAAACAGCTCCATCCCCAAGGAAAAATCAGCAATCTAAGGAGCATCAGATATCCAGAGGTATAATATTCTCAGAATGGTATAAACACACAAAGAAACAGAAAAGTATGCCCTATTCACAGGAATAAAAGAATTAGAAACCATAAAAGAATTAGAAACCATCCCTGAGGAATCCCAAATACTGTAGTAACTAGCCAAAAACATTAAATCAGGACTTCCCTGGTGGCCCAGTGGCTAAGACTCTGTGCTCCCAACGCAGGGGGCCCGAGTTCAATCCCTGGTCAGGGAACTAGATCCTGTACGCCACAACTAAAAGAGCCCGCATGCTGCAATTAAGACCTCACACAGCCAAATAAATAAATAAATATTTAAAAAAAAAAATTAAGTCAACTACCTTAAATATGCTCAATGAGCTAACAGAGAGCATGGACAAAGAATTAAAGGAAATCCAAAAACAAGGTATGGACAAAATGAAAACATAAATAAACAGATACAAATCATAAAAAGTAACCAAACAGGGACTTCCCTAGTGGTCCAGTGGTTAAGACTCCAGGCTTCCAGGGCTTCCCTGGTGGTTCAGTGGTTAAGAATCCGCCTGCCAATGCAGGGGACACAGGTTCGAGCCCTGGTCCAGGAAGATCCCACATGCCGCGGAGCAACTAAGCCTGTGCGCCACAACTACTGAGCCTGTGCTCTAGAGCCCGCGAGCCACAACTACTGAGCCCATGCACCTAGAGCCCAAGCTCCACCACAATGAGAAGCCTGCACACCACAACAAAGACCCAACACAGCCATAAATAAATAAATAAATTTATATTAAAAAAAAAAAAAAGATTCCACGCTTCCAATGCAGGGGGCACGGGTTCAATCCCTGGTTGGGGAACTGAGATCCCGCAAGCCATGTGGCATAGCCAAAAAAAAAAAAAAAAAAAAAAAGTAACCAAACAGCTGAAGAGGGTGTGGACAAAAGTGAACCCTCCTGCACTGTTGGTGGGACTGTAGATTGGTGCAGCCACTGTGGAGAACAGTATGGAGGTTCCTTAGAAAACTAAAAATAGAACTACCATATGATCCAGCAATACCACTCCTGGGCACACATCCAGAAAAGATAAAAACTCTCAGTCAAAAAGATACGTGCACATCAGTGTTCATAGCAGCACTGTTTACAATAGCCAAGACATGGAAGCAACCTAAGTGTCCATCGACAGGTGAATGAATAAAGAAGATGTGGTACATATATGCAATGGAATATTACTCAGCGAGAAGAAAGAATGAAATAACGCCATTTGCAACAACATGGATGGACCCACAGATTATCATACTAAGTGAGGGAAGTCAAACAGAGAAAAACAAATATCACTTGGTATCACTTACTTGTGGAATCTAAAAAAATGATACAAATGAACTTATTTATAAAACAGAAAGACTCATAGACAGAGAAAATAACTTATGGTTACCAAAAGGGAAATGGGGGGGAGATAAATTAGGAGTTTCGGATTAACAGATACATGCTACTTTTATATATAAAATAGACAAACACTACTTTTATAATAAATACACACTACTCTTATACATAAAATAGATAAACAAGGACCCGCTGTATAGCACAGGGAACTATACTCAATATCTTGTAATAACCTATAATGGAGAAAAATATGAAAAATATATATATGTATAACTGAATCACTTCGCTGTATACCTGAAACTAACACAACATTGTAAATCAACTATACTTCAATTAAAAAAAAAAAGTAGCCAAACAAATTGTGGAGATGAAAAATATAATAGCAGAAATGAAGAACTCACTGGAGGGGATCAACAGCAGATCTGAGCAAGCAGAAGAAAGAATCAGTAAACTGAAAGGCAGAATAATTAAAATTATCCAGTCTGAGGAGAAGGAAAAAAAGAATGAAGAAAAATGAACAGAGCCTGAAGGATCTGTGAAACACCACCATGTGCACCAACACATGTAACATAAAAAGAGAAAAAAAGGACAAAAAATATATTTGAACACACAATGGCTGTAAACTTCCCGAATATGATGAAGATGCATATACACACCCAAGAAGCTCAACAAACTTCAAGCCAGTTAAGCTCAAAGACAGCCACACCAAGACAGGTAATAATCAAATTGTGGACCCGACAGTAAAAGAGAATTTTGAAACTAAGAGACAAGTGACTAATCATATGCAATGGATTCTCAAAAAGATTTGGATCATCAGTATATTTCTCATCCAAAACCATGGAAGCCAAAAGCTATGGCATGACATTTAAAAAGATGAACAACAACAACAAAATCTGTCAACCAAGAATTCTATATCCAACCAAAAAACTCCTCCAAAATTAAGGAGAAATTAAGACGTTTCCAGATAAACAAAAGGGAATTTATTACCAGCACACCTACCCAACGTGAAAAGCTAAAGGGAATCCTTCAGGCAAAAATAAAAACACACCATAGAGTAAAGTGAAGCCATAGGAAATAAAGAATACAAATGAATATATAAATATATATATAAAGTAAATACAGAAAATCACTAGAAAGCCAGTATTAATGTACTTTCGGTTTATAACTACATTTTTCCCTATGATTTAAAAGGCAAATGCATAAAACAATAATTATCAATATGTTAATGAGGAACTTCTCTGGTGGTGCAGTGGTTAAGAATCCATCTGCCAATGCAGGGGACATGGGTTCGAGCCCCGGTCCAGGAAGACCCCACGTGCCACAGAGCAACTAAGCCCATGCGCCACAACTACTGAAGCCCACTCGCTCTAGGGCCCGCATGCCTCAACTACTGAGCCCGCATTCTGCAACTACTGAAGCCTGCGCACCTAGAGCCCGTACTCCACAACAAGAGGCCACCGCAATGAGAAGCCCGCACACCTCAATGAAGAGTAGACCCCACTCAACGCAACTAGAGAAAGCCAGTATGCAGCAACAAAGACCCAACACAGCCAAACAAATAAAATAAACTTATTTTTTTTAATTTAAAAGGATCAAAATGATACAGTATTTTTTCTAATCACAATGGAATGGAATTAGAAATAACAGAAGCATAAATGAAAAATCACAAATAGGTAGAAATTAACACACTTAAACAACCAATGGGTCAAAGAAGAAATCACTAGGGAAAGTGAAGAAATACTCTGAAACAAAAACACAACATATCAAAACTTAAGGGATGCAATGGGGCTTCCCTGGTGGCGCAGTGGTTGAGAATCTGCCTGCCAATGCAGGGGACATGGGTTCAAGCCCTGGTCTGGGAAGATCCCACATGCCGCGGAGCAACTGGGCCCGTGAGCCACAACTACTGAGCCTGCGCATCTGGAGCCTGTGCTCCGCAACAAGAGAGGCCGCGACAGTGAGAGGCCCGCGCACTGCAATGAAGAGTGGCCCCCGCTTGCCGCAACTAGAGAAAGCCCTCGCACAGAAATGAAGACCCAACACAGCCAAATTAATTAATTAATTAATTTAAAAAACTTAAGGGATGCAATGAAAGCTGTGCTCAGCAGAAAACTTATTGCTATTAATGCCTACGTTAAAAATCTCAAATCAATAAACAAACTTTAGACCTTAAGAAACCAGAAAAAGAGCAAACTAAAGCTAGCAGAAAGAATGCAGTAATAAAGATGAGTACACAGATAAACAAAAGAGAAAGCAGAAAAATACAGAAAAAAAATAAGTGGTTCCTTGAAAATATTAAATCTTTAGCTAGTATGACAAAGAAACAAAATCTCAAATTATTAAAACCAGAAACGAACGGAATTCCCTGGGGGTCCAGTGGTTAGGACTTGGCGCTTTCACTGGTCAGGGAACTAAGATCCCACAAGCCATGCGGTGCGGCCAAAAACAAAGAAAGAAAGTAATGATATGTGAATAGCAGACCAAAAATAAAAAAGTTAAAAAAAAAATCAGAAATGAAAATAAGATATCACTACTGATTTTACAGAAATGAATAAGAGAACGCTATGAGCAATTATATGCCAACAAACTGGATAACCAAGATAAAATGGACAAATTCCTAATACAAACTACCAAAACTGACTCAAGAAGAAATACAAACTCTGAATAGAATTATAATATGCAAAGAGATTGAATCAGTAATCAAAAATCTCCCAACAAAGAAACCAGGACCAGAGGGGTTCACAGGTGAATTCTACCAAACATTTAAAGAAGAATTAACACTGATCCTTCTCAAATTCTTCCCAGTGATGCTATGCTCAACATCATCCGTCATTAGGCAAATGCAAATCAAAACCAGGAAACATGTCACATCCATTAGGATGCCTACTATCAAAACAAACAAAAAGTAACACATATTAGTGAAGAGAAACTGGTTGGGTGGTTGGTTGGTTGGTTGAAGAAACTTGATCCCTTGTGCACTGCTGATGGGACTGTAAAAAGGTGCAGCAGCTATAGAAAACAGCATGGAGGTTACTCAAGCAATTAAAAATTGAATTACCATAAGATTCAGCAATCCAACTCTGGGTATACTATATCCAAAATAACTAAAATCAAGATCTCGAAGAGATACTTGCATGTTTATGTTCACAGCAGCATTATTCATAATAGCCAAAAGGTAGATGCAACCAAAAGTTCCACGAGCAGATGAATGTATAAACCAAATGTGGTACATACGTACAATGGAATATTATTCAGCATTAAAAAGAAAGGAAATCCTGTTATATGCTACAGCAATGATGTACCTTGAGATCACTATGCTAAGTGAAAAAAGATAAACACTGTATGATCACACATAAATGATATAATGTATCTCAAGAAGTCAAAAATCATACAAATAGAAAGTAGGATGGTGCTGAGGAGCAAATGTGGAACTGTTTAATCGTTAGTTTCGGCTTTTCAAGATGAAAAAGTTCTGGAGATCTGCTGCACAATAATGGGAATATACTTAACACTACTGATCTATACACTTAAAAATGGCCAAGATGATAAATTTTATGATGTGTTATTTTTACCACAGTTAAAAGTAAAAATTAAAAAAAAAATGAGATACCATTTCACAGCAATGAAGATGGATTTTTTGATTGTTTGATTTTGGCTGTGCCATTCGGCATGTGGGATCTTAGTTCCTCGACAAGGGATCAAACCCATGCCCCCTATTGTGGAAGCACGAAGTCTTAACCACTGGACCACCAGGAAGTCCCTGAATGTTTTGTTTTGTTTTAATAAATTTATTTATTTATTTATTGGCTGCGTTGCGTCTTTGCTGCTGTGCGCAGGCTTTCTCTAGTTGCGGCGAGCGGGAGCTACTCTTCGTTGTGGTGCGCGGGCATCTCCTTGTGGTGGCTTCTCTTGTTGCAGAGTATGGGCTCTAGGTGCACTGGCTTCAGTAGTTGTGGCACGTGGGCTCAGTAGCTGTGGCATGTGGGCTCTAGAGTGCAGGCTCAGTAGTTGTGGCGCACAGGCTTACTTGCTCCACGCCATGTGGGATCTCCTGGACCAAGTCTCAAACCCACGTCCCCTGCACTGGCAGGCAGATTCTTAACCACTGCGCCACCAGGGAGGCCCTGGATGTTATTTTTATTTATTTATTTTTTTGCGATACGTGGGCCTCTCACTGTTGTGGCCTCTCCCGTTGTGGAGCACAGGCTCCGGACGCGCAGGCTCAGCGACCATGGATCACAGGCCCAGCCGCTCCACAGCATGTGGGATTCTCCCAGACCGGGGCACGAACCCACGTCCCCTGCATCGGCAGGCGGACTCTCAACCACTGCACCACCAGGGAAGCCCTGGATGTTATTTTTTAAAAAAGGAAAATAACAAGTCCTGGAGAGACGTACAAAAATTAGTTATATGTAGAATTAACATGTGAGCAGTCAATTCCACGTCTAGATTTATTTATATACATATATACAAAAGAACTGAAAGCCAGGACTCAAATGGATACTTGCATACCAATGTTCACAGCAGTCTTATTCGCAATGACCAAAAGGTAGAATGAGCCCAAGGGTCCATCAACAAATGAATGGATAAACAAAATGTAGGCATACAATGGAATATTATTCAGTCCTAAAAAGGAAAGAAATTCTGATATATGCCACAACATAGATGAACCTTGCAAACATGCTAGGTGAAATAAGCCAGGCACAAAATGGCAAACATTTTAAGATTCTACTTATTTAAGGTACCTACAATAGGCAATTTCATAGAGACAGAAGGTAGAAGAGACGTCACTAGGAGCTGTGGTAAAGAGGCACCGGGCATTATGTTTAATGAGTATGATGCTTATGTTCGGGAATGATGAAAAGGCTCTGGAAATTAACAGTGGTGATTTTTAAAAAACACTTATGAATATACTTAATACCACAGAACTATACATTTAAAAAAGGTAAAAATGGTAAATTTTATGTTAATACATTTTACCAGAATTTTTTCTGAAAAAACAAAATAGAAGACACCTCTATGGGGGAAAAAAATACCAAACATACGACAATGATTAACTACAAAGGAAATATTTGCAACTCATATCCTAAAAAAATGAAGACAAAGAGGTCCTACAATGAGATAAACCAACAACCAGTGAGAATAAAGGACCAAAAAGATGTGAACAGAGTTCACAAGAAAAGAAAATACAGATGTCTCTTAAATATATGAAATATTTAAGAGAAATCCAAGGTAAAACTCTAAAGGGCCACCAATTTTCTCCTAACACACTGACAAAAATCAAAAGGTTTAACTGTGTACTCTCATAGTGTAAATCAGTGTAAACTGGTACAACTTCTACTGACAGCAACTCAAAAAAATATTTCTTTGACCAAGCAATTCCACTTCTAGACATTCTTCCTACAGATATCATCTCATGGTTTCAAGAACAAAATGTAGAAAGACATTCATTGTAAACTTAAAAGACTGAAACACCCTAAATGTCTCTCAACAGACAACTGATAAAATGAATGACAATAAAGACAAACAGTGAAACATTAGGCAGCCTTGGAAACAACTGAGGCAGCTCTCAACATACTTCCACACTAACATGGAACCACCTCTCCCATAAAATAAATGCAAGCAAGGCACCTAACAAAGGATAAACACACGCACCATGAGCACGCGCACACATGCACAGAATAACTCTACATAAACGGCCAAGAAAACGACAACAGTGGTTTGCTTCTAAGGAAGAGAACTGTGTGGATGGAGAGGGGGGAGTCTTCCTTTTTTGTTTTGTTTTGTTTTTTAACCTTTCTACCCTTTTTACTTTTTAAATTTGGTGCCATATGTATCTATTCTGGTATTTAGTTAGGATTTCACTGAATTTAGAGATATTTGAAGACAAAAATATTAATTTTTTTACATTATTGAAGTCTTCCCATCCAGATATATGTAAATCTGTCCATTCTGGTTTTCTCGTATGTCCTACTGTATTATTTTACAATTTCCTTCATAAAAGTCTTGCATATTCATTATAATTGCTCCTATTTCTTGCAATAGTGAAATGGATTTTTCCCATTACATTATAAAATGTTTACATAGCAAAGAAGCACCATAAGTAAGGTATAAAATTTTACAAAAGATATATATTATGTTATATATAATATATAATGTGTATATATACCTGTAATCGATATAACAAGAACTGATATCCATTCTTTAGAAAGAACATAAATTAAATTGACAAAACTTTAACTATTTGAGAACATCCAGTATTGTCAAGAATGTGGAGAAACTAGTAGAAAGGGTAGTCAGTACTGTGGTCCAGTGGAAGGCAATTAGGCAGTACCTATAAAAACATGTAATATGCACATACTGACTCAGTAATTCCTATTCTCCAGAATCTCCCCCAGAGAAAACACACATGAACCCAAAGAAACTACTACATGTATATTTCATGCAGAATTTTATATGTAACAAAAAATTCCAAATAGACTAAATGTCTACCAACAGAATAGCTAAACTGTTAAATCCATGTCATGAAGTATCACACAACAGTTTAAAGAGACCTTTACATACTAACTCAGAAAAATGTCTAAGACATACCACTAAGTGAAAAAAAGCAAGTCGCAGAAAGATACATGTTTTTAAAATGCCCATATAAATTTACTTTATTATTCTTATAGGTACATGTTAGTATATGCACAAAAAGAATTTATAGTAATACACACTAAACTGATGCTACCACTAACCTCTGGGGAGTGAGCAAAGGGGACAGGGGTCAGTGATAGATGAACACAGATTATGACCTCTGCATATGACCTCATGCTGCTTACCATCTAGCTACGAAATCGTTTTATAACATATCTTTATCAGAGATCCACAACAATGCTACTCTGGCTTTAGAAGCTGGCAGGAATCACTTAATTAACATACTAAAAATCCATTCAAGGGCTATGACAGCGTCTAAACAAAAATCCCTTTTGATCTAGTAAATTAATTAATTAATTAATTGATTCAGGTTAGCTCTAGGGCACAGAATTTCTGGGGTAAGGAATAATCTCTTCTTTCCCATAGGACCAACTTTAACTGCAATGTACTTTCAAGTAATTTTAACTTCCTTTGGGGATCTCATCCACTCCCATGATTTTAAATAATACCTCAATGTCCCAGAGTCCTTAATTTATCTCAATCAAGATGTTTCAAAGCCCCAAACTGCCTACTCCCTACATCTAGTTATTCAAGCATGCTCTTTCACTCTTTATCTACCCCTCCTCCAGTCTCTGCCATTTGGGGATGTTATGTGTCTAGCTAGTCATACCAGAAGTCTGGAGGCCTTAATTTCTTCTCCATTCTTCACCTACACCCATGCCATCCCCAATTCCTATCCTACTTCCAAAATAAATCTTGAAACTGTCCACTTTTAACCATCTCTTCTGACACTCCTCTAGCCCTAGCAATTCATCACCATTTTTCTGTTGGATTACTGACGTCACCTACTATATTCCCCAGACTATCTAAAGATCTTTTTAAAAATTAAATCAGACTACATCAATTGCTTCTTCCGTGGCTTTCCAGTCTACTTCCGTTATAAGACTCCTGCCTGATCTGACCCTGCCTTCAGGACAGGCTCAGTTTCAGCACCACTCTTCCCACCTTGCTCATTAAGCTTCTGCTGAACTAATGCTACCACATTACCCTCTATCATATAGAACTGAGACTTGTGACCTGCTCTAATACACTGATTAGTAGAATTCAAACATTAATCAGCTGAAGACTTTGGCAACATAAGGATAGGGAAGCAATTATCGAAAATGTTGACTGTTGATAACAATATATATGCAAAATTATTAGTATGATGAGCAGGAAAAAATCATCATGGGATTATGGGGGAACTTACACTTTCTATGTCACATACTTCTTTATTACTTGATTGTAAGGGCACATTTTATCTTTATAACCAAAATATTAAGAACTGCCCTTTCTGATATGCATACAACTACTCACTTCTGTAGGTCACCGATTATGCTTCATTGTTTGCAGTTATTCATGTACATGACTGTCTCCACAAACTGAACACTGAGAATCTACCTTAAAAAAATCACATATTACGCATTTCCTAATTGATTTCTTCTTTTTAAGGGTTTTAAAGCCCAGGCTTAGTTTGTAAGTTTGTATTTTGTTTCACATGCCAGCAAGAATCCCTGAAGATTTTGGAAAGTGAGTGATGTGATCAGACTGGGCTTTAGGGAAAATTAATCTGGCTGTAGACTGGAGAAAGAAATAGGATGAAAGTGCCTTGTAAATATAACTCCCACTTTCTAACAAGATGGACTAAGGTCAAAGTACAAAACAAAACAAGAGAGGGCTAAGTACCTTAGGAAATAAGGATACAGAAAGGTCTCCATATTTGAATCTAATGAGGGGAAGTGAAGGAGAACATCGGAAGTATAAGATAATGTTAAGTTCAAAGTCCCAGAAGTCAATAGAGTTTCAAGGAATATAATAAATTTCAAATCTTACAGAATTAAGACCAAAAAAAAGGCACTTAAGATTTGAAAATTAAGTCACTAGTGACCTCAAAAC
The DNA here is from genome assembly GCF_937001465.1 of Orcinus orca. Classification (NCBI taxonomy): domain Eukaryota; kingdom Metazoa; phylum Chordata; class Mammalia; order Artiodactyla; family Delphinidae; genus Orcinus; species Orcinus orca. Next base: position 77,969,822 of record NC_064576.1, read on the forward strand.
AGATTTGGTATAGTGTTGAGAGTGCAAATCAGTGAGTTTCTTTGGAAAAGTACAGGAAAAGGAAGTTTGGGAAAGGTACAGAGATTCTGGAGGAGAGAGCATGTTAGCGCACTTAAAAGACTAATGAAGGAGCCGTCAGAGAGAAGGCTGTGAACAGGAACGTAATTCCTTCTATCGCATGAGCATTCACTGAGTTTACTGTCCCACTGGTGGCAACAAATTCATGATGTTTGCTCTATATAAACAGGGAAGAACTGTAGCTGCTGTTAACTGAGCACCTACTATTGGCCAATCACATTCTCTGTATTACTTTTAACCCACCTAACAGCAATCTCAAGAAAGCAGGCAGTACTATACTTATTTGTCATGAGTAAACTAAGGCTTAGAGGTTAAATGACTTACCAGAGACCACAAATTGGTAAATGGTGGAGCAAAAATGGTTTTTAACGGTTTTACTGAGGCATAATTTATATAAAATAAAATTTATTTTAAGTGAAATTTGATAATTTTCAGCAAATTTCTTCCATGATCTCGCCAAATTCAAAACTTTAATAAAATCTGGATACGCCTCATATAAATACAGCAAAATCAGACTTACAACATAGGATGCTTTTTCAGATACTGTGTGGTAATTTTTCTTTTTTTTTAATGCAAAAGGAAGTTAGGAAAGGCAAATGAACACTTAAGTCCAAGAGGAACATAGGATGAAATGAAGACAACAAGGAAGAGTGGCAGTCAGGAGCCTGTGTCATGGAAGAAAAAGACCAACTTCAACACAAGCTTTGATGGGCAACAAAAACTGTTCGCAGATATAGAATGTAATGACTTCCTGGAAACAGGACTTCACAGTATTAAAACAGACATACAAAAATAAACATAGAGAGTGAGACAATATTCATAGTAATAAAAGTTGTAAAGCTAAAACAGGTTTAATTTTAAAGCGACAAATTTATATAATTAAAACAAGAGCAAATTTTTCACTACTTCAAAACAAACAAACAGGACTTCCCTGGTGGCGTAGTGGTTAAGAATCGCCTGCCAATGCAGGGGACACAGATTCAATCCTGGTCCAGCAGAGCAACTAAGTCCGTGAGCCACAACTAGTGAGCCCGCACGACACAACTACTGAAGCCCACACACCTAGAGCCCGTACTCTGCAATGAAGAGTAGCCCCCACTCGCCCCAACTAGAGAAAAGCCGCGTGCAGCAACGAAGACCCAGCGCAGCCAGAAATTAATTATTTTTTTAAAAAAGAATTTAGGGAAAAAAACAAACATACAAACATGGACATACAAAAATTCAGATACCACATGAGGGCCAGAAATAATCATAATAAACTAAAATAATTAAAATAAAACAAGCTTCAAAGAAAAAAATACCAATAGAAATCTAAAACAAAAAGACAAGATAAAAATTTCATTTAACCTAAATTTTCACTTCCACTCTAATATTTCTTTACTTCCACAGAACTGGAAACAAAATTCACTAATCTGATAATCATTGGGGCCACCCCAAATGAGCATTAGCACCAAAGAAACTGCTAACCAACATTAACAGATCACATCTTTTATGACTACCTGATATATAATAGATAGTATACGATACACAATTTGTTGAATAAATGATTTCCACAGTACCCTGATTACCCTGAACTATTCTCAGTCTGGTCCAGCTCAATAGTCCAAGAAACACCACTCTTCCTAGGCAAAAGATATACCTCTTTGAAACAAATGATTATGAAACTGTTCCAGTATTACAAAGTTTCTTTAATGTTTTTAAGTTACAAAACCATAATTTCAGATTAAATTCTTACAATTAATAAAGGAATCTAGGCTACTACAGAAAAAGTAACATATACATGGCACTGCTATAAAGTAAAACAACTGAGTAAGTTGTTTCATTGTATTAGTCACATTTTATAAACTTTCTTCTGTCTGAAACCTCTAACTGCACATCACAATTTTACTTAAAATACTTACTTAAAAAGTATTTTTCTTTTTTTGGCCGTGCTGCACAGCATGTGGGATCTTACCCCCATCAGGAATCACACCCACAGCCCCTGCAGTTGAAGCACGGAGTCTTAACCACTGGACCGCCAGGGAAGTCCTAAGTATTTTTCTTATCCAATCAAAATGTATAGTTAGAAAAAAAATGTTTATTGCAAGAACTATAACAGATCCTTCCCAAAAATTTTAATGAGGTTGCAACAATTAATCCTATTCCTAGTAAATGTATCTTAAATCACAATGTAATATCAGAATCACACCAAAATATTTAATAATTTAAGGATAAAATACTTTAAATTCACAAAAACAAATCTGACCTTCAAATTCACTAGGAACATAGAGAGAAAAATATCTAGAACCCTCTGGGGAAGAGAAATCTGACCCCTGGCACCCTATTGATATTAAAGAGAATGGCTGAAATTCTCTAACAATAATTTGGTAACTCTTTAAGAAAGATAAAAACAAGATCACATTAATAACACAAATATGTGAAAGTTTGTTGGTTTTTTTTTAAAGCCAGGACTATCAAATATTTATCCTAATATCCAAAGTTTACTCTTAAATCATTTCTTGAAATAGTAAACGTTAACACTTATGGGACATTGATCAAATCGGTAAAAATAAAACCCCCAACAGTCATACCCTTCTTTCAAATTAAAGACCCCAAATTTTTCTTAAATTTTATTATTTGTAATTTTCAACAGACTGCTATGAAGTTAAAAATAAAATAGAACTAAGAACAAATCCCAAACTAGTCATGTGAGCAAGCAATTTAGCAAACCTCTCTACACATTTTAACTCTAGACTTTTCAATAGTTCACAAAAATTTATTCTGCAGTTACAAAGTGCTTCAAGTGTTGTGTAAAACTTGATCCAAAAGATTAATACATTTAAAAATATGCAATAAAACAACAGATATGCTCAAATGTGTTGTAATCCAACTTTTAACACACTTCAAGATGACCAACTTATCTTGTTACTAAGTTAAGTGTTTAGTGCTGGCCTTCATAATTCTCTTCTCATTACTATTTTAATAACAGAAACCTAAGATTACAAAAGTGACTTGTTTAAAAAACAGGTTACAGATATAAAAATTTTCAATTCCAACTACGTAAAACAATTTTCTTGCTGGTAAACAACCAAAATAAAAAATAAAAAACTACAGTTGTTACCCAGAGCCCCATAGTTCAAAATTACTGATTTATCTAAAAGCAACTTTTCTCAGTGACAACTTTATGGTTCTTACATACTGGAGTTGTCCTTAAGAACTCTGAGATTTCATTAGCTCAGAAGTCCTGTTCAATTCTAAAATCCCAATTCTATGCTCTGACAGGAACAGAAAAAAATTAACCAACTGAAATGAAAAAATGGAAAATGCATGGAATCAACACAATCTCTCTGTATACTTGTTTCCTAACTTAAAATGCCCTACATAAAATACTGTTAGATAATCCGACGGGAGAAAGCACTTGGGTTTAGGCTCATCTTGCATTGCCTAAAAAAAACACCTGCAAGTTGAATAAGCCAAAGTCCTCCTAGAGTAAGTGTTGTTCAATATAATAATATGTGTGAATAATATTGTTAATGGGGCAGATAGACATGAATGCCTAGAAAAAGATATAAAATTTCTAATTATACCACACCTTTTGACAACAAAGATAGAGTTCCAGCATTCATACACATTGTTTCCATCACAGTAATAACACAGCATCTGACTAAAGGTGAAGATTCATTTTGTCTCAAATGCATTAAGTTTAGGCACTTTTGTACCTCAAACAAGGGCAACATACAATAAAACTTTTAAGGATATGAACACTGTTGTACAAAGATGGTATGTCAAGCTCCATATCCACACAAAAGTCTGAAACGTTCGTTGTCAGCACCTGTGGGACATCTGAGTGATTCAGAGATGTCCCACCACATGAGGTACAGAACTCCAGCCCATGAGATTATATAAGCAGAACATGGAAAAGCAGGGACCACTCTCTCTTTCCCTCAACTGTTTAAAAGGACAGTGGGAGGAATACATACTCTTAAGGAATACATTAAAGAAAGGTACCATAAATATGTGAAGTATTTTTAAATATCAAAATACTTTTAAGTACATCTAAAAGCATCTAACTCACATTAAGTGTGCAATAAATTTATGTATAATAAAGAACTTTGATTTAATCAATGTCAATTTAAAACTGTCAGCTTATCTTCATCTTATTGTCTGTCGCATTAAAGCACCATTAGTTGGTGTTCTTAAGTAAAAGAATTTTTAATTCTGAGCTAAATCATTAAGGAAAACAAGAACTACATTCCTTCAAAAACTGGAGGAGTCAGGGGGTAGCAGTTGAAAATCCATGTATAGGGAATTCTCTGGCGGTCCAGTAGTTAGGACTCCAAGCTTCCACTGCAGGGGGCACAGGTTTGATCCCTCATGCACGGAAAGAGGAAGGAAGGAAGGAAGGAGGGAGGGAGGGAGGGAGGGAGGGAGGGAGGGAGGGAGGGAGGGAGGGAGGAAGAAAATCCATGTATAACTTATAGTTGGTCCTTCCTATTACTGAGTTCCTCCGTATCCGCAGATCCAACTGCCTGCAGATGGTGTAGTACTATTGAAAAAAATCTGGGTATAAGTGGACCAACAATTCAAACCCATGTAGTTCAAGGATCAACTGTATTAGAAAGAACCATGGTTTTCATTAGTATACATGTGTTGACATTACAGAAAAGTCCTGATTATACATTTTGTATGTCCTCATCTCCAAATGTTTACTTAACCAATCGACCTTTCCCCATCAACATCACAAATAAGAACAAAGAAAAAAACTTCAGAAAGGTAAATCTTTTGTGAAAATATGGGGTGATAAAATAAGCACTGCCCATCTAGTTGAAAGATCTAATCCTTGATCCACTATATCTGAATGATCTAATGCCTGAAAAGAGCTTTAAACTCATTACAGAAGTTATAGTCATTCAAGTTACAGTATTTAGGAAACAATTATGGATACTAAATTGCACAGACACACTGAAAAAAGAGAATATATTATTTCTGTTTCAAACAGACCCTGTTAGTTTTAAGGCAGTCAAATAATCTAATTGATAACTGTGGTACTACTATTTTTTTAAAAGGTACTCAGTAAGAGTCAAACATTTCGTGTTTACCCACCGCTCTCCATGAAAACAATATACGCTGAGAAAATTGTAAGCTTCAATTTTTTTCAGTTTCAATTTCTAAATTTGTAAAGCAAGCATATTATATACTTTAAAACAGGACAACACATGGGACTTCCCTGGCAGTCCAGTGGTTAGGACTCCAAGCTGCCAATGCAGGGGGCATGGGTTCAATCCCTGGTGGGGGAACTAAGATCCCACATTCCACCCCCCGCCCCCTCGTGGCCAAAAAATAAAACAAAATAAAATAAAATAAATAAAGAATGTAAAAAAACAGGACAACACAGTTGCTGAACTTAGGTCTGTAATCAAACTGGTTAAGTTCAAATCCTTGCTGTACCAAATACTACTACTACCTGGGTATCTGTCTATGCCTCTGTTTCCTCCTCTACGAATTAGGAATAAAAACACTAGGTTTTCACGAGGATTAAATTAATTAATACATGTTAAAAATTAGTCTGGACATGTGTTGATAATTATAGAATGTAAATGATAGGTACAAAGAGGTTCAATATACTATTATCACTCATAAATTTGAAAGTTTTCATAGTTAACTTTTTAAAAAAGCTTAGCTTACTATTGTGCTAGCATACAATAAGGGCTCAATACATGCTATTTTTATTACCCTGCAGGCTATTTGCCAAGAGTAAAGGAAATAATACATGGAAGTGCCCGGCACCTGCCTCAATTAGTGTTTGTTTCATACAAGTTGTCATCCTCACATCATCCTTCACAATCAGTATGCAATCAGTATGTTCATTATCAATTATTTTTTGGCCCATTTGGGACTTAATATTGAAGCATGAGCTACTATTACTCATGACTCACCTCTGACAGAGATCTGCAAGTTACAATACCAACTGTCAGGAGGCTCCAGAGATACAATTTTCTAGAATGCTAAAATTCACTGATATTTTGTAACTAATTTCAATTTATGGAAAACGACTCGTTATGTTTACCTTAGTGTCTCGCACATTCCAAGACTACCTTAAAACCAACAAACTGCAAGCAATAAACGATAACCCTCAGATAACACGTTCAAGAACAACTCGAGTGAAGACTAAGCATCACAAAATATGGGGGACTAAGAGTAACCAGAGCAGCGGACTGGTCTCACCAGCACACTAGCTGGTAAACTAAGAGAACTGGAGGAGTGGACCTCATGCCCTTACTTAAGCAAACACATCAAAGACATCTACCAACTCATGAACCCCAAGAGTCAAAATTTGTGTTTTACGTCGTACACACAGAGTTAAATCCGTCTTTCTGTTCCTCCAACCCCTTCAATCAATTCTCCATTTAAAGGAAGAGAAAGTGTTAAAGATGGTTGCACACCGAGCATCAGAAACGCAACAACTTCACTTCCCGCCCTGGAACTCTAGAGGGCGCCAGCAATATGCCCTCCTTCCCCCACCCCTCCTCCCGGGTAACGTGAGCAGCTGCAGGAGCCCGTCGTCTGGTTGCTGAGGTTGGTATTGCAGCAGGAGAGATGTCTGCAGCGGTGCAAACAGCAGCGCCCACTCCCAGCTGCCTCACCAGCCATTACCCAGGCTGCGCCCCGGGGGCAGCTGCCACCCAGGGGAAAGCTCCTCCCCCTCAAAACAACGGAGACGCTCGGCCAGACAACCTGACAACGTCCTCTAAGAGCCTCAAATGAGGGGCAAAAGACTCACAATGGGGGTGTTTTCCTCCTCACGTTCTGCCAGGGATGCACCAGGTAGCGATGAAGGCAACTCCCGGTCCTGGGTAAGAGGAAAAATGAAAAATGGGTCAAGAACACCTAACCAGGTGGGAGAACCAAGCCCTTTCCACCAGGAGGAGACAGAGAAGGGAATAAGAGGTCAAGGAGGTTCGGACCTTCGATTATTGCTGCCCAGCCCGTGACCAACAACCCCCTCCTACGTAAAGTAGAGCGAAACGACGTAAAATTTTTATTTGGGACCAAAACCCACGTGAAAGGCAAACCCTGGAGGGAGGAGGCGGAGGGCAGCAGGCCTGCTCCGGGAGGGGGAGGGGGAAGGGCGAGCGCAGCCTCGACGCCAGCGGGGAATCCTATCCCCCGAATCGGCCCACCCAGCGCCGTCCCCATCGCGCCCGCATCCACTCAGGGGCGGGGGGCGGCTCGCGTCAGCGCGGGGCGGAAACCCCCCGCATTTACCCCGAGCTCTTGCCCCGGGCCCGAGACTTGCCCCCCCGCAGTCGGCGACCGGCAGCGCTGCCTCCCCGTCCGCCATTAGAGACCCGGCCAAACAATACGTGCGGAGCCGAGCCGCGCGCGCGCCGGGGCCGGGGCGGCAGAGAAGGGGACCGGCGCGGGGGGCCCGAGCCCTCGCCGGCAAACTTGGGGACCTCGCGCCGCCGCCGAGAGGGTGCGAGCGCGGCCCCGAGCACCCATGGAGGCGCCCCTCCCCCACCCCGCCCCACCCCCACCCCACCCCCGCGACCCCCGCCGCCGGCCCCCGCCCCGGGCGGCCCCGAGCGACCCCCGCCACCGGCGGCCGCCTCACCCGGCCCTCGCGGCCGCGCCCGCACTCCCGCAGCCCGCGGGCCGCCCGCCAAGGCGCCTGGGACATCAGCGGAGCCGCCGGCAGCCCGAGGCCCCGACGCGCTAGCGGCGACGGCGGCCGCGCCGCGGGGCGCTTGTCCCGGGTCGGTGGGAGGCTCCGGGGGCCGCCCTCACCCATCTCCGCCTCCCGGCGCCTCCGCCTCCGCCTCCGCCTCCGGAGGCTGCGCCGCTCCCGGCCACCCCCACTGTCGGCGGCCCTGGGCTGGAGACTCGGCGGGGACAAGCCTCACCCGGTTCTGGCTGCGGCTCCGCGGAACGAACCTCCCCGCCCCCGACCCCCCCCCCCTTCGGCAACACGCGCAACTCCGCTCGGTCCAGTCCCGGCTTTAGCGCTGGTGAGTAGGCGGAGGCTGCGGCCGCGGCGGCGCGGCCCGGCCCGGCAAGCCCCGCCCCCGACGCCCTCACTGGCGGTCGGGGAGGGCGGGCCAGGGGCCTCGGGCACGCCCATTGGCTGCGTCCGCCTTCCTTCAGGACCCCCCTCGAGGGGGTGGTCCGACGCCCTGTCTTTCAGGCGTAGGCCACACCCCCGCACCTCCATTTCCCCCCCTTCCCCGCCCCCACTCCGGCCCGGCCCGTCAGGGTCGGGCCGCTGACTGCCGTGCCCGCCGCACCCGCCTCGGTTCGGCCCCTGGGGGCAGAGAGCTATCGGGGCCGGGCGGCCCGAGGGCCTAAGCCGGACCGCCTGACCCTGCAGCGGCCGCGAGCGACGCCGCCCGAGGAGCGCCACGGCCTCGATGTCCCCCACGCCCTCCCTGTCCAGTGTCTGGGAGCCCCGTGAGGGCCGAGCGGGCAGGGGCTACGGCGACGCGGGCGGGAGCCAGGGGCCGGGAGGCCGGCGGCAGGGGGGCCCGCGCGCTCCGAAGGCTGGAAGCGCTTCCCCTCGCCTCAGCCCCGTGGGGAGGCGTCCCTCGCTCCCGTCATGGCTGCGGGAGGAGACTACGTCCTCCATCTTGTCGGGGCCGCGGGGGGAACTGGGGGCAACGCCGACTCGTCCCGGGAAGCCCGGGCTGGGCCCCGCCGCCGGGACGGCGCCCGCTGCCGGCTCCGCACCTGGCCCCGGCCGGCGCGACGGGCCCGGGCCAGACGCCGCTCCCGCCTCCGCTGGCCAAGATGGAGGCGGCTGCGGGTCCCCGAGCTGGGCGCCCGCCTGTCGGAAGGTCTGGGCCGTCCCCGGCGGGGCCGCCGCGTCCCAGCCCCTGGGCCTCTGCCCTCGTTGGCCCCGAGGCGGACGGCCCGTCCCTGTGGCGGGAGGGAACGCAGGTGCCGGCCGGGCTGGGCCCGGTCGGGCCGGGCGAGTTGCGACCAAGGAGCCACCTGGGCGGCAGGACTCGGCTTTTGTTCGCCGTCTACACCTATGTCCCGGGCGCACGTCACGGGCTGTGCGGGTCCCGAGGTTCCACGTAGGAGGCGAGCGGGGAGGCCGCCCTGGCGGCCGTCGGTGGGACTGCAGCCGACGATGTTGGGGAGTAAATGGATAAAGTGGACCCAGATTTCAGGATTGCCTACTCGTAAATAGACGGGTGTTGTTACACTTTAAAGTTCAACACGATGGTGAACAGCATTAACTTTTTTTTTTAACATCTTTATTGTAGTATAATGCTTAACACTGGTGTGTTGGTTTCTGCTGTATAACAAAGTGAATCAGCTATATGCATACATTTATGCCCATAACCCCTCCCTCTTGCGTCTCCCTCCCACCCTCCTTATCCCACCCCTCTAGGTGGTCGCAAAGCACCGAGCTGATCTCCCTGTGCTATGCAGCAGCTTCCCACCACAATGTTCCATCGCAGCACTCTTTACAGTTGCCAGGACATAGAAGCAACCTAAGTGTCCATCGACAGATGAATGGTTAAAGAAGATGTGGCACATATATGCAATGGACTATTACTCAGCCATAAAAAGAAACGAAATTGAGCTATTTGTAGCGAGGTGGATGGACCTAGAGCCTGTCATACAGAGTGAAGTAAGTCAACATGAACTTTTTAATGAAGTTATCCATGAAGTTCTCAGTAAAGACTGACTTTATAGAGATGCCACTTAGCATAGTCTAGTAGAAAGTGAGATTCATTATGAATAAAACAATCAAGTAGTCCTCACGCCTATGGCTAAATGCAATAAATATACTGCTCTTTATTTAAATTGGAGGATGTCCAATATGTATTTAAAACCACTTTCTCAAATGGCATCGTTTATTTTTCTGCATTTTATTTCTTAATTATAAATTTTTTCAATTTTTGATAAAACAAAATATCCTTGTAAGACTCTGTGTATTACACAGTACTGTTCTACATTGACATTCTCGATGTCAGTATCTTCACAACAGAAATGTCCCCTGTTACCAAATGCAGGGCAACACTGTAATCACTCCGTGAAAACTTACAGTACCATCCCTTTTCTGTCACCATGTACTGTTGCAGTAACTTCTCTTCATTGACTTTATAGTTAGTTAGAAGGCTTAAGTAGAGGTACTTCCAAATAAGCTCTGTCATAGACTTCAGCGATAGATTGGATTGCTGCCTGCTGTTCAATTTAAGGAAGCTCTATACTGCTACTAATTATGAAATTATTGATGTTTTATAATTAATTAACAAGACTAATAATTACTGTAGTATATATTAGTCACATTTTGTATTCATTCAAATCCATTTGTGCATGAAAATGTTCACTGGGTTACCTACATGATATCAGGGAGAATTTTAGTTGAGAGTTGAAAGCTGGGGAAAAAAGAAGTTTTGGGTCATAATTTAAAGAAAAACTACACTTAATTATATAGAAAAGTACTTATAAAAATAATTATTTGAATGTTCACAACAGAACTATTCATAACTTCCAAAAGGTAGAAACAACCCAAATGTCCATTAACTGATGAATGCATAAACAAAATCTGGTAGATCCATACAATGGAATATTATTCAGCAATAACAAGGCATGAAGTTATGACACAGGCTGCCACATGGGTGAACCTTGAAGACATGATGCTAAAGGAAGTAAGCCAGACACAAAACACCATACACTGTATGATTCCATTTACGTGAATTATCCAGATGAGGCAAATTTATAGAAATAGGAAGTAGAATATTAGTTCCCTAGGCCTAGGGAGGTGAGGAGTTATAGCTAAAGTGTATGGAGTGTCTTTTTGGAGCAAATTGATTGTAATGACGATTGGACAACTCTGAATATATTAAAAACTATGGAATTGTTCACTTTAAGTGGATGAATTGTATGGTACGGAATTATAACTTGATAAGTCTGTTACTAAAATTGTGTGTGTGTATGTGTGTGTGTGGAGTTATTCTGTACTAATCACAAAAGCATACTAAACTTTGCAGGAAGGCAACATGAAGACTTGAGCAGAGGACTTGCATTTCAAATACTTGTTTGGCCACTCAAACCCTTGAGCAAGTTATCTTCTAAGGCTCAGTTTAGCCATTTATAATATATAGTAATGCAGTGTTGTAAGGACCAAATAACTCCTAGGAAAGCAATATACAAATATTAGAAGTTGCTAAGAGAGTAGATCTTAAAAGTTCTCATCACAGGACTTCCCTGGTGGTCCAGTGGCTAAGACTCCATGATCCCAAGGCAGGGGGCCCAGGTTCGATCCCTGGTCAGGGAAATATGGCCCACATGCCACAACTAAGAACTCGCATGCCATAACGAAAGGTCCCGCATGCCACAATGAAGACCCGGAGCAGCCAAATTAATAAATAAATATTTTTTTTAATTAAAAAATTCCTCATCAGAAGAAAAAAAATTGTAACTGTGTGGTCATAATGTTAGCTAGAGTTACTTTGGTGATCATGTCACAATGTATACATATATCAAGTCATTATGTTTTACGCTTGAAATTAATATAATATTATATGTCAATTATACCTCAATACAAATAAGGGTTAGGTACAATTGTATTTTTGGAAACCAAGAGCTCACCAGTAATTGAGATGCAATATAACAACTTAGGAGGCAGGCTGCCCAAGTTTGAACTTGCTTTACCCACAACGATCTGGGTGATTTTAGGCATATGTTAATTTTTTTAAAATAAATTTATTTATTTATTTGGCTGCATTGGGTCTTTGTTGCTGCACGCAGACTTTCTCTAGTTGCGGCGAGTGGAGGCTACTCTTCGTTGTGGCGCACGGGCTTCTCATTGCTGTGGCTTCTCATTGTGGAGCATGGGCTCTAGGTGAACGGGCTCAGTAGTTGTGGCTTGTGGGCTCTAGAACACAGGCTCAGTAGTTGTGGCGCACGGTCTTAGTTGCTCCATGGCGTGTGGGATCCTCCCAGACCAAGGCTCGAACCCATGTCCCCTGCATTGGCAGGTGGATTCTTAACCACTGTGCCACCAGGGAAGCCCTGGCATATGTTAATTTTTTGAAGAACCTCCATGCTGTTTTCCATAGTGACTACACCAGTTTACATTCCCACCAACAGCGTGCAAGTGTTCCCTTTTCTCCACGTGATTGGTAGCCATTCTGGCAGGTGTGAAGTGATATCACATTGTGATGTTGATTTGCATTTCTCTAGTGATTAGCAATGTTAAGCATCTTTTTGTGTGCCTGTTGGCCAACTGTAAGTCTTCTTTGGAAAAATGTCTATTCAGATCTTCTGCCCACTTTTTTTAAATTAATTTTTATTGGAGTACAGTTCATTCACAATGTTGCATCAGTTTCTGCTGTACAGCAAAGTAAATCAGTTATACATATTCATATATGCATTCTTTTTTAGATTCTTTTCCCATTTAGGTCATTACAGAGTGTTGAGTAGAGTTCCCTGTGCTATACAGTAGGTCCCTATTAGTTACCTATTTTCTATATAGTAGGGTGTATATGTCAATCCCAATCTCCCAATTTATCACTCCCCCACTTTTCTGCTCACTTTTTTTTTTATCAGGTTGTTTGTTTTTTTTAATATTGAGCTGTATGAGCTGTCTATATATTTTGGATAATAACCCCTTATCAGTCATATCATATGCAAATATTTTCTCCCATTCAGTAGGTTTTTCATTTTGTTGATGGTTTCCTTTGCTGTGCAAAAGCTTTTAAGTTTAATTAGGTCCCATTGTTTGTATTTGCTTTTGTTTCCTTTGCCTTAGGAGACAGACTCAAAAGACTATTGCTACCATTTATGTCAAAGACTTTCCTGACCATGTTTTTTACAGGAGTTTTATGGTTTCTAGTCTTACAGTTAGGTCTTTAATCCATTTTGAGTTCATTTTTTTACATAGTGTGAGAAAATGTTTCAATTTCATTTTTTTTTTTTTTTTGTGATACGCGGGCCTCTCACTGTTGTGGCCTCTCCCATTGCGGAGCACAGGATCCAGACGCGCAGGCTCAGCGGCCATGGCTCACGGGCCCAGATGCTCCACGGCATGTGGGATCTTCCCGGACCAGGGCACGAACCCGTGTCCCCTGCATCAGCAGGTGGACTCTCAACCACTGCACCAACAGGGAAGCCCTCAATTTCATTCTTTTACATGTAACTGTCCAGTTTTCCCAGCAACAGTTATTGAACAGACTGTCTTTTCTCTATTGTTTATTCCTGTCTCTTTGTCATAGATTAATTGTTCATAAGTGTGTGGGTTTATTTCTGAGCTCTCTATTATGTTCCATTGATCGTTGCATCTGTTTTTGTGCCAGCACCATACTGTTTTGATTACTGTAGCTTTGTAGTATAGTCTGAAGTAAGGAAGCGTAATTCCTCCAGCTCTGTTCTTCTTTCTCAAGATTGTTTTGATTGTTTTCTTAACTTCTCTTCCTGATAGTTCATTGTTAGTGTATAGAAATGCAACAGATTTCTATATATTAATTTTGTATCCTGCAACTTTACCAAATTCATTTGATGAGCTCTCCCAGTTTTCTGGTGGCATCTTTAGGATTTTCTATGTACAGTATCATGTCATCTGCAAACAGTGACAGTTCTACTTCTTCCTTTCCAATTTGTATTCCTTTTATCTCTTTTTCTTGTCTGATTGCTGTGGCTAGGGGTTATGAAATTTTTTGATCATGACAATCACTAGGATATATATTATACATGGAGACATAGTGCAAACCCACCTTCATACATAATTACATATCTGAATCAAAAGTTTCATAGAATTGTTTCATTTACTATCTTAGATGGATTTTAATATTTTCTATTCTAATCTATTTAGATCTAGTCTATACTGTTTTTTGTTTTGTTTTTTGTTTACTTGTTTGTTTTTTAATGAACAGTGGTTCCAGCCCACCAAATTGACTACATGGCTTACAAACTGTGGTTTGAAAAACATTATTCTAGAGAAAGCAAATCATGGATAAATTCAGATTCTAAAACAGAAGTGAAAACACAAGATGATACTGAATACTGAGAGTAGTCTGGAATGAACTATAGGTTGAAAAACTCATTTTTTAAAACAGAGAGATTTAAGTTGCCATTCTTCCTAATATATGAAATACTTATTCCTTCCTAAAAAACTGCATTACATTTGATGAGACTGAAATGCAGCTGATGAGCAAGTCTCTGGACAAGCATTGTAATGATCTGGAAGAGAACGCAGAACTGACATCGATGTGACTCCACCATTCATCAGCTCTGTGACCCTGGACCTTCTGGAGCCTCAGTTTCTCCTTCAATAAAATAAGGGAATTGTGCATAATATGCTCTTGAAGTAAAGTCCACTTTTATCTTCACAGCCTTCTCATGCCTCAGGATCCCAGTGTCTCCTCCAGCCCCTCTCACTATCCTAACTTATTATGAAGGTTGCCTTCCTCTCAGTTCCTGTGGCTTTTTTATTATTAAATAATCCAATGTTTACCACTATATATGTGTGTGTATATATATATATATATATATATATACACACACACACGTGTGTGTGTGTGTGTGTGTGTGTGTATATATATATATATATGTATATTCTTTTTTTTTTTTTTTTTTTTTGGCCACACCATGCTGCTTGCAGGATCTTTGTTTCCCAACCAGAGATCGAACCTACACCCTCTGCATCGGATGCACAAAGTCTTAACCACTGGACTGCCAAGGAAGTCCCATACCACTATGTTCTTAACTATATTCTTCGCTCCACCTTACCTGTTTCACACTTGAGTACAAGGACCCACCATGTTTCTCATTTTATCTCGCAGGCAGCATTGCCCACCCAAGTGCCTTCTGAGCTTTAGAGGTCCTGACTGCAACCAGAAGCAAATTTTTACAAAGAAAATTATATCCAGTGATTATGGAGGTTCTCTCCAGTAATTAAATTCTATGGTTTTTATAAAATCATAAGCTGAAAATAATGATTTAAAGCTTAATTTTTGCCCATTTAAGTGTTCCTTATATTATCAACTTTTTTTTTTGAGTTTCTGTACTAGGTAGCTATTATTCTCTAAGAGATTAAAACCTAAAATTAAGCAAGTCTAACAGTTTTGAATTTAGCATACTTTTTAAAATATTTTTCCTACTTCCATAGTTAATAAATTCACAGTCAGTGACAAAAGCAAAACACAAACAATAACAACAACAAAACTTGGAAAACCTGTGCAAAAAGTGCAAAAGAAAAAGAAAATTACCTGTAATTCTTTACCCAAGGATGGCTATTGGTAACATTTTTTTTCAACAGACCTTTTTTTTTTTTTAGCAGTTTTAGGTTCACAGCAAAATTGAGCAGAAAGTACAGAGTTCCCATGTACCCACTGCCCCTACACATGCACAGCCCACCCCACTATCAACAATGTCTACAAAAGTGGTGCATTTGTTGTGTCAATGTGGATGAACCCACATTGACACAACGTACTTACTCCAAGTCCATAGGTTACACTAGGGTTCACTCTCGATGTTGTACATTCTGTGAGTTTTAACAAACACATGATAGCATGTACCCAACATTATACCATCATAAGAATGGTTTCCTGCCCTAAAAATCCTCTGTGTTCCACCTATGGAACTCCATCCCCGTAACTTGTGCCAATCCCTGACCTTTAGTGAAAAGGTCTATAGTTTTATATTTTCCAAAATGTCTTATACTTGGAATCATACTATGATTCCAAAGGCTGGGTAAACAGCCTTTTCAGATTGACTTTCTCCACTAAGCAGTAAGCATTTAACATTCCTTCATGGCTTTTTTGGCTTGACAGCTCACTTCTTTTTAGCGCTGAGTAATATTCCATTGTCTGGATGCACCACAGTTTATTTATCCATTCACCCACAGAAGGGCATCTTGGTTGCTTCCAAGTTTTTGGCAGTTATGAATAAAGCTCCTGTAAACATCCATGTTCAGGTTTTTGTATGGACATATTTACAACTCATTTGGATAAATACCATGGATCAAAGTGAACTTTTGCATTTCCACCGGTAATGATGAGAGTTCCTGGTGTCTACATCTTCATCAGCATTCGGTGCTGTCAGTGTTTTGCAGTCTCACCACTTAATAGGTGTGTAGTGGTCTCTCCTTGCTATTTTATATTGTTAACATTTTGATGTATCAATATTTTTCCACAGAATGTTTTCAAATATTTATATCACCGATAAAAAATATATCTTATTAGAAGTGAAAAGAGATCCAGTAAAAAACTGGTGATATCTAGAAGAATAAAATCATCATTGAGGACTTCCCTAGTAGCGCAGTGGTTAAGAATCCGCCTGCCAGTGCAGGCGACACAGGTTCGAGCCCTGGTCCGGGAAGATCCCACATGCTGCGGAGCAACTAAGCCCGTGCGCCACAACTACTGAGCCTGTGCCCTAGAGCCCGTGAGCCACAACTACTAAACCGGCACGCCACAACTATTGAGCCTGCTCTCTAGAGCCCATGAGCCACAACTACTGAACCCACGTGCCACAACTACTGAAGCCTACATGCCTAGAGCCCATGCTCTGCAACAAGAGAAGCCACCACAATGAGAAGCCCCTGCACCACAACTACAGAAAGCCTGCAAGCAGCAATGAAGACCCAAGGCAGCCAAAAATAAAAATAAATGAAGAAAAAAAACCTGTTTAAAAAAAATCGTCATTGAGAATAGAATCGTCATCTCTGTTTTGTTGTTGTCAGATTAGTAAAAAGATTTTAAGATGAGATGCATACGGTGGAGACTAATACGTAGCTACAGAAGACTTGCGCTTTGGCTTCCCTCTACCCCTAAAACAGAAATCATGTCCAAGGATCTATCCATGGAAAAGTGGGACCCAGAATGACTGCATACTCATGACAGGTAGCGAAATTTTTTAAAAAAGAAGAAGACATGCTTATTTTTTATGTGTGATGTGATATAGAACGGTTTGTGGGAAATACTTTTGAGACACCATATCTATGTCGATAAGAAACTAATTTTGAATTCAATTGTCATTTTTCAAATGTAATAAATAAGAATTGTAATCAGGGTTAGAGTCATCAAGCATGATAAGACAGAAAAGTTTTATCAGCTAATGCTTTAGTGGTACTGTATAGCACAGGAACTATATTCAATATCTTGTGATAAACCATAATGGAAAAGAATATGAAAAAGAATATATATATGTGTAACTGAGTCACTTTGCTGTACAGCAGAAATTAACACAACATTGTAAATCAACACTACTTGAATAAAATGAAAAAAAAAAAACCCTAACGCTTAGTGGTAGTAACAAAGATTAGTCATGTTATTAGCATTGTGTGGAACTTTTAAGATTTTTAAAAATTAATTAATTTATTTATTATTTGGTTGCACCGTGTCTTAGTTGCCGCACGCGGGCTCCTTAGTTGTGGTATGAGAACTCTCAGTTGCAACATGTGTGTGGGATCTAGTTCCCTGACCAGGGATTGAATCTGGTCCCCCTGCATTGGGAGTGTGGACTCTTCTTATCCACTGAGCCACGAGGGAAGTCCCTCAGATCTTTGATGTTCATTCATTCCACAAATGTTAACTGAGTTATGCCAGATACTATGATAAGAGTTCAAGGGATAGAACAGTGAATAAGACAGATATAATCCCTAGCCTCATAGAGAGTATAGTCTACACTCGATTAGAAAGATCTGACAAACACTAAAATGAATGAAAATGAATATGAATAAAATAATTACAGTTGAGTGCTAGGAAGGAATTAAACAGAGCTTCTTAACAGGGAATATCAGTGGAGACCTGTGCTACTGATCGTGGGAGACCTTTCTGAGCAAGTAACATTTAAATTGAGATCTGCCCTAGGAGCAGCCATTAGAATAACAAGGGGAATATTGTTCTAGACTGCCGGCAAAGCAAGAATTAAACCCATCCTAAGAAGTGGAGATGAACAGGGTGGAGCGTAGCGGACCAAGGGAAGCAGTGACACCTCCTGAGCAGGCAGTGCCCAGTAAGAGCAGTTCAAGGAGGGTTTTGTAGGCCGTGCTGAGGAGTCTGAATTTTCTTTTCGTGCCTGGAGAAGCCATAAAGAGGATTTTTAAGTGAAAAAGTGATACAGTATGATGTGAATGTTAAGCAGATAACCCTGGCCACTTTGTGGAGGATGGCTCGAGGGCAGCAAGAGCAGAATTTGGGAAGCTGATTTGTGGTCTGGGCAAGAATTGATGCTGCTGGCCTCAGCAGGGAGGTAGAGCAGTCAGTAGGTTGCACTGAGACAGAAGGGTGCGGGGTACAAATGCACACTGAAAGTCACTTCTGAGACTTAGGAGGGACTTCCCTGGCGGTCCAGTGGTTAGGACTCCAGGCTGCCACTGTTGATCCTACAAGCCGCGCTGTGTGGCCAACAAAATTTAAAAAAAAAAAAAAAAAAAACTTAGAAGCTAGTTTAAAGTTTAGACGCAAAGACTTTCTGATATTAAAGTGTTAGCAAATCTGATCAATTTTGTTCAAGAGGGCTTCCCTGGTGGCGCAGTGGTTGAGAGTCCGCCTGCCGATGCAGGGGACACGGGTTCGTGCCCCGGTCCAGGAAGATCCCACATGCCGCGGAGCGGCTGGGCCCGTGAGCCATGGCCGCTGAGCCTGCGCGTCCGGAGCCTGTGCTCCGCGATGGGAGAGGCCACAACAGCGAGAGGCCCGCGTACCATAAAAAAAAAAAAAAAATTTTGTTCAAGAAAAGATGAGAAGATTCACACACACAAAAATCTATCTATCAAGAAGAGCAGCTGATAGGAGAACAAGAAAGTAATCCTAATTTGAATTGACTGGATTTTGGAAAGAAATATAGTCCAAACTTTTGTAAGTAAAACGTTATTGAGCGATCTACTTATGAGTGCTTTTTACTTTCTTTTTCCACAAACTTGGAAAAACAGCTGTTAGGAATACATTAATGCTTCTGAATACAAATAAATGACTGTTATTTGTAACTAATTTCAAAGCTGTCCAAGTTCTGTTTTTCCAATTTAATTATTTTCATATAATACCATAATAGTTCTTTATAATATTAGAAGTAATCTTGAAGCGTTTTTTCTTTCATTTTGTTCTTGTTTTATGTGTTTTTCAGTTAACCGAGCTGCCCTGGAGTCGCCCAGTTGCCCAGGTATCTATCTAACTATCTATCTATCTATCTATCTATCGTCGCCCAGCTGCCCAGGTGTCCCGGAAAAAGACCTGGGCCGGCGGGACCTGACGGGCGTGGCGCAGGTCTTTGGGTGGCCAGTGGGGCAGGGCTCCCAGTCCCACCCTAGGACACACGGGCCCCCGCCTGCAAGGCGCAGCCCCCGCCGCAGGCCCCGCCGGACGTCCCCCCGCCGGCTGAGGAGGGGGCCGAGGGGCAGCCAGCAGACGCGATGTGAGAAGCGCGAGGCAGGCTGCGCAGCCCGAGGGCAGAGCGGCGGCCGCCGTGCAGGTGCGGGAGCGCGAAGCCGCGGACGAGGCCGGCCCCGGGGAGCTCGCATCCCGCAGCCTGCTTCCCGGGCGCGGACCGGCTGCAGCAGCGGGGCCCGAGGTGACTGTGCAGCCTCGGCCCGTTTCGGAAACGTGCCGGTGGAGGGCGGGAGGCCGGGCTCGGGAGAGGGGCCTCCGGCTCTAGAGACCCTCGGCCGGCGCGCGCCGCGGGGCGGGAGCCCCTCTGGGGAGGCCCGGGGTCCGGGCCGCGGCCGGGAAGAGAGGCGGGGGCCGGCCGGGGGCGGGGTTGGGGGGAACGAGCTCCGCGGGGGCCGGTGGGGGGCCGGCCGGTGGGCGGTGGCTGCAGAGCCTCCTGGTGCCCGGGCCGGGGGCCGACCCGCGGTGAGCGGCTGGATATCAGGTGAGGACGATGGACGGTACCATCCCCCGACCTCGGCCTGCTTGTTGAGCCCTCGATCCTCTCCCTCACGCCCCCTGCCCGGCGCTAGGTCATTGCCCACCCAGTCCTGCCCCCGGAGCTGCGGCCCCCGGGCCCGCTGCGCTGGGAGCGACGTCAGGACGGTCTTCTGGGTCCGCCTTCCCGCAGGAGGGTAGAGAGTAGAAGGCCTTTCCGCGGCTCCAGGATCCGTCCAGGCGGTCCGGGGGTTGGCCGTCCTCTGGAGCCGGGGCGGAGGTGTGGGCAGAGTTCTGCTGTTCAGCCCAGGGACGTAACGAAGCGCTAGAAACTTCGTCTCATACCGAAAGACTTCGTTCAGGATCAGCCTGCAGGCCCGAGTGATACGTCTCGCCGCCCCTTTTCACAGGGATCACCGGGAGGAATGATCCTCCTCCTGGGTGTCTCGCAGGCCTCCCACGCCACCCATGGTGGACCACAGGACCCTTTGTCCCGTGCTGACACCTGTCCCTTCTTCCCTGCTTGGTGGCCACGGTGGATCCCCTCTGCCCTGGATGCTGTGAGTTTAATGCTGGCCGGGGAAGCAGAGGACGTGAGGGAAAGAAGCAGGCTCCTGGGGTCAGCTTTCTTGCTCTGCATCGTCCTGGTCTTAGTGGCCTGAACAGCACCCCATCTGTGAGAGCTCGAGGCACCTACAGAGCCGCGGGCCCCATCCCCTGGCCACTGGGTCGTGTGCTGCGTGGTCCTTGGCGCCATCTTCCCTGTGGCCAAGCATCTTCTCTGACCACAACAACATGAAGCTGGAAGTCAGCCACAGAAAAAGAAATGGGGAAAAAATCATTACATGGAGACTAAACAACATGCGACTAAAAAAACCCAGTGGATCAACGAGGAAATCAAAAAGAGAATTAAAAAATACCTTAAGTAAGAATTTCTATAAAATTCTACTTTTTATACATTATTAATTGAAGTGCATAGTACCTTGTGTCAGTTTAATCAAAGTTAGCAATGTAATTCATATTTCATTGATTAAAAAATGTCTAACACTTAGCTTTATGGGCCTAGAAATTTTTCAATGAAAACTTATTTACATATTTTTGTTGCAGAGCAATATCATAGGATGATTGCCAGCAGACTTTTAAGAACAAATATATATTACACTAGGATAAAATTCTATGGGGGGAGTAGAAAGGAAATGAAGTTCAAGCGAGAAGAACGAATCATGTAAAATTTCCTACTACTGAAGAATTTCTTCTTCATGTACTTTTTAAATTTTTATTTATTTATTTATTTTGGTTGCGTTGGGTCTCCATTGCTGTGCGCGGGCTTGCTCTAGTTGCGGCGAGCAGGGGCTACTCTTCATTGTGGTGCGTGGGCTTCTCATTGCGGTGGCTTCTCTTGTTGCGGAGCATGGGCTCTAGAACACGCAAGCCTCAGTAGTTGTGGCATGCACACTCAGTAGTTGTGGCTCACGGACTCTAGGGAGCACGGGCTTCAGTAGTTGTAGCTCACGGGCTTAGCAGCTCCACGGCATGTGGGATCTTCCTGGACCAGGGCTCGAACCCGCGTCCCCTGCATTGGCAGGTGGATTCTTAACCACTGCACCACCAGGGAAGCCTGACAATACAGTATTTAGATGCCATTGAACACATTAATAAAAGTGATTTAAGATTTGTATTTTTAATGGACATATTTGCACTACACAGAAATTATGTTAGATGTCACGTTATATGTGTAAAAGGTTTTATAGTTCATCAAAATCTTTCTAGAAAGTATGTGAGCAAAAGTTTAAAGACTGTTGTTTGAAGGTCCAGCTGAAACATTACTTCCTCTGTCGAGTTTCCCTTACCCTTTTCCCCTCCTCTTCCGCAGAACTTTGCTACAGCGAAGAAAATACTGTAACGTAGGTGGAAATATTTGTTGTCTACAGGTCTTCTCCCTGTTCTCTTGGGGGGCAGGAATGATAGGTTATTTATCTTTGTATTCCCATGCGCGTTGTAACTATAGATGCAGAACATATACTTACTAATTTATTTCTATTATATAGTTCATAAAAATTTTCCTAATATAGGGCGTGTCCTAGAGTTTAAAGTGGGAATAGGTTATAGCGTGTCTCTGGGGAAATATGCATTGTAATCCCCAAATGCACTGACAAAATGTCTGGTTCTACCTAGAGAAACTGAATTGAAACAAAGTAAATGGCCCCAAGCCATTTGCAATATAGTCCAGTGGGCCTCTCTTACAGAAACATCGGGAAAGCTAAGTGAAGATGTAAGAGTTATTTGGAACTAATTGGCTTAAGAAACAAAATCTTTTGTTGTTTTCAGAAAAAACTCTGGAGGCCAGTTAGTATTGCAAGTGGGGAATGGGGAGGAAGCTGGTGTGGTAGTGACCAGTGTGTAATGTAGTAAATATCAGATCGTGTAATAATCAGACGGTTGGAGAAAACTTAATGACTTTGTTTAAATAAACTAAGGGGACACGTTTGCTTTGAATCGCTTCCAAATTCTGAGTAGGTTAATAATTTTCTTCTCTCCTTCACTACGTGGAAGAAAAAAGCTGCTTAACCATGGTGGCACCCGATTTTGGCTTACCATAAGGATGAACACTTTTTTTTTTTTTTGAGCACGAAGCATGTGGGATCCACCAGGAATCGAACCCGCGTCCCCTGCATTGGAAGTGTGGAGTCTTAACCACTCGACCGCCAGGGAGGTCCCAAGGATGAACCCTATTTCACTTCTTTCTTTTACTTCTTTCTTTTCCTTCCTCCTCTTTTTTCTTTCTTTCCTTTAAAATTAGGTAAATTAGACATTAAGACATCAGTCGGAACCCTCTTCACAAATCTTTCAAGTCCAAATTATTAATAGAATAATATTCTGTATTTGATTCTATGCTTACACAGGTATGTTTACATAAACATTTATACTCTTAAAATATAAAATGGAATCGTATCATTTATCACTCTCACATTGGCTTTTTTAGTTAATGATATGGTACAGACATGTTCCAGATCAGTACAAATAGGTCCACCTAATCCTTTTTTTATATATATAAATTTATTTATTTATCTATTTATTTTTGGCTACATTGGGTCTTTGTACGTGCTTTTCTCTCTAGTTGCAGCAGGGGCTACTTTTCGTTGCAGTGCTTGGGCTTCTCATTGTGGTGGCTTCTCTTGTTGCAGAGCACGGGCTCTAGGCGCACGGCCTCAGTAGTTGTGGCTCACGGGCTTTGTTGCTCCGCGGCATGTGGGATCCTCCTGGACCAGGGCTCGAACCCGTGTCCCCTGCACTGGCAGGCAAGTTCTTAAACACTGCGCCACCAGGGAAGCCCCCCTAATCCTTTTTAATTGCTGCTTAGTAGTCTACAGTATTGCTATGTGGTACTGCCTTGGTTCCCTTATTTATAATTGTTAAAGGAAAAAACCATAGGCCCAAAATGGCATCACTTGTGCTAAAGCCAAGATTTAACACCTAATCTAATTACAGTTTCAACCTTCCCCAGAAATGTAATCTTAACCAACCAGTTTGGAATTTTCTGGTTGGCACCAATGAAATAATACCATCCTCACCCCCGCCCCTCCCCCCGCCCCCAACCAAGAGGAAGGAGAGGCAGTCTGCATGACAAAACCCTTGCCCAGTCCTTTATCCCAAAAAGTGATGTCCTGGCCCCAAATAACCCTTTCTTTTCTTTTGCTAATGACTTACTTGCCCCACCCTCCAGCTTATAAAAACCTTCCATTCTGTACAGCTCTGCGGAGGGCCCTTCCATCTGCTAGAAGGGATGCTGCCTGCTTCATGAATCTTTGAATAAAGCCAATTAGCTCTCCAAACTTAGGTGAATTTTGTTTTAAACACAAGTTAGGTGTGATGATAGTACTGTCCACATGGGGTTGTAATGAGAGTTGGAAGCTTTGATATACGTGAAGAACTTAGGAGAGGCACACGGGATATGAACTGCCTAAGTTTGGGAGAAATACCCTGTAGTTCCACCTCCTTCTTCATGGCTAATAGTAGATATTCTGCAATAAGTATATTCCCTAATTTGTAATTATTTATATATTAATTACTGCTTAGGGTATTTTCAATTTTTTTACAATCACAAATTTCGCTGCAGTAGGCATCCTGAAACAAAAATCTTACAATTTTTAACTTCTTACAATTTTCTGCTTCTTAAATAACAATAAAAACTGTTAAAAACCAATGCTGATGAAGTATGAGAAAAAGAGTTAATCTCAAGTACTAAAAGTTGGAATACAAACTGGTAGATGAATACAAATATCTGTTAGAGGTAAAATTTGCATATACTATGATCTCATACTTTTTTTTAATTTTTTTTGAAAATTAAAAAAAATATGGAACGCTTCACAAATTTGCATGTCATCCTTGCACAGGAGCCATGCTAATCGTCTCTGTACCGTTCCAATTTTAGTACATGTGCTGCTGAAATGAGCAATGATCTCTCATTCTAACTTTAGGACTCTAATCTACAGAAACAGATATAGACTAATTTTCAAAAATTCAGATAGGTATTAGATTTTATGTACTAAATCAAATATTTATGAGAAAACTTTTTAAAGCTAATCCAAATGCATTTTTTCTTTTGTCAAAGCGGAATATTAACTTGGGTCATGTGGACAAAAAAATGTCCTATCAGTAAACAAAAGACGTTGTGGTCATAAAGCCCTCAGGGATGGCATCCCAACTCCCATCCCAAGGTGTGCCCTGAGGGGATTCAGGAGGGAGAAAACAGGATACTGGCCCTGGATAGTTAAGATGCATGTCAAAAGAATGGTTTCAGGGACGACTTCCCTGGTGATCCGGTGGGTAAGACCCCGAGCTGCCAATGCAAGGAGCCAGGTTGCATCCCTGGTTGGGGAACTACGCCACAACTAAGAGTACGCATGCTGCAACCAAGACCCGGTGCGGCCAAAATAAATAAATTAATTTATTAATTAAAACAATGGTTTCAGAGACTTAAAAGAATTAAAACCATTAAAAGAATGGTTTCCAGACTTCCCTGGTGGGCCAGTGGTTAGGACTCCGGGCTTCTACTGCTGGGGGCGAGGGTTTGATCACTGGCTGGGGAACTAAGATCCTATATGCTGCTCAGACAAAAAAAAAAAAAAACCTTTTCTAGTACATCTGAGAAATTATAGCAATTAGTAGATTCTAGGAAAGAAACTGTAAACCTCTTACTTGACTGACTACTCATCAATGCTTTTTAAGTTCTTTCTCATCTTTTGAAAAAATTGCATGCCTTTTCTTCACTTAGAAAATCGCTTATCTGCAAAAATTAGCCTCTAACTAGTACAATCCATGATTAAATGAGCAGACAAGAATAAAATATTATATCTACCAAAACCACTAAATGTTCTAAGATCCGTGTGATGAGGTTATTTTATGGGAAAAATTACATATGATACAATCTGTTAATTCTGGAAAAGTCTGAAACACACCATCTTCGTGATAAAGTTTACTCTTTAGAAAATAACATTACAGAGAAGTTCTTCTATGTTATATCCTTTACACGTTGGACTTTGAGAATTAATTAAAAGGCGTAGAAGAGACACAGATTTTCAAAAACTTTATTGTTGCTAGCTAGAGAAGCCCTCATTCCATCCAATAAGTACAAATCATCCTTAAATGATTTGTACTTGTTAGATTTCCTTAGAATTTCCTTAGAATTTTAAAGACTCTCTTGAAGCCCTCCTCATAATGTTTTTTGATTAGTGACATAGAAGCTGAAAAGGGTTACAGAGAGGTTAAAACCCTTGCTGTTCACATAGCTAATTGGTGTTTGCTAATAGTCATTTTTTATTTCAATGAAAAGGAACTCTAGAACAAACCGTCTAGACTTGTATACTATTTGATAACCCTTCCTAGGTCGTTCCTCTGTATCCTACATTAGGAAAATTGCAGCAGTTTACTGAGCAGCGACTCTGGCCCAGAGAATTGATGAGGAAAACCTCACTCTAGCAGCCATTATTTATGGCTGGGCTGGAAGCAGCGTGACTTTGGTCCCAGGGGTAAGAAACTTGATGTAGAAGGGATTTCACTTGACAGCTGAGGTGTCATTCCCTCCTCTGAGATGCTCTCTAACTACTGTGGGGAGATACTACAACCCCTGAGGAAATGAAGTAAGCTAGCATCTTGTTAACCAGGAGTGTCTCAAAATGGACAAAAATATTTTTCGTTGCAGAGATCAGCATTTGGGTGATCAGAAATTGACTGCAGTTGAACTTGCTGCTTTCTTGATGCAAAGGAGCTAGAAAAAGACAATAAATCATACCTGCGTTTCTGTTAAGATGGGGAATTAGCACAGGATGCTGGCTTCCCTCACCACTAAAATCAATTTTGGAAGAATTTTGTCATAAAAATTTTGTTAAAATATTACTGGGGTGGTCTTGGCACCCCTGTAAGTCACTTGACAGCACTGGGGAGGACTTACTTCTGGGCTATGTATTCCACAGTTTATAGGTCTGTCTTTAAGCCAGTACCACCATACCTTTAATTACTATAGTTTAGAGTAAGTTTTGAAATTAGGAGCTGTGAGTCCTCCAGCTTTCTTCTTTTTCAAGATGACTTTGGCTTTGGGGTCCCTGGAGAGTCCATATGAATTTCAGGATGGATTTTCTTTTTCTTTTCCTTTCTTTCTTTCTTTTTTTCTTTTTTTTGGCCGCGTGGCATGCAGGATCTTAGTTCCCCCACCGGGGGTCGAACCTGTACCCGCTGCAATGGAAGTGTAGCATCTTAACCACTGGACTGCCAGGGAGGTCCCAGGATGGATTTTCTATTTCTGCAAAATCATTGTTGGGATTTTGTTGGAGATTGCATCGAGCCTGTAGACCACTTTGGGTGATATTGTCATTAACAATATTAAGTCTTCCAGTGAACACAGGATATGTTTCCATTTATTTGGGTCTGCTTTATTTTCTCACAGCAATATTATGTAGTTTTCATTGTATGTCTTTCATCTCCTTGGTTAAGTTAATCCTAATTCCTTACCATTGTATTCGTCTTTGATGCTCTTGTAAATGGAATTATGTTTCTTAATTTCCTTTTTTGGTTGCTTATTATTAGTGTATAGAAAAGTAACTGATTTTTTTGTGTGATTTTGTGTCCTACTACTTTCCTGAATCGGTTTGTAAGCCTTGTTCCTGATTTGAGAGGAAAAGTTTTAAGTATGATGGGTTAAAACCCCATTTAGCTGTGGGGTTTTCATGAATGACTTTTATTATGTTGAGGTAGTTTCCTTCTACTCCTAGTTTATCAACTTTTTTTCTTTTTTGGCTGCACCAGGTCTTAGTTGCTGCATGTGCGATCTTTGTTGCGGAATGTGGCCTCTTTTAGTTGTGGCATGCAGGATCTAGTTCCCTGACCAGGGATCAAACCCGGGCCCCCTGCATTGGGAGCACAGAGTCTTAACCACTGGACCAACAGGGAAGTTATCTTGTCAACTATTTTTATCATAAAGAGATGTTGAATTTTGTCAAGTGCTTTTTCTATATCAATTGAGATGATGGAGTGCTTTTTTCTCTTCATTCTTTTGATTTTAAGGTTTTAAAAACTTTGAATCCGAATTCAGTTTGCTACTATTGAGTATTTTTGCATCAATGTTCGTAAATGATATGGAGCTTTAGTTTTCTTTTCTTGTAGTGTCCTTGTCTGGCTTTGATAGCAGATTACGGTAGCCTCATAGAATGAATTAAGAAGTGTTTCCTTCTCTTCAATTTTTTGGAAGGATTTGATAAGGATCGATGTTATTTCTTCTTTAAATGTTTGGTGGAGGGGCTTCCCTGGTGGCGCAGTGGTTAAGAATCTGCCTGCTAGCGCAGCGGACATGGGTTCGAGCCCTGGTCCGGGAAGATCCCACATGCAGTGGAGCAACTAAGCCTGTGTACCACAACTACTGAGCCTGTGCTCTAGAGCCCGTGAGCCACAACTACTGAAGCCCATGTGACACAACTACTGAAGCCCACGTGCCTAGAGCCTGTGCTCCACAACAAGAGAAGCCACCGCAAGGAGAAGCCTGCGCACCTCAACAAAGAGTAGCCCCTGCTCGCCGCAACTAGAGAAAACCCGCGCACAGCAACAAAGACCCAACACAGCCAAAAAATAAATAAACAAGCAAACAAATAAATAAAATAAATCTATTTTTTAAAAAAATGTTTGATGGAAATCACCAGTAAAGACATCTGGTCCTGGGCTTTTTTTTATTGCAAGGTTTTTGATTACTGAGTCAATCACTCTGTTAGGAGATCTAATCAGATTTTCTATTTCTTCATGATTCAGTTGTCATAGATTGTGTATTTCTAGGAATTTATTCATTTCATCTAGGTTATCCACCTTGTTGGTGTACAATTGTTTGTACGATACTCTTATAATTCTTTTTAATTTCTTAAAATCAATAGTAACGTCCCCATTTCCATCTCTGATTTTAGTAGTTTGCCTTCTCCATTTTTTAAAAAAAATCTTATTGAATGAGATTTATTTGTTTATTTATTTATTTGGCTGCACCTCGAGGCACGTGGGATCTTAGTTCCCCAAACTTAGTTCCCCGACCAGGGATCAAACCCACCACATGCCCTGCATTGGAAGTATGGTGTCTTAACCACTAGATCACCAGGGAAGTCCCATGTCTTCTCTATTTTTTGATTAGTAAATTATCTAACCATTTGTCAAGTTTGTTGATCTTTTCAAAGAACCAGCTTTTGGGTTTTTTGATTTCCCTGTTGTTTTTCTATTCTCTATTTCATTGATCTCTTCTCTAATCTTTGCTATGTCCTTCCTTCTGCTAAGTTTGGGGTTCGTTTGGTCTTCCTTTTCTAGTTACTTATGGCATATAATTAGCTTAGTGATTTCAGACCTCTGTTCGTTTTTACTATTAGTCATTTAGGGCTATAAGATTTCCTCTTAGCACTGCCTTTGCTGTATTCTATAAGGTTTGGTGTGTTGTGTCTTTATTTTTATTTGTCTCAATGTATATTCTAATTTCCCTTGTGAGTCCTTCTTTGACCCTTTGACCCTTTAAGAGTGTGGTGTTTCTTGTTTGTTTGTTTTTTATAAATTTATTTATTTATTTTTGGCTGCGTTGGGTCTTCGTTGCTGCCCGCGGGCTTTCTCTAGTTGCAGTGAATGGGGGCTACTCTTTGTTGAGGTGCACGGGCTTCTCGTTGCGGTGACTTCTCTTGTTGCAGAGCACAGGCTCTAGGCACGCGGGCTTTAGTAGTTGTGGCACGTGGGCTTCAGTAGTTGTGGCTCGCGGGCTCTAGAGCGCAGGCTCAGTAGTTGTGGCACACAGGCTTAGTTGTTCCACTGCATGTGGGATCTTCCCGGACCAGGGCTCAAACGCGTGTCCCCTGCGTTGGCAGGCGGACTCTCAACCACTGCACCACCAAGGAAGTCCCAAGAGTGTGGTGTTTAATTTCCACATATTTGTAATATTTTTTCTTTTTCTCTTTTGCTGCACCGCGTGGCTTGTGCGATCTTATTTCCCACCGCCCCACCCCCCCAGGGATTGAACCCCTGCCCCCTTCAGTGGAAGTGCAGAGTCCTAACTACTGGACCACCAGGGAATTTCCTCTAGTTTTCTTGATAGATGTGAAAGGTGGTATCTCATGTGGTTTTCATGTGCATTTCCCTAATAGTTAGTGATGTTGAGTGTCTTTCATGTGCTTGTTGGCGTTTGTACATCTTCTTTGTAAAAATGTCTATTCAAGTCCTTTGCCCATTTTTTAATTCGATTGTTTCCTTGTTGAATTTTAGGAGTTCTCTATATATTGCAGATTATAATCCCTTATCAGATATGTGATTTGCAAATATTTTCTCTCACTCTGTGGGTTGCCTTTTTACTCTGTTGATAGAGTCCTTTGATGTGCAAAAGCTTACATTTTTATGAAGTTTGATTTGTCTATGTTTTCTTTTGTTGCATGTGCCTTTGGTGTCATGTACAAGAAATCACTGCCAAATTCAAGGTCATAAATATTTAGCCCTATGGTTTTTTTCTAACAGATTTATAATTTTGTCTCTTACATTTAAGTCTTTGATCCTCTTTGAGTCAAACTTCGTATGTGGTATTAGGTAAGGATCCAACTTCATTCTTTTGCATGTGACTATCTGGTTTTGCCACCACTGTTTGTTGAAGACTGGAAGATGAAAACTTCTTTCCATTTGTTTGTGTCTTTTTAAATTTTTTCAGCAATGTTGTGTAGTTTTCAGTGTAAATGTCTTTTACCTCCTTGGTCAAATTTATTCCTAAGTATTTTATTATTTTTTATGATCTTGTAAATGAACTGATTTCTTAATTTCTTTTTCAGATTGTTCTTTTATTTATTTATTTTTTTTTGGCCATGCTGGTGTGAGGATCTTAGTTCCCCAACCAGGGATCAAACTGGTTGCAATGGAAGCATGGAGTCCTAGCCACTGGACTGCCAGGGAATTCCCTGCTCAGTTTTAATGTTTAGAAATGCAATTGATTTTTGTGTGTTGATTTTGTATCTTGAAATTTTACTGAATTAGCCTTAACAGTTGTTTTTTCCCCCCATGGAATCTTTAGGGCTTATTTCTTATAAAATTTTGTTATCTATGAACAAAGATTGTTTTACTTCTTCTTTTGCAGTCTGGATGCCTTTTTTTTCTTTTTCTTGCCTCCAATACTATGCTGAATAAAAGTGGGGGAAATGGAATCCTCATCTTATTTTTGTTCTTAGGGGAAAAGCTTTAAATTTTTCACCATTGAGTCGTTGATTTTTCATATATGGGCTTTATTATTTTAAGATAGTTTCCTTCTGTTCTCAGTATATATTGTGTTTTTATCATGAAAAGCTGCTAATTTTGCCAGATGCTTTTTTGGCATCATTTGAGATTATCATGTGTTTTTTTTCTTTTTTCCCTTCATTCTGTTAATAGAGTATATTACATTGATCAATTTTTGTATATTGGAACTTCCTTGCATTCCAGGAATAAATCCCACTTGCTCATCGTGTATGATCCTGTTTTTTTTGTTGTTTTTTTTTGTTTTTTTGGCCACGCAGTGCAACATACGGGATCTTTGTTCCCCGAACTCATGCCCTCAGCAGTGAAAGTGCAGAGTCCTAACCACTGGGCTGCCAGGGAATTCCCTATAATCCTTTTAATATACTGCTGGATTCAGTTTCGAATGACTTTCAGGAAGGGCGCCATTCCCTATTCAATGGGAAAAGGACTGCCTTTTCAATAAATGATGATGTCAAAACTGGATGTCAACATGAAAAAGAATGAAGTTGGATTCTTTTTTCTTTTATTATTATTTTTTATTTTATGTGGTTAAAAAACACCATCATTGGGCTTCCCTGGTGGCGCAGTGGTTGAGAGTCCGCCTGCCGATGCAGGGGACATGGGTTCGTGCCCCGGTCCGGGAAGATCCCACATGCCGCGGAGCGGCTGGGCCCGTGAGCCATGGCCGCTGAGCCTGCGCGTCCGGAGCCTGTGCTCCGCAACGGGAGAGGCCACAACAGTGAGAGGCCCATGTACAGAAAAAAAAAAAAAAAAAAAACCATCATAACCATTTAAAAAATATATGCTACAATAGTGTTAACTATATGCACATTTTCTGCAGCAGATCTCTAGAACTTTTTCATCTTGCAAAACTGAAACTGTATGTATTGAACAATTTTCTTTTTCCCTCTCTTCAAACTCACTGACAACCATGATTCTACTTGGTGTCCCTAACATTGTGACTACTCTAGGTGCCTCATATGAGTGGAATCATATAGTATCTGTCTCTTGTGACTAGCTTACTTCACTGGGCATAATGTCCTCAAGTCATCCATATTGTAACATGTGACAAGATTTCCTTTTTTTAAGGCTGAATGATATTTCATTGTATGTATACACAGTACAACATTTTGTTTATCCAGTCATCCACTGGTGGACCTTTGTGTTGCCTCCATCTCTTGGCTATTGTGAATAATGCTGCTATGTTTTCTTTTTTTTTGGCTGTGTTGGGTCTTCGTTGCTGCACACGGGCTTTCTCTAGTTGTGGTGAGCGGGGACTACTCTTCATTGCAGTGTGTGGGCTTCTCATTGCTGTGGCTTCTCTTGTTGCAGAGCACGGGCTCTAGGCATGTGGGCTTCAGTAGTTGTGGCTCATGGGCTCAGTAGTTGTGGCTCATGGGCTCAGTAGTTGTGGCTCACAGGCTCAGTAGTTGTGGCTCTCGGGCTCTAGAACGCAGACTCAGTAGTTGTGGTGCACAGGTTTAGTTGCTCCATGGCATGTGGGATCTTCCCGGACCAGTGATTGAACCTGTGTCCCCTGCACTGGCAGGCAGACTCTCAACCACTATGCCACCAGGGAAGTCCCAATGCTGCTCTGTTTTCAATTGTTTTGGATTTATACCCTGAAGTGGGATTGCTGGATCACACACTAATTAAATTTTTAATTTTTTGAGGATCCTCCATACTGTTTTCCATAGTGGCTGCGCTGTTTTACATTCCCAAAAATATTGCATGAGAGTTCCAAATTTATTTATTTATTTGTTATATTAAGAGCACTTAACACGAGATCTACTCTCTTAAATTTTAAAGTATACACTATATTATTGTGAAGTTCTATATATTCCTTATCAGATATATGGTTTGCAAATATTTTCTCCCGTTATGTAAATTGCCTTTCACTCTGTTGATTGTTTCCTCTGCTATGCAGAAGTTTTTAAGTTTGATGTGGTCTCATTTTTCTATTTTTGCTTCTGTTGCCTGTGCTTTTGGTGTCATGTCCAAGAAATCATTGCCAAATCAAATACCATGAAGTTTTCCCCTGTTTTCTTCTAGGAGTTTTATATGTTTGAGGTCTTACATTTAGGTCTTTAATCCATTTTGAATTAATTTTTGTATATGGGGTAAGGTAAGGGTCCAGCTTCTTTCTTTCACATGTTGATATCCAGTTTTTCCAATACCATTTGTTGAAGAGACTGTTAAAAGATAAACTGAGGCATATTAAAATTTTTAAAGAGTTTATTTGACCAAAAATCGATTCAAATTTGGCAGCATCCAATCTGGCAGATAGAAAGGAGTTTCAAGAAGCTGTACAGAAGGGGACTTCCCAGGTGATCCAGTGATTAAGACTCTGTGCTCCCAGTGCAGGGGGCCCGGGTTCAATCCCTGGTCAGGGAACTAGATCCTGGATGCCGCAACTAAGAGTCTGCATCCACAACTAAAGATCCCACCTGCCGCAACTAGGACGCAGCACAGCCAAATAAATAAATAAATATTTTTTTTAAATCTCTGGTGGTTAAGCGGTTAGGGCTCCACACTCCCACTGCCAAGGGCCCAGGTTTAATCCCTGGTCAGGGAACTAAAATCCCACAAGCCACAAAGTGTGGCAAAAAAAAAAAAAAAAAGCTGCACAAAATGAAAGGCTTTTGTATAACTGATTCACTTTGTTGTAAAGCAGAAACTAACACACCATTGTAAAGCAATTATACCCCAATAAAGATGTTAAAAAAAAAAAATGAAAGGCTTTTATAGGCAGAAGGGAGCAGGAACAGGGAAATTATATGAGGCAAAACTGCAAAAATCATGTTGGTTATTACAAAGTTACTTTCCTTTAGGGGATGGAAGGGGTCTATAAGGCAGATTACTTAACTAGTAATAATCTAAGTAAGACAACTAAAACTATAATTAAGTGTCAGTTTTGTGACATGGGCTTAGCATAAGCAACTACATTTTGGACCCTTGCACTGTTATCAAAGACCATTTGACCATGTACTTGAGGGTTCTTTTCTGGGTTCTCTATTCATTCCATTGGTCTACAAGTCTGTGTTTATGTCAGGACCACACTGTTTTGATGACTGTAGCTTTGTGGCATGTTTTGAAATCAGGACATATGATACCTCCACTTCTTTTTCTTTTGAAGTTGGATTCTTACTTTACACCGTATATAAAAATTAACTTGAAATGGATCAAAGACCTCTGATGAAGTGCTAAAACTATAAAACACTTAGAATAAAACATAGGGGGATAGCTTCATGACATTGGATTTGGCAATTATTTCTTGGATATGGCACCAAAAACACAGGTAACAGAAACAAAAATAGACAATAGGACTATATCAAAATTAAAAACAGCAAAGGAAACAAGCAACAAAAAAAAAAAGGGAAAAAGAAACAATCAACAGAGTGAAAAGTCAACCTATGGAATGGGAGAAAATATTTATAAACCATGTATCTGTTAAGGGATTCATAGCCAGAATATATAAAGAGCTCCTTCACAATAATGTATTGTACACTTACAAATGTGATCAAGACCCCTGTGAACTAAACTCTGACATAGGGCTGGAGAGTTGATATCCTCCGAGGTAGGACAGTGAAGGTCTAATTGCCAGCTTTGCCAGCTGAGAGCAAACTGCTCCTGGTGGGCCTTATGGACAGGGACGTGTTCTTTCTCACCCCTAAGCTCTCACTCCACAAGTCCGGGAACCAGTAAAGGGGTACAGCCAGCTGCTGTCTATTCCAATTATGCATTGTGGAACTGGGAGAAAAACACAAGATGTGTTTGGGGACCCATGGGGCTCACCCACGGGGCTCACTGTGTGAAAGACGTGAGCTAAACCTCCATTGATCACCTGACCTCCACAAGCCCCTACTCTGACTGGGGGGCCACAGGGACATGGGTTCTCCCGAAATCAGTGTCCATTCAGAGCCAGTGTCCAGTAGTCCCTGAAAAGTCTGATCATTTCCTTTTCCCTAAAGCACAGTGAACCTGGTAAAAGGCCATCGGTGCCTTTGGTGAAGGCTGGGAGGAAGATTAACAGCATGAATTTCAGGCAGTGACCTGGGAACCTTGCTCTGAGGACCTGTTCTCTTGTTCATTCAAGGGCCCTGAGCCTGTAAACTAGCTCAAGTGTGGGAACTGATTGACGGGCCATGACGCCCTGATTTTCTGATTCAGGTGAGACTTCTATTCAACTGACCTAGAAATTTTCTGATTCTACACATAAAGTAAGGACGCAATAGTCTTCCTATCTATCTTATTTGTAGGAACACCATCAACTAGCCTTTGGCAGTGGGCCCCTCCCACCTGGGATCCAGTTATTCCCTGGCATTTCGGTTTCCCAAAGCATGACTGCAGTTCCCACTGGAAGGTCCGGCCGACAGAGAAGAGTGACCACGGAGCTCTTCAAGGGTGACAGCTCTCCCCTCACAAACGTATTTCTTCCAGTATTAGTGAAAGGTAGGTGTTCTGGACATTCCCAGTGCTGGTGAGTACGTCTTAAAAGACAAATCCACTCTTAACATTTGAATCTCCCTAAGCCTTTGTCTCCCTGCCTCTTCATTAAACCAAGGCAGTTCTGCTATTTCCAGCTCACGATTCGGGCAACTTTTGGTCCACGTTTCAGCCAACCAACCAGATAACGTTTTCCAACTCCGAGGCGGCAACGTTCAGTGTAGATTCTCTGCTTCGTGCACTCGAATCAATAAATTAGCCTGATCTGGACTCACATTCCCTCCACCGTTCTCCCAGCCTCTCAGTATCCGTCCCCACCCTTCCCCCAGACTCCTGGCTGTAAAATTAGAGACTCAAGGAGTTCTTTGGAGTGCAGTGCACCTCCTCAGGAGCCACACTTCGTACCCCCCCTTTAGCTACCCGTTGGTACATGACTAGCGAGTCACGGGGCTAGGGTGGCGAGGCGGTGGCTCCTGAGGAGAACCCCCTGTGAACTGCCTCAGGCCAGGCAGGGGCAAAGAGCCCGACTCCACCGGGGAAGGGGATGGGGGCCGGGGGGCTACTTCCACGGGGTGTGGGGCTCTCCACCTGTCAAAAAGACTCATCAGAACTCGGGGCTCAGTGTCTCCACCTTCCCCAGGGTCTTCCCACCCCCCCGTTCCACCTCGCAGAATCCCATGCTCGCAAAGCAGCACCCTCACCTCCACAGCAAACACTGTGCGACTGGCAGTTCAGCTTGCCTTGTGCTTCACTGTAAGTCACAGGAGGAGACTGTGCTTTTTTGTTTTCAGCCACTTCAGCCCTGGCGCTACAAGAGATAAGGGTCTCCTTCAGGGAAGACACAGCCACCTTCGGCTCATTATACAACACTTGAGCTGGGAGTCTGAGTACCTGAGCTCACCCTTTTCTTCCACTACTTTGTCCAGCAACTAGTCGATCTCATTATGTTCATTAGTTTTTCCACAATGCTTGCAAATATTTATAGTAGCCAGGACATGGAAGCAACCTAAATGTCCATCAACAGAGGGATGGGTAAAGAAGATGTGGCACATCTATACAGTGGAATATTACTCAGCCATGAAAAAGAACGAAACTATGCCATTTGCAGCAGCATGGATGGACCTAGAGATTGTCATACAGAGTGAAGTAAGTCAGACAGAGAAAAACGAATATCATATAACATTGCTTATTTGTGGAATCTAGGAAAATGATACGAATGAACTTACTTGCAAAGCAGAAACAGAGTCACAGATGTCGGAAACAAACTTACAGTTACCAAGGAGGGAAGGGAGGTGGGATGAACTGGGAGATTGGGATTGACATATACACACTGCTATGTGTAAAATAGATAAGTAATGAGAACCTACTGCATAGCATAGGGGACTCTACTCAGTGCTCTGTGGTGACCTAGAAGGGAAGGACATCCAAACTAGAGTGGATATATGTGTACCTATAACTGATTCACTTTGCTGCACAGCAGAAAGTAGCACAACATTGTAGAGCAACTGTACTCAATATCAATTAATACAAAATAAAAGAGATTGCAGAGGAAGAAAATGCTCACAAATATCATATACACAGTCATCTGCCTCCTTGCTTCTCACAGGCGATCTGTTAGGAGTATCCAATGGATATATTTTGTGCGTCTCGATCGCCAGGTCACACCATGGACCATTGGTAAACTGTTTACTACTGGAACTAGAGTCATTAGCGTCTTTATATAATTAGATTAGGGGCCAATTCTAGAAACTGCAGACCAATTCAGAAAACTCATCTTTAATACTCTGCTCCTCTAGAGCCACTCTTGGCACCAAAATCTATTAGTCAGGGTTCTCCAGAGAAACAGAACCAATAGGGTAGGTGGAGAGAAACAGAGACCGAGAGACCTTAAGGAATTGGCTCCGTGACTGTCTGCACTCAGCAAGCTGGCAGCCAGAGACAGCCGACAGGACAGCTGCAGCTGTGTCCCAAGGCTTGAGAAGAGGGGAGGTCATGCTCTAAATCTAGTCCAAATCCTGTGGCCTGGGAACAGAGAGATGGTGTAAGTTGCATTCTGAGTCCTGGTCCCAAGACAGGTGAGGACCAGCATCCCAGGCTGAAGACAGTCAGGCGGAGATGGAACACTCCCTCGCTCGGCCTCTGTATTTTCGCCGGGCCTTCAGTGCCTTGACTGAGACCCCGCTTCACTGGGGGCAGGGCACCTTCACTGGGGACGGGGGCTATATCTGCTGTACTCAGACTGCCGGTTCCAATACCAACCTTGTCCAGAAACACCCTTCAAGACACACTCAGAATAATGTGTAACCAAATATCTGGGCACCCCATAATCCAGAGAAGCTGGTATGTTAAATTAGCCATCACAGCCTAGTTTCCACTCCTCCAACCCTTCCGTGATGTTAAAAGCACCTAGTTCCTAGTACTGAATCCTGTATCAGTGAGCGTCCTCATAAGACATTCAGTAACTGGATGACGTTTTAATAAAAGTACTATTTTAAAGGATGAAGGGAAACTACAAGGTGGAGGGAAACCACAGAGGAGAATGTCATGTAGAGCCAGGGACTGAGTGTGCCCTGAGGACGCCAGCGGGGTGGTACCCGACCCGGAGGGAGAAAGCTGAACGAGAGGCTTCGAGGTGGAACTGTGGCCTTTGGTCAAGGGACTCAGCTGAACCACAGTGACCCCACGGGGATGTTTCCACTTCACTTTCCTTCCTCCCTAGTGTTGTCAAGTTTAGCAAACAGAAAAAAAGACACCTAGCTCATTTTGAGTTTCAGTTAAACAACGAATGATATTTTACCATAAATGTGTTCCAAACCTTGCCTGGTGCATACTTACACTAAAAAATTTTTCATTGCTTATCTGAAATCCAAGTTTAACTGGACATCCATATCTTATCTAGCAACATTATTCTTCCCTCCAGTTTCCTTCCAGACTCAACTGGAGGTCAGAAGGCACAGGAGCCTGTGTGGTGTGGTCCATGCACGTGCACCTTCGCAGATCAGAGGGCAAGATGGAAGAAAGTGGAGAATGGGTGTGGGGAGACAAATACACGTAGGTAACAATCCTCTCCTGATTAGAATACCTGAAGGGCACCTGTTGTCTGCATCAAACTCTGAATAATAAACCCTTTATTAGGTTGAGAAACTTTCTTTATTTTTTAGGCCTTTATTTTTCCATGGCAGCTTTAGGTTTACAGCAAAATTAAGAGGAAGGCACAGAGAGTTCCCATAGACCCGCCCCCGCCACGTGTATCATCCACGGATACCAACATTTCCCACTGTAGGGATACATTTGTTACGGTTGATGAACCTACATTGACACGTCATAATCACCCTAAACCCATAGTTTACTGTAGGGTTCATTCTTGGAGTTGTACGTTCTATGGGTTTATAAACATGTATAATTATAGTATCACACAGAGTATTTTCACTGCCCTAAAAGTCTTCTGTGCTCTGGTTATTCATCCCTCTCCCCACACAACCCCTGGCAACCACTGATCTTTTCGTTTTGTTGTCTCCGTAGCCTTGCCTTTTTCAGAATGTCATAATGGTGGAATCATATTGCATGAAACCTTCTCAGATTGGGTGCTTTCTCTTCATAACTTACATTTAAGTTTCCTTCATGCCTTTTCATGACATCATAGCTCGTTTTTCACACTAATATTACACTGTCTGGATGCACCACAGTTTATTCATCCACTCACCTACTGAAGGACATGTTAGTTGTTTCAAGTTTGGCAATTATGAAGGAAGCTGCTATAAACATCTGTGTGCAGGTTTTTGCATGGACGTAAGTTTTCAGCTCATTTGGGTCATTACCAAGGAGCATGGTTACTGGATCATATGGTAAGAGTAGGTTTAGTTTTTTAGAAACTGCCGAACTGTCTTCCAAAGTGGCTGCACTGGGGCTTCCCTGGTGGCGCAGTGGTTGAGAATCCTCCTGCCAATGCAGGGGACACGGGTTCGAGCCCTGGTCCGGGAAGATCCCACATGCTGCGGAGCAACTAAGCCCGTGCGCCACAACTGCTGAAGCCCGCGCACCACAACTACTGGAGCCCACATGCTTAGAGCCCGTGCTCCACAACAGGAGAAGACACCACAGTGAGAAGCCCGTGCACCACAATGAAGAGTAGCCCCCGCTCGCCGGAACTATGGAAAGCCCGCGCGCAGCAACAAAGACCCAACACAGCCAAAAATAAGTAAATAAATAAATTTATTTAAAAAAAAAAAAGTGGCTGCACCATTGTGCGTTCCCACCAGCAGTGAGTGAGAGTTCCTGCTGCTCCACACCCTCCAGCATTTGGTGTTGTCAGTGTTCCAGATTTTGGCCATTCTAGTAGGGGTGGTATCGTATTGCTATTTTTATTTGCATTCCCATAATGACATATAATGTGGAGCATCTTCTCATATGCTTATTTGCCATCTTTGATGAGGTGTCTGTTATCTTCTTTGATGAGGTGTCTGTTAAGGTCTTTGGCCCATTTTTTAAATCAGGTTGTGTGTTTTCTTTCTCTTTTAAAAAAATACTTTATTTATTTATTTTTGGTTGCGTCGGGTCTTAGTTGCAGCACGTGGGCTCTTCCTTGTGGCGCATGGACTTCTCTTTAGTTGTGGCTCACAGGCTCAGTAGTTGTGGTGCTCAGGCTTAGTTTCCCTGCAGCATGTGGGATCTTAGTTCCTTGACCAGGGCTTGAACCTGGGTCCCCTGCATTGGAAGGCAGATTCTTAACCACTGGACCACCAGGGAAGTCCCTTTATTTATTTATTTATTTATTTATTATTACTATTATATTTTATAATTTTATTTTATTTTTGGCTGCATTGGGTCTTTGTTGCTACACGTGGGGGCTACTCTTCGTTGTGGTGCGCGGGCTTCTCCTTGTGGTGGCGTCTCTTGTTGTGGAGCACAGGCTCTAGGTGTGCAGGCTTCAGTAGTTGTGGCTCGCAGGCTCTAGAGTGCAGGCTCAGTAGTTGTGACACATGGGCTTAGTTGCTCTGTGGCATGTGGGCTCTTCTCAGACCAGGGATTGAACCTGTGTCCCTTGCATTGGAAGGTGGATTCTTAACCAATGGACCACAAGGGAAGTCCCCCCCCTTTTTTTTTTTTTAAATATAGTTGATTTACAATGTGTCAGATAGGTTGTGTGTTTTCTTATTGTTCTGTTTTGAAGAGTCCTTTGTACATCTTGGCTAACAGTCCTTTATGAGACACACCTTTTGCAAATATTTTCTCCCAGTCTGTGGCTTGTCTTCTTGTTCTCCTGCCACTGTCTTTCCCAGAGCACAAGTTTTTCATTTTAATGGAATCCACTTTATCTTTGATGTCTCTCAAGGACGGTGCCTCTGGTGTTATATCTAAAGAGTCATTTCCATACCCAAGGTCAGCTGAGTTTTCTGCTGTTATCGCCTAGAAGTTTTATAGTTTGGCATTTTACATTTAGGCCTGTGATCTATGTTGAGTTAATTTTTGTGAAGAGTGTAAGTTCTGTATCGAGATTCTTTTTTGTATGTGGATGTCCAGTTATTTGAGCACCCTCAGTTGAAGGGATTATCTTTGCTCCATTGTATTGTCTTTGTTCCTTTGTCAAAGATCAGTTGATCTATACCCATGAGGGTCTATTTCTGGGCTGTCTATTCTTTTCCATTGATCTATTTGTCTATTATTTCACCAATACCACAGTGTCTTGATTACTGTAAATTTATGGTAAGTCTGGTAGTGAGGTAGCATCAGTCCTCCAACGTTGTTCTTCTTCAGTATTGTGTTGACTCTTCTAGGTCTTTTCCCTCTCCTCATAAACTTAAAAATCAGTTTGTCCATATCGACAAAATAACTTGCTAGGATGTTGGTTGGGATGCCATTGAATCTATAGATCAAGTTGGGAAGACTGACATGGTGACAATATTGAGTCTTTCTATCGGTGAACATGGGCTATCTCTCCATTTATTTAGTTCTTCTCTGATTTCATTTATTAGAGGTTTGTAGTTTTCCTCATATAGATCTTGTACATATTTTGTTAAATTTATATGTAAGTATTTAATTTTGTTTTTTGGGTTTTTTTAATAGATCTTTATTGGAGTATAATTCCTTCACAATACAGTGTTAATTTCTGTTGCACAACAAAGCGAATCAGCCATTTGCATACACATGTCCCCATATCCCCTCCCTCTTGAGCCTCCCTCCCACCCTCCCTATCCCACCCCTCTAGGTCATCGCAAAGCACCAAGCCAATCTCCCTGTACTATGCTGCTGCTTCCCGCCAGCCAACTATTTTACATTCAGTAATGTATATATGTTGATGCTACTCTCACTTTGCCCCAGCTTCACCCTCTCACCCCATGTCACCAAGTCCATTCTCTATGTCTTCCTCTTTATTTTCCTGCCCTGCAACTAGGTTCATCAGTTCCTTTTTTTTTTTTTTTTTTAGATTCCATATATATGCATCAGCATACAGTATTTGTTTTTCTCTGACTTACTTCACTCTGTATGACAGACTCTAGGTCCATCCACCTCACTACAAATAACTCAATTTCATCTCTTTTTATGGCTGAGTAATATTCCATTGTATATATGTGCCACATCTTCTTCATCTATTCATCTGTTGATAGACATCTAGGTTGGTTCCATGTCCTGGCTATTGTAAATATTGCTGCAGTGAACACTGTGGTGCACGTCTCATTTTGAATTATGGTTTTCTCAGGGTATATACCCAGCAGTGGGATTGCTGGGTCACAGGGTAGTTCTGTTTTTAGTTTTTTTAAGGAACCTCCATACTGTTTCCCATAGTGATTGTATCAGTTTACATTCCGACCGACAGTGCAGGAAGGTTCCCTTTTCACCACACCCTTTCCATCATTTACTGTTTCTAGCTTTTTTGATAATGGCCATTCTGATTGGCATGAGGTGATACCTCATTGTAGTTCTGATTTGCATTTCTCTAATAATTAGTGATGTTGAGCATCTTTTCATGTGCCTCTTGGCCATCTGTATGTCTTCCTTGGTGAAATGTCTATTTAGGTCTTCTGCCCATTTTTTAACTGGATTGTTTGTTTTTTTGATAGTGAGCTCCATGAGCTGTTTGCATATTTTGGAGATTAATCCTTTGTCTGTTGTTTCATTTGCAAATATTTTCTCCCATTCTGAGGGTTGTCTTTTTGTCTTGTTTATGGTTTCCTTTGCTGTGCAAAAGCTTTTAAGTTTAATTAAGTCCCATTTGTTTATTTTTGTTTTTTTTCCCCCGTTACTCTAATAGGTGGGTCAAAAAAGATCTTGCTGTGGTTTATGTCAAAGAGTGTTTTTCCTATGTTTTCCTCTAAGAGTTTTATAGTGTCTGGTCTTACATTTAGGTCTCTAATCCATTTGGAGTTTATTTTTGTGTATGGTGTTAGGGAGTGTTCTAATTTTATTCTTTTACATGTAGCTGTCCAGTTTTCCCAACACCACTTATTTATTTATTTATTTATTTATTTATATAAATTTATTTATTTACTTATTTTTGGCTGTGTTGGCTCCCCGCTGCTGTGCACGGGCTCCCTCCAGCTGTGGCGAGCAGGGGCCACCCCCCGCCGCGGCGTGTGGGCCCCCCACCGCCGCGGCCTCCCCTACTGCGGAGCACGGGCTCCAGGCGTGCAGGCCTCAGCAACCGTGGCACATGGGCTCAGCAGCTGTGGCCCGCAGTCTCCAGAGCTCAGGCTCAGCAGTTGTGGTGCATGGGCCCAGCCACTCCGCGGCATGTGGGATCCCCCTGGGCCAGGGCCCAAACCCACGTCCCCCACACCAACAG
Organism: Orcinus orca; assembly: GCF_937001465.1. Classification (NCBI taxonomy): domain Eukaryota; kingdom Metazoa; phylum Chordata; class Mammalia; order Artiodactyla; family Delphinidae; genus Orcinus; species Orcinus orca. The sequence goes on from NC_064576.1 coordinate 78,012,680, forward strand.
GCAGACTCCCAACCACTGCACCACCAGGGAAGCCCTCCCAACACCACTTATTGAAGAGGCTGTCTTTTCTCCATTGTATGTTCTTGCCTCCTTTGTCATAAATTTGGTGCCCATATGTGCGTGGGTTTATCTCTGGGCATTCTATCCTGTACCATTTATCTATATTTCTGTTTTTGTGCCAGTACCATACTGTCTTCATTACTGTAGCTTTGTGGTATAGTTTGAAGTCGGGGAGCCTGATTCCTCCATCTCCGTTTTTCTTTCTCCAGATTGCTTTAGCTATTCGGGGTCTTTTGTGTTTCCATATGAATTGTAAGATTTTTTTTGTTCTAATTCTGTGAAGAATGCCATTGGTAGTTTGATAGGGATTGCATTGAATCTGTAGATTGCTTTGGGTAGTATAGTCATTTTCACAATATTGATTCTTCTAATCCAAGAGCATGGTATATCTCTCCATCTGTTTATGTCATCTTTGATTTCTTTCATCAGTGTTTTATAGTTTTCTGAGTACAAGTCTTTTGCCTCCTCAGGCAGGTTTATTCCTAGGTATTTTATTCTTTTTGTTGCAACGGTAAATGGGAGTGTTTCCTTAATTTCTCTTTCTGATTTTTTGTTGTTGGTGTATAGGAATGCAAGAGATTTCTGTGCATTAATTTTGTATCCTGCAACCTTACCAAATTCATTCATTAATGAATTAATGCTTAATTGATTAATTCTAGTAGTTTTCTGGTGGCATCTCTAGGATTTTCTATGTATAGTGTATAGTATCATGTCATCCTCAAAAAGTGACAGTTTTATTTCTTCTTTTCCAATTTGTATTCCTTTTATTTCTTTTTCTTCTCTGATTGCTGTGGCTAGGAATTCCGAAACTATGTTGAATAAGAGTGGCGAGAGTGGACATCCTTGTCTTGTTCCTGATCCTAGTGGAAATGCTTTCAGTGTTTCACCACTGAGTATGATGCTTGCTGTGGGTTTGTCATAATATGGCCTTTATCATGTTGAAGTAGGTTCCCTCTATGCCCATTTTCTGGAGAGTTTTTATCATAAATGGGTGTTGAATTTTGTCAAAAGCTTTTTCTGCATCTTTTGAGATGATCATATGTTTTTTATTCCTTAATTTGTTAATGTGGTGTATCACATTGATTGATTTGCGTATATTGAAGAATCCTTGCCTCCCTGGGATAAATCCCACTTAATCATGGTGTATGATCCTTTTAATGTGCTGTTGGATTCTGTTTGCTAGTATTTTGTTCAGGATTTTTGCATTTATGTTCATCAGTAATATTGGTCTATAATTTTATTTTTTTGTGATATCTTTTTCTGGTTCTGGTATCAGGGTGGTGGTGGCTTTGTAGAATTAATCTGGGAGTGTTCCTTCCTCCCTCTGCAATTTTTTGGAAGAGTTTGAGAAGGGTCAGTGTTAGCTCTTCCCTAAATGTTTGACAGAATTCGCCTGTGAAGCCACCTGGTCCTGGACTTTTGTTTGTTGGAAGATTTTTAATTATGGTTTCAATTTCATTACTTGTGATAGGTCTGTTTATATTTTCTAATTCTTCCTGGTTCAGTCTTGGAAAATTGTACCTTTCCAAGAATTTGTCCATTTCTTTGTGATTGTCCATTTTATTGGCATATAGTTGTTTGTAGTAGTCTCCTATAATCCTTTGTTTTCCTGCAGTATCAGTTGTGATTTCTCCTTTTTCATTTCTAATTTTATTGATTTGTGTCCTCTCCCTTTTTTTCTTGATGCGTCTCACTAAGGGTTTATCAATTTTGTTTATCTTCTCAAAGAAACAGCTTTTAGTTTTATTGATCTTTGCTATAGTTTTCTTCATTTGTATTTCATTTATTTCTGCTCTGATCTTTATGATTTCTTTCCTTCTACTGACTTTGGGCTTTATTTGTTCTCTTTTCTCTCATTGTTTTAAGTGTAGGGTTAGATTGTTTATTTGAGATTTTTCTTGTTTCTTGAGGTGAGATTGAATTGCTATAAACTTCCCTCTTAGAACTGTTATTGCTGCATCCCATAGGTTTTGGGTCTTCCTGTTTTCATTGTCATTTGTTTCTATGTATTTTTTTATTTCTTCTTTGATTTCTTCAGTGATCTCTTGGTTATTTAGTAGCACAGTATTTAGCCGCCATATATTTGTGTTTTTTGCAGTTTTTTTCCTGTAATTGATGTCCAATCTCATAGCATTGTGGTCAGAAAAGATGCTTGATACAATTTCAATTTTCTTAAATTTTCCAAGGCTTGATTTGTGACCCAATATGTGATCTATCCTGGAGAATGTTCCATGTGCACTTGAGAAGAAAGTGTATTCTACCATTTTTGGGTGGATTGTTCTATAAATATCTATTAGATCTATCTGGTCTATTGTGTCATTTAAAGCTTGTGTTTCCTTATTTATTTTCTGTTTGGATGACACGTCCATTGGTGTAAGTGGGGTGTTGAAGTCCCCTACTCTTATTGTATTACTGTTGATTTCTTCTTTCATGGCTGTTAGCATTTGCCTCATGTTTTAGGGTGCTCCTATGTTAGGTACATAAACATTTATAATTGTTATATTGCCTTCTTGGATTGATCCTTTGATCATTATGTAGTGTCCCTCCTTATCTCTTGTAACAGTCTTTATTTTAAAGTCTATTTTATCTGATATGAGTGTTGCTACTGCAGCTTTCTTTTGATTTCCATTTTCATGGAATATCTTTTTCCATCCCTTCACCTTCAGTCTGTATGTGTTCCTAGGTCTGAAGTGGGTCTCTTGTAGACAGCATATATATGGGTCTTGTTTTTGTATCAATTCAGCCAGTCTTTGTCTTTTGGTTGGAGCATTTAATCCATTTACATTAAAGGTTATTATCGATATGTATGTTCCTATTACCATTTTCTTAATTGTTTTGGGTTTGTTTTTGTGGGTCTTTTTCTTCTCTTGTGTTTCCCACTTAGAGAAGTTTCTGTAGCATTTGTTGTAAAGCTGGTTTGGTGGTGCTGAATTCTCTTAGCTCTTGTTTGTCTGAAAAGCTTTTGACTTCTCCATCGAATCTGAATGAGATCCTTGCTGGGTAGAGCAATCTTGGTTGTAGGTTTTTCTCTTTCATCACTTTAAGTATATTCTGCCACTCTCTTCTGGCCTGCAGAGTTTCCACTGAGAAATCAGCTGCTAACCTTCTGGAGATTACTTTGTATGTTATTTTTTGTTTTTCCCTTGCTGCTTTTAATATTTTTTCTTTGAATTTAATCTTTGTTAGTTTGATTAATTTGTGTGTTGGTGTGTTGCTCCTAGGGTTTATCCTGTATGGGACTCTTTGCTTCCTGGACTTGGGTGACTATTTCCTTTCCCATGTTAGGGAAGTTTTCAACTATAATCTCTTCAAATATTTTCTCAGACCATTTATTTTCCTCTTCTTCTTCTGGGACCCCTATAATTCGAATGTTGGTGCGTTTAGTGTTGTCCCAGAGCTCTCTGAGACTGTCTTCAATTCTTTTCATTCTTTTTTTCTTTATTCTGCTCCTTGGCAGTTATTTCCACCATTCTGTCTTCCTGCTCACTTATTCATTCTTCTGCCTCAATTATTTTAATATTGATTCCTTCTAGAGTATTTTTTTTAATTTATTTATTTTATTTATCTATTTTTGGCTGCATTTGGTCTTTGTTGATGTGCACGGGCTTCCTCTAGTTGTGGCAAGTGGGGGTTACTCTTCATTGTGGTGCACGGGCTTCTCATTGAAGTGGCGTCTCTTGTTGTGGAGCACGGGCTCTAGGCACACGGGTTTCAGTAGTTGTGGCACGCGGGCTCAGTAGTTGTGGCTCGTGGGTTCTAGAGTGCAGGCTCAATAGTTGTGGCGCATGGGCTTAGTTGCTCCACAGCATGTGGGATCTTCCTGGACCAAGGCTTGAACCCATGTACCCTGCATTGGCAGGCAGATTCTTAACCACTGTGCCACCAGGGAAGCCCTAGAGTAATTTTAATTTCAGTTATTGTGTTGTTCATCTCTGTTTGTTTGTTCTTTAGTTCTTCTAGATCTTTGTTAAACGTTTCTTGTATTTTCTCAATCTGTGCTTCCATTCTATTTCCGAGATTCTGGATCGTCTTTACTATCATTACTCTGAATTCTTTTTCAGGTAGATTGCCTATTTCCTCTTCATTTATTTGGCCTTGTAGGTTTTTATCTTGCTCTTTCATCTATGACGTATTTTTTTGCCGTCTCTCTTTTTTTTTTTAACGAGTAGGATTGTGTCCCTGTTTTACTGTTTGTTTGGCCTGAGGCTTCCAACACTGGAGTTTGTAGGCTATTGGGGAGAGCTGGGTCTTGGTGCTGAGATGAGGAACTCTGTGAAACCTCACTCCAATGAATATTCCCTGGGGTCTGAGGTTCTCTGTTAGTCCAGTGGTTTGCACTCGGAGGTCCCACCACAGGAGCTTCCCCCCAACCTCAGGCTCGCGAATCAAGATCCCGCAAGCCACGTGGGGTGGCAAAAAAAAAAAAAAAGAGAGAGAGAAAAATAACAAAGTAAAAAACCAAAATTAGAGTAGGAAACTAACAGATATTTTAGAAAGAATGTAAAAATAAAAATATAGATGAATCAACAACCAGAAGGTACATCAGTACCACAATAGTAAAAAAGAGGAGGAGGGAAAGGAAAAAAAGAAAAAAAAAATGGTGGGGGCAAGGCCTTGGCTGTGGAGGGCGGGGCCTAAGGAAGGGCAAGGTTTGGGCAGTGGGCAGGGCCAATGCTCAGGGCCCACAGGGCTGGAAAAAGCCCTGGGAGCTATGGGGGCTGGGGCTTAGGCTCAAGGAACAGAAGGGGCCCAGGCGTGCCCCCCACCCTGGTCTCAGAGGGCAGGGACCTCACCTGGGAGCCCAGCAGGCTTCCTGGGCTCAAGTGCTCAGCACAGATGCCCTCCTCTCCTCTCCTGCTCCTCTGGTCTGGGGTCTGGGAGTGTCCCTCCTGCCTGCCTCTCCTGATCTCCCTGGCCTCAGGGGTGCTGACCTTGTCTGGCTTCCATTTCTCCTCCACCCTCTGTCTCCCTACGTCCTACCAGTTCACTTGGGGGTTCCTCCCATCTCTTGGGGGTCAGAGTCCCCCACCAGCGGCCAGCAGACACCCTAGTTGTGGGGAGACCTAACTCCACGTCTTCCCACACTGCCATCTTGACTCCACCCCCTAAGTATTTAATTTTGAAGCGTGCTAATGTAAGTGGTATTTTGTTTTTAATTTAAAATTCCACCTGTTCACTGCTGACATATAGGATAGCAAATGACCTTGTATCCTGCAACTTTGCTATAATGACTTTTTTTTCTTTCTTTTTTTTGGCCACATGGCATGTGGGATCTTAGTTCCCTGACCGAGGATCAAACCTGTGCCCCCTGCAGTGGAAGCTCAGAGTCTTAACCACTGGACCACCAGGAAATTCCCCAAAATATTTCTTTTTAATCCGTTGAAATGATTGTATGGTTTTTCTTCTTAAATTGATTCCATTTATTGACTGTGTTAGGCACTTTTCTAGGAGCTCAGGATACACTAATCAACAAAATATAAAAATTCCCACCTCCTTGGCCCCTTGAAGGGCAAAGAGGGGACGCTTCCTGTTTCTTCCCAGCTGAGGGACCATGGCCAGACCCTGGCAGACTACATGGCTCCTGCTGGCCATTCTGGTGACCTGGTACCTCATTTATGGAGCAAGAAAGAAAACCTTTATGAGTGTCCAGTAGTGTCTGCAACAGAAAGTAATGTGACAATCACAGTGTCTTTTGTGACCAACAAGTAGAACAGGGAAATGCCAAGTAGCTTCCATGTGGTTCATGTCCTTTTGCTCCAGAAGCAGCAGACTTCTGATCACATGGAGTCCCCCCTTTATACCGAGATGTGGGGACCACCTGTCAAAAGCTGGAGATACTAACTGTCTTTCAAGAAGGAGAGCTTTACAGCAAATCTAGTGCTACTTTTCAGTGTTTTTTTACTTTGGTTTGGAAAGTACAAAATTCTGAACAAACATTGCAACAGTGACAGCTAGCACTCCTGGAGCCCTCCAGTGGTTACTGTGTTTGAGGGTGTCCTGTAATGAGCAGTAATTCCCAGTAGAGGTTATAAATGTTTGTTGACACATACAGAAATAAAAATGCCTGCTGTCCTACTTTGTAGAGACACAAAGTAGAATAGAGGTGACCCGGGCTGGGGTGGAGGGAACGGTCTGTCATCGCTCAGTAGGGACAGAGTTTCTGTTTGGAACGAAGAAAAAGTTCTGGAGGTGGATTGTGATGATGGTCACACAAGAATATGGAGGTACCTAGTACCCCTGAACTGTGCAGTTAAAAATGATTAAGATAGGGGACTTCCCTGGCGGTCTCAGCGCTTTCACTGCTGAGGGCCTGGGTTCAATCCCTGGTCGGGGAACTAAGATCCTGCAAGCCACATGGCACAGCCAAAAGAGAAACAAACAAACAGAAACATGGATCCCCTTGGTAAAAAAAAAAAAAAGAAAGAAAGAAAACAGCAATGAGATGCCACTATACACCTGTGAGAACAGCCAAAATCCAGAACACTGAGGAACCCAAATGCCAGCAAACGCTGTTGAGGCTGTGCAGCTACAGGAACCTTCACCCGTGGCCCGTCGGGATGCAAACGGCACACCTGCTGTGCAAGACAGCCCGGCAGTTGTCTTGGTCTTTTCCTGCTGCTGCAACAGAATAAAGTAGACTTATAAACAACACAATTTTTTTTTCTCCCGGTTCTTGAGGCTGAAAGATCCAAGATCAAGGCACCAGCAGATATGGTGTTTGGGGGCAGCCCTTCCTGATTCAAAGCCAGAGGTCTTCTCACTGTGTCCTCACAAGGTAGACGGGGTCCCTTCTGTGGGGACAGTGATCCCCTTCACGCGGGCCCCATCCTCGTGACCTAACGACCTTCCAAAGCCCCACCTTCTAACACCCTCACTTTGGGGTTTACAACTTCAATGTATTCAGTTTCTGATTGCAGTTTCTACAGAGCTAACTACATTTTTTTTTTTTTTTTTTTTTTTTTGCGGTACGCGGGCCTCTCACTGCCGTGGCCTCTCCCGTTGCGGAGCACAGACTCTGGACGCACAGGCTCAGCAGCCATGGTTTACGGGCCCAGCCGCTCTGCAGCATGTGGGATCTTCCCGGACCGGGGCACGAACCCGTGTCCCCTGCATCGGCAGGCGGACTCTCAACCACTGCGCCACCAGGGAAGCCCAGAGCTAACTACACTTTTATCATAGGACCCAACAAATGCTCTCCTTGGCATTTACCCAAATGAGTTGAAAACTTATGTCCACACAGAAACCTGAACAAAAACATTTATAGCAGCTTTATTCATAGCTGCTAAAGCTGAAAACTTGTCTTTCAGTAGATGAGTGGACAAACTGTAGTACATCCATACTGTGGAATGTTCTCAGTGCTGAAAAGAAATGAGCTATGAAACCATGAAAAGACATGGAGAAAACCTAAGTGCATATTGCTAAGTGAGAGAAGCTGATCTGAAAAACCACACGCAGTGTGATTCCAACCATGTGACCTCCTGGAAAAGACAAAACTATGGAGACAGTGAAAAGATCAGTGGCTGCCAGGTGGAGCACAGAGGACTTTAGGGCAGTGAAACTCTTCTGCTTTATTCTAATGGTGGATACGTGTCATACAGGCACCAAAACCCACAGAACGTGCAACACCAGGAATGACCCCGAGTGTACACTGTAGACTCTAGGGATGAGGACGTCTCAGTGTAGGTTTACTTGTTGTAATAAAGGTCCCACTTTGTTTCATGGTGTCCATAGTGCAGAAGGCTTGTGGGCTCAGGGAGCACACGGGAAATGTCTGTATTTTCTGCTCAGTTGTGCTGTGAACCTAAAACTGCTCTGAGAAATAAAGTCTATCAACAAACACACACACGGTGGTTCCTCAAAAGCTAAACAGAGAATTACCCTGTGGCCCAGTCATTGGCCTCCCAGGTATGTATCCAGAAGAACTGAAAACAGGGATTTAAAGAGATAGTTGGACGCTAAGTTACAATATTATTCACAGAAGGCAGAAACAACCCTAAGGTCCATGAGTAGTCGATGGATAGACAAAATGTGGTCCATCCACACGATGGAATATTTTTCAGCCACAAAAGGGCAGGCAGTTCTGTACATGTTACAACACGAACCTTGAAAATGTGCTCAGTGAAACAAGCCAGACACAAAAGGACGAGTATTTCACGAGTCCAGTCACATGGACCACCTAGAACAGTCGCGTTCGTCGAGACAGAAAGGAAAATCGTGGTTACCAGGGACGAGGGAAGAACAAAACTGAGAGTTATTGCTAGGTGGGTGTTGGGTTTCTGTTTGGGATGATGAAGAATTTGGAAAGGGATGGTGGTGATGACTGCACAACATTGTGAATGTAATTAATGCCACTGCACTGTACGCTTGACATGATGAAAGTGGCAAATCTTAAGTTAAATATATTTTACCACAAATTTTTTAAAAGGGCAAAAGCACCACCTATTTCTCAAATTAGGGAAGATAAAATTCCCACACAAATAATACTGAGCATCTGTCAAAATTTTACTTGAATCATTAATGTGGATTTATATGAACAGTGATAAAAGGGATGCTGTCATGTGACTGCTAGATTATATGTAAAATCAGTGTTAATACGCTATAGCAAAATAAAACCAGAACCTTCGGGGTCATAGTCTTTACTAGTCAGGAAAAATTTATCACATTGTGTTATCCAGCTCAGGCTGCTGAAACCGAAGACCACAGTCTGGGTGGCTAACACAACAGACATTTATTCGTTCACAGTTTTGGAAGCTGGAAGCCAGAGACCAGGGTACCTTCAGGATGGGTGCATGGTGAAGTCTGTCCTCCTGGCTTGCAGTGGCCGCCTTCTCACTGTGTCCACACCAGGCCTCCTTGCTCTCCTGCCCCTTCCTGCTCTTGTGAGGCCATCAGGCCTACCGGGCCGAGGCCCCGCCCAGTGACCTCACCTCACCTTCATCCCCTCCTTAGAGGCCCCACCTCCAAACAGTCACACAGGGGGTCAGGGCTTCAACAGAACTTGGTGGGGGACACAATTCAGTCCATGGCACACATCTTACTAGTTTTTTACAAGTTAACCTTTTTTTTGGGGGGGGGGCGAACATGCTACGTGGCTTGCGGGATCTCAATTCCCTGACCAGGGATTGAACCCAGGCCCTCGGCAGTGAAAGCCCGGAGTCCTAATCCCTGGACCACCAGGGAATTCCCAGGTTAATTTTTTTGGGGCTGCTTTGGGTCTTCGTTGCTGCACGTGGGCTTTCTCTAGTTGCGGCGAGTGGGGGCTGCTCTTCCTTACGCTGCGCGGGCTTCCTTACGCTGCGCGGGCTTCTCACTGCGGTGGCTTCTCTTGTGGCGCAGCTCGGGCGCTAGGTGCGCGGGCTTCAGTGGTCGTGGCACGTGGCCCCTCATCATCTGTAAACAGCAATTTGTTATATTGCCGGAAGTAGAAGACACTAAGGCTAGCTCGTTGGAAAGTGCTAGAGCCAGATATTGTTATGTAATCATCTTTTTTTGTTTCCAAATTTTGGAAGATTTTCCTAAACAAAATAGATTATGGACATCTCTCCAGGTTAATTGATAAAGCTCTAATTCATTTTGATAGCTGAACGACTAATCCACAGTGCAAATGTTCTACAAATAATCTATTCCCCAATTATGGACTGACAGGGTTTTCTTCCAACTTTTTAGCACTGCAGGTGATGTGCTTTTATATATTTGTGTATATATTTCTTGATATTGAAGCTCCAATTCCTATAAGATGGGTCCCAAGCAGGAATATCTAAACCAAGGGAAATAGATATTCTCATTTAAATGCTATGGCCACATCTCTTCATGAAGTTTGACAGTTTTAGGTGTAGTCCTGTACATATTTCTAACCTCGTTACGTCAAAACAACCCTAACAAGGGAGTTCCCTGGCGGTCCAGTGGTTAAGTCTCTGCGCTTCCACCGCCGGGGGCACAGGTTTAATCCCTTGTCGGGGAACTAAGATTCCACATGCCAAATGGCGTGACCTAAAACAAACAAAACCCTAACGAGATTAAAAATGCTGATATCCTGTTGACAGCTGTTGACATCCCATGAAAAGATGACAAGTATATTTCATGCCATGAACTTAATAACAAAGACTGCTCAAGCTCTGAAAATATAACCATATCTCTTTTGGTTTAGAGAAAATGTTAGTATTTTTCTGTTTTGTTTTTTTTTTTAAAAAAAAGCTCACACAGAACAACTAGGATGAAGAAAACAAAAATCCTCGGACGATATCTACAACCAAATTAGATGGTACAGCAACCCCAAGATCTCCAAAACACGAGCAGACAGCAGCGAGCCAACTAACGCTGCAAGAGGCAAATGGTATCAGCATGTGTGCCAGAGGGAGCAAGAGGAAGAAACAGCCCCAGAGAAAAGCAAAATCCCCCAAAGACCAGTCGGTATTCCCAGGAAGGCCTGTGAGCCAACTTGAGAGCAGAATCTGAAACACCAGCGTTTTGTACAACGCGTTGTCAGTAAGATACAAAGGTGCTGAAAGAGACTGCCCCACCAAACTCTCAAAACTAACCAGCCTAGTTTCTCTTCCTAGGAGTGTTAAAGATTTAAGCAGCTCAGGATCTAAGGAGGAAAATGAAAAAGAGAGTCCAGATAAAACAGGGTGGATTGCGAGGCAGTCCTTTTAGTCTCAGGTCAGCGGCCTTTTATTATTTAACTTTTCATAGAGGCAACAGTAGATGGCGCCATAGAGCTGTAAAGTCAGGAAAACAAATAACACCTCCCACCTTAAAGTTTGGGAAACTACTATAATGTAAAAATAAATAACTGAAACAGATCCATGCTGAATCTTACATAAGATTAATATTTTTTAAAAATAGAGAGTAAGAAACCAGATAAGTTCCCTAAAGAAAATAAAAGGAAGACATGCTTACAAAACAGACAGAAACAATGGCCTAGTGTTTCAAAACTAGTTAAAAGACATTAAAAATTATAAAGAATTGAAAAAACAATGTAAATAAGAACCAGAGCAAATCAGGGATGAAGTAACATAATTCAGAAAAGAAACATTTCAGGACTTTCTCTCGTGGTGCAGTGGTTAAGAATCTGCCTGCCAATGCAGGGGATACAGGTTTGAGCCCTGGTCCGGGAAGATCCCACATGCCATGGAGCAGCTATATATATATAGTTCAAGAAAATTTTGTACCAAAATTTAAAAATTGAAAGGACAACACTCTGCATCTGGGAAAACTGACCCTGAATGACATACATGGAAACATATTTTTTAAATTGTTAGACTTTTTAAAAAAGAAATGAAAAAGGAAATATTCTCTGGGTTCCAAAGTACAAGTAATGAAAGAAAACTGATTGTCACCAGAGATTCTTTTTTTTTTTAAATTTATTTATTTTTGGCTGCATTGGGTCTTCGTTGCTGTGCGCGGGCTTTCTCTAGTTGAGGCGAGTGGGGGCTACTCTTCGTAGCGGTGCACGGGCTTCTCATTGTGGTGGCTTCTCTTGTTGCAGAGCACGGTCTCTAGGCACGCGAGCTTCAGTAGTTGTGGCATGTGGGCTCAGTAGCTGTGGCTCACAGGCTCTAGATCTCAGGCTCAGTAGTTGTGGTGCACGGGCTTAGTTGCTCCGCGGCATGTGGGATCTTCCCGGACCAGGGCTTGAACCCGTGTCCCCTGCATTGGCAGGCAGATTCTTAACCACTGCGCACCAGGGAAACCCCAAACATGTTTTTGAAAACTACTGTCAGTAATTATGTTGGTGTTAGTGTTGTTATTGTTATTCTAAGTCTGTTTTATGCATATTATGGGCTACAGCATAAGAGGAGTTTCTAATTATATCACTCCTAATGTCCTTGAGAATGAATATTTTCAGTGTGAAAAAAGAAGGCACAGATCCACAATAGAATAGGTTAAGTGAACACCTTTAGTCCTAAATTTGAATTGACAGTATTGGTATGAACTCAAGAAGTGTTTCCTCTTTGCAGGGGAGGGAGTATAGATGGAGACAGATTTCCCAGCTTTGTCTATTGAAGCGCAAGGACTGGATGACTGATTCCAGGTCTTGGGTGGGAAATGTACACCGTGAGCCTGGAGTGTCTTGTCACCTGAGGTAGTGAGGACCATAGTCGTGTTATGTTTAAAGTACTTGAAAGCTAAATTGAAGAGGCTCCCACTTGACAAAGATAAGGCAATCTGAGCACTAAATAAAATAATTTCCATAGACTGAAACACATCAGATATGTTTAAAACCATGAGCCCTTTATGATATTTCTTGTAAAAAAAATTGGTCACCTTTGATAGATATGAGGGCCTATTAGTTGTTGAATTGTAAGAGTTCGTCATATTTTCTGGATACTAGACCTTATTAGATATATGATTTGCAAATATTTTCTTGCATTCTATAGGTTGTCTTTTCACTTTCTTGACAATTGCCTTTGATACACAAGTTTTTAAAATTTTTTTTGTGTGTGTGGTACGCGGGCCTCTCACTGCTGTGGCCTCTCCCTTTGCAGAGCACAGGCTCCGGACGCGCAGGCTCAGCAGCCATGGCTCATGGGCCCAGCCGCTCCACGGCATGTGGGATCTTCCCGGACCGGGGCACGAACCTGTGTCCCCTGCATTGGCAGGCGGACTCTCAACCACTGCGCCACCAGGGAAGCCCAAGTTTTTTTTAATTTTGATGAGGTTCAAGTTATTTAATCTTTCATTGCTCAGGTTTTGGTCATGAAGATCTACCAAGGTCATGAAGATTTACCCTATGTTTTCTACTGAAAGTTTTATAGTTTTAGCTCTTTTATTTAGGTCATTAATCCATTTTGAGTTAATGTGTTTTTTGAGTTAATTTTTGTATATAAACCACTTGTAAAAATGTACACATTTCATTGTTTCCCATATAGACATCCACTAGTCCAAGTATCACTTGTTGAAGAAACTATTCTTTTCCCAAATTGCCAGAGAAATTAGCAAGAAAAAGCAAAAAACAAGGCATGGATGTACCTTGAGGACATTATGCTAGGTGAAGTAAGCCAGTTACAAAAAGTCAAATACTGTATAATTCCACTTATATGTCAAAAATCATAAAGACAGAAAGTAAATGGTGGTTACCAGGAGCTGGGGGAGGGGAGAATGGACAGATGGTATTTAATGGGGGGCAGAGTTTTAGTTTTACAAGGTGAAATACGGGGCTGGATGGTGGTGGTTTCATAACAATATAAATGTACTTAATACCATTGAACTGTACACTTAAAAATGGTAAATTATGGGAATTCCCTGGCTGTCAAGTGGTTAGGACTCCACACTTTCACTGCTGAGGGCGAGGCCAAAAAAATAAAAAGCTAAATTTTATGTCATGTGAATTTTACCACATAAAAAATTTTTTTAAGAAAGTTGTTTTTTTTGCGGTACGCGTGCCTCCCACTGTTGTGGTCTCTCCCGTTGCAGAGCACAGGCTCCGGACGCGCAGGCTCAGCGGCCATGGCTCACGGGCCCAGCCGCTCCACGGCATGTGGGATCTTCTCGGACCGGGGCACGAACCCGTGTGCCCTGCATTGGCAGGCGGACTCCCAACCACTGCGCCACCAGGGAAGCCCCTTAAGAAAGTTTTATGTGTCTGTTAAGAGATCCGAAAGGAAAAATTAGGGATAAGTAGGGTGAGGCAATATTTTTTTAAATAGTTGAGAATTTTCCAGTATTAAAGAAAGATATGAATTTCCAGAATGAAAAAGCATACTTAGTTCTGCACAAGATAATTAAAAGAAGTCCTCACAGCAAAAATCATAGTAAAGTGACAGAATATCTAAGACACAAAAATTTCCAAAAGAGAAATTAAAGTGTTTATACAAAAAAGTCAAATTATAATAATTATAAACTTCTCATTAGGTACAATACATATCGGAATATGATGCAATAGTATTTTTAATGTGCTGAGGAAAGATAATGGTCGACTTAGACCTCTATATCTACTTAAATGACGCCTCAAGAGTGAGAGCAGGGGCTTCCCTGGTGGCGCAGTGGGTGAGAATCTGCCTGCCTAATGCCGGGGACACGGGTTCGAGCCCTGGTCTGGGAAGATCTCACATGCCGCGGAGCAACTAGGCCCGTGAGCCACAAGTACTGAGCCTGCGCGTATGGAGCCTGTGCTCCGCAACAAGAGAGGCCGCGACAGTGAAAGGTCCGCGCACTGCGATGAAGAATGGCCCCCGCTCGCCGCAACTAGAGAAAGCCCTCGCACAGAAACGAAGACCCAACACAGCCAAAAATAAGTAAATGAATAAATGTTTTTAAAAAATTTAAAAAAAAAGAGTGAGAGCAAACACACTTTTCCCATGACAGAGGCTGTGCGGTTTCCCCATTGCCCCTCACTGAAAGAACGAATACATGCGATATTTCAACAAGCAGGAATATTAAACAAGAACCAAAAAGTGGCATTCAGGAAGCATGGTAGAGAAAGAACATGTGCATAAAAGAAAAAAAAAAGGAGAAGAAAAAAGAAAGAAAGCATATGTGTATATATGCTGGAAAATATAAATAATCATGCACTGCATGAATTAAAAGTGTGGTAAGAATCATGTCTAATTTGAGGAGAGTTAAATTAAGGCAACCCCTGTGGCAAGAGGTGTAGGCCATGGCCTGGCGGTCAGCCTCCGTGGCTGAGGAGGCCACCAGGCAGCGGTGACAGCAGTGACAGCGGGCGGGCCAGGATGACGTCACCCAGGTTGGTTAGGACTGATGGCCTCTCATCTCCAAATTCACCCTTTTGCCAGGTGAAATGGATTGGGGTCCTTCGGTGTTTTTTCTCCTCCCGCCGGCACGACGCCGAGGCGGTCGGCAGGGGGCGCGGGAGAGCGCACTGCAGGAAGGAAAGAACTCGCACCGGCTGGATGTTTGACCTCCAGGCCCCGCGCTGTACGCGAGGCCGCCTGCAGCCCGGGGGTGAGTAGATTTCCAGAAAGTTCTGCTCGTGCCGCCCTAACGAGCATTCTCCGACGCTCTGAGAGTTATGGTCACACCACACCCTACAGACCCTGCTGGTGAGGGGTCTTCCTGGGGGCTCTGCTTAGCCTTGAAGGTGGCAGCCGCTCCTCACGCTGTCACTCTGGTCTCGTCCCTCCTCGCCAGCCAGTTGCTGTCACCCAGCCTCCTGTTCTAGGAGTGAGTCACACCTCGAGGGCCAGGAGCTCTTCAGACCGTCCTCACTTCCCGTGCTTCCCAGACCCCCTCAGGTGTGGTGGCTCGTGACTGACTCACAGGAAGTTATTATAGTCACGGTGTGTTACAGAGAAAGGAGACAGGTGAAATCCACCCAGGGCGAAGTACAGGGGTCCAAAGGCAGATCTCCGGTTGTTCTCCCCATGTGGGAACATGGGGGCATTGCCTCCCCGCCCCCGGGTGTGATAGCCAACCAGGCATCTCACCACACTCCTGGTGTCTGTTTTTATTAGCCATCAATCACACTCTGCCCCTGTGGGCAGAATTAACTTCTAGTCTCCAGCCCTTTCTGGTGGCTGGGCTGATCCTCTGTCTCCACTTCCTCCTGAGCTTGGAACGGATGTGGCACAGCCAAAGCCCCCATCCTAAATCGCACTCTCAGACTGTCTGGTGGCCAAAGCTCCAGGCAGACAAAGACTCCCCTTACTTCGTAGACCAAGAGATCAACTCCCAAGAGCTGAGGGTAAAGGCCAGACCTCCGTTCACTACACACCTGTTACAGTTTATAAATTTTTATAATACTTTATTAGTTGGAATATTTATAGAGAGAATCTTTGTATTAGTAATTTCCTAATTCTGAGATAGTTTCTACAGAAAAAAAATCAATTATTTCTCTTTAGTTACCAGTTTTCAAGATGATGAATTATTTTACAATTATCCTTCTAAGGGATTATTTTATTAGGATGTGATTAACTCAGGGATTAAAACATACATGATGGTTTTAATCCTCTGTAGTTATCATTTATTGATGGTCATAATGTGTCATCCTGGTCATTTCAGCTTTGCTCCTAAGCCCTTTCGCTATGATCTGAGTCAACCTTCATGTTTCCTTGCTCTCTGTTATGACAAGATGTTCCAGGATCATCTGATACATTTCCTGCCCCACACCTGATGCAGTCATTTCTCCAGGGAGCCTGAGGGTTTTTTGGGGGGTTTTTAGTGTGTGTGGTGGTGTTTTTTTTTGCGGTATGCAGGCCTCTCACTGTTGTGACCTCTCCCGCTGCGGAGCTCCGGACGCTCAGGCTCAGCGGCTCCGGACGCGCAGGCTCAGCAGCCACGGCTCACGGGCCCAGCCGCTCCGCGGCATGTGGGATCTTCCCGGACCGGGGCACGAACCCACGTCCCCTGCATTGGCAGGCGGACTCTCAACCATTGCACCACCAGGGAAGCCCCGAGCCTGGGCTTTTTAGTGGAAAACGATTTTAGTGTGACTCGAGCCTCACCAGCGGCACATGGCAGAGGTGATGGATATTACCCTCTTAATTATTATTATATAAGGACCCCTCTTAGCAGACTGCAGAGATATTCTCTTTGCTGGCTCAGTGAAATGAGCGCTTATTTGGGGGGAACCTACATGCCCAGGACTCGTGGGCCACCTCCAGGATTTCCAGACAGCTTCTAGCTGACAGCCAGCAAAAAGCTGGGGCCCTCAGTCAGACAGCCTTCGGAAAATGAATGCTGTAAATGCCTGAATGACCTTGGAAGTGGGGTCTTCCCCAGTCACGCCTACAGGTGAGAATGCAGCCTCCCCGGCCCCCGATCCCTAACTGTAGCCTCGTGAGACCCCGAAGCAGAGGACTCAGCTAAGTCCTACCTGGGTTTCCAACCCAAAGACACGGGGGAATAATCATTGCGTTCTTTTTAATTAAAAAATATATAATTTCATAGTTTTGGATAACAGAAGTCCAAAATCAGTTTAACCGGGCCAAACGCGAGGTGTTGGCGGGGCTGCGTTCCCTCTGCAGGTTCAGGCCCAAACCCATTCCTTACCACTTCCAGCTTCTGGCGGGCACTGCGCACCTTCACTTGGAGCCACCGCATTCCAACGTTTACCTCCATGGTCACGTTGCTTTCTTCTCTCTGTGTGTCAGATCTTACACGGATCCCTCGTATAAGGATATATGTGACTGCACTTAGGGCCCTCACTGATTCTCCGATAATCTGCCTAACTCAAGACCCTTAATTCAATTACATTTGCAAACCTTTGCCGTATAAAGAAACAGTTACAGACTGCAGGGATTAGAAACTGATATCTTTGGGAGACATTATTCAGTCTACTACAGTTAGTGAGACCCATTTAAAGTTGGCTCATGTGTACTTTTTAAAAACTTTTTATTCAAGTTTTTTTTTTTTTAATTACACAGTATTCAGGTTGTCTGTCTCTCCATGTGTGAGTTTTGGCAGGTTGTGTCTTTCAAGGAATTGGTCTATTTCAAGTAGGTTATGCCCAAATTTAATTGGTTTCTGCTCTAATTCTTATTTCTTGTTTTCTGCTTACTTTTTATTTAATGTGCTTTTCTTTTTCTAGTTTCCTTAGATGGAAATTTCTTTGACTAATTGTAGATCTTTCTTCTTTTCCAGCATATGCGTTCAGTGCTATAAATTTCACTCTAAGTACTACGTTCACTGTATCCCACAAATTTTGGTAAGTTGTATTTCCATTTTCATTTAGTTCAAAATACTTTAGTTTCTTTTGGGATTTCTTCTTTGACTCATGTTATCTAAAAGTGTGTTGTTTAGTCCCTGTTTGTTTGGGGATTTTTCCAGTTATCTTTCTGTTATTTAATTCTAGGTTAATTACACTGTGGTCTAAGATCAGACACTGTAGAATTTCTATTCTTTTAAATTTAAGGTGTGTTCAATGACCCAGAAAGTGATCTACCCATATGAGCTTGGGAAGAATGTACACGTTAAGAGCTGTAAGTCTTCTTGGAAAATCGACTTATTAATGCCCTTCTTTACCCCTTTTTTTTTTCCCAATATTTATTTATTTGGCTGCGCCTGGTCTTAGTTGCGGCCCTCGGGATCTTAGTTGTGGCATGTGTGTTCTAGTCCCCTGACTAGGGATTGAACCCGGCCCCCACTGGGAGCATGGAGTCTTTTTTTTTTTTTCCACATCTTTATTGGAGTATAATTGCTTTACAATGGTGTGCTAGTTTCTGCTTTATAACAAAGTGAATCAGCTATACACACACATATATCCTCATATCTCCTCCCTCTTGCGTCTCCCTCCCACCCTCCCTATCCCACCCCTCTATGTGGTCACAAAGCACAGAGCTGATCTCCCTGTGCTATGCGGCTTCTTCCCACTAGCTA
This sequence comes from Orcinus orca, assembly GCF_937001465.1. Classification (NCBI taxonomy): domain Eukaryota; kingdom Metazoa; phylum Chordata; class Mammalia; order Artiodactyla; family Delphinidae; genus Orcinus; species Orcinus orca. The sequence continues at coordinate 78,031,019 of NC_064576.1, forward strand.
TTTTACATTTGGTAGTGTATATATGTCCATGCCCCTCTCTTGGTTCGTCCTAGCTTACCCTTCCCAAGTTCATTCTCTACGTCTGGAAGCACGGAGTCTTAACCACTGGACCATCAGGGAAGTCCTTACCCCTGTCTTTTGCCTTTTGGTATGCCTTATATGTCTCGATTGCCAGACATAATATGCTGGGTGAAAGGAACTGCTGTGATTAGGCCCTTTGTAATGAGGTGGGGAGAGAGGGGAAGCCATCCAAAGCCCTATGACTGGGTCTTGGTCTTAAGGAGCCTGTGAACTGGGAACTGTGAACTTCACAAGCGTTTTCTGTTGTTTTATTTCTTCACATTTCCCGGGAGAGGATGGTCAGGGTGGGCTGGAGTTGGATATTTGCCTTCTCTCAGGTGAGAGGCCAGAGGGGGCTGAAGCTGGGTGTTTCCCTTCCCCCAGGTCAGGTTAGGCTCTGGTTACATAGTTTCTCCTGAGGGCAGGTTGTTAAAAAGAACGGTGTGCTCTGGCTTCAAAACAGTTCCCTTTCCCTGCCCACTGCAGGAAGCAAGAAGGGATTTTTCCTGATATTTACTGTAAGAACCTGGTCAAGCTCCTGGATGTAAAACTCACAGAACTGTGCCCACCCCCTTCCCCGACTGGGTCCTCTTCAGCTTTTTAACTCTCAAAATTATCCACACTGAGGGACTTCCCTGGTGGTCCAGTGGTTAAGAAGCTGCCTTCCAACACAGGGGACACAGGTTCTTTCGGGGAACTAAGATCCCACATGTTGCTAGGCAACTAAGCCCGTGCGCCACAACTAGAGAGTCCACGCAGCCAAAAATAAAAATAAATAAATATTAAAAAAAAATTATCCACACTGAGCCTCCAGCCACTCTTCAGGTTTTCCGACCATAGCACTGGTTCCCATGGGCAGTTCCACTCCCGGTCTTGCTCAGGCCAACCAGGGCTCCCTGTGTTGGACGGTCTGTTCCTCCAGTCCTGAGGGATGTGGTTTGCCTTGTGTCCTCAACTCACTTATGGATCCTGGTAGAGTTGTCGATTTTTCGGTCTATTTAGCTTTTCATTTGTTTTTAGGACAAAGTGGCAACTTCCAAGTGCCTTAGATGTGGAATCAGAAATTGAACCCTGACATTCTTCCTTGTAGTTTTGATTTACTGTGCTCTAGTGATTACTGATATTGAGCATCCTGTCATGTGCTATTGGCAACTTGTATATCTTCTTTGGAGAAATGTCTATTTATGTCCTTTGCCAGTTTATAATTGGGCTGCTTTTTGCTACTGAGTTTCAGGAGTTCTCTATATATTCTGGATATTAATCCCTCACAGATACATGATTTGCAAATATTTTCTCTCTTTCTGTGAGTTGCCTTTTTACTCTGTTGATAGTGTGTTTTGATGCCCCCCAAATTTAATTTTCATGAAGTCCAGTTTGCTTTATCTTTTGTTACCTGTGTTTTTGGTGTCATATCCAAGAAATGATTGCCAAATCAATATTGTGAAGCTTTTACACAATGTTGTTTTCTAAGTTTTAGCTCTTACATTTAGGTTTTGATCCATTTTGAGCTAATTTTCTATGTGTTGTTGGGTAATGGTCTAGCTTCATTTTTCTGCATGTGAATATCTGGTTTTCCCAGCACCATTTATTGTAAACACTCTTCTTTTGTCATTGAATGGTCTTGGCACCCTTGTCAAAAATCATTGACAATGTATGACTGAGTTTATTTCTGGATTCTGGATTCTGTTGCATTGTTCTATATGTCTAACTTTGTGCCAGTGTCACACTGTTTTCTGTTTGTTTTTTTAATTGAAGTATGTTGATTTACAATGTTTTGTTAATTACTCTGTACAGTAAGGTGATTCAGTTATACATATATATGTTTTTTTAAATATTCTTTTCCATTATGGTTTATCACAGGATATGGAATATAGTTCTCTGTGCTATACAGTAGGACCTTTTTGTTTATCCATTCTATATATAAAAGCTTACATCTGTTAACACCAACCTCCCACTCTATCCCTCCCTCAACCCCCTCCCCCTTGGCAACCACCAGTCTGTTCTCTATGTCTGTGATTCTATTTCTCCTTCATAGATAGGTTCATTTGTGTCATTTCTAAAAATTTTTTTATTTATTTTTGGCTGCGTCGGGTCTTAGTTGCAGCATGTTGGATCTTCGTTGAGGCATGCAATATCTTTCATTGCTGCACGCAGGCTTTCTCTAGTTGCAGAGAGCGGGGGTTACTCTTCATTGCGGTGCACGGGCTTCTCATTGCGGTGGTTTCTCTTGCTGCAGAGCACAGGCTCTAGGCATGCGGGTCTCAGTAGTTGTGGCTCTCGGGCTCTAGAGCACAGGCTCAGTAGTTGTGGCGCACGGGCTTAGTTGCTCCGTGGCATGTGGGATCTTCCCGGACCAGGGCTCGAACCCGTGTCCCCTGCATTGGCAGGTGGGTTCTTAACCACTGCGCCACCAGGGAAGTCTGGTTACTGAACTTTTATAGTAAGTTTTGAAGTCAGGAAGTGTCAGTCATCCAGCTTTCTTCTTTTCCAAGATTGTTTTGACACTTTGGAGTCCCTTGAGACTCCATATGAATTTCAGAATGGATTTTTCTATTTCTGTAAAAATGTCACTGAGATTTTGATAAAGATTGCATTAAATCTACAGATTGCTTTGGGTAACACTGACATCTTAACAATATTAAGTCTTCCAATCCGTGACCATAGGATGTCTATTTATTTATGTCTTTTTAAATTTACTTCAGCAATGTTTTGTAGTTTTCATTGTATGAGTCTTTCATCTACTTGATTATGTTCGTTAGGTATTTTATTCTTTTTGATTCTACTGTAAATGGAATTATTTTTTTGTTGTTGTTGTTTTGGCTGCACCGTGCCACTTGCGGGATCTTAGTTCCCCGACCCAGGATTGAACCCAGGCGACCACAGTGAAAGCGTCAAGTTCTAACCACTGGACTGCCAGGGAATTCCCTGGAATTGTTTTCTTAATATCCTTTACAGGTTGTTCACTGTTAGTGTACAGAAATGCAACTGATTTTTGGGGTTTGAGTTCGTATTCTGTTACTCTGCTGAATTCATTTATTAGTTTTTTAAAAAATTATTTATTTTTGGCTGCATTGGGTCTTAGTTGCGGCACGTGGGATCTTTGTTGAGGCATGCAGCATCTTTTGTTGCCGCATGCAGGCTCTTCATTGTGGGGCGCGGGCTTCTCTCTAGTTGTGGCCTGCAGGCTCCAAGGCACATGTAGTTTGTGGCACACAGGCTCTCTAGTTGAGGTGCACAAGCTCAGTAGTTGTGGCATGCAGGCGTAGTTGCCCCTCGGTATGTGGGATCTTAGTTCCCTGACCAGGGATGGAACCCGCGATCCGTGCATTGTAAGGTGGATCCTTTACCACTGGACCACCAGGCAAGTCCCCATTTGTTAGTTCTAAAAGCTTTTTTTCTGGAGTCTTTAGGGTTTTGTGTATGTAAGATTATATGATCTGCAAAGAGAGATCATTTTACTTCTTCCTTTTCAATTTGGATATCTTTCCTTTCTTTTTCTTACCTAATTGCTCTGGTTAGAACTTCCAGTACTATGTTTAATAGTAGTGGTGAAAGTGGCATGCTTGCCTTGTTCCCGTTCCTAGAGGAAAAGCTTTCAGTCCTTTACCATTGAGAATGATGTTAGCTGAGGTTTTTCATACATGACTTTTATTCTGTGGTGGTAGTTTCCTTCTCTTCCTAGTTAGTTGAGTGGTTTTATCATGAAGGGTGTTTCTGCATTTTCTGAATCAAGATGGTCTTGACGGTACAGTAAGTACCACAGGACTTAAGATTACACGGGACTCTCATCAATCCATTAACAGTGCTTTTGTCTTCGTTGATCTGTGTCTGTCACTCAGTAAACCCGTGCCTTTACCAGTCTCCAGAAGAAATAATCAAAGGGGGCTCAATCTGTTTTTAAAAAAGAAGGAAAATCATGTTAGCCGTATTTCCAGAAATCATGGTCATACGGTGTTTCACCAACTTCTATTAAAACCAACAGTGTCGGCTGCAGTCCCACCGACTGCCGCCAGGGCCGCCTCCCCGCTCACCTCCTACGTGACACCTCGGGACCCGCACAGCCCGTGATGTGCGCCCGGGACATAGGTGGTAGACGACGAACAAAAGCAGAGACCCGCCGCCCAGGTGGCTCCTTGGTCGGAGCTCGCCCGACCCGGCCCAGCCCGGTCCGCACCTGCGCTCCCTCCCGCCGCGGAGCCGGCCCGGGGCCTCGTCCGCCTGGGCGCCGACGAGGGCAGAGGCTCGGGGGCCGGCCCAGCCCTTCCGACAGGCGGGCGCCCCGCTCGTGGACCCGCAGCCGCCTCCATCTTGGCTGGCGGGGGCGGGAGCGGCATCCGGGCCGGGCCCCGTCGCGCCGGCCGGGGCCAGGTGTGGAGCCGGCAGAGGGCGCTGTCCTCGCGTCCGGGCGGCGGGACCCAGCCCGGGCCGGGACGAGTCGGAGTTGCCCCGAGTTCCGCCCGCGGCCCCGACAAGATGGAGGACGTCGTCTCCTCTCGCAGCCATGACGGGAGCGAGGGACGCCTCCCCACCAGGCTGAGGCGAGGGAGAGCGCTTCCAGCCTTCGGAGCGCGCGGGCACCCCCGCCGCCGGCCTCTCGGCCCCCGGCTCCCGCCCGCGTCACCGCAGCCCCTGCCCGCTCGGCCCTCACGGGGCTCCCAGACACTGGACAGGGAGGGGGTGGGGGACATCGAGGCCGCTGCGATCCTCGGGCGGCGTCCCTCGCAGACGCAGCGGGGGCAGACGCTGCGGGGGCAGACGCTGCGGGGGCAGGCGGCCCGGCTCAGGCCCTCGGGCCGCCTGGGGCCAAGCCGAGGCAGGTGCAGCGGGCACGCGCGTCTGCGACCCGACTCTCACGGGTCGGGCCGGGGTGGAGCCGGGAAGGAGGAGGTGGGGGTGGAATAGAGGTGCAGGGGTGTGGCCTGCGCCTGATGGACGGGGCGTCGGACCACCCCCTCCAGGGGGGTCCTGGAGGCAGGTGGGCGCAGCCAATGGGCGGGCCCGAGCCGCCCGGCCCGCCCTCCCCTGCCCCCAATGAGGGCGTGGGGGGCGGGGCCTTCCGGGCCGCGCCGCGACGCTGCAGTCGCAGCGTCCGCCTCCTCACCAGCGCTAAAGCCGGGACTGGACGGAGCGGAGTTGCGCTTGTTGCCCAAGGCGCGGGGCCTGGGGGCGGGGAGGTTCGTTCCGCGAAGCCGCAGCCAGAACCGGGTGAGGCTTGTCTCCGCCTAGGCTCCAGCCCAGAACCGCCGACAGTGGGGTTGGCCGGGAGCGGCGCAGCCTCCGGAGGCGGAGGCGGAGGCGCCGGGAGGCGGAGATGGGTGAGGGCGGCCCCCGGAGCCTCCCACTGACGCGGGACAGGCGCCCCGCGGCGCGGCCGCCGTTGCCGCTAGCGCGTCGGCGTCTCGGGCTGCCGGCGGCTCCGCTGATGTCCCAGGCGCCTTGGCGGGCGGCCCGCGGGCTGCGGGGGTGCTGGCGCGGCCGCGAGGGCCGGGTGAGGCGGCCGCCGGCGGGTGGGGTCGCTCGGGGCCGCCCGGGGCGGGGGCCGGCGGCGGGGGGGAGGGGCGCCTCCGTGGGTGCTCGGGGCAGCGCTCGCACCGTCCTGGCGGCGGCGACGGCGCGAGGTCCCCAAGTTTGGCGGCGAGGGCGCGGAAACCCCGCGCCGGTCCCCTCCTCTGCCGCCGGGGCCGCGGCGCGCCGCGTCTTCTCGTCACAGTTTATCTGGGCGAGTTTCTAATGGCGGACGCGGAGCGGGCAGGTCTCGGGCTCCGGGCCAGTGCGGGGGTTTCCGCCCCGCGGCGACGCGAGTTGCCCGCGAGTGGGTCCGGGCGCGACGGGGACGGCGGAGGGTGGGCAGCATCGGGGGCTAGGATTCCCCGCTGGCGTCCAGATTGCGCTCGCCCTCCACCTCCCTCCTGTTGTTCATAGGGACCGTGTAGTCTCTTGTGGTCGTGGCGGGGCCTTGCTGTTTGTACCTGGCGTCTCGGCGGCATTGCGTTGGGGGAGGGGGGGAGAGCGCCGAGACGCCTTGACCTCTTGTCCCTTTGCTCCGTCTCGCTGGTGGTTACGAGCCGGTGCTGCGTCCAGGTTGGCTAGCACTAAATCATTTGTCATTCTTCGTTCTAGGACCAGGAATCGCCTTCAGGCCAGTCTGGTGGACGTTTGTCTGAAGCTGAGGAGGACCGCGCCGCCTCTGTGAGTAGTTGTCCCCGCGTTTCTGTCCAGTACCGTGAGCGCCGCGCCAGGGTGCGCCTCTGTGGCGCTTGCCTTTCTTTCTCTTACCTTCAGCGGGTTTCTGGGGCGGGCCCTGTCGCCAGAGCCAGGCCAGGCTGAACCCTGGGAACGCACTGGGAGCGGGCGCTGACATTTTACACCGCTTGTATTCTCTAGGGTTCTAAAACAAGAGTTAAAGGTAGCTCCGTTTTTAATGCTTTCTGGTTAGCTTTGGGGTTTTTTTTGGCCTTCTTATGGATAGAAATAATTTTTTTCTTCATCGCTGGATTAAGAAAAACTACTGAATGTACTGTTGTTAGGTCGACGGAGGCGATACTTCTGTGTGAGTTTGTCGTCTCTTTGAGAAAGATTTATTTGTGTTTACGCACCCTGGCAGCTCTCTAGCCAGGGTCAAGTCAGGAGATAGTCTTTAAAAAAAAAAAAGAGGAGATAATCTAGTTCTCACCCTAGCCGTGATTCTGAGATTGACCACGGAATTGGTAGTGACAGCCTCCATTATGAAGTTAATGTGTTGTTTCCTTGTTACTAAGAAGTAACCTATGTGCTGTTCACTTTGGTGCAATAAAATGCCCAGTGCTCTGTCAGCTGTTCAGTTAATGGCTTTAACACCAATCCTTGCCTGAATCAATAATTTTATTAAGAGTCTGAAAATGATGTGTTTTTTTTCTAAATCTGATTCTCCATGTATTATCTGGGATTCTGTATAGTCTTAGGTTCTGCCTATTTTGTCCTTTTGGATCAGTTTTCCACTGGTCATCAAAAAGAAACCTGTGATTAGTGCATCTCTCATAGTAGTGTTTCTGCCTTCCCTCTGCCCTTGTAAATCCTTGACAAACTTGGCTTTGCACGTAGGCTGTTAGGCGTCGCAGCACACTTCATTAGTTAGACAGCTTTTAGGAATGGATATTGTTTCAACTGGGTAATGTTCATCGGGTATCTGAAGTGCTGATATTTCACGTTACTTGATAGTTTTGTGAGATGAAGGGATGTGGGTAGGATGCTAGAGCTATGAGGGACCTTCATAGGGAAAGGGAACTAGCGGGGACTTAAAGACTGGCGGGAGATCAAGTCACTGACTCAGGTATTACCACTTAGAAAAGCCACTTTCTCAGCAGTGTGTTCCTAGCGTAGTTGAGCGCAGTGTGCAAAGGACTAGGTTTAGTGCCAGCCAAATTGGGGTTCACATCTCTGCTCTCTTACTACTTTGGCAAGTGCAAACTAAGTAAGAGTCAATAAATGCATCTTTATAGATGCACATCTTATTCAATTAAATACATTTTTATTATGCACATTTTATAAGTGAGTAAATTGTGTCTGTCTTCCCGATTGCTATGAAGATTGTAAATCGCCGCCTAGCCCATAAGTTATGTGGGACACACACATACACACACACACACACACACACACACACACACAGTTAATGGTGGCTGCAATTCTTATCTTTGTTTTGTTTCCTGATATTTCTTCTGCTTTATCTTACTGAGTTTTCCATTTCTGCTAAGCTTTTCATTTCCAAAAGCTCTTTTTTATACTAGAAATATTAGTTTTATATGGTCTTTGCTTGTCATGTGTCTGTCTAGAGTACTAATAGTTTGTGGGTTTTCATTTTACGTTTTCTTTTTCCTGCCTTTTCTTCTTTCCTTTGTGTTTTTTTTTTTTTCTCTCTTTTAACAACTAATTTTCTTATTAGAAGCTTTTTCCAGATAGTTCATAGTTCTTGACAGGTCTACTCATGATTAAGAATTGGGAAATGGAGAATAGATTGGAAGAGTGAATGGAACTTTCAGCTTGGAGCTTCACTGTAGGATGGTTCTTTTTTGGCCAGTTGATGGAGAATCTTTAAAGTCGTTATTTTTAGGTCTTTCCTTTTTTCGTGTTCCTAATTCCACAGAAAGGAGTGTTTCTGAGAAAGAAGTTTTCCAGGGAATAATAGTCTGCTGCTTGCAAGATAGAAGTCTGGATGCCAGCTCTCTGGAAATCAAGTGAGAGAGGGGGCATTTCATATGCATGCTATTGAAGCATTCACCAGTGTCTGGTGAACCTGAGACAAAGACCTTATGTTCTATTCTCTCCAAAGAATAAAAGTCTAGAACTTGGGCCAGGGTGGGGAAGGACCTGTCATCACCAAAATAGAGGGAGGGAAGAGATTTGGGATTTCACATCCTCCTGTTTTAGCCACCTGCTCCTTAGTCCCGTGATATCTGGAGCTATAGGCTTTGAGTCTCGTGAAGATTCTGAGCATAAGTCAGGATATTTCTCAGCCTTTTCCATCACAATTTTAGAGTTTGGCTATCTCAGCAGAGTTGGTTAACTGCTTATCCACCTGCTCTTTAGCTTATCAAATTTTGTTCCTTTTGTTTCTTTTTGTTTTTCTTTTCCTTGTCAGTAGGAACTTTACTGTTGTTATGGAGGTTTTAGAAGGGATTGAAGTTAGTTGTGTGTGATCAGTCTACAGTCTTAATCCCTACTAGGCTATTGATTTCTAGATAGTAGTTTTGTATTTAGACACTTAAGTAATTCTCTTGCTGTTTGTCATAACTGTTCATTTGATTTTTCTGTTTTCCTGTTTCATTACATTTGTGAGTAAAACCTCCAGAATCATCATACATTTTTATTTTGTTTCTGATTTTAAATGGGAATGCTTGTAGTATATACTCACTATCATGAAGCTTGCTTTGGAATTGATGTTATTTTTAGGTAAATATATAAATATTTTAATATTAAGAAAGATCTGTTCTGTGACAATATTAAGTCCAGAGGTGCTGTAGAACATGTCATAAAACTCATTAGTGTTCAACAGGTTGTTGTAGCATGCATCCTTTATCTTTTATAGAGCCGCAAAAATATAGGTGTGCTTATAGGTGGCCAAAAAATAAACCTTTGAAGCAATAATTAAATAATTGAAAATACTTTCTTGGTGATTTTAACATTTGAAGACTCATGAGCAGGTTAGTTTACCGTTCTCATCACATACTAATCTTGTCATATTAATATCTCACCATTTCTATTTTAGCAGCTGTTTTTTTAACTGATTCATTTTAATATGTAAGTTTTACTTAATTGTACACAAACATAATTGAATATTGAATGGCTACTAAATTATTCAATTGGTTTTTTTTTTAATAGAAGGTGATCTCAGGAAAATTCATGATACTCAGTTATATCTTAAGAATTCAGCAGAAATTTTTACAACTTTAAAAAACCATATTTAAGGGGCTTCCCTGGTGGCGCAGTGGTTGAGAGTCTGCCTGCCAATGCAGGGGACACGGGTTTGTGCCTCGGTCCGGGAAGATCCCACATGCCGCGGAGCGGCTGGGCCCGTGAGCCATGGCCGCCGGGCCTGCGCGTCCGGAGCCTGTGCTCTGCAACGGGAGAGGCCACAACAGTGAGAGGCCCGCGTACCGCAAAAAAAAAAAAACATATTTAAAAAACTAACACTGAACTGCACTCTTAAAAATGATTAAAATGGCATTTTATGTTGTATATATTTTACCATAATTTTTGAAAAAAAAGATAATTGTAGCAACCTTTAGGAAATAAAAACTGCTATGAGATGTTACTAAAAGTAAACACAATAGGGCAAACTACCCTTATTTGTGTCTTTGTTTTACTGTTAACTCTTGTTTTTACCCCTAATTAAATACTTTCTTAACTTTGCAGGGTTGTTACCCATAACCTAGAGATAGTTTGCATTTAAGAGTCTTGCTGGGGTTTCAGCCTAACTTTCTGTTCTTAGGACAACTTTTTTTTTGGCTGCACTGCGAGGCTTGTGAGATCCCAGTTTCCCGACCAGGGATTGAACCGTGGGCCACAGCAATGAAAGCCTGGAATCCTAACCACTAGGCCACCAGGGAACGCCCATTAGATTCTGCACTTCTCTGTGTGGATTTTCCTTTGATTTTATATTAATTTTCATTGCATCAAAATGAAGATCGATTAAACATTAAATAGTTGTAGATGAATAAGATACCCCAGGAAGAGTAGGTAAATATTTAAGATTAACTAGACATTTGTTGAAATCCTAAGGTGTAGGCAAAGTATTTGTCTGAATACCCTCTCAGTGGAGAGGGATTTAACATTTTTTGCACTCTGTAATATGTCCAGGCAGAGAGATTAGGGACTTGCAAGTTCACTTATCACAATTAAAACCTCAGAGTCCTTTTTATCCCCATTTGCAGTTTATAGTTTAGAAAAGTAAAACTCGGGCTTCCCTGGTGGCGCAGTGGTTGAGAATCTGCCTGCTAATGCAGGGGACACGGGTTCGAGCCCTGGTCTGGGAGGATCCCACATGCCGCGGAGCAACTAGGCCCGTGAGCCACAACTACTGAGCCTGCGCGTCTGGAGCCTGTGCTCCGCAACAAGAGAGGCTGCGATAGTGAGAGGCCCGCGCACCGCGACGAAGAGTGGCCCCTGCTTGCCACAACTAGAGAAAGCCCACGCACAGAAATGTAGACCCAACACAGCAAAAATAAATTAATTAATTAAAAAACTCCTACCCCCTAACATCTTAAAAAAAAAAAAAAAGAAAAGTAAAACTCAATGAAGTGAGGTAATTGGCTCAGTGTCTCAGCTAAACTATAACTTTTTCTCTTTTTAGATAATGTTATAGAAATGGTTAAAACTTTTTTGTAGTCTTACGTTTATGGAATTAAGAAAGTGTTTGATGGTTAAATTATATACACAATGACTTCTGATAGTGGTTAGGGTTAGGTTTTAATTTTTTTACAATCTGGAATTTGAAAATAGGTGAATACTTAAATCTTTTATCAGAAATAGATGACTACAATGAGCTGAGCATAAAGAATGCTCTTTCTGTTATTTCCTTTGGGAAGATTAAAATAGGGCCTAACAGCCACCAGAGGGTACTGTGGAGTCAGCTATAGCTCTTTTCCAGAAATTGTTCTTTTTTGTTCTAGGTTTATTCAAATACAGAAAGGACAGAGAGAATTCGTATATAACAGCTCTTACATTTCATAATTCAGTTTAGGCTGAATTATTGCCTCTTTTCTCTGAAAATCAACCACATAATAAGCTTACTGGATGAGTGTTAACCATGATCCTAATTTTTGTATTTCCTTTATAACCCTTTTAAACTGGTTCCTTAGATTTGTTATTTATCTTTGAACTAGAGTTATTTGAATGTTGATTTTGTTTTAATGAATTCACTCATCTTAATAAAACAAGTAATTTTTTAAAAAATTGTATACAGTAATTGCATATAATGTAGTGGCTGTGAAATAGATTATAGAGTCAGATTTCTTGGATTTGAGTCCTGACTCTACCCTTTCCAGCAGTGGAGACTTGGGCGGGCCAGGTGGATTACTTATCTTCTTATCTTCTGAGTCTTAGTTTCCTGATGGGTAAAATGGGAAAAAGAATAGTTCCTGCCTCACCTTTATAAGCATTTACTGAATTGCTATATTTAACGGCATAGCGCCTATTAAGAATAAACATTACAGAATGTATGACTGTAAGTACTATCACTTAAAATTAGTTGGGAAAATTTTAGAATAGAATGCTACTTAGTATATTTCAATATGAGATGTTTAAAATTGAATGATGACTGCTGTATGAGTGACTTTTCTTTATTATTCAACACCCATACAGATCCTACCTCCTTCACTGTCTTGAGCTTCTAAGAAAATTGAAGCCAGGATGTATAAACTTACCTCAGCTTTCCATCTATTATTTCTACATACTTACATACGTTCTAATTACAACTGGACAAAACCTTGAACAGCATGGGTTTGGACTGCACGGATCCACTTACACATAGATCTTTTTCAGTAAATACTATAGTACTGCACGATCCAGGGTTGGTTGAATCTGTGGATATGGAACCTTGGATTCGGAGGGCTAACTGTGGGACTTGAGCATCCATGGATATCCTGGGACCAGTCCCTCCGTGGACACCAAGGGACAGCCATACACTTACCTTTTCCCCTCTCGCTTTTGAGATAAAGGTGACTTTTGTTCATGATCAGTTTCACTACCAGCTGTGCACGCATCCTCCTCTTCCTCTTCTCTCATCTGCTTTCAGAGCTGTGCTTCATTGGTCGGTCACTTCTCCAGATTCTTCCAACTATGTCTCTGCTGGATCCTTTCGTTTGTCATTCTCTAGTGCATAGTAGGTACACAGAGGTGTTTGCTGAATAAAACAAAGTGGCTAAGAATTTGGAGCCTAGAGTTAGAGCCCTGAGTTTGAGTCCTATTTGGCCTTACCCAGATTCGTTTCCTAATCTGTAAAATGAATTGAATTATATCTACATCATGGGTTTTTCAGAATTTTGTATAAAAAACCTATAGCATAGTGTCTGGTGATTCCTCAACAAGGACAAAAAAAAAAAAGATTCAGAAAGGTTTAATGTTGGAAGCAGAGAATTTGAAAAACAATGACAGAAGACCCTAGGGAAATAGAGTTTGGACAATATCATAGTCATTTTAGTAGATAAAAGTATATTTAGTATAATGATTGTTTTTGGACCCTGAGTTATTGGTAATTGATGGAATTATTTTGAACAATTTTCTGTTTCAAGGAAGGACTTAGATAAAATCACATAAAATAATTTAAAATTTCACTTGTGCTATTTAATTGCAATAAAATGCAATGATCATAGTACACTAGAACTTTTTTTTCTCTTCTCTCTCTGTTATAGGTTCTTTGGCATAGATAAATGTTCAGCGGGAGGATTAGACTTGACTGAACAGACTCCTGTTTTATTAGGGAGTAAAGCCATGGCAACTAGTTTCATGGACATGGCATTTGGTGACCCAGCTAGTCCTTTAGTTAATAGATCTAGAAACTCGTCAGCAGAGGATGATGATGATGATGTTGTATTTATTGAATCTATACAACCTCCTTCAAGTTCTGCTCCAATAATAGCTGATCAGAGAAATTTTATATTTGCTGCATCAAGAAATGAAAAGCTACAAGGAAATTATTCCATAATTCTTCCTTCCTCAAGAGGTTTGGCTTCTCAGAAGGGAAGTATAAGTGAGACAATTGTCATTGATGATGAAGAGGACATGGAAACAAATGGAAAGGAAAAGACAATTTCTTCTAGTTTTATTGAATGGGCACTTCCTGGAAGTAAAAACAGAACCAAAGATTTGGATTTCTCCACTTCCAGTCTTTCAAGAAGTAAGGTAAATGCTGGAATGGGTAATGGTGTTATCACTACAGAATCGACTCTGAAATTCATATTACTAATGTTACAACCTTAGAAAGAGGTATTAAGCTCTGAATGATGGGCGAGATATGAACTTAATGATTACAAATATAACATCACTATAGAATACCAGCTTGGGAGATGTCGCTAACGGACTGCAGTCGAGTAACTTTGGTGTTAATATGCAAACATACACCCCGTCTTTAACTTCACAGACCAAGACTGCAGTAGGACCTTTTAATCCTGGTAGAATGAATGTGGCAGGAGACGTTTTTCAGAACGGAGGATTTACAGCTCATCACAATCCTGGTAAGCAGTAAGTGATACTAAATATTTTCTTTCCACCCTAAGTAAATAAACTTTTGGCTGTTACTTTTAGTACCTATATCTATTTTATTCTATATGTGAAATATTTTTTGTCAACTTTCATATTAAAATAGAATTTTTTGCTAAATAAAACTGTGCAGTTTACTCTATTTTACCCAATGTGATTTATATGTGAAGTGTTTTAATTGAAAACTCCCATAACTACTACCTCCATCTTTGTTTACTAGCATCTTTATTTTAATGTAAGAGTCATAGAATAAAAAGATGGATAGTGAACTAAAGGATTAAAGTAATATTACATAACAATTAAATTTTATTTAATTTGTAATTACATAATCTGACCTTTCAATTTTTGCTTTTCAAGTGTTTACTTTTAGACTGCTTGTCTCTGATTTTTGGTTTTAAATCAGCATTTTATTAGTTGCTTAATTTTAAATTTAGAAAACTTTCTTACCTTTAAATCAGAGACTTGTTTTTTTCCCCTATTTTTTGGCCGCACCACGTGGCATACAGGATCTTAGTTCCCTGACCAGGGATTGAACCCCTGCAGTGGAAGCATTGAGTCTTAACCAGTGGACCGCCAGGAAAGTCCCAAATCAGATATCTGTATTTTAAAGACTCTTATGAGGCCAGTTGTGTTCTGGTAAAATATAATGAAAGTTATTTAAAATTTAGCAAATCTTTTTTGTGGATTTTTCATGACCTGGTGTGCTGTTTGTTTTTTCAGGTTTTTGTTTGTTTTTTGTTTGTGTTTGTTTGTTTTGGGTCATTTTAGTGCTTTTAGCTATTGACCAACTTAGAATTTTAGGAAAGGACTGGAAAGTAATTAGAACTAAGAACCGAATCACTGGTTGTTTTAATGGAATGCTAGTATTTTTTTTCTTAAAAAATTTTTTTTAATTAATCTTTTTCTCTGGTTATGAGAATATTACAGAACGTTTGAAGGAAATCATAGTTAGAAATAAGAAAATAGTATCTGTCACCTACCTTACTAAGTAGAAGTGACTGACAACTTAAAATGTTGTTTTGTTTGCTTTCAGTCTTGTGCCTCTGTGGTTCTAAAAATAGAATTTAGAGCATATTGTATTTAGTTTTGTGTTCTCTTGATTTATTTAATCTAAATTTTATTTTATTTATTTATTTGCGGTATGCGGGCCTCTCACTGTTGTGGCCTCTCCCGTTGCGGAGCACAGGCTCTGGACACGCAGGCTCAGCAGCCATGGCTCACGGGCCCAGCCGCTCCGCAGCATGTGGGATCTTCCCGGACCGGGGCACGAACCCGCGTCCCCTGCATCGGCAGGCGGACTCTCAACCACTGCGCCACCAGGGAAGCCCCTGTTATGTCATTTTAAAAGTAGAGGTTTCAGTGGCTATAAAATATTCCTTTGTCTGAGATATTTATTCCTCTACTTTTTAAGCATTTGTATGGCTTTTCATTTTTTACTATTGAAACTCTACACACTAAATGTCTTCGTTTGTATTGTTTATTAATTTCTATAGGACAGTTCTCAAACTTTTTGGTCTCAGTTTCACTCTTGGAAGTGATTGAGGATCCCAAAGTTTTTTGTTTTGTTTTTAATCTGTTATCATATTAGAAATTAAAACATAAATTTAAAAGGTATTTATTCATTTAACAAAATTATTATGTGACATATTTTTAATGAAAGATAACTACTTTCACTAAAGAAATTTAGTGAAAAGTGATGTGTTACAGTTACAGAAATATTTTTTTTTAATTTTTTTATAAAGCATTTTATTTTTAAAATTTTATTTATTTATTTATTTTTGGCTGTGTTGGGTCTTCGTTTCTGTGTGAGGGCTTTCTCTAGTTGCATTGAGCGGGGGCCACTCTTCATCGCGGTGCGCGGGCCTCTCACTATCATGGCCTCTCTTGTTGCAGAGCACAGGCTCCAGACGTGCAGGCTCAGTAGTTGTGGCTCACTGGCCTAGTTGCTCCGCGGCATATGAGATCTTCCCAGACCAGGGCTTGAACCCGTGTCCCCTGCATTAGCAGGCAGATTCTCAACCACTGCGCCACCAGGAAAGCCCCACAAATTTTTTGGAAGTCTGGCTTGATAGAAAACAGCAAGGTATATCTAGCTCCTCAAATTTAGTTCTACATTGAATGTGTTGCAATATCTTCTTTTGTTTGAAGTATAAGAAGAAAATCTGGCCTCACATACATACGTGGCTGTAGAATGGAACAATATTTTAGTAGCCTTTTTAGTTAATTATGGATAGTTTTTTCCTTTTCCTTTTGACACAGCACCAAAACTTGATAAGTGGTAGTTTCTTAAAAGTTCTTACAGTGTGGAATCTGAAACTATATAATGAACTTTTCATGCTTTATTACATTAAAATTCATTTATCTTTGAATGAATTTTACCTTTGTATGATTTGGTAACGTTGTGCTTTAATTATTTGGAAAGTGTTGATTCACTGAGTTACCTAGGTCTTCTAAATGTTGACACCTTAGAAAGCTGTCACGCTAGCAGTGGTGGATGCAGGTTTTCAAAGACTCTGATTTTCACTCGAAAGCTCAAATTTTCTCACTGGCAACAAACACTGTTATTTTTTTGAAGTGAAAGGCTTATTTTAAGAAAATGTCAATAACCAGTTTGTTTTGTCATTCCTTTAAGGCTAGTTCAGCTTGCAGTGCAACAATTTTACAAGTGCTTTTCCACTCTTTCTCATTGTTCTTTGGTATGAAACAGAAGTGGCTTCTGGATGCTTCCCTGTTCATCATACAGAGTATTAAGATGTAGTCAGAGGCTGAAATTTAGTAAAATTAATACTAATTTTTACCTTTTCACTAAGGACTTCTGTTGCATAATAAATAATTTCACTGGCCTTTGTCCCTGGTTCTTGGGAGAGAGAATAAATCCTTGAAATTTACCAGATTCCTAATAACTAATGATTAAGGCTGAGGGTCACCAGAAAGACCAACCGTGTGATTTGAGTGTTGGGCCTTTGAGCCAGCCCAGCCTTCATGGAGGAGAGAGAGGCTGGAGATTGAGTCCAGTCACACGCAGCGAATAATCCCACCAGTCACACCCACACGATGAAACCCAGTAAAAACTCATCTGTGCCGGGTGGGTGACGCTACCCGCTTCCTCAGAGAGAGGGCACAGAAGCTCTGGCATTGGGACCCTTCCTCACCCCGTATGTCTCTTCATTTGGCTGGTCCTGATTTGTATCCTTTAAATAAAACTGATCATAAGTGTAGAGTTTTCTTGAGTTCTCTGACTCATTCTAGCAAATTATCAAATCTGAAGGGGCCTTAGGAACCTCCCACGTTTGCAGCCAGTTGGCAGAAGGCCAGGTGGCATGTAAAGTGAGGGCAGTCTTGTGGGCTCCGCCTTCACATGGGGGCTGGCGCTGACTCCAGGCAGTTACAGCACCAGCACTGTGTTGGCCAGTTGTTGTTGGAAGAACAGTAGGAAGCACAGGTGCTACTTTCTCTTTCTTTTGTGCAAGTGCCTGATAGTGAAGAAAATTTTACTAGTACAGTTTGGTTCCACTGCCAGCAGCTTTACCTAACATCATTGCTTCTGCCCCATTAGTGCAGATGCCAACACGATGAAAAAGGCACATAATCTTAGTTTTATTATGGAAATAGTTTGGCCTGGCAGATCCCCTTTTATTTCTTATGTAATGTTGAATAGAAGTGATCGGAGTATAAAGTCTTGTCTTGTTCTTTTTTTTGTTGACCATGCCTCGCAGCTTGCAAGATCTTGGTTCCCTAACCAGGGATTGAACCCCAGGCACTCAGCAGTGAAAGCGCCTTCTGTTGTCTTGTTCTTGACCTGGGGTGGAGGGGAAGCATTTGACATTTCATCATTTAGCGTATTCGCTTATGTCAAATATAGTAAGCTTTTTATGTTCATAATTTATTTAATAGCTTGTGTCTTAGTCTTTGCAGTTATAAACAGGTTTCTCGTGAATATCTCTAAGTTTGTCACACATATTTTCTAGTGAAAAGTTTCTGTAGGTGAAATTGCCAAGTCAGATGTCAACATATTTTTAAAGCTTTTCATGGTTAATACAGAATGGTCCTCACCAAAAAATTATGGTGTTTTTTTTTTGTTGTTATAATATTGTAAGCTCTCCTCAGGGGTAGGAGTATTATTAATGTTTGCTAAACTGATCATTTAGAGGTGATATCCTCTTAATGATCATTGAACTTTTAAAAATACTTTTGCAGACTTTTTATGAATTTGTTCATTTATGTTTGTCATCTACTTATTACTGTGTACATCTTTTGTTTATTAATTGAGTGAAACCTGAAAAATAATATAAAAAACTTGTGATTTCTGTATTGAGTGATGTGTTAAGCTTAAAAGCGGTTGAAGATCATGTTGAAGACTTGAAATAATGTCCATTGAAAATCATTCTTTTGGATCTCTGTTTCTTTCACTCTTCTTTTTAAAATTTTTTATTGCAGTGTAATTGATTTGTTTCTTTCACTCTTATTTTTTTTCACTTATTTTTTATTTTGTAATTATTTCCTAAATTTTACATGTATATTTTTACAAGCATGAATTACATCTTATGTACATATAAGCTCTTAAGTGAAGTTAAAACCAGAAGGCTTGCCATGTATTTCTTTTATGTTTCAGCCTTGACCGTTTTTCACCTTCTGGAGTAAATTGAAGTTGTGTATTGAATGATGAAGTGGATCAATTTAAAAGCATAGCACATAGACTGATACTTAACTGTAAAAAATCATACTGTAGTTAGATGCTATACTGTTGCTCCACTCAAATTGTGGACATAATTGAGACTAGCAAAAGTTGTTCGAAAGTAGTTTTGACTGCTCTTGGATGTATTTTTATTCTTGTCATCCTTTTATCTCATTAATTCAAAACTGTATTTTATATTACAGTGATAATTTTCTCATGCCGTGAGGTATCAATGATTTTAAAAAGTAACAGACAAAAAGCATTAAAGGACTCCCCTGACATTCATTCATATATATGAAGACGTTCTTAACTACATTTAAACTATTTTGTTTGTGCTGTGGCAATGAATTTCTGTTATCTTTGAAGTGTGGATGAATTTACAGTGTTCCTGGGTTCTCTAAAGTTCTATTTCGGGGGAAAAAAGTTACAGAATTATATCCTTTATTTATTTATTTTATTATTATTTTCTTTTAAATAAATCTATTTATTTATTTATGGCTGAGTTGGGTCTTCGTTGCTGTGCGCAGGCTTCTCATTGTGGTGGCTTCTCTTATTGTAGAGCATGGGCTCTAGGCGTGTGGGACTCGAGTTGTGGCTCGCAGGCTCTAGAGCTCAGGCTCAGTAGTTGTGGCGCACGGGCTTAGTTGCTCCACGGCATGTGAGATCTTCCCGGACCAGGGCTCGAACCCACGTCCCCTGCATTGGCAGGTGGATTCTTAACCACCGCGCCACCAGGGAGGCCCTATCCTTTAAATAATACCATTTGGCCCAGAATTCTAAAAAGAGGGTCTACAGAGCTGTCAGGTAAAGAGTGATGGTGAAGATGTGTCTGAAGCTTTCTGAAAGGTGGAGTCACTTGTCAAAAAGGAGTGTCTTCTTTTATTTATTTATTTATTTATTTATTTATTTATTTTTGGCTGCGTTGGGTCTTCGTTGCTGCCCGCGGGCTTTCTCTAGTTGCAGTGAGCGGGGGCTGCTCTTCGTTGCGGTGCACGGGCTTCTCATTGCGGTGGCCTCTCTTGTTGCGGAGCACGGGCACAGGCTTCAGTAGTTGTGGCGTGTGGGCTCAGTAGTTGTGGCTCATGGGCTCTATAGTGCAGGCTAAGCAGTTGTGGCACACTGGCCTAGTTCCTCCGCAGCATGTGGGATCCTCCCGGACCAGGGCTGGAACCCGTGTCCCCTGCAATGGCAGGCAGATTCTTAACCACTGCACCACCAGGGAAGCCCCAGGACTGTCTTCTTGTTGTTGCTCTTTTCACTCTTTGTTTAAGTTGGATGTAGCATAGTGAAAGCTGTCTAATTTTAGTATTAACCCTAAATTTTGTTTTTGCTTGCTGTCAGCTTTTGTAAAATTAACCAATTTTACCAGAAGACTTACAGAATAATATGGTGACCATTGTATTACTATTGTAATTGTTGTTATTATTTAGAGTCAGAGCTCCCCCAGAGTATCTTACTTTAGTTGCTGTGTGCTTCCCACTTCTATAGAATGAAGGATTTCCAGCACAGAAAAAAGAAAAAAAAATAAGAGCAAGATGAGGATTTCTGGAGTTGAGTTATATTTGAATCTAGGGCTTAAGGGTTCAAATTTTATCCTATAAAATTATGGCTCTGCATAAAGTACAAATAAAACTGTGTAATATCTTATGAAAATAAGATCATGTCCATTAGAATGGACCTTTGAGTCATTTAATCTTTTCATTAACCTCTAGGGTAGACTGTATTTCAGTGAAAGTTCTTCAGCCATCATGTATCTTTATGTAAACAGCAAAATTTCATCAAAGAAAATACTCAGACTTAGAAATTGTTCTTGCATCTGTGTTGTATTTTTGTTGGATTATAAACATTTCTGGCTATGATACTGATTCTAGGAAGTTCTTCTTCTGATAATAATAGACTTTAATAATCGATAGGTAACTCCTGTCCCTCCTGCAGAGAATAATGGGGGACAGGGAGACAAAACATATAAAATATCGAAAGCATCACAGAGCTACAAATACACTAAAAAAATGTTTCTCATATCTGAGAAGGAGCCTCAGAGGAGTCATCTCTTACTTGGGGTTGCTTTTCTCTAACGGGTATGTGTTCAGTTCCAGAAAAGGCTGCTAAGAATCTAAGGGGAACTTTCAACAGACTCACAGGGGCCAACAAAGACGGACACTGATTTAAAATATATATATATCGACCTTTGGATTGGGGATGCTAACATAATCCAGAGTCTCAGGTTTTTTTTTCAGTTTTTCATGTAAAACTATTAGGGATATGAGGAGGCAGGCCATGTAATGAAATAAGAGAAAAAGCAGACAATAGAAATGAACCCACAAGGGGTGCAGGTACTAGGAGTATCAGACAGTCTACATTTTAACTGTAGGTTTGGCACAGCTGAAGAGAGTGTGAATGAACTGGAATATGTATCAGAGTATTATCTAGACTGAGTCAGAACCAAAAGGGGGACATACAGAAAAGAATGTAAGAGACTTAGGACATTTGATGAAAAGGACATGTAATTAATGTCCCAGAAAGAGGAAAAAAGAAATGAGGCAGAAGAGGTGTAACTGAGGATTTTCTAAAATGGAGAAAAACATCAACCCTTGAATTCGAGAACCTTTACAAATTCTGAGCAGGATAAATACGCAAGAGACCCTTAAGAGACATGTAGAGAAATCATAGTCAAAAATTGGAAGCAATCATCCACCTGTAGATGGTAGCCTCCTTCTCCCCTGAGTAGCAAAGACTGCTCCCATGTCCTGCCTCCTGTCTGTTGTACACAGTGGGGTGTTTCTCCAGGAACTTTTGCTGTGGGCAATAAACCCAATAGCCCCTACCCAATAAACCTTTGATGTCCCCCCACCAAAAAAAAATTGGAAGCAATCGAAATGTCATCAGCAGTAGAGTGATAAATAGTATCAGCCACACGATGGAATACTCAACAATGGAAACAGATGAACAACTACCTTCAGTGTGAGTGAAACAGATGAGATGTTGAGACGAGGGTACATACTACGTGATTTCATAGGCGAAGTTCAAAATAAGGCAGAACTTATCTTTGAAGTGGGGATATGGATGGCTTGTGGGAAAGGAGGGGAGTGACTGCGTGGAAAAGACATGAGAATCCTGGAAGTTTTCTGTGTGTTTATCTGGGTGGTGGTCATAGAAGTACATATTCATTGTGAAGATGGTCATTGAGCTGTGCACTTAAGATTATAAACTTCATGTGTATGTGTTACTCTTTAACAACTAAAAACCCCACTGAGACACTGAAGTAACTTCACTAGCAGACCAACACTAAAGAAATACTAAAAGGTTGTTCTTTAGGCAGAAGAGTTTAGATGCAGGAAGAAATCAAGAATCTGTAAAACTTGGGACTTCCCTTGTGGTCCAGTGGTTGAGAATCCGTCTCGCATTGCAGGAGGTGCCTCTTTGATCCCCGGTCGGGGAACTAAGATCCCACATGCCGCGGGGCAACTGAGCCCGTGAGCTCTGGAGCCTGCGCGCCACAACTAGAGAGCCCGCACACCGCAACTAATGAGCCCGCACGCCGCAACTAGGACCTGATGCAGCCAAAAAATAAGTAAATAAATAAAATAAAAAAGAATATCTAAAACTCACATAGTGGGTCTGGTACTTACTGGAATTCTGGGCAAATCACCTCTAGCTTCTAGGCCTTAATTTTCCTTGCATATAAGGAGGGATTTGGATTAAATCCTTCTGGGCCCCTTCTCTTAAAATTTATTCTGGGGATAGAGCATGGAAGAATTTGGTTGAGAGACCTTTTATTTTAGCAGTCCCCAACCTTTTTGGTGCCAGGGACTGGTTTTGTGGAAGACAGTTTTTCCACGGACGGTGGGGGGTGGAGGATGTTCCAGGAGGTGATGCAAGCGATGGGGGGATGGGGGGTGGCAGGTGAAGCTGTGCTCGTTTGGACTGCTACTGGTCCCAGGCCCAGGGGTTGGGGACCCTGTTTTATTTAGCCTGTAGACACTAACACGATAAAATAAGAATTTGATGAAATAAGAAACTTTGAAATTAGGAGAAATTCAATAGTTGCAGTATAAACAAAGAAAACATTTGCTTTATTTATGTATGCACCAATGCTAAAGTGAAAAAAACCCTGCAGAATCTATTGAGCAGTATAGTTGATGTCTCACTTTACATAATTATATATAACTCTATCCCCTTTAAGTATGGGTAAGTGTACAAAATTAAAAAGCCCAGGGCTTCCCTGGTGGCGCAGTGGTTGAGAGTCCACCTGCCGATGCAGGGGACGGGTTCATGCCCCGGTCCGGGAGGATCCCATGTGCCGCAGAGTGGCTGGGCCCGTGAGCCATGGCCGCTGAGCCTGCACGTCCAGAGCCTGTGCGCCACAACGGGAGAGGCCACAACAGTGAGAGGCCCGCGTACTGCAAAAAAAAAAAAAAAAGCCCAGAGAATTCCCTGGTGGTCCAGTGGTTAGGACTTCACACTTTCACTGCTGTGGGGCCAGGGTCGATCCCTGGTCAGGGAACTAAGATCTCACAAGCTGCGTGACGCGGCCAAAATAAAAACAAAAACAAAACTTTATGGTATATACTTCATATTTGCCAGCGTATCTTTCTGCGGAGTGAAAGAATTCCTTTGGTTACTTGTTCTGTTTTGGTTTTGCCTGTTAAGATAAAAATATCTGGAAAAGGACAAAATTAGAAGCAGCAATGGGTAGGAATTTAGAAGTGAAAACAGAGTTGTTAGTGTTGGTGGTAGTATGAGAGGCGCTTAGAGCTATAATAGGTGGAGGGGCCATAGACCTTTACCTAACGACAAAAGCTATTTTTGAAGAGAGATGACAGAATAATTCAGTGCTCTCGGGCCTTGTTTCTCAAAGCTTCAACATTACTCAAGAGGTAGTTAGAAATGCAGAATCTCAGGCCCCTCCCTAGACTTACTGATTTAGAATCTCTGTTTAAACAAGATTCCCAAGTGATCGTATGCATGTTAAGGTTTGAGAGGCACTATTACCTGTACATAATATTGTACCATTTTGAAGCTAACAGTAATATACGATGGAGTCCCCGTGTGAAGGTAGGAAAGCTGGGTCTCCTGTGTAATCCACCACCTACACTAATGCCTGGGAAATAGTCTAGAAGGCTGGCAGGTAATTGTAGACAGAGTTGCCTTAAGATGCTATGTCTAAATTACATGTACTTGCAAGTATTTTGGAGGGAAGTGCACTAGTATCTACAAATTACTTGAAATACATAGAGAAGATAGATTATTTAGCGGGGTGAATAAATAGAAAACGTGATAAAGCAAAAAGTAAAATAGTATAGAATCTATATGATGGACATATTTTTCACAGTAAAATTCTTTCAGCTTTATATGCTTTAAATTTTTCATAATAAAATGTTAGGGGGGAAGCTGTTATGAAAATGGGTATCATACACCAGACTATAATCTTTATATTTGTATATTTGCTTTATTTTATAATGTATTAATACTTTTCTCTTAGAAAAGAAAAAGTACCTTAGGAAGTACCCTGTGTACAGAACATAATGCTTTACTATATGCATTATCTCATGTAGTTTTTTTCTTCCCCTGCTGCACAGCTTGTGGGATCTTAGTTCCCTGACCAGGGATTGAACCTGGGCCATGGCAGTGAAAGCGCGCAGAGTCCTAACCACTGGACCTCCAGGGAAGTCCCTCTCATTTAGTCTTCATAACACTAATAGGTTGGGTATCATTGTGATTTGTAGCTGAGAATACCAAGACCTAGTTTAAATTACTTGCACAATCTCTAGCACAGAGGGTCTGACTTGGAGATGCTGGCTACCGCATTGCACAATTCCGGGGCCGCCATTTCCAGTTTTGGCACAATAGAGCATCATTCACTTAGAGTACAAAGGGGAGAGTCCCCCTGGGGTTGTACAGCAAGGCTTCCTCACTATTCTCTTAGACTTGTGCAAAATGAAAAATTTAAATATTTTTCTGATGGGAGTTTTTAACTGTTCCGTGACTTTTCTTATGTGTTTTATTTTTCAAGATTCTTGGATCTCGCAGTCAGCATCCTTTCCCCGTAATCAGAAACAGCCAGGGGTGGATTCTTTATCACCAGTGGACTCACTTCCTAAACAGATCTTCCAGCCTTCTGTCCAACAGCAACCCACTAAACCAGCTAAAATCACTTGTGCAAACTGCAAAAAGCCTTTACAGAAGGGACAGACAGCTTATCAGCGAAAAGGATCAGCTCACCTCTTCTGTTCTACCACCTGCCTCTCTTCCTTCTCTCATAAGCGTACTCCAAAGAAACGCAAGGTGACATGTAAAAAGTAAGCCGTACCTTTCAACATGCTTCCATATGATTGGATACTGGCAGTATGAATTTGTGTCCTGAATGTACTTAGAGAGTTGCGGAAGATTCATGGATAGAATTGATGCACAGGTTTCTTCAAGTTTATGGAGCTTGAGTTGTCCTAGCATATGTCAGAGCTGTGGGTTATTTGTATTGTACTTACTCTTGGCAGGAAAATAGAGTTTAGGTATAGAAATAAATCAGCCCTACCCCACCACTGCCTTTGCCTCACCCCCTTCCCCATCCTCTACCTTGGTTCTACCCGGTTGCTAACACCCTTTTTGAATGCTTCTAGAAGTCATAACCTGTGGCAAGGTCCTAAAGGTCATAACCTGTGACAACAAAATATTTTTATCTCTGAATATCTTGCCATATTATTTAGGAACTGTTAGCAATTAAACCAAAATGTGGATTTTTCTAGATCCAAAAGTTATAGTTGATTCTTAGGATTAAATCATGAGAAAATGAAAAATGTCAATTATTGTTCATATATATTTGACTTTTATTAAAATGCAATGTTCTTAGGGAGTTCCCTGGTGGCCTAGTGATTAAGATTCTGGGCTTTCACTGCCATGACCCGAGTTCAGTCCCTGGTGGGGGAAATGAGCCACTCAGCATGGCCAAAAAATAAGAATGCAGTGTTCTTAAATTGTGTCTATCCCTTGTGTTTCAGAGGTGCACCTGCAAAACAGGCTACTCTTGTTCCTCAAGGGGAGTCAAGTGAATCCTTCCAAAAATTTTGTGGTACGTCTTTGTCTCCCTATGAAAATAACCAGAATCTTCGAAAAAGAGTTCTGAATAAATCAAGATGTACAATCTGCAGTAAACTAACAGAGGTCTGTGATTTTATATCTTAAGTTATTATCTAGGTTAACAGCGATAATTTTAACTTTTAGGTGCTATTATATGTTCTGCCATCTACCTAATGGATGAGTCTTGAATCTACTCAGTGAAGTTGAAGGGAAGAATAAACATATGTTAGAATTGTCTCATAACAAATGTCCCACCCCATAGTATGGGGGGTAATCATCCATTTGTGTGGAACTGAACGTACTCATAAAGAGAGCAATAGTTTTATGGTGGATTTTGTTCTTATTAGCCACAGTAAATGAAAATGTAGGTTCAGGACATGAAGGAAACAACCAGTCCTACAAGAACACGTAGAACAGGTGGAGTGAAAGTATGTAGGTCACTTCACATTTCTTAGGCGGTATTGCCATCTTCCCAGGCATCCAGGGACTCCCCACTTAACATGGTCTTTGGTAACTGAATTTGGTCTGGATTACCCTGAAGCCGTGTAAATCCCAGACACAATTTTATCTTAGCTACCATAGAGCTGAGCAAAGCAAGAACTTAGGTATATACAGACTCCATCCTGAATGTGGGTGATACTGGTTCCCTTCGCCCACCCCCCACCCCAGTTTTCTACGGCAGTGAAGTTTATAATACCTACAAATTCCCAATCCACTTATTTTTAAGCAGGTCATATCAAAACCTGCTAACCATTTCCTGTAATTTTTTTTTATAAATTTATTTCTTTAATTTGTTTTTGGCTGTGTTGGGTCTTTGTTGCTGCACATGGGCTTTCTCTAGTTGTGGCAAGTGGGGGCTACTCTTCATTGTGGTGTGCAGGCTTCTCATTGTGGTGGCTTCTCTTGTTGCAGAGCAGGGGCTCTGGGCGCGAGGGCTTCAGTAATTGCAGCACGTGGGCTCAGTAGTTGTGGCTCACAGGCTCTGGAGCGCAAGCTCAATAGTTGTGGGGCAAGGTCTCAGTTGCTCTGCAGCATGTGGGATCTTCCCGGACCAGGGCTCGAACCCATGTGCCCTGCATTGGCAGGCAGATTCTCAACAACTGCACCACCAGGGAAGCCCCTGTAATTCTAAAATGTCTGATTTTGTTGCTTTTTGTTCTATGAATCTTACTTTTCCTTTTATAAAATCAAAGCACAATTTTACAAAGAAATCAAAGATAAAAATGAAAGAATAGTGAAATGTGCTTTTGTAAAGTCTTTTACGTGAATGTTTCATCCACTGAGAAATTACTAAAGGTTCTTTATTTCTGTTGAAAAAACTAGGTATCTCGTGTATGGTGCTAATCCAGTTCATTTATTTAATAAATTGGTTTTTGTTTTTAGATTCGGCATGAAGTCAGCGTTAACAATGTAACACATAAGCTGTGCAGTAACCAGTGCTTTAACAAGTACAGGTTGGCCAATGGTCTAGTGATGAATTGCTGTGAGCAGTGTGGGGAGTACCTGCCCAGCAAAGGTGCTGGAAACAATCTCCTAGTCATTGAAGGTCAGCAGATGAGATTTTGCTGCCAAAGTTGTGTTAACGAATATAAACAGGTAATTCTTTTTTAATGAGTTTTAAATGATCAAGTTTGCAGTAACTTCTCCCTTGTTAGCTTACATGAAGCATATTTATCTTAGAATCTCATATGGTTCCATTTCTGTCAGTCTCTCATCTCATACTCAAATGAGTATTAAAATTAATTGTTGTAAGTAAGCTTGTTTTAAGTCTTTATGTTTTGCAGACGTTGCAATGAGTAATTCTTTTCTCTACCATTTTGCACTCCCACTGACAACTTGATAGTTCCAATTATTCTGTAGTCTCAACAAAATTTGGTGTTGTCTGTATTGATTTAATCTATTCTAGTGGGTATGAAATGATTATCTCATTGTGGTTTTAATTTCCTGATAACTACTGTTCCTTCTCATCACTCATATATCTTCTTTTGTAAAGTATCCAAGTTTTAGCTCACTTTTTTTATTGGATTGTCTTTCTATTATTGAGTTGTAGGAATTCTTTTTATATATTCTGGATACATATCTTTTGTAAAATAAATGTGTTTAGAAGATTTTTCTCCTGGACAATGTTTTGTCTTTTCATTTTCCTAATGTTGGTTTTGAAAAGCCCAAGTTTTAAATTTTGATAAAGTCCAGTTTACTATTTGCCTTTCTGGTTAGTACTTTTTGTGTCTTGTTTAGGGACTCTGCCTACCAAGGTTATGAAGATATTTACCTATGTTGTCTTAAAGCTTTTTAGTTTTAGATTTTATGTTTACATCTGTGATCCATCTCAAGTTAATTTTGTGTATGGTGTGAGGTAGGGATTAAGGAAGTGTCATCTTCCTGATTTCAAGACATTAAAAACTTCAAAACATCGCATCATACACCATAAATTTGTACAGTTTTTATCAATTTTACTTCAGTAAACCTGGGAAAAAAGACATTAAAAAGCCATAGTAATCAAAGTGGTATGGTATTGGCATATAAACAAATAGATCAATAGAATAGACAGGCCAGAAATAGAACCACACAAATACAGTCAGTTGATTTTAGAAGAAAGTACAAAATCATTTGGATGGGAATAGCAAGATTTTTTTCAGCAGATGGTGCTGGAACAATTTTTTTGTTGGTATGGACATAAATAAGCCAGACCTCAGATTATCCCACACAAATATTAATTAAAAAAAAATAATTTAACATGGATCCTCAATGTAAAACCAGGAATGTTCTTAACCCCATTTCACTGGACGAGGGTTTAAATGGTTAGCTTTTAAGGAAAAGTAACTCTGAAGTGCGAGGCTTATTACACAGTAGAGGAAACAGTGGATACCCATAGTTGATTTTTTTAGTTTTTGCAAGGAAGGCTTATTTATGTTATCTTTATTATCTTCTTTGTATATATTATGCCTCATATTTAACAAAGCTTTTGGGTGCAGCTTATAGAAGATTGCAGTCACGTTATCGTTTCAAAAGAGTACATGTCAAAACTACCTTCTGCTTGAGGGCAGACAGCAGAAGCAAGAAGAACTACAATTCTGCAGCCTGTGGAAGGAAAGCCACATTCACAGAAAGATAAACAAAATGAAAAGGCAGAGGACTTTGTACCAGATGAAAGAACAAGATAAAACCCCAGAAAAACAACTAAATGAAGTGGAGATAGGCAACCTTCCAGAAAAAGAATTCAGAATAATGATAGTGAAGATGATCTAGGACCTCAGAAAAAGAATGGAGGCAAAGATCAAGAAGATGCAAGAAATATTTAACAAAGACCTAGAAGAATTAAAGAACAAACACCTAGAAGAATTAAAGAACAACAGAGATGAACAATACAATAACTGAAATGAAAAATACACTAGGAGGAATCAGTAGCAGAATAACTGAGGCAGAAGAATGGGTAAGTGACCTGGAGGACAGAATGGTGGAATTCACTGCTGCAGAACAGAATAAAGGAAAAAAAATGAAAAGAAATGAAGGCAGCCTAAGAGACCTCTGGGACAACATTAAACGCAACAACATTTGCATTATAGGGGGTGTCCCAGAAGGAGAAGAGAGAGAGGAAGGACCTGAGAAAATATTTGAAGAGATTATAGTCGAAAACTTCCCTAACATGGGAGAAGAAATAGCCACCAAAGTCCAGGAAGCACAGAGAGCCCCAGGCAGGATAAACCCAAGGAGAAACAAGCTGAGACACAT
Organism: Orcinus orca; assembly: GCF_937001465.1. Taxonomy (NCBI): domain Eukaryota; kingdom Metazoa; phylum Chordata; class Mammalia; order Artiodactyla; family Delphinidae; genus Orcinus; species Orcinus orca. The sequence goes on from NC_064576.1 coordinate 78,060,291, forward strand.
AGTAATCAAACTGGCAAAAATTAAAGACAAAGAAAAATTCTTGAAAAGAACAAGGGAAAAACGACAAATAACATACAAGGGAACTCCCATTAGGTTAACAGCTGATTTCTCAGCAGAATACAAGCCAGAAGGGAGTGGCCTGATACATTTAAACTGATAAAAGGGAAGAACCTACAACCAAGATTACCCAGCAAGGATCTCATTCAGATTCAACAGAGAAATCAAAAGCTTTACAGACAAACAAAAGCTAAGAGAATTCAGTACCACCAAACCAGCTCTACAGCAAATGCCAAAGGAACTTCTCTAAGTGGGAAACACAAGAGAAGAAAAGGACCTACAAAAACAAATGCATAACAATTAAGAAAATGGTCATAGGAACATCCACATAGATAATTACCTTAAACGTGAATGGATTAAATGCTCCAACTAAAAGACACAGGCTCACTGAATGGTTACAGAAACAAGACCCATATATATGCTGTCTACAAGAGACCCGCTTCAGACCTAGACACACATACAGACTGAAAGTGAGGGGATGGAAAAAGATATTCCATGCAAATGGAAATCAAAAGAAAGCTGGAGTAGCAATACTCATACAGATAAAATAGACTTTAAAATAATGTTACAAGAGACAAGGAAGGACACTACATAATGATCAAGGGATCAATCCAAGAAGAATTTATAAGAATTATAAATATATATGCACCCAACATAGGAGCACCTCAATACATAAGACAACTGCTAGCAGCTATAAAAGAGGAAATCGACAGTAACACAATAATAGTGGGGGGCTTTAACACCTCACTTACACCAATGGACAGATCATCCAGACAGAAAAGTAATAAGGAAACACAAGCTTTAAATGACAAAATAGACCAGATAGATTTAATTGATATTTATAGGACATTCCATCCAAAAACGGCAGATTACACTTTCTTCTCAAGTGCACATGGAAAGTTCTCCAGGATAGATCACATCTTGGGTCACAAATCAAGCCTCAGTAAATTTAAGAAAATTGAAATCATATCAAGTATCTTTTCTGACCACAGCGCTATGAAATTAGAAATCAATTACAGGGATAAAAATGTAGAAAACGCAAACATATTGGAGGCTAAACGATATGTTACTAAATAACCAAGAGATCTCTAAAGAAATCAAAGAGGAAATTAAAAAATACCTAGAGACAAATTACAATGAAAACACAACGATCCAAAGCCTATGGGATTCAGCAAAAGCAGTTCTAAGAGGAAAGTATATAGCAATACAAGCCTACCTCAAGAAACAAGAAAAACCTCAAACAATCTAAACTTACACCTAAAGGAACTAGAGAAAGAAGAACAAACAAAACCCAAAATTAGTAGAAGGAAATAAATCATAGAAGATCAGAGCAGAATAAATGAAATAGAAACAAAACAATAGCAAAGATCAATAAAACTAAAAGCTGGCTCTTTGAGAAGATAAACAAAATTAATAAACCTTTAGCCAGACTCATCAAGAAAAAGAGGGAGAGGACTCAAATCAATAAAATTAGAAATGAAAAAGGAGAAGTTACAACAGACACTGCAGAAATACAAATCATCCTAAGATAGACTACTACAAGCAACTCTATGCTAATAAAATGGACAACCTGGAAGAAATGGACAAATTCTTAGAAATGTATAACCTTCCAAGACTGAACCAGGAAGAGGTAGAAAATATGAACAGACCAATCACAAGTAATGAAATTGAAACTGTGATTTAAAATATTCCAACAACCAAAAGTCCAAGACCAGATGGCTTCACAGGTGAATTCTATCAAACATTTAGAGAAGAGCTAACACCCATCCTTCTCAAACTCTTCCAAAAAATTGCAGAGGAAGGAACACTCCCAAACTCATTCTATGAGTCCACCATCACTCTGATACCAAGACCAGACAAAGACACCAAAAAAAAAAAGAAAATTACAGACCTGTATCACTGATGAATATAGATACAGAAATCCTCAACAAAATACTTGCAAACAGAATCCAATAACACACTAAAAGGATCATACACCATGATCAAGTGGGATTTATCCCAGGGATGCAAGGATTCTTCAGTATACGCAAATCAATCCATGTGATACAGCATATTAACAAATTGAAGAATAAAAACCATATGATCATCTCAAAAGACGCAGAAAATCTTTTGACAAAAGTCAACACCCATTTATGATAAAAACTGTCCAGAAAGTGAGCATAGAGGGAAGCTACCTCAACATAATAAAGGCCATATATGACAAACCCACAGCAAACATCATTCTCAATGGTGAAAAACTGGAAGCATCTCCTCTAAGATTAGGAAAAAGACAAGGATGTCCGCTCTCACCACAGTTATTCAACATAGTTTTGGAAGTCCTAGCCATAGCAGTCAGAGAAGAAAAAGAAATCAAAGGAATACAAATCAGAAAAGAAGAAGTAAAACTGTCACTGTTTGCAGATGACATGATACTATACATAGAGAATCCTGAAGATGCCACCAGGAAACTACTAGAGCTAATCAATGAATTTGGTAAAGTTGCAGGATACAAATTTAATGCACGTAAATCTCTTGCATTTCTATACACTAACAACAAAAGATCAGAAAGAGAAATTAAGGAAACAATCCCATTCACCATTGCAACAAAAAGAATAAAATACCTAAGAAATAAACGTACCTAAGGAGACAAAAGATCTGTATGCAGTAAAGTATAAGACTCTGATGAAAGAAATTAAAGATGGTACAAACAGATGGAGAGATATACCATGTTCTTGGATTGGAAGAATCAATGTTGTGAAAATGACTATACTCCCCAAAGCAAACTACAGATTCAATGCAATCCCTATCAAATTACCAGTGGCACTTTTTACAAACCTGGAACAAAAAACCTTAAAATTTGTATGGAGACACAAAAGACCCTGAATAGCCAAAGCAGTCTTGAGGGGGAAAAAAACGGAGCTGGAGGAAACAGGCTCCCTGACTTCAGACTATACTACAAAGCTACAGTAATCAAGACAGTATGGTAGTGGCACAGAAACAGAAATATAGATCAATGGAACAGGATAGAAAGCCCAGAGATAAATCCACGCACAAATGGTCACCTTATCTTTGATAAAGGAGGCAAGAATATACAATGGAGAAAAGACAGCCTCTTCAATAAGTGGTGCTGGGCAAACTGGACAACTATATGTAAAAGAATGAAATTAGAACACTCCCTAACACCATACACAAAAATCAATGGAACAGGATAGAAAGCCCAGAGATAAATCCACGCACAAATGGTCACCTTATCTTTGATAAAGGAGGCAAGAATATACAATGGAGAAAAGACAGCTTCTTCGATAAGTGGTGCTGGGCAAACTGGACAACTACATGTAAAAGAATGAAATTAGAACACTCCCTAACACCATACACAAAAATAAACTCAAAATGGATTAAATTCCTAAATGTAAGGCCAGACACTATAAAACTCTTAGAGGAAAACATAGGAAGAATACTCTTTGACATAAACCACAGCAAGATCTTTTTTGACCCACCTCCCAGAGTAATGGAAATAAAAACAAAAATAAACAACCAGGACCTAATGAAACTTAGTTTCTTCTGTTGTGCAAAAGCTTTTATAAACAAGATGAAAAGACAGCCCTCAGAATGGAAGAAAATATTTGCAATATTGTCCACGAATCAATGGACAAAGGATTAATCTCCAGAATATATAAACAGCTCATGCAGCTCAATATTAAAACAAACAACCCAGTCAAAAAATGGGCAGAAGACCTAAGTGACATTTCTCCAAAGAAGACATACAGATGGCGAAGAGGCATATGAAAAGCTTCTCAGCATCACTGATTATTAGAGAAATGCAAATCAAAACTACAATGAGATATCACCTCACACCAGTTAGAATGGGCATCATCAGAAAATCTGCAAACAACAGATGCTGGAGAGGGTGTGGAGAAAAGGGAACCCTCTTGCACTGTTGGTGGGAATGTAAATTGATACAGCCACTATGGAGAACAGTATGGAGGTTCCTTAAAAAACTAAAAATAGAATTACCGTATGGTGCAGCAATCTCACTACTGGGCATATACCCAGAGAAAACCATAATTCAAAAAACACATGCACCCCAGTGTTCACTGCAGCACTATTTACGGTAGCCAGATCATGGAAGCAACCTAAATGCCCATAGACAGACGAATGGATAAAGAAGATGTGGTACCTATATACAATGGAATATTACTTAGCCATAAAAGGGAATGAAATTGGGTCATTTGTAGAGACGTGGATGGATCTAGAGACTGTCATACAGAGTGAAGTAAGTCAAAAAGAGAAAAACAAATATCGTATATTAACTCATATATGTGGAACCTAGAAAAATGGTACAGATGAACCGGTTTTCAGGGCAGAAATAAGAGACACAGATGTAGAGAACAAACGTATGGACACCAAGGGGTGAAAGTGGCAGGGGTGGTGGTGGTGGTGGGATGAATTGGGAGATTGGAATTGACATATATACACTAATATGTATAAAATAGATAACTAATAAGAACCTGCTGTATATAAAATTCAAAAAAAATTATATTGATTACATGTTGAATGACAATATTTTGGGTATAAAAGGTTAAATTAAAAAAATACTCTCTGCTTTGGTAATAAGTAACCATCTTAGGTCATCATATTTGTACGTGGGTGTGTATGTGTGTGTGGATGATTGACCTGTACCTGCTTAGGCTCTGTGCTTTTGCTCAGTTAAGCACAATGAGTTCATAAACTTCAGACAGATACACTGCTTACCCTCTGAAGAACGTAAGGATGGCTCATAGCTTATCAGTCTTTACTTTTAAACGAACCCCGGAGGGGGTACAAATGGGAAAGTGAACATAGTCGAAACAGGCAGCAGCCACTTATTCAGAATTGCTGGAATAACTATCCTGACTGCCACTCTGATCCCCCCCGCAAAAGTGTCTTTTTGTCTTCTACCATGCATGTGTCAGTCATGTACATAGCTCATAAGCAGTTGGCAAGCACAGGAATGATATTTCTGTATAATACAGAAGTTTTGTAAATGTGCTTTCCCCGTACCACATTAGTGTTTATAAGTGGTTAGTGGCAGGCCTTCACGATAGAAAGCCTTGGTGATACATGAGGACCTTAAGGAAAAACTGGCTTATCAGTTAGTGGCTTATCTCAGAATAGCATGCACAGTCATCAGTGTAAAGATGGAATCTGGGTCTTGGCCACTGACCTAATGGGGGGTGATTTTGTCCCCCTGGGGACATTTGTCAAGGTCTTCCAACATTTTTTTTTTATCACAACTGGGAGAGTGCTCCTGGCATCACTGAGTGGGGGCCAGACAGGCCTTCACAACAAAGCATTATCTGGCCAAGTATCAGTGGTGCCAGAGTTGAAAAAGGATGAATAGGTGGCTGGAGAGTGAGTGTGTGTGATAAGCACAGTGAGAAGGAGAACTAATTGTGCATCTTCCTCATTGAGAAGTCAATAGTGATGCCTAAAACTGGGAAGAAAAATCAGTAAAAGCAATACAAACATGTTATTTTGATATTTGGAAGTGAACACGGAAAGAATCAGCTAAAAATGTTGAAAGTTGTTAACTTCTGGGAACGGGGGGGGTTAATTAGTTTAATTATTTGTTTTAATTAGCCAGGTATCATTAGTTGATGTTCTTTATTAAATGTATATTCAATTTCAAATAAATAAAACCTTTGAACTATGTTAAAGATACTGAATTTCAGAGAAGTGTCATACCGAAAGTCACACAGCTAGATTTGACCTCACACCTGAAACCTTAATTAACGTGGGGAAGTAAGATCCCGCAAGCCGCGTGGTGTGGCCAAAAAAATGTACATAGTATATATGCTCTAGTGCATCTGATACCAACATTTAATTATACGAACGCCATGAGTTCCCTGAGGCTAGGATCTACATTGGATTCGATTTAGTGATCTCCAGGATGATGAGTCTTAGATGTGTGGGGAATTATAACAACTTGACTGCCTACTCACTACCGAGAAACTCAGGAAGGGAAGAAATAAGCCCAAGGCTTGGGTTTGGTTATGTTAAAAAAAAAAATAACTGTAACAGTCCTTGGCCTTCTGTTTCTTCTTAAATATGCTCTTCTGGTATAGTCTTAATCCAATCCCATAGTTTCAGTGAATACATATTTTGATGACTTCCGGAATATATCGATAGATCGTATTTCTTCAGTTTCACACTAGTACATCCATCTAATTTCCATTTGAATGTTCCACAGGTATCTCAAACTCTGTGTCTAAAACTGAAACTCCAAACCTGCTTTCCTTCTTTGTTTCCCAAATCAGTAAACAGCCCCATCCGGTCAGAAACTTCCCCCATCCTGGCAGAAACTTCGGTTATGTTTGCTCCTCTGTCTTCATCCCCAGAGCCGCTCAGTTACCAGCTAACCCATATTCTACTCCCTACCCTCTCCCGGCGCTGTCTCCAGCACCACACCCTCGACGTGCCCGCCCTCCCCTCTTGCCCAAACTGCCCCCCAGCCTCCTGGCCTGTCTGTACCCCGGCCTTCCTGAGCACCGGAGACGGCTGTGCCATCAGAGCAGTCTTTCTTGAGCACAAACCTGATCGTGTCACTCCTGCTTCTCTTAGCTCAGCGCTGTGTCTGCGTTCGGGACTGAATCAGAACAATGCTCTTAGTTCCTTGAGCGCCATTGGATACCGTGGTCCCTGTACTAAAATGTTACAGCTAGCAGGATGTCCTTCACAGTGTATGCACCTGTGTTATTTTGACTGTGTTTTTGCATTTTTATTTTATTGACTCCAGAGAGCTAATGTGTCTTTTCATGGGATGGAGTCATACACTGTGTGGTACCTTGTGACGGATTTTCACATATCATAACTGTTTTCAAGGTGCATCCAAGTCATAGCATATATCTTTACTGCGCTTAACTTTTATTGCCAAATAATATTCCATTGTATGGATAACACCACATTGTTACTTCTCCTTTTTGGTTACTGTGACTAGTGTTGCTGTGAACACTTTGTGCAAGTCTTTGTGTGGACATATGTCTTCATTTTTGCATTGTTGGTAACTTTGAGGAGTTGCCCCTGTGTTCCCAGGCAGTAGCACCATTTTACATGGCCACCAGCTCCCGAGGAGGTTCCAGTGTTTCCACACCTCTGTTAATGCTTGTCATCATCTCTTTTTTCATTACAGCCATCCTAGTGGGTGTGAATGGGTATGTGGTGGTATTGATTTGTATTTCTTTGATGATTAATGATAAGCATCTTTTTCATGTGCTTATTGGGCATTTGTATATACATTAATTTTTTTCAGTGTTAATAATTTAAAATAAAATTGTAATCTATTTTTCCTCAGATGATGGAAACAAACTCAAAAAAAGTGCTAGCATCAGAAAACAGAAAAAGGAATGCTGTTAGAGAAGAAAATGAAAGAGAATTGTATGGGTCATTGAATATACTTTTGGAAAAAATAGAAAGAATACCAGTGAAAAAGGAAAAGACTTCAGAACTACAAGTTTCAGCAGAATGTAGCCAAGATACACCATTGGTCCAACAGGATGTGAATTTACCTCCTTCTGTGTCAACCATAGCTGATAAATTTCAAGAGCAACTGGAAGAGAAACAAGCAGAAGACTCCATTATACCAGCTGTGCTTTCTGCAGATCCGGGTACATGGCCCCGAATTTTGAGTATTAAAGAAAGGGACACTCTAGTTGAAAATGATCCACCTCAAGTGAGAAATTTTAACTTTCCAAAGGACAGTACAGGGAGGAAGTTTTCAGAAACTTACTATACAAGAATTCTTCCAAATGGTGAAAAAACCACTAGATCCTGGTTACTTTATTCGACCTCGAAAGATTCTGTGTTTTGTCTATATTGCAAACTCTTTGGGGAAGGAAAAAATCAACTAAAGAATGAGAATGGGTGCAAAGATTGGCAGCATTTATCACATATTCTTAGCAAACATGAGGAGAGTGAAATGCACATCAACAATAGTGTTAAATATTCAAAATTAAAATCTGATTTGAAAAAAAGTAAAACTGTGGAACACAGATTACAGGAGAACATGGGAAAGGAGGGCGTGAAGCTGTTGTACACCTTAGACCTGATCTGACATGATGAGGTCGCACACTTACTCAGGCCTGTACCCTGACAGTTGGTGCCTCTGTGCTGAGGCTCCCAGACGGAGTGATTCATCAGCTCATTAGCAATAAGTATCATAGCAAGTAACTAGTGAAGATGGTTTCTGCTCCAGATTCTAAAGCTAACTGGATTTGTAGTGATTAATGCCGATTTCAGTGAAGGCAATTGTTGATCTTTTCAGTTTTTCAATTCACACCTTTTAAAACGGGCACTTCAGGGCTTCCCTGGTGGCGCAGTGGTTGAGAGTCCGCCTGCCGATGCAGGGGACGAGGGTTCGTGCCCCGGTCCAGGAGGATCCCACATGCCGTGGAGCGGCTGGGCCCGTGAGCCATGGCCGCTGAGCCTGCGCGTTGGAGCCTGTGCTCCGCAGCGGGAGAGGCCACAACAGTGAGAGGCCCGCGGACCGCAAAAAAATAAATAAATAAATAAATAATAAACTGGGCACTTCAGGGCTGACATTTGACTGGTGTGGCTAATACTCTGAAAGAGGGAGGGAAAGACTTGAATTTATCAGTACCAGTGGAACAAGGTGCTTAGGTGGACAAGCGTTGTTGTTCAGAGAGAGACGGGATCTGAGACTGCCGCTTTCTGCCGTTAAACCAAATACTTACGGTTCATTTCATTTGGGCAAAATGTTATTTTATTATTTGAGCAAAGCAGCATCATTTGTCATGTTAAATAGATTAAAGTGATGAATTTTGTGTTTTATTGGTTTTGTTTTAACTTAATTTGTAAATGTTTTAGCTTTTATTGTCATGTAAAAACTATAAGCATAAAGAGTGTATACCTATTTTTATGTTGGTACAAATATAAGAAATATTAAAATAAAAATATAGTAAGTTAACCTTTTTGTGTTGCGGCATTTTTTTCTTTTCATCTGAAAGAAAAATACACTTACGAAAATTAAGGGTGTCAGTTTTTTCAGTTGGTTAATCAGTGTTCCCTTCACCATGTATTGACTAATTCTCCCTTTGTTTCTGGTTTCTGACAGCAGTTCTGTTGTGTATCCCATCCTTACATACACTTGTTTCAAGGCTTTTCCTGTGAGCGGTGCCTGAGCAGATCGAGATGCGTCCTTGGTAGGGCCAACACGGGAGCGCTTGCAGACTCTCTAGGCGAGGCCAGCGCAGAAAAGTGTTTGGGGAATAACCAGGAAGATCATTCTCATTAGTTTATAACCGTTTTGTTTTCTGACAGCTGGACCATTTCAGCCTTTCATATTTGGGTCTGAATGGGGCTCTGGGGTGTTTCCAAAATCCAGCCTCCTCTAGAGGCCTGTGGGGACACTCTGAGCATATCCAGTTCTGAAGTCCCTCTGCAAATGGTTCCTGTGCCTGTTATTCCATGAACACTTACCTGTTAATCAAATGACAGATTTGTTATGTGATTGTCTTAGATAGACGCTTGTGTATCTGAGCAAACTAATGAAATCCACCAGTGGCCACTTTATCCATTGAGAAGACAAAATTAGATCCTCAACTTTTAACCTCTTTATTTCTTCAGCATACTGCAGGCACACCTATGAGGCACGTGGTAATGAGTAAAATGTGAAAAATTCAAAAGATGTAGGTGCTGGGTTTATCCGTGTTCACTGTAAATTTCTTTCAACTTTTTGATGTGTATGAAATTTTTCATAATGAGATGTTGAAGAAAAAGTTAACTGTAAATTCAGAAGATGATAAAAGTAAATCTCTCTAGCCTGGTGAATCATTTAGTTTTTTTCCTTATCTAGCTCTTTTTTTCACATTGTAAAATTAGTATGGACTCACCTTAAGGAAGGAAGAAAACAGTAAGTGAAAGTCCTGCTTACCGTCCCCCACTCACCTGCTGCAGGATTTGTCACCTCTGATCTGGACATACCCAAGGTCTGTTTCCATCATTTTAATTTCACTGAGAAAAGGCATTAGAAAAAAATTATCTCCTACTACAAATTTAATATCAAAAATTAGGAAGGGCAATTCAGAATAACAGCCCTCAAGAAGTGGCAAGTTATTGGTTTTGTCATCTCACAGAGCACAACTGAATTTTTTTCATAAACCTCAGATTTTCAAAATTGCTGTATTTAAGACTCTTACATTGGGGCTTCCCTGGTGGCGCAGTGGTTAAGAATCCACCTGCCAGTGCAGGGGACACGGGTTCAACCCCTGGTCCAGGAAGATCCCACATGCTGCGGAGCAACTAAGCCCGTGCGCCACAACTAGTGAGCCTGCGTGCCTATAGCCTGTGCTCCACACCAAGAGAAGCCACCACTATGAGAAGCCCACACACAGCAACAAAAAGTAGCCCCCGCTCCCCGCAACTAGAGAAAGCCCGCATGCAGCAATGAAGACCCAACACAGCCAAAAATAAATAAAATAAATAAATTATTAAAAAATAAAGAATAAAAAAAAAGACTCTTACCTTGAGCCATTTTCTTCCTGTGATCCCCTGTCCCTCCCTTACTCAGTACTGTAGTCAAGTAAGAGTTGCTAATAGCCACTGTGTATGTATAAGTTATAGTTCGCTGTACAGGATGGAGAAGTGAATGAGTAATTGGAGCAAAGAGCTCAGTCAAGTTTGGTGGAGGGAGTGACGCTGTATTATTTTAGGTCGTATCACTTCTGTTTCAAAGCCCTGAAGTTCCCCGTTGCTTTCAGGTTGAAACTCCAGCTCCTTGGCATCAGCGGTAGGCCGTAGGGAAAGAGGTGGTGGGTAAAGACAACGTGAAGTACAAAATTTGAGAAGTGGAGCATATCTCTTATAATGTTGAACTATAAAGTGTGACCACGTTAGGATGAAATTAAGAATTTGAGAAGTTAACTAGAGTTGAAAGGATAATCTGAGCCACATATGCAAGTCTTTGTTTTTGAGAAAGTGAGAAGTTAGTTTGGGAAAACAGTGGTGTGATATTCTGGACTAGAGAAGGTGTTCAAAAGCTTATGACTGGTTTTTTTTTAAGCAGCTCAGTTGTGGTTTTTTTTTTTTTTCCTGGCCACGTCGCACAGCATGAGGGATCTTAGTTCCCCAACCAGGGGTCGAACCCATGCCCCCTGCAGTGGAAGCATGGAGTCTTAACCACTGGACCACCAGGGAAGTCCCAGCAGCTGAGCTTTTAAGCTTGGAGAGTAGATGGTTATGCATCACTGCCCTGGAAGTCACATTTGGAGTGAAGAGCAGTTATTCCAGTTCACGCCTACAGATAGAGCAAGGGAAACCTGAAACCCGGGAAATGCGAGAAACAGCTCACTCACGCGTGTTAAAAAGACTTTCATAAGTCATGTGCTTACAAATTAATAGAACTGTAAACCTCCAGTTTACCAAACCGAACTCGGGTCGCCCGCCCGAGGCACAGCAGTCAATCCACTGACCCGGCTTGTGGGGAAGGAAAGTAGCATTTATTTGCAAGGCACCAGCAAGGAGACCTGGCAGCCAACCCTCGAAGGCCCCGAATGACCTGGTGGCTTCAGGGTAAGGGTTTTTAAAGACTAAAATTAGGGTAAGAGTCTTAAGTGTGTGATCAGCTCATGGTTCTTCCGATTGGTTGGGTCTTAACACAGATTTCTGTCAGTCTGGCTCCAGTTTGCCTGGGTCTCTGACTTTGTTAAGCAGTTTGCATGTGGTGGAGCCCTGGTTTCTGTGAAATGACTCAAGGCTCTGCTCAGATTGTTACCTACATCCCTTGAGGAGGAACTAGAGGTCCTGCAACTGATTTATGGCTCAACTGTTGTTCAAGCTACTATTACTTGTTTCTGCATTTTCTCACTTCGCTAATTATTAGCTGCTTGAGTCTACTCTTTGGAATTCGGGGAAGGCTTAGGAGCTCAAAGCTTTTCCTACAAACGAAAGGTGGGGAACATGGAGAAGCTTATACCCAGGAAAGCAGCACAGGGTCCTACTCAGTTTCACTATTGAAACTGATCAAGGGAGCAAAAAAGAGAAAAATAACCAATATGAAGAACCACTGGAGATCCTATGGACACTAAAAACGTAAGAAAGTATTATGATCAACTTAGGTCAAAGAGTTTGACAAATTTGATGTGATAGACTAATCACTTGAGAAACAACTTACCACATCCGTCCCAAGAAAAAATAGAAAATCTGAATGGCTTGTTTCTGTTTAAGAAATTGACTCTGAAATTACAAGGCTTATCACAAAGAAAACTGCAGACTCAGATTCCTTCTCTGGTGAAATCTTCCATAGGGAAGAGATAATACCCATCTTGAACATAAACTCCCAGAAAATAGAAAGAAAAGGGCACGTCACAACTTGTTTTACAAGGGCAGAAACATCCTGACAAAGGTATTGAATGAATATCAAAGAAATAACAAAACCTGACAAGAATAATACAAGAAAGAAAAGTTACAGGCCATCCTCTTTCATCCATTTACTTTTTTTTGGGGGGGGTGGCATGGGAATCTTAGTTCCCCTGCCAGGGATTGAACCCTGGTCCACAGCAGTGAGAGTGCTGAGTCCTAACCACTGGACCACCAGGGAAGTCCCCAAACTCCTATTTGCATAAGGATACTAAGTCATATCAGATTGGGGCCCGCCTAATGAAGGCATTTAAACTTAACTACCTCCTTAAAATATCATCTCCAAGTGCAGTTGCATTCTGAGGTCCTTGGGGTCAGGACTTTAACATGCAGGGGGTTTCGAGAGGACACACCAGCTTTCGCCTTGGCACAAGGACACTTACTATTGGGACCCAGCAGCCTCGACCAGCTTCACCTGTAATTCCTTCCTACCCATCCCTCCAGGGACTTGGCTTTCTAAACTTCCTGTTTCCCCGAGAGGCAGACCCTGTCACGACTCCAGGTTTTGTGTAAGTCGTCTCTCTACCTGGTTTGACCTTCCTCGCCTCCCTTATTTTTGTTTGCATGTTTATTTGCGAGCAGAACCCGGCTATGTGTTCATAACTGATAAGTTTCAGAAAACGATTTAGGTATCCTTATCTGAAATCCACAAATTCCCCTCAAGAAAGAAGGTAACTGGCAGTGCTGAGAGGCTTTGGGGAGGTCCGTAGCTCTCAATCTTGGTTACATCACGTGAGATCATCTAGGCACCATCGACAGGCGGAAGGCATGACCAAGAACTGCAGGCTTGCAGGCCAAGAGCTTCTTCCCGTATCAGTGCTGGTGTGGCCTGCGTTTTCACTCTCCGCAGATTCGTATTACATTCTTTAACTGAAGAATGACTGCATCTCTTTGTGTTCTTCCGCTAAATTGCTCCGATCAAAGTTTAAAAACTCTATGGTCAGGGCTTCCCTGGTGGCGCAGTGGTTGAGAGTCCGCCTGCCGATGCAGGGGACACGGGTTCGTGCCCCGGTCCGGGAAGATCCCACATGCCGCGGAGCGGCTGGGCCCGTGAGCCATGGCCGCTGAGCCTGCACGTCCGGAGCCTGTGCTCCGCAACGGGAGAGGCCACAACAGTGAGAGGCCCGCGTACCGCAAAAACAAACAAACAAACAAAAACTCTATGGTCCTGCATCCTCCTCCTTCTGTGGGTGAAACTCTGCTTATCCGTAAGTTGCGGGCTTCCCTGGTGGCCCAGATTGTCACTCCCTTTGCAGAGAAGGACGCTGTCTGGTCAGGGCCTCCGAGTGCCTCCGCAAGGCGGTGCCGCGCCTGCTGTGGGCACGTGGAGGCTTTCACAGGGGAGGGTCCGAGGGGTCAGGCTCCCGCGGGGTTCTCGGGGCGAGTGCGCACCCCACCCTGGAAGCCTCGGCCCTGATCCAGCCTCTGCGCCGCCGCCCATCACGCAGATGGGGCTCCAGGAGCCGGGCCCAGGTGCATCGCCCCTCCTCCTGGCACCTCTCCTCCGGGGCCGCAGGGCGCGGTTGCTGGCGCACAGACCGCGGGCCGAGCCCCGCCTGTGGGTGGTGGGGGCGGAGGAGGTGGGGACGCTGGGGGGCGCCTGCGGGAGCGGGGAGAGAACACGGGACCCGTGCCTGCGGCCTTATCGAACTGTGACCTTAAAACAACTCCGGGGCTTCCCTGGCGGCGCAGCGGTTAAGAATCTGCCTGCCAGTGCCGGGGACGCAGGTTTGAGCCTTGGTCCGGGAAGATCCCACATGCCGCAGAGCAGCTAAGCCCGTGCGCCACAACTACTGAGCCTGCACTCTAGAGCCCGCGGGCCACAACTACTGAGCCCACGTGCCACAACTACTGAAGCCCGCAAGCCACAACTACTGAGCCCGCGTGACACAACTACTGAAGCCCACGCACCTAGAGCCCGTGCTCCGCAACAAGAGAAGTCACCGCAGTGAGACGCCTGCGCACCGCAACGAAGACCCAACACAGCCAAAAATAAATAAGTAAATAAATAAATAAATAAATAAATAATAAAAATAAAACAACAACAAAAGCAAAACCAAAAGGTCCTCCAAAACTGAAAAGCAATGAAACAAGGAGGGAGGTCAGGGGGGAAGAGAAGAGAATATCCAAGAACTGTGGAAGTGTAAATGCAAGTCATGGGAACACCAGAGGAAGAAGAAAGAAAGGAACAGGAGAAATATTTGAAACAATAATGACTGAGAATTTCCCAAATTAATGTCAGATACCAAACCACAGATCCACGAAGCTCAGAGAGCAGGATAAACACAAAAACAAGCTACACGTGGGCATGTCGTGTTCAAACGACAGAAAATTAAAGGAAAAATTCCTGAAAGAAGCCAGAGAAAGAAAACACCTTACCAATAGAGGAACAAAGATTATAATTACATTTGACTTCTCCTCAGAAACAAGGCAAACAAGAGAGAGTGGAGTGAAATATTTAAAGTGTTGAGGAAAAAAAACACCATTGTAGAATTCTGTTCCCTGCAATCTTATCCTTCAAAAGCAAAGGAAAAATAAAGACTTTTTCAGACAAAGATAAATTGAGGGAATTTGTTGCTAGTGAATCTGCTTTATAAGAAATGTTGAAAGGTGTGCTTTACAGAGAAAGAAAATAATATATGTCAGATACTCAGATTTATATAAAGAAAGTAAGAGCACTGGAGAAGGAATGTGAATATAAAATAAAAACTTTTATTTTTCTTATTCTTAATTGATCTAACAGATAACTTTGTTCAAGATAATAATAGAAACAATATATTAAATTATACATATATAGGCTTGTATATGGATGAAATGAATGACTGAAATGATACAAGGGATGAGAGGGAGGAATCAGGATTATTTTACTATTACAAAATAGACTACCTGTGAAGTTATCAGTGTTATTTGAAAGTGGTCTTGGATTAGTTGTAAATAAATGTATATTGCAAACTGTAGGGCAACCACTTAAAAAAGTAGAAAAATAAGTACAACTGATATGCTAAGAAGGAGAGAAAATTAAATTATAAAATGCTTAGTTAAGACCACAGAAGGCAGAAAGTGTGGTCTACAAAAATAGGAGCATGATAAACCATAATGGAAAAGAATGAAAATGAATGTATTATATGTATAATTAAGTCATATTGCTGTACAGCAGTAATTAACATAACATTGTAAATCAGCTATATTTCAATTAAAAAGTATAAATATAGGAGCAAAGAACTAGGGCGACAAATGGAAAATGATAACAAATATGGTATATATTAATCAAACTATATCAGTAATCACTTTGAACATCATTGATATAAGTGCACCAATTAAAAGACAGAGATTACCAATTAAAAGACAGGGTTGATCAAAAAACAAGACCCAATTCTATGTTGTGTATAAGGAACCCACTTTAAATATAAAGGCATAGGGACTTCCCTAGTGGTCCCGTGGTAAAGAATCTGCCTTACACTGCAGGGGACGCAGGTTTGATCCCTGGTCGGGGAACTAAGATCCCACATACCGTGGGGCAACTAAGCCCGTGTGCCACAACTACTGAGCTCGTGTGCCTCAACTAGAGAGTCTGCGTGCTGCAAACTACAGAGCTCACGTGCTCTGGAGCCTGCGCACCATAAGTAGAGAGAAGCCTGTATGCCACAACAAAGAGCCCGTGCACCGCAAGGGAAGATCCCATATGCCTCAGTGAAGATCCCGTGTGCTGCAACTAAGACCAGATGCAGCCAAAAATAAAATAAAATGTAAAAAAATAAATCTTTAAAAAAATGTATAAAGGCATATATAGATTAAAAGTAAATGGAGGGGGGAGATTTCCCTGGCAGTCCAGTGGTTAAGACTCCATGCTGTCAATGCAGGGGGCTCGGGTTCTATCCCTGGTCAGGGAACTAAGACCCCACAAGTCGCGTGGTATGGCCAAAAAAAAAAAAAGTAAATGGATGATTTCAGGATACAAGGTTAATACACAAAAGTCAGTAATGTTTTTACACACCAGCAATGAACATGTGGAATTTGAAATTACAAACACAATACCACTTACATTGCCACCCAAAACAAATGAATACTTAGATATAAATGTAACAATTTATCTACAAGATCTATATGAGGAAAACTACAAATCTCTTATTTATTTATTTTTTGCAGTACTCGGGCCTCTCACTGTTGCGGCCTCTCCCGTTGCGGAGCACAGGCTCCGGACGCGCAGGCTCAGCGGCCATGGCTCACGGGCCCAGCCGCTCCGCGGCATGTGGGATCTTCCCGGACCGGGGCACGAACCCGTGTCCCCTGCATCGGCAGGCGGACTCTCAACCACTGCGCCACCAGGGAAGCCCTAAGAGGGGATTTTTGACCATTCATTCATTGTAACAGGAGGGAAGGCAGCGCATGTGGCTACATATGGAATTAGGTTGGTTGATTTGGTGTGGATAGTGAGCCAATTTTATTTACTGTGCCTTTTTTTTCGGTGAAATTAATAAATTTGACAATATCAGCTGTGAGTGAGGTGGGGAGGATCTCAGTTCCCCAACCAGGGATTGACCCCGGGGCCACGGCAATGAAAGCGTGGAGTCCTAAGCACTGGTCTGCCAGGGAAGTCCCAAGACGTACTTTTATCTTTCCAAAAATTTCTCTGTATCTCTACTTAGTCAACCCCTCCCTACCTCCCAGCTCCTGGCAACCACTGATCTGTGTTCTGTAGCTAGTTTTCCAGAATGTCATATATTCGGTATGTAGGCTTTGAGTCACATTATTGCATCTATCAGGAGTTTAGTCCTTTTTACTGCTGAATATATTCTATTACATGAATGTACCACTCTTAGACTATCCACCAGTTGGACATTTGGGTTGTTTCCAGTTTTCGTTGATTACAGATAAAGCCGTATGAACATTTTCATACAGGTTTTTGAGTGAACACAAGTTTTCATTTCAGTTGGATGAATAGGAGAGGGATTGCTGTTCTAAATCAAGCATTTGTTTAAGTTCACGAGAAACTGAACGGTTTTGTAAAGTGACTGTGAATTCATTTCTTTTTAATACCCAATGAAGACCTACCACGTGCCGGGAGCGGTACTGGACAGAACTGAGTAGTTTGGCCGACTCAGATTATGGCTTGAAGATCTTAAAATATTTGCCATCTGGCGCTTTGCAGAAAACGTTTGATGACCCTGTCCTAGGGTGTGGTCCATAGGTGTTCACGGAGTCCTTCTCTGAGGTGAATAATCAACATCACAATTATTTTATAGAATTGGATTTTTCATTAGGAAATATAATAAAAGCTTGCTCTTGAAAAGGGCAGAAATGTGTTTTTACTTGTTTCAATTACTGGGAAATACCTCGTCATTCAACGCTATGTATAAATCTGCAAGTTTTCACTTTCTGCTGTCATTGAAAATTGAGCTGGGCATCTAAGAGAATGTGGACATTTCCCGAATCACTGCGTTTTCACACACTGCTGCAACTTCCAACATCACTGTCTCCTACGGTGCTAGGGATCTGCCTTCCTCTCAGCCCTGGGAAGGCTGCGAACAGGGACGCGCGCACAACGGTGCGCATGCGCGCGCCACCATGGTGCCGTGGGCGCAGCAGTACGCAGGCGCGTTGGCCCCGGCGCGGCTTCGGCGGAGGGGCGGGGCTTCTGCGGCGTCTCTCCCTCCCACCGCGGCTGTGGCGGCGCCATCTTGGGCGAGCGGCCGGGGCGTGAGTGCGGGCGGCGAGCTGGCGGCGTACCCGAGCGCGTCCTTCCCGACCCCGGTTCCGTGCGCGGACATCGACACGCAGGTCGAGCTCTAGGCCGGGTCCGGGGGGGCACGCGCTGAGATGATGCTGAGAGGAAACCTGAAGCAAGTGCGCATCGAGAAGAACCCGGCGCGCCTCCGCGCTCTAGAGTCGGCGGCCGGCGAGGGCGAGCCGGCGGCCATGGCGCTCGCCCTTCCCGGCGAGCCGCCCGCGCCCGCCGTGCCCGCCGAGGACCGGCCGGCCGAGGAGGGCGGCTTCACCATCGACATCAAGAGCTTCCTCAAGCCGGGCGAGAAGACATACACGCAGCGCTGCCGCCTCTTCGTGGGGAACCTGCCCACGGACATCACCGAGGACGACTTCAAGCGGCTGTTTGAGCGCTACGGCGAGCCCAGCGAGGTGTTCATCAACCGCGACCGCGGCTTCGGCTTCATCCGCCTGGTGAGGGGCGGACGGGGGCGGGGCGCGGGGCCGCGAGGGCCGAGAGGTCATCCCTTCCTCCCCTCCCTTCCTCTCCCTCCCCTCCCCTTCCCTTCTTTCCCTCCCCTCCCCTCCCCTCCTCTCCCTCCCCTACTCTCCCTCCCCTCCTCTCCCCTCTTCTCCCCTCCCCTCCCTTTGCCTCCCCTCCGTCCCCTCGTCTCCTCCCCTCCCCTCGTCTCCCTTCCCCTCCCCTCGTCTCCCCTCCCCTCCCCTCGTATCCCTTCTCCTCCCCTCTCCTCAGCGCGTGCCTTGTGCTTCCCACGGGGACTTACTGCTATTTTATGTCCCGCTTATACATTGTGATACTAGAATAGCACATATTTTACCCCTTTTCAGTCTAAACCTTAATGGGTTTTCCGACATCATGCATAAACTGTGCCTCCCTAATTATCTTTAAAAGAAATTTGAGCGGTGAGAGTTTACACTTACAGGACAAAAGAGCTACTTTATTAGGTTTTTCTATGTGCTTTGTGTTCACAGTGTCACTTATACAGCATTAATATAATTCGTGTTTAGATGGATTTTGTTTTCCCCAACAGAATATCTTTCTTAGAGGGAGGCCGCTTTATATAAATAAGTGGGTTTTGTGTCTTTTGTCTTTCTAGTTTGATCCTCAAATTTTATGTTCATTGCAGTTTCCCGAAGCTTTCTTTTTGGAACTTAAACTTTCAAAATCGAGTTCTCTCCGTGAGTAGACAAAGGCAGAATTTTAATATGTAGAGAAAACTGATTATAATTCAGTGACACTAGTATTAGGGAGAACATTTGAAGATCTAAATGTCTTCAAGAGAAGGGTTAGACATTTTCTTAAAATTCAAGTTTAATAATTGGCATTTTGAACATGAAATTATAAGTATGTTTAATTATCCTTTGGACATTAGAGAAACAGCCTTTCACTTGCTAAAATTATTTTTAACGTAAATCCAAAACTTATCTTAAAATAAAGGAAGTTAGACTTTTAGGCTTCTACAATACGTATTATAGGCAACTTTTAGTAAACTTTCCAGAAGGGTGTTATTTAACATTTTAACCATCTTTGGCCTCTGGCACCATCTTGTTCTATTTTGAAGTTGATATTCTGGAGGAAGAATGGTAAGGCTGAATTTCCCTGTTCTGGAAGCCTTATACTTAAGCCAGTAAACATTTCTTTTTTGATGTGGAAAAATCTTTTTCCTTCCTAATTTTAAAGCTACTAAAAATTCTTCCTCCCTCAGTGTGTCTGCACTGTCCAATAGAATAGCCACTGGTCGTATGTGAGTGTTCAGCACTTGCAATGTGCCTATTGCGGCCGAGGAGTTAACTTTTAAATTTTATTTATTCTTAATTAATTTATTTTTTTCTCAGTTTCCCCATGTTTATTTTTAATTTTTTCACACCCACTGTATTTTTATTCTTAATTTAAATAGCCACATGTGGTTTGTGGCTACTGTATTGGAAAATACAGGTCCTCGCTTTTCTTTTCTTTAAAAAAATTATCTGTGGGATTATGAAATGGGGAGGTGAGAAGGGCTGCTGTTGTCTGCTCCTTTGAGATATGCTCCTAGACTCCATCACCCTAAATTTTTGTGTAGGAATGTTAAAAATTTGTCAGTTGGAAATTAGAATTTAGTTTATGAGATTTACTTCATGGATAATTTTACTGTTTAACCTGAACTCTGTGTTTAACAGGTGTATTTAAGAGCTTTAAATATTTCTGAGTTATGTATTTTTTTCTACTTAGAAAAATCATAGTGCATACCTGATCTGAATATAAGTAATCGTATGGTGGCTGTAGTGTGTACTGGTGGTGTAGTGGCTCTAAAATAGTGGTATAATTTGATCTGATTTGTGTTTTTAGGAATTCTTTTTACTTGTTAAGTAGTTAATATTTAATTTATTTCTAGTTAATTGTAGTTTTCCAGTTAATTGATGAGGTGAGGCAACATTTTTTTTTTTTTGCGGTACGCGGGCCTCTCACTGTTGTGGCCTCTCCCGTTGTGGAGCACAGGCTCCGGACGCGCAGGCTCAGCGGCCATGGCTCACGGGCCCAGCCGCTCCGCGGCATGTGGGATCCTCCCGAACCGGGGCACGAACCCGCGTCCCCTGCATTGGCAGGCGGACTCTCAACCACTGCGCCACCAGGGAAGCCCGAAGCAACATTTTTGAGATGGTGTAGGGTCAGCATTCCTTGTATGTAATGGTGGGGAAAAGAATATAAGTGGCAGCTACTCGTGAGGTTCTAACCCATATTGTTGAGTCCATGGTACATGAGCGATGAGAAACACTGTGTGTATTTTGGACACATTTTGTGGAATTTTAGACCCAGACGCTGCTTTTTAGGTTTTGGATGGTTACTGACAATTTAGATTGGACAAATTTACTGAAAAGTTGTAGTTCATTTTAAAGCAAGCTTACTGTAGTTAAAACTGTCATTAGTTTGACTGGAACTTGGTTTCTGCTTTTATTTTCCCCTACTTTTAGCTTTAGTAAACCAGATTTCTGGAGCAGTGATTCACAAAAGTGTGGTTGGTCCCCGTCCAGTAACTTCAGATCTCTTCCTAGTGTAAGCAGAAGTCCACTTAAATGATTTTTCCTGCCATTCATGCTAGCAATGCTGACCCTAAACCATCTCAAAAATTGTTAACTGGGAATTTGTTAGAAAAGCAAATTTTAGGGCCCCACCCTTGATCTACTGAATCAGAAAATTTGGGGTTGGGGCCCAGCAATTTTAGGATTTAACCACCCTTCCGTGTTATTCTGATACTTGTTAAAGTTTGAGAACCATTGTTCTAATTAAAGAATTAAAATCAACTGAATTTACTTTTAGTCAGTCACTGGGGACTAAACCCCCTCCTCTAGTGCTTTTTTATGTTTAATTATGAAATGATATGTGCTTCTTATAGATCGTTGAAATATTAGAGGAGACGTAGCAGAGAATGTAATGGGCCTGCCCAGCATATAGTTTGAAGTCATCTTTTATTTCAGGGACATTCTCTTTTCTTTTTTTTCAGAGACATTCTGTTAATTACAATTCTAACATTAGCAGATCTTCCCTACCTTAGTACATTTAGTAAAGATGATCACTGTTAAACATTGTGTAATTTTTCCATAAAAATCAAATTGTACCATACACATTGTATTGTGCTTTGAGTTTTTTATTTAATGTAAACATCTTCAACATCTTTTCATGGCACTAGATTCTTTTTAAGGACCACATTGTATTTCACAGTATGAATGTACTGCAGGCTACTTAAGCAACTTTACTGAATGACTACAAGGATTTTTTCATTTTGCGTCAGTGTATTTCCTTATACTTATTAACTTATTAGTACTCTTGCGGTGGGGAATTTTCACCATTAGTAAACAGTGGGAGAAAAGATCTTGTGCTTTGGAAAGAGCTGTTGGAAAGTGAAAGTGGAGCCAGTGGAAATCATTAGACCCTAGTTGAAGCAGTCTCTGTCTTGGGGTAGTCACTTCAGTTTCTTTTTGTTTTTTGTATTCCTTTCAGTTAAGAACCTGTAGTTTACGTTTTATCAACAGTGATGCAGAGATACCAGCTGGAAGGCTGTATTTATGGTGTATTGATGGAGGTTGTGAATTTTGTATAGATAGAAATAAGCATTTGTGTGTGATCTTGGGCAGGGTACTTGAACCTTTATAAGCCTGTTTCCCCATATGCGAAGGGAGGATAGTAACAAAACCCACTTCGTTAGATTGTTGGTAAGGATAATGAAAGATAGTGCACACACACGTGTGTGTATATGTGTATATATGGGGGGAGGAATGAATGGCTGGCATGTAATAACCACTTAATAAAAGTTATCTTATTGTCATTATCGGGAGCTATGAAGTAAAGAAATCTGGTTCATTTCAAATACATAATTTTAATTGACTTCACAGTTTCTTTGATACACGTTTAGAGCAGTGGTTCTCAAATGGAGTGGTTTTGCTTCCCAGGGGACATTTGGCAATGTCTGGAGACATTTTTGGTGGTCAAACTGGGGGGTGGTTCTACTAGCATAAACATCCTACAATGCACGGGACAGCCCTCCACGCTAAGAAGTATCTTGCCCCTAATGTCACTAGTGCTGAGGTTGGGGGAACCCTGATGTTAGAACCATTTAAAACCATAAAAAGTATAAACTTTGAAGGTGGACTGTGGCATTGAAAATTCTGGACAGCATAAACATTTTATTTGGCCAGAAAGTATTAAAAATTGAATTTGTTGTCAACAGTAAAAAAGTACTTGATTTAACATAAAAATGGAGATTTCTTGCTCATCCTGAAAAAAAGAAGATACGTGACATTGTCACTATGTCTGACTGAATCTGAGCAGGAGATGCCCTCTAGCAACACTTGACAGTTTTACGAAGTCCTCCAGGCTCTCTCTATTCCCCTGCCTGCAAACATACTATTATGAATAATTTCAGAGTATAGAAATGAACATTCATACACTCAACACCTAGATTCTACAGTTAAATTTTGCTGTATTTTTTTTCACATATGTGTATTTCTTATCTCCATCCGTCCATCAGTCGATGACTCTTAAACACTTCAGCATGCTTATCATTAACTAGAGTCCAATATTGTTTTTTAAGGTATTTGAAATCTACATATAATGAAATGCACAAATTTTAAGTGTATGGTTTCATGATTTTAGATCAAGATGTTATCATCACCCCATGAAATTTCCTCACGTTTCTTCCCATTCCCAGTTATATGTGTGACAGCATTTTGATTCAAGACTCTGTTCCTAAAATCTGCCTCTCAGAGTTGCTGGAGTACATGACATCTTAGCTGCAAAGGACATATCCCTTGTTAGATATTCGTGAAATGTTTGCTGGTACTACTACTACTGTTACTAAGTTAAGAGTAATAAACAGAATGGCTATTTTGAGTATCTATAAAAAGGTTAGTTTCATTTGTCTTTGTAAAATTGGTTCTGTAGGTAGATTTTTGCCTAAGTGCTGTAATTTAAAGCTGTTGTGAACATTTTAGGGATTGAATAAAAAGCTATTGTGACCTTATTCATAAGAAAGTACATTGTACTTTTCTCACAAATGCGTATAAAGCCTCTTTCAGTTTTGCTGGGAAGTTTTCACAGCACAAGAAGAACATACTTGTAGTAAGTTTACCAGTTTGTTGTTTTAGATGCCTGTTTTATACCAACTTTGAATTCTTCAAGAAGGATGTTCTCTTAACTTGTAGTTTCAGCAATGAACATATTTTCTAGTTTATAATAAGTGTATGTGCACTTTTCTGTATAATGGAGAGAACTCTTTTTTTGGGAGAGAACTCTTATAGCCCATGAATGTGTGTTTGCTTCTCTCACTGTAATGGTGAGAAATGTGTGGCCCATGAAAGTATTTCAGAAGAGGTGATTAATAACACCTGATAGTAGTTTTCTTACAGATAATATAAAAGAAATGGAAATAAAAATGGAAAGGGATTTGTCTGGCATTGGAGAGGGGGTATGCTTTATTAAGATACAAATATCAGAAACATGGAGTGTGTAGAGAACTAATATATTTTCAGTAATAGTTTCTAGTAACTGGTAATTGGTCTCAAAAAGTATTATGTGTTTCTTTTAATACATGTAGGAGATTGATAAAAGATATTACTTTGAATATTTAATAGTTGGCAATTTGTTTATGAGTAGATCATCTTTAAGTGATGACTTTTTACACGACATTGAGGTTGGAACTTTCTACTTAAAATGTTTAAAATTAATTATCTTTAAAATATTAATAAAATGCATGTGATACCATCATTGAATGACGCAAAAACAGAATGACCTTATCAGTCATTTTCTAAAGCTGCCCAGCTCTCCTCCCTAGAAACAAACCACTATTTAAAATTTTTTGTTACTGTAATTTTTAAAAGGTGATTTTTTTCTTCCTAAAAAGGAGTCCAGAACACTGGCTGAAATTGCAAAAGCAGAGCTGGACGGCACCATTCTGAAGAGCAGACCTCTCCGAATTCGTTTTGCTACACATGGAGCAGCCTTAACTGTCAAGAACCTCTCTCCGGTTGTCTCCAATGAGCTTCTGGAGCAAGCATTTTCCCAGTTTGGTCCAGTAGAGAAAGCTGTGGTTGTCGTGGATGACCGTGGTAGAGCTACAGGAAAAGGCTTTGTGGAATTTGCAGCAAAACCTCCTGCACGAAAGGCTCTGGAGAGATGTGGTGATGGGGCATTCTTGCTAACAACGTGAGTTTAAATGTCTTGTCATTCTTCTGTACAGTTACACATGGGCTTCTCTCTGTTCTCGCTTCTTTCTTTGCAGTGCATTCTGTATGTTGTCTTGGCATGTGGTAAGTAGGTGTTGAGTAAATACTCAGTGAATACAAATAGGGTATATTTATGTACCGTCAGGAGTCATACTTTATTCAGACTTCAGTGTACTGATCCGTTCTACATGAATCTCAGGAATGTTTTGTACTACAATTTTTGTTCAATTTACTGAACGTCTATTGTGTGCAAAGCAAAATGTTACATTTAATGAATGAATGATATTTTGATCAACTTTGAAGTATAATTTACATATGTTAAAATGCACCCAATTTTGCATGTAGAGCTCAATGAGTTTTTAAAAATGTATGTATGTAGTCATGTAACCTACTACCACAGTCAAGATATAGAACATTTCCAGCATTCAACAAAAGTTCCTTTGTGTCCTTTTGCAGTTACTCCCCACCTCTTATCCCTGCCTAGACTGCTCTTGATCTTTCTGTTATTATAAATTAGTTGTCTTTTCTTGTATTTCATAGAAATGAAATCATATAGTGTGTGTTCTTTCATGTCTGATTTCTTTTGCTTAGCGTGTTTATGAGATTTCATCCATATCATTGTATCAGTATTTTGTTCCTTTTTATGGCCGAGCTACAACTTTGTCCGGTGACCTGTGGGTGGATGTTCAAGTTGCTTCCAACTACTGGCCATTGTGAATAAAGCTGTTATGAACATTTGTGTACAAAGCTTCTTGTGAACATTATGCTTTCATGTGGCTTGGGTAATACTTAGGAGGAAATGACCATATGTTCAGCTTTATAGGAAACTGCCAACCTGTTTTCCAGAATGTTTGTACCTATTTACATTCCCACCAGCAGCGAATGAGAGAGTTCTAGTTGATCGTGTCCTTACCAGCACTTCGTATTTTCAGCCTTTTAGATACTCTAGTGAGTGTAGTGGTGTCTCATTGTGGTTTAAATTTTATTTTCCTAATGACCAATGATGAGCATCTTTTCATGTGCTTTTTGGCTATTTTTATGTGTTTTGTGAAATGTCTGTTGACATTTTTTGCCTGTTTTTTAATTGACTTGTTTGTCTTACATTATTAACAGATCTGGGTACAGGTCTGTATTAAGACTATTTCTCCCAGTCTGTGGTTTGCTTTCTAATTTTTTAAATAGTGGTTTTCAAAGGCAGAAGTTTTTATATTTGGTGAAGTCCAGTTTATCAATTTATTTTCTTTCATGCTTTGTTCTTTTTGAATCCTTGTATGATATCTTCGCCTTTCCTCAGGTAGCAAAGCTTTCTCTTGTTTTCTTGAGAAATTTTATAGCTTTTTATTTAAACCTGTGATTCGTATTGAGTATGTTGGGAGGTAACAGTTTATTTATTTAACATAGATATCTGGGTGTTCTGGCACCATTAATTGAAAAGATTATGATTTCCCCTTTGTTACCTTTTACCTTTATCAAAAAACTGGAAAAAAAATCTGTACTCTTTTTTCTGTTTAATTGATCAGTATGTCTATTACACCAGTACTGTACTTTCTTAATTGCCTTACCCTAAGCTTTGAAGTCAGATAGCATCATCCAGCTTTATTCCTTTTGCAAAATCGTTCTGGTTATTATCATTTCCTTGTTTATCCTTACTGGTTTTAAAATCAGCTTGTCAATAAAAAGGATTCTGCTGGGCCTTTTTTTTTTTAAAACATCTTTATTGGAGTATAATTGCTTTACAGTGGTGTGTTAGTTTCTGTGTATAATCTGCTGGGCTTTTGATTGGAATTGCTTTGAGTTTACAGATCATTCTGGGGAACATTAACATCTTCTATCAACCTTTTCCAATCCACGAAATGTGATGTATCTCTCCATTTACTTAAAAATATTTTAAAGTAATTATGATGGTCATTAAACCTGTTGCCATATTAACATGTCTTTCCTTTCAGTTTGCCCACAAGAAAGCTCTGGATATGCATTCTTACTTAGTCTTCAGACTGAATTTGGTGTAAAAGTTCCTTAGTTGATTACTGAATTGATTTCTTTTATCTGATACTGTGCCCACCTCTGGCACTTGTGCTGTTGATTGGGATCATTCAAATATTTTAGGATTTGGGGAATTGGATACAAAGACAGTGTAAAAAAATTGTTTCCTGGCCCCAAGGAGCTTCGTTTGGTGATTTGTAAAGCATTTTTCAGTTTGTTTTTGACAGTTAAGCATTTGTGCGAAAGCTGTTTTATAGCAGATGTAGCATGAATTACAGCTCTGCCAACTTGTTCTCTCAGGGACTTGGCTCTTGTTCCCTTTGCTTAGAGATGCTCTCTCTCCAGATCATCATGGGCCTTGCTCTTGCATTTTATTCACATTTTGCTAAGATGTTATCTCCTCAGGGAAGCTGACTGTTTTATCTTAAAATAGCCTGATGCTTTATTCTCCAATTTATTTTTCTTCATAGCACTTAGTGTTAAGTTGCATGTCTTTCTCTGCGGTAGAATATAAGCTCCACTAGGGCAGGGACTTTGTCCGGCTTAACACTATAATCCTAACATTTGTATTCTAATATTTCTTGGCCACATAGTAAGCTTGTAATAGTTATTTAAAGAGTGAAGGAAGGCAAGGACTAAAGCAGTAGGCAAGGTGTGTGGTTAGTATGTTTTTTCCACTGCAGGCTTTAATTGCTGTTTTTTAAAGTCATAGCCAGGCATTGGTAAATATTTAATTCTCACGGGTAGCTTTTAGAATAATTTATAACAATTTTGAGGGAATGGGCAAGGTGTTGAACATTTTATGTGTCTTATTTCATGGATTTCCAGAACAACACTGGTTATTATTTGTTCCATTTTTCAGGTGAGAAAATTGGCCCAGAGATGTTAACTAATTTGCTTAAGATTGCACAGCAGATAAATGGTGGAGTTTAGCCTGATGCCAAATCCTTTGCTTCTTTTTTTTTTCTTTTAAGTAAATTTATTTATTTATGGCTGCATTGGGTCTTCGTTGGGGCACACGGGCTTTCTTTAGTTGCGGCGAGCCGGAGCTACTCTTAATTGTGGTGCGTGGGCTTCTCTTTGCTGTGGCTTCTCTTCTTGCGGAGTAGAGGCTCTAGGCGCGTGGGCTCAGTAGTTGTGGCACACAGGCCTAGTTGCTCTGCGGCACGTGGGATCTTATCTTCCAGACCATGGATCAAACCCACGTTCCCTGCGTCGGCAGGTGGATTCGTAACCACTGTGCCACAAGGGAAGTCTCTCCCTTGCTTCTTTTTTTTTTTTTTTGCGGTATGCGGGCCTCTCACTGTTGTGGCCTCTCCCGTTGCGGAGCACAGGCTCCGGACGCGCAGGCTCAGCGGCCATGGCTCACCGGCCCAGCCGTTCCGCGGCATGTGGGATCCTCCCAGACCAGGGCACGAACCCGTGTCCCCTGCATCGGCAGGCGGACTCTCAACCACTGCGCCACCAGGGAAGCCCTCCCTTGGTTCTTATACTGTGCTGCAGGTGGAGTGGTTTCTTCTTTCTGTAGACTCTCCTTACTCAGGTCCTTTGTTGTTAAACATTCTCATGGAGCTCAGGATGCTCTTCTCCCTGCTGTTTGAATAGTTGGTCTCAGCTGAAGGGTCGCTTTATGGAGAGGATTTTCTGGACTGCGTTATCTAAAGTGGCGCCTCTGTTATTCTTTCTGACAGCATCGTTTTTTCTTCTTAGGTCTTAAAATGGTTCTTTTGTTTACTCATTTTTTTGGAGGGGGTGGGTCTCTTAGAAGACTTTCAGGGATTGTTTATCATTGTATCCCTAGCCCCAACTGCAGTCTTGGTACCTGTTAGGTAATCAAATACTTACTGATGGACTGACTGTATCTCAGATATCTGAGGTAATACAAGTGATTTATAGGAGTGGTATCACAGGGATTTAGTTTCTAAATGTAGACATCTTGTGTAATCAAAATTTCTCTTGAAAATACCTTTAAATTGTCATAAAATGTTGTATACTACACATGCCTTTAGGTAAATGACCTTGTACACAGTATATATAATGATTACCACACAGTATGCAAAACTATGTGTAAATTATATGTTTGTGCTGTTTTGAAATTACAAAAGAGGCAGAAAAATAGAAAAAAGGGGAAATTAAAAAGCTTCACCTATGATAATAAAGGTATGTCCACATCTTTAAACATTAGAATCACACCTAGAGCAGCAGAGGTGCTCATGCCTGGAGCTCACAGGAATTGGGGAGGCATAATGATAGGTGCTCACTTTTCAAATTTTTTTCCCTTTCCCTTTTTTCTTTGGTTTGTTTTCTTAAAGATCATTTCAGGTTAACTTCAATGAAGATATAGTGGTCTGTTCTTACTATTTTCCAACTGATACCCTAAAGATGATGTTGGAGTTGCTTCCTTAGAAGGAGGAAAAAGTGTATGTTTTAATTTCAGTTTAGAGAAAGATATTTTCCCTTTAAAACAATCCTTTAATGTTAATATAAATGTTATCTACACTCACTGATTGTTAGCATTTTGTCATAGTTTTTTCACTATGTGTACAAATTTGTTTTTTTCTTAGCTAATTCATTTAAGAGTCAGCAGTGGATACATACTTGACCCCTGATTACAGTACTTGGCATGTATCTTCTATGAATAAAGCCACAATATAATTGTCACACTGAGGAAACAATGTTTATCCAATATTTTTATTTAATATTGAATATTAAAGTTTAATTTTAATTGAATATTATGTTTCCCCATTGCCTAGTAATGTGTTTTATAACTTATTTTTTGCAATCAAAGATCACACATTGAATTTATTTACATCTGTTATTTCCTTTTATCTGTTTTAGCTCCCCAAATGACAAAAATGTCAGTGTTATGACATTGGCATTATTATTTTTTTAAATTTTATTTATTTGTTTTTGGCTGCGTTGGGTCTTCGTTGCTGCCCGTGGGCTTTCTCTAGTTGCGGCGAGCAGGGGCTACTGTTCGTTGTGGTGCGCAGGCTTCTCATTGTGGTGGCTTCTTTTGTTGTGGAGCACAGGTTCTAGGCATGTGGACTTAAGTAGTTGTGGCGCATGGGCTCAGTAGTTGTGGCTTGCAGGCAGGCTCTAGAGTGCAGGCTCAGTAGTTGTGGCATGCGGGCTCAGTAATTGTGGCTCACAGGCTCAGTAGTTGGGGTGCAAGGGCCTAGTTGCTCCGTGGCACGTGGGATCTTCCCAGACCAGGGCTCGATCCCATGTCCCCTGCATTGGTAGGTGGATTCTTAACCACTGTGCTACAGGGGAAGCCCCAGTACATTTTCCTCTTGAGGTCTCTTCTGATTTTTCTCTAGGGTGGTGGTGGCCTCGTGGTGTTGAAGTGGAGGGTGCAGGTTTCAGTCGTTGCTGGCCTCGGTTCAGGTGTAGTTC
Organism: Orcinus orca; assembly: GCF_937001465.1. Taxonomy (NCBI): domain Eukaryota; kingdom Metazoa; phylum Chordata; class Mammalia; order Artiodactyla; family Delphinidae; genus Orcinus; species Orcinus orca. The sequence continues at coordinate 78,090,543 of NC_064576.1, forward strand.
TTACCTGGCTCTATTACTCTTCGAATGTTTGTGGCCCTGCCAAGGCTTCCAGTGGTTAAGTGGTCCATATAGTGCATCTTCTTCATTTTGTCCCTGGGCCCCTTTGGGTGCTCTTAGAATACTAGATCTTCCTATGGGCTGGGTGGGTTCAGGAATTCTTGGCTGCTTTCTCACACCTCACTGGGTTATGTGTACTCTTGGAGGCTGTGTTTACTTATTCTTTCTTATGTTTCTGTTTTTACATGTTGGACACGAGATCTCACCCTGGAAAATGAGGCCTGTGAGTCCCTTTTCTTTTGGGTTCCCACGCATTTTATCTGAGGTTTCTAATCTCGCTGTCTTCATCACCCCAAGGTATTCCACATCTGCTTCTAATTCATTTTCTCTCTAAAATGTCTTCATTAGCCCAGGAATAACTTTATAAATAACCGATTTATATCTTTCCTTTCCCTACAGTGGAGGATTTAGTCTCTTAATCTCTGGACCTTTATTTATTTGTAAAGGGAAGCATTCTGAACTGCGAAAGCCCTTTCACCTCTCTAGCTCCTCTGTTAACACCTCAAAAATTAACCGTGACTTTTTTCTCTCTGAAGCATCTCTGTTCAGAAGGCAGTATAAATAGATTTTAGTCTGTTTGCATGGTGAGAGACTGATAGCAAGGAAAGTTTTAATATCAGTATATCATCTACTGCAGTTACTTCTCTTTCTTGTCTTTCCTCAGTGAGCTTTCCCTTCCTTTGGAAAACAATAAAGGAGGGTTTCCAGGTCAGATCTGTCATCATCCACTCTTCTTGTCCCCCCACCCCGTTTCCTCCTTGCATGTGTTGCTTCTGGCCCCGCCTCGTTCCCTTTTTCTTGGCTGATAATCTTTTAGGTCTCATTTTGGGTTTTAGAAAGACTTTTCTTTACAAGACCGGTTGGACACAGAGGGAGGCTGGCAGGTGGGCAGTGGTGGGAATTTGAGGTGATGGGGTTGGGGGGATGAGGACGACACACACAGAAGAGAGTCAGGTACTCGCTCTTCTGCATTGTGCTTTGTAAAAGTTAACTGCGGTGCTCACGCAGGTTCGTGGTTGATGTATTTTTCTGTCACCTTGAATAGACTCCATGCTCTAAAAATAAACGCTCATTTTTGACTTGGACATTCACCTGTGTCTGTGCAGCCAGTGTTTTTGACTGATTTCAGACATTTTACTCAGGAAAGAAAATTTCCAAGTATGTATCTTGGAGTTACTATAAAAGATTTCTAGGAGGACGTTAATTCTTGATACTGTATTAATTCTTATTAATGCTTTTTACCTGTCCAGGACCCCTCGTCCAGTCATTGTGGAGCCCATGGAGCAGTTTGATGATGAAGATGGCTTGCCAGAGAAGCTAATGCAGAAAACTCAGCAGTATCATAAGTAAGATTTTACTAACAAAGATAATTTAGATCTGTGCTCTCAAGGGTATTTATTACTTCACATTTGTAATCGAGTATTGTTGGATTATAAGGTGTGCTGTTTAGTCATACAATCTGGTTAGTAGAGTGGGCTGGTCTACATGGAATGCTAGTTTTCTTGTGTATATTGGTAAAATGTTAACTTGACTTTGAAGTCTCAACTTTTACAACTGGGGCATGGATGGGGTAGGTAAGAGGATACTGTCAGTAGTATTTATGCCAGAGAAACAATGATTTTTTTTTTTGTGGTACACGGGCCTCTCACTGTTGTGGCCTCTCCCGTTGCGGAACACAGGCTCCAGACGCACAGGCTCAGTGGCCATGGCTCATGGGCCCAGCCGCTCCGCGGCATGTGGGATCTTCCCGGACCAGGGCACGAACCCGCGTCCCCTGCATCGGCAGGCAGACTCTCAACCACTGTGCCACCAGAGAAGCCCTGAATTTTCTTTTTTTGATACTTATTTATTATTTATTTGGTTGCACCGGCTCTTAGTTGTGGCAGGTGGGCTCCTTAGTTGCGGCTCATGGGCTCTTTTAGTTGCTTCTCGGCAGCTCCTTAGTTATGTCATGTGGGCTCCTTAGTTGTGGCATGTGAACTCTTAGTTGTGGCATGCATGTGGGATCTAGTTCCCTGACCAGGGATCGAACCTGGGCCCCCTGCATTGGGAGCACGGAGTCTTATCCACTGCACCACCGGGGAAGCCCCAACAAAGAATTTTAGATAGGTAAATTTCTGTATTTAGTATGCTTCAGGTGTATTATGAATTAAGAGTTAGGAGACTTTTTGAAATATTTATTTATTTATCTATTTATGGCTGCTTGGGTCTTAGTAGCAGCACATGGGGTCTCGTTGCGGTGTGCGGGCTTCTTTATAGTTGTGGTGCATGGGCTCCAGAGCCCGTGGGCTCCAGAGTGTGTGGACTCTGTAGTTGTGGCACGCAGGCTCTCTAGTTGTGGCACGTGGGCTTCTTGCCCCGCGGCATGTGGTATCCTAGTTCCCCGACCAGGGATCGAACCGGCGTCCCCTGCACTGCAAGGTGGAGTCTTAACCACTGGACCACCAGGGAAGTGCCATGAGTTAGGAGACATTTTGGCAGGGGTGGAGTGGAGAAGGTTCTAGTTAAATAACTTGGCAAAGAGTTAAGAATTTTTCTTAAAGATGAAAAAGAAAAATAGCCTGTTTTCAAAATGTTATATGTTATTCTTTTTGAATTACTTTTCACTCAGTGTGATTCAGATATTTTTGCATAAGTGGCCTGTATGAATATGTTGTATTGTTCTTAACCAGTCACTCATTTATTATAGTAAATAAAACTGTAATGGACTTCCCTGGCGGTCCAGTGGTTAAGACTCTGTGCTTGCAAAGCAGGAGGTGTGGGTTTGATCATCTCTGGTTGGGGAACTAAGATCCCACATGCTGCATGGAGTGGCCCAAAAGAAAAAAACAAAAAACCTGTAATATTTGCATGCATGAGTTCAACAAATATTGGAATGCCTTTGTGCTAGGCACTGTTCTTGGTCCTGCCAGTGCAACTTAGAACTGTTTTTGCCCTCACAATGCTTAACGTTTCTCATGGTGGGGCTATACAATAATTAATGAACCAAAGATTATAAAACATATGAAGTAGTGAGAAATACCATTTAAAACCAAGAAAGTGAGGTATGATGGCTTAGATCAAAGGGTATGCATATTTAACTGTGATTAATACTGCCAGATGGTTCTCCCCAAATACTATACCAATTTATACTTATGAGTGTATGTATAAAAGTATTTTTCTTTGTCCTGACAGAAGATGGATGTTATGATGTTAAGATTTGATAGTGTAGGCTCAAGATGACATTTTATGCATGTTTTAATGAGCATTCCTTGATTTTAGTGCAGATGGATGTTTTTCCTTGTAGTTGATTTAAATGACAAATATGGGTGCCTCTTATTATTATTTTTAAAATAAATTTAGTTACTTATCTTTGGCTGCGTTGGTTCTTTGTTGTTGCACGTGGGCTTTCTCTAGTTGTGGCCAGCGGGGGCTGCTCTTCGTTGCAGTATGCAGGCTTCCATGGCAGTGGCTTTTCGTGTTGCATAGCACGGGCTCTAGGCGTGTGGGCTTCACTAGTTGTGGCTTGCAGGCTCTAGAGCGCAGGCTCAGTAGCTGTGGTGCATGGACTTAGTTGTTCCACGGCACGTGGGGTCTTCCTGGACCAGGACTCCATCCCATGTTCCCTGCATTGGCAGGAGGATTCTTCACCACTGTGCCACCAGGGAAGTCCCACAGCTGTTTCTTGTCACTACATTTTCCCTCTGTGACAACCTCTCCCTTTATCTCCCAACTTTGTCCCATCCACCATCTTCCCCTCCCCACCCCAAAATAAAAGTTAAAATTTGTGATTGCATGCCATCTGTACTTTTATTGATGAGTGAGAATTATGTTCTTATCAGTACTTTTGAATAACTGAAGAATTTCTTTGACTGTCAGGTACATTCACAGGTCTTAAATTTTTTCGGTCATTTATTCATTCATTCAAAGAAATAAATACTAAATGTGTACAATGTGCTAGGTATGTCTAGGTACTTAGTTACAGTTACAGTGGTTAATAGAAATTTCATGTACTCATTGAGTTTATAGTCTAGCAAGGCAAACAAGTATTAAGCCAGTTGTAGTAAATTAGGCCTACAGTTTTTGGCCTAGCCAATGAACCTGGTACATAACAGTTAACTGTATCTGCTTGTATTACTATCCCTAAAAGTTATACTTTTAGAGAGAAAAATCTGACTTCAGCCAATTAACTTAAGGGACACTTGAGTCATATGTTGCAGACTACCTTATATAAAATTGTTGAGTGAAAACCAGGAAGGCCTTATTGGAGTTGTTAATTAGGGGAGTGCAGATTGTAGCATCAGATTGCCTAGGTTTGAATCCTGGTGCCCTTACTAATTAGTTGGGCATCTTTGGGCAGTTTCTCAAACTTAGGCTTGTTAAAACCTGCTTGACAATGTTGCCGTGATATATTTCACGGAGGGTACTTGTCAACAGTGCCATGAACATTGTAATAGCTCAGTGAATGGTAGTGTTTGTTGTTCTTACATGTCATTTTACCTTTGAAACATAACATTTCTGTGTGTCTTTCCTTGTAAACTTAGGGAAAGAGAACAGCCGCCGCGTTTTGCTCAGCCTGGGACATTTGAATTTGAGTATGCATCTCGCTGGAAGGCTCTGGATGAAATGGAGAAGCAGCAGCGCGAGCAGGTTGATAGAAACATCCGAGAAGCCAAAGAGAAACTGGAGGCGGAAATGGAAGCGGCCCGGCACGAGCACCAGCTGATGCTCATGCGGCAAGGTAAGACGCGTTTCTGTGTAGGTGTCCCCGTTGACACCTATTACTAAGTCGCTAGTTAGGGGTTTAGAGACAGTTGAAACTGAAAATGCTAGAAAGAAACATTTCACTTCTCTGAGAGAACTTCCTTAGGAAAAAAAACTTACTAAAAATAAGTTACCTACATAAATAGTATTGTTGGAGGTGATTAAGGTTGTTAACTTTTGCCAGAAGTGAGTACATGCTTCTGCTGGCAAAGAGAAGCCCAGTGGGGTGATTCTTGGTATGTAGTTGTGGCATAAAGTCACATATCAAGATTTTGTTTGGTGGAAAGAAGAATTATGGCAAATGCTGGCTATTTAAGATTCTTACTACATGTCAAAAGATTTACAGATGGATATTCCTTGGCAGAGATGAAAAAGATTCATGTGTGCTGTTGGGTATGGGAATTCAGGAATACTAAATTCTGAGTATTTGGCAAGAACATTTTAAACACTTGAGGCAGAGCTAACTGAATTTTTAAGAGCACTCATAACAGGTGTTATACATAACATAACATTTACTCGCATTCATTGGTCAGATACCTAACATGTCAAGCTGCTTAAATATATCTCAGAAGCTTACTTCTTCCCATTCCTGTTTCTTGGTTTCTTTTTATCCCTGTCTATATTGTTTATCTCTACCCTTTCTTCTTTCCTGTTAATTCTCCAAATAACTTTTTCTGGTTCTTCCTATTACTCATCTTTTCCATTATCTGTAAAATTTTGGATTTCTTTTTTTAAAAATTATTTATTTATTTATTTTGGCCATGCTGTGCAGCTTGTGGGATCTTCGTTCCCTGACCAGGGATCCAGCCGGTGCCCCCTGCAGTGGAAGCACGCAGTCCTAACCACTGGATCCCCAGGGAATTCCCAAAATTTTGTATTTCTTAAAATAAAGCATCTGATTGCTTTCTATTTTGCTCTTAAATTTTTTGCACTTGTTTTTTTAACTTAGCACTTCAGTAAAGTTCTGTGTACCTTCTCTTGACTGCCCCCAGAGGTCATGGCGCCACAGACAGCTGCCCAATTTCTGCAGCAGACTTCTTCTTTTTTTAAAAAAATAAATTTATTTATTTATTTATTTATGGCTGCGTTGGGTCTTCGTTGCCGCACGTGGGCTTTCCCTCGTTGTGATGAGTGGGGGCTACTCTTCATTGTGGTGCGTGGGCTTCTCACTGCGGTGGCTTCTCTTGTTGCAGAGCACGGGCTCTAGGCACGCGGGCTTCGGTAGTTGTGGCACATGGGCTCAGTAGTTGTGGCTTGCGGGCTCTAGAGCGCAGGCTCAGTAGTTGCTGCATTGGCAGGCGGATTCTTAACCATTGTGCCACCAGGGAAGTCCCTAAAGTATTCTTTATACTAGAGCCAGTATTTCTTTAAAAGGTGAAAATTTGATCATCATTCATCTGTAAATCTTTTTGGTAGATTGTCATTTCCTTTTGGGTAAAATCCAGGTTAGTTTTTTTTTTTTTTTTTTTAACTGTTCAGTAAATGTTTATTGAGCAATTGAGCAATTACGGTCAAGTCACTGAATAACTGCGTTGATGCTAAATAAGTTAAAACAAACTCAGCAAACGCTAGAAACTAGTCAGACATTTCTGGTTTCATTTGGACCCTAAACCTAGCGTTTCTATAAACTGTAAAATACTCTTTTTCTAATAAAATTGAAGTCATTCATGTCATATACTAATATGCTTAAACTAGTTACGTTTATACTAGGTCTCTTGCAGAAATTTGAAAATTGTTATCTAAGATAAAGTTTTAGAATCATAGGCTGCTTAGACCTGGAAGAGAGAGCTTCAAGTTTATCCAGCCTTAGATTTTATGATTCAAAAATTTGGCCAGGGACTTCCCTGGTGGTCCAGTGGTTAAGACTCTGCTCTTCCACTACAGGGGGCCCGGGTTCAATACCTGGTCGGGGAACTAAGATCCCTCATGCTGCCCCTCATGGCCAAAAAAAAAAAAAAAAAACGGCTACACACCAGAATCTACTGGGAAATTAAAAAAATTTTAATTTCCCAGGCCTCATGGTTGCTCTAGCACTTCTGTCGAGTATGAATTGTTCTCAGCTCTTAGCCTGGCATGCACTTTGCCACTTTATTTTCCTGCTATCTATGGTCATGCCATAGTTAGGAAAAAACATTGATTAGATGTGTAAGCATTTGTGCTGAAAGATATTTGTTGCTGCTACTAACAGGCAGTAGTGTAACAGTCATTACTTGAACCCATATTGAATTTTGGTTGTAGAAGACACCATGTGAGGTACTGAGGATGTAGTGATGACAAAGAACAACATTTCTTTAGGCCTCGTAGAGCTCTTGTGAGCTCTTAGAAAACTTTGCCTCACCCCTAAGGGAGTTTTGACTTTTGAAGCAGAGTAATTTTGTAGTTATTTCCTATGAGCTTTCATTTTATTGCTTTTTGTGTGCTTATTTATAACCCATGTTAACAGTTTTTGCTTTATAATATTAGAAAAGCACATTGCTTATTGTATCTTAGTCCTTGCTTCTGGGTTTACTTCTCCTGAAGTACATCCTGTATTTCAGCAAAAGTCTGCAGGTGATAAATTCGTTTCAGTGTTAGTTTGTTTAAAAAAAAAAATTTACAATCTTCTCTTTTGTTCTACAATTTTATATTTTATCGAGCGCTTCTAAGGGTGTATTCAGGTTGGGGAGCAACTTGAAGTAATCTTAGTTCTTTGGCTCTGCAGAGACACAGGGCTTTCTAGTTCACCTATCTTGGAAATGGAAAGCTCAGACAGCACAGAAAACTGTCCTTTTCCCTGGCCCCGCCTTCTGCTTTCTTATAGGAGTCACTGTTTCTTCTGTATTTTAAGTTTCTTCTGTATCCTTTAATGAAAAAAAATCATGCATATGTCAGTAGGTGTGTGTGTGTGTGTGTATTTATTTATAACCAAGAAGATCTTTTTTGCTCCTTGCTATTTTACTTTCTGTATAAGTGTGTACGTATAGATCTGCTTCATTTTTTAAATGGCTTAATGATACTCTGTTAAATGGCTATAATTAGTTTTGCTCATCCTCTTTTTTTTTTGCGGTACGCGGGCCTCTCACTGTTGTGGCCTCTCCCATTGTGGAGCACAGGCTCTGGACGCGCAGGCTCAGCGGCCATGGCTCACGGGCCCAGCCGCTTCGCGGCATGTGGGATCTTCCCGGACCGGGGCACGAGCCCATGTCCCCTGCATCGGCAGGCGGACTCAACCACTGTGCCACCAGGGAAGCCCTGCTTATCCTGTTTTAATTGATGTCTAGTTCTCTTTCCAGCTTGTTAGTAAAAACAGTGTTGCAGTCAATATGTATATATCTTAGCAAATTTTTGTAAATGTTGATTCTTACTGGACACACCAGTTCCTTTTAACAATTGCTTCATTTCTATTTTACTGCTGTTTATGTAGTCCTTTCTAGATCTAAATCCCATTATACTTAATACAGGTTATTTTTTTGCTTCACTATCTGTTTTTTGTTTTTTGGTTTTTTTTGTGGTACGCGGGCCTCTCACTGTTGTGGCCTCTTCCGTTGCAGAGCACAGGCTCCGGACACGCAGGCTCAACTGCCATGGCTCTCGGGCCTAGCCGCTCCGTGGCATCCTCCCATACCGGGGCACGAACCCGTGTCCCCTGCATTGGCAGGCGGACTCTCAACCACTGCGCCACCAGTGAAGCCCAGGATTTCCTTTTCTGATGGTTGAATAATATTCCAATGTGTGTGTCTATATTTCTGTATACCGCATTTTTTGTGTGTGTACATTATGTATCTGTATGTACACAACCACATCTTTATCCATTCATTTGTTGATAGACATTAGTTTGTTTCCATTACCTTGGCTGTTGTGAATAGTGCAACGGACAATGGAAGTGCAAATGTGTCTTTGAGACCCTGTTTTCTTTTTAATGTTCCTTAACCGTAGTTCTCACACGTTTCTCACATAATTCTCTCAGCCCTATTTTAAATATGTTGAGTCATGACTTTTCTGTTCATCACTTGATTCTCTGATGTTTATCCTTGTGATTTCTGTCAGAAGGTTCACAGAAACAGTGTTCCTGCATCTTCTAAAACATCCATGGTCTTGTACTTTATAAAAAAATTAATTTACTTTTGGCTGCGTAGGGTCTTCCTTGCTGCGCGCGGGCTTTCTCTAGTTGCTGCTAGCGGGGGCTACTCTTTGTTGCGGTGCACGAGCTTCTCACTGCGGTCGCTTCCCTTGTTGCCGAGCATGGGCTCTAGGCATGCAGGCTTCAGTAGTTGTGGCTTGTGGGCTCTAGAGCGCAGGCTCAGTAGTTGTGGCGTACAGGCTTAGTTGCTCCGTGGCATGTGGGGTCTTCCTGGACCAGGGCTCAAGCTCGTGTCCCCTGCATTGGCAGGTGGATTCTTAACCATTGCGCCACCAGAGAAGTCCTCATGATCTTATACTTTAAACCCTCTCTTGAATGGTGTAAAATTCATGCTTCTTTCTCCCCTTTCTTAAGTACTTGATAGTATGTTTCTGTGGGAAAGTCTGAGATAAACCTGGATTTTTTTCCCTTCTTGTGACTTGATCCTTTTAACAGGCTTCCATGTGAATTCTTTTAAGGTTCAGTAACTTATCCAGGATATGTTTTCCGCCCAAACATTTTGTTATGAGAAATTTTAAACATAAAAATGTTGAAAGAGGGGAAATCCCTGGTGGTCCAGTTGTTAGGACTCTGCGCTTCCATTGCAGAGGGCATGTGTTGGATCCCTGGTTGGGGAACAGATCCCACAAGCTGCATGATGTGGCCAAAAAAAAAAAAAAAGTTCAAAGAATTTTAAGGTATTTAATACTTAGATTTTGTTACTAACATTTTACTATACTTGTTTTATTACATCTTTCCATCTGTCCAGTCTTATATTCCAGATGTATCTTATTGTACACCATCATACTTTTCTTGGGACCAGATGTGCCCTTTCAATCTATAGATTCACTTCTTATATTTCTAGGAAGGAGCTGTGTTAGATCAGAGAGCATATGTTTAGTCTTCATGACTTGAAGGATATTACATTGAGAGAACACTTTCCTACAGTCTAGCAAATCAGACTTAAAATTTGTCCATATTCCCCTCTATTCCCTTTTTGCTGTATACCCGTGTTTATGATATACTGCAATTATAGATACAGTTTTACGTCTTTTGTGTTTGTTAGGTACACAGTTTTAAATGTTATTTGGTCTGTTAGTGAGTAGTGCTGCAGCTGATACTTTATGTCTGTGGATGCCTTTGGATTTTTATTTTTTTTTGGCCGTGTGCGACTTGTAGGATCTTAGTTCCCCGGCAGGGTTGAACCTGGGCCCCTGCAGTGAAAGCACCAAGTCCTAACCACTGGACTGCCAGGGAATTCCCTGGATTATTTTTATAAGAAAAATTCCTATGAGTGTGATTTACTGGGTTAAAGGATAAAAAGCACCTCAGGTTACCTGTTTTTTGGGTAATATTTTCCTCCAGAAGAATATTATCATGGCAGTATACAAATATATAAGCTTTCGTGAAATTTCAGGAACCCTGGATATTAGCGACTTAAAGGAAATAATTTGGAAGATGTAAAATGGTAGTTCTGTTTTAAGTTGATAGTGCTCCTCATGACTGTTAGATAATGTGCTTATCTGATAATTTGATTGTCAGATCCTTTGAGCTAATTATTATACCCATGTTACTGGTGAGAAAGCACGATCTGAGAGGTTAAAGCACCTGTCTTAACTGGCCCAGCTTAAAAGGAGAAGATCCAGTTGTCAGAAAACATTCATGTTCTTTTCTTATTCCTTTTCATGGAAGAAAATGTAATTTTACATTTATTACTATATGTGCCCCTGATTTAAGAACAACTAACCTACAAAATCAATAATAAAACTGTTACAGGATGCACTGTATTGACTTTCTTGGGTAATTAATGATAGTAAGATACTTCCCATGCTTTGGCTTATTGAAGCATTTCCCCTTAGGAATAGAAATAGATTGTATATTTTTGGTCTTTACAAGTTTCGCCAGCTATAGAAATTATATGATAGTTATGGGGTCTCAATGTTGGTTGCAGAATGGAGTCATCTAGGGAGCTTCAAAAAAAAAATACTCATAGTTGGTCCACATCCCAAGAGATTTGATTTAATTGGTCTATGGCTAAAAGGTACTTAAGTAATTCTAATGAGCAGTCAGGGTTGACGGCTAATGGTAAAAATGTTTGAACTTAATTGTAGTCATGTTTGGGTTTTAAGATAGCTAAATGTTTTCTCAACTGGCATGTTATCAGAATCGCCTGGTTCCTATCCCATATACCAAAGCAGACTTTCCTGAGCAGAGTCCGAAAATCTTTAAAAAAATTTTTTTTTTAAGTTTCTCAGTTGAGGCTGAACAGCCAGGTTTGCAATGCTGGCATTTTGGAAAGAGCTTTGGAATAAGGATAGATTTGGCTATACATCCCAGTTGAACCATGTAGTGGCTGGATGGCTAGAACACATTTATAATCTGTCTGGATCTTTTTTCTTTGACATAATTAATACATAATTCAATCTGTAGGGAGGATAATACCTTGTTATAATTATGCCTGTGTTGTTATGGTTAAGATGTTTAGAGTTATTGGCACATGAAATATTAACTTTAACTGTTAAGTATTACGTTAAGTGAATTCTGAATATAGCGATTTATTAAGAAACATTCAATTAAGATAATATGTGTTTATTTTAGAAATTTCAGGTAACATGATTTTAGAAAAAGAAAATAAAAACAACCAATACTTGTGTTATTCAGGGTATTCATATATCTGTATATGTGTATATATATATTTTATGCATGCGTGCACATGTAATTTGGTAAGATATTACAAAGAGTTTTAATACTTGGGAAGTTTATCCACTGCTTCTCAGATGTGCAAAACAAATGTATCTTTCATTATCTTATTCTGCAGTGGAACCCCTGTTCTTTTTTTTTTCTGGAAATATATTTTATTGTTTTTTTTTTTGTTTGTTTTTGTTTATGGAACCCCTGTTCTTGATGATGTGACATGGGTTGGTGACAGTGGGAATGCTCGTCCTGTTTAAAGTGGTCTTGTTCATATCAGTATTCAGCCCTTTTCCCCTTTCAGGAACTGTCTCCTCATTGCCCTCCTTCATATGACACAGACCTGATGCAGGAGGAAACCTGCTGATTGTGTTGGGAGGGATGTTTTTGAGTTTTATGCCATGTCCTATCTCATTATTCGTACTGTTTGGTCTGGTTCTTACATGCCCTCTGCTGATGGTTGCCAAGGCATCTTTTTGGGCTTTGAGCTTGCTGCTGAAAAAAATTCTAATTTGTTTAAAACTATGTAAATGAAAATGTAGCTACTATTCTATTTTTAATATGTTCTAGACCCTGTTTTAAAACAGTTACTGCCCATTTTAATTTCTTTTTTTTAAATTTCTTAATATAAGGATGGATTTATTATTTTCTTCATACACATGAAGAAATGGGCCCAGAAGTGATAATAATTTATTACACAGCTTATAATCTTTCATTGTAAAATGATGTGATAGACAAAAAGGGAAGCTAGGTGCATGAGTATGAATAAGTTACTACATATATTGCCAGTCATAGAGAATCTATATGCTTATGAATATAAAAATACAGAAGGGGAAGCTAAAAATATTAATCTATAATCAATATCTTGTAGATTTAATGAGGCGTCAAGAGGAACTCAGACGCTTAGAAGAACTCAGAAACCAAGAGCTGCAAAAACGGAAGCAAATACAACTGAGGTAAAGAACATCACTATAACGTATACGTGAATATATGTAGGTTTCATTATGTATGTTATGAATAAAACTCCCAATGCCTGTTATCAACAAGTTATATAACTTGGAAAATACAGGGGAGGAAACCAAAATTGTCGATTTCTGACCACATTTAGGGAATTACTCCAGAAGATAACATAAATCTTTGAGATAACATAAATCTTTGTTATTCTATGTTTTTTATAGCTGATTATGGACACTTTGCAGACAATGTGAACTTACATAAAGGGCTTAGGCATTGTTTCGTATAATTTATTGTAAGAATGCACCATGATTTATGGGGCCATTTTTCCAGAGATGGATATATTTGCGTTGATCTGAGTTTTTTTTCATGTGTATAATACTACTCTGAATGCCGTTAAGCATTTTTGTACTTGTGATAATTTGTTTAAAAAAGATATCTGGAATCCATGGTAAAAAGGGTATGGGCATTAAAGATCTCAGTACATAATAGAGAACTGTGATGGGCAACTTAAAATCTTTTAGGTTAAGTAAGGAAGTTTAAGGGAGTAGTTGATCCAAGATGTAGAAACAAAAATTAACAGCTTTTCTTGTACCTGCAATATTCAGTTGTAAAATATGAGATAAGTATTACTCTTACAAGTTTCAAAAGTCATAATTAGGGGCTTCCCTGGTGGCGCAGTGGTCGAGAGTCCGCCTGCCGATGCAGGGGACGCAGGCTCGTGTCCTGGTCCGGGAAGATCCCACATGCCGCGGAGCGGCTGGGCCCGTGAGCCGTGGCCGCTGAGCCTGCGCTCTGCAACGGGAGAGGCCACAACAGTGAGAGGCCCGCGTACCGCAAAAAAAGAAAAAAACAAAAACATAATTAGGAATTGTTATAAACAAAGATATTATAGATTAAAGCAAACTTAAAATTTTGTTTTGAAAGTGCTATAAAAGTAGTAAGTGCTTGTGACAGGAAGTTAGGTGCTCATGGGAAATAAAGTGAAAAACTGTTAATGAGTTTGAAGTGTCTTCACGGTCAGGAGATAGGTACTAGACCATATATTTTAGTGTTTTTCTTCCAACTTTATACCTGATTATACCAACGTTTGTGTATTTCTGTCTTGGTACTTCTCTGATTTTACTCTAACCTACTTATTCTCAATTTATGGTACTTGGCAGGCAGCATCAGCATTCTAACCTAGGAGATTGTTAGAAAGTCTCAAGCCTTCCCTCTGAACTACCGAATCATAAACTGATTCACCTGTGCTTTGGTAAATCCTCCAGGTGACTCTGGTGCATCCTAAATTTTGAGAACCACTGGTGTAAATAACTCCCGCCATGAACTTCTTACACGAGGGACCTTTTTCAGTTTCTTTCTTGTTGCTTCTTTCCACTTCATGTAAACGTGTTAAAGTCTCCTCTACTTGTACAAAGAAAAGGAAACCTCCTCTCCCCTAATATAAACCTACCTGAATCCAGCTTTCTTCTCTTACATTTATCCTTGACAAGTAGGCTTTTAAAATTAGTGCCCTATACTAGTGTGCTAAAATAATAAGTAATTAAAACTAAACAATGTGGGGTGCAAACTACTATGTATGGAATGGATAAACAACAAGGTCCTACTGTATAGCACAGTGAACTATATTCAATATCCTGTAATAAGCCATAATGGAAAAGAATATGAAAAAGAATATATATGTATAAGTGAATCACTTTGCTGTACACCTGAAACTAACATTGTAAATCAACTGTACTTCAGTCAGCAAAAAGAAAAACAAAAACCAAGAAAAAAACAATCAATGTGGGGGAACCCAAAGTAGGGAATAAAAATATAACAGATGAACTTAACTATATTATATATAAATGGACAGCATTGTCACACTGGAAGGAGATGGGGAAGAAAATAAGGAACCTAAATAACTTTGGATAACTGTATCTTGATTGAATACTATAGGCTAGTGGCAAGAACAATATATAAATTCTGTAATCTAGTTAGTAAATGTATTTCTCATAGGGATATAGGTTTGCAATTCTGAAACTACTTTATGTATATACTTTTTTTCTTTCTTTGATCAAGACTTTATTGAAAATAATGTATATACTTTTTTAAGTGAATATATTAGTACAGATCAGTATGAACCAGGTTTCTCATTGTTGGAGAAAGAAAGAAGGGAGAAAGGCTAAAATTAAAACGACTCCTGTGATGTTTAATGGGGATTCTAAGTATCAGTATGAACTGAGTGGCATTTAATCTAGACAGATACAGAAATATAGACATGTATATGTACATCGGTTCGTATATATATACATATTTCCTAGCCCTGTCCATCTAGAAGCAGTGATGCCTCAGGAAAAATGAGCTCATCTAATGCCCAGATTTTTGTTTCTGAGCACCATTCTCCAATAAAGGGAACCAGGGCTTTTTGGAGAAGTGGTTGATTCCAGGATTTGAAAAGTCCAAGATGAGCCTGACAAATCTTGTGTCAGAGAGAAGCAAAGTACTTGAACAATGCTAGGGCATGTTGAGAGAACACAGGAGCCAAACTGAAGGTGCTCCTAAGGGCCAAAGTTGGAACAATTTCAACAACAAAATAAAAAATGATAGTATTAGATTTTACACTGTTGAATAAAGTAAATATCCATGAGTTTGTGCTGATAGAAATTATTTTAATGAGTAAGTAAATAAATGGGGAGAATGGACAACTCTTCCTTAGTTGTTAGAAGTAGAATTCCAAATAATAAATGTGAAATGAGTCTGAGAGAAAAATTACCAATGGGTGAATACTGCAGTAATACAGACACACCTTGGAGATACTGTGGGTTTGGTTCCAGACCAGCACAATATATTGCAATAAAGTGAATTTTTTTGTTTCGCAGTGCATATAAAAGTTACCTTTATACTACACTGTAGTGTTTTAAGTGTGCAATAGCATGATGTCTTAAAAAACAATGTGTGTACCTTAATTAAAAATACTTTCTTGCTAAAAAATGCTAACCATCTGACAACACAGGGTTGGCACAAAACTTCAGTGTGCAAAAGCAATATGCAATTTTTGGGAAGGGCAATAAAATGAGGCACGCCTATAGTTGTTTCATTCAAGATTTCCCAGTAGGTGCTAAGGTTGTTGCACAAAACTTGGGATACAGGATTTGTGGAGTCTCAAATTTGTATGAGGTACAAATGGAAACATAGTAAATTTGAAGTGGAGAAACCCAGCAGATACCACCATTACCAAGTGTTTAGGTTCGTATCACCCTTAATAAGACACGGACACCAGGCACCCCTTGATATGTTGCACCCAGAAGTGTACATTGTCATTTCTGTGGTTTTCTTGCCAAAGCTTCATAACCTTATGCTAGTCGTGAGAAAAGTTAAGACAAACCTAAATTGAAGGACACTGTACAAAATAATCAGTTCTCTTTAAAAGTGTCAAGGTCATGAAAGACCAAGAGACACTGAAGTGTTACAGACTCGAGGAGACTAAAGAGAAATAATAACTAAATGCAATGTGAGATTCTGGATAGGGTCCTGGAACAGAAGAAGGACATAGTGGGGAAACTGGTGAAATTTGAGTAAGACCTAGAGTTGAACTGTAGCAATGTACCAGTGTGAATTCTTGGTTTTCATAATTGTACTATAGTTATGGAAGATGTTAATATTAGGGGATGCTGCATGAGGGAGATATAGGAACTCTACTATTTCTGCAACTTTTCTGTAAGTTTAAAATTAGTTGGAAATGAAAAATGAAAAAGAGGACTCTATGTACTGGGGATACAATGGAAAACAAAAGACACAAGCTCTGCTGGTGTGGCACTTAGGTAATCTGGGAGGGAGGCAGACATTAGTTGGAATATGATCAGATTATTAAAAAGAAAGTGAAGCGCACAAAATAGAACGCAGTACTTACTGGAATTTTTAATAGGTTACTTGTTTAATAATTGAAATATTGGTTGCTTGACGTGATAAGTATTCTATGTACCTGGTAATTTTTCACCGAATGGTCTTCCATTAATCTTATTTAATGTTGCAGAGGTATATCAGATTCAATTTGAAATTCAGATAAGTGTGTACCAACAATATAGAGATATGTCAACAATTAAGTGATAATTTGATGTGTAACTTTTATGGTTGGCTGTATTTTAGCAGATACAGCCAGTGATAAATCTGTTAATCTTTTCTTGTGCCTGTGGAGTTTGTTTTGAAATTAATTGTAAGAATTGTTTCCTGATTTAAGAAATGTAAATAATGTGTTAAAATTGAGTAATTTTGCAGCATGTATGAAGGAAAGGAAAAATATAGTGTCTAGGAACTTACTTTACTAATAATTGTCAAATATATCCTGCCCTTGCAGCAGAAAGCAGATAAAAATACAGCAGCCTGCAGAGGTTGGTCTGACTCAGGAGGCTGCCACGTGAGACAGCCAGAGAGTCTGGACACGGCCTTTCTGTTTACCTTAGTTGGGAGACTGAAAAAACTGCTTAAGAAAATATATTTGAAAGAAATTAAATAATTTGGAGTATACAAAATTTTCTGGTTTTCATTTCAATGCTACAAATAAGTTAGGTTTTCGTGGGTCACTTCTTCAGAGGCTGTGACAGTGAAGGTGGACAGGGCTTAGATGGGCTGGTTCAGGCTGTAACTGGCCCACTTAGTACTTGTTCATTTGTTCTCTTCTTTCCTTCCCTTACTCCTTCCTACTCACTCATCTACCCATCATCCATCCATTCTTTCCCTTTTTATGTCATTTGACAAAGTATAAAGATCATCAGATGGACTGAGGCCTTTGGTGGGTGTGGAGGCCATAGTGCTGGACTGGAACAAAGAGCAGGACATTTTTATATCAGTCGTATCATAGCTTAGTGCCTAAAGCCTCTCAGGTTTCAAAGTCCTATTAAAATATGAGACAATTAGTGGGCTTCCAATTAAAATAAATTGTAAAATAGAGGTTTTATCAATTTCCAATTAAGTATAACATGAAGGAAGTTAAAATTCATCATGCTTCTTTACTTATTAGTTACATTTGTGAATATAACCTAGGAAATTATCCTTGATCCAAAGAGACATTAAATATAAAGATAATTGTTAAAGCATCTTGTGGAAGGAAAAAAATTAAACGCAAACATATGTACAGTAGGGAATGTTCCTATATGTTGCCTGTAAATTTATATTATGGAATTGTCAGTGTGGTGTAATCACAAAATAAAGTAGAAACTCTGGAATCTATAGGCAATGGAATGGAAGGAAAAAAATAGCAAATGTTTAAAGTGATTTTATACCTTTTTACCATATTTTTTCTCCAGATATAAATGTAGTCTCACATTTTATCAGAAAAAAATTGCTCTAACAATAGGGAGAAGTACATTATAAATTTTGTTTAAAATATCTTTTAAATTAAAAATGTTATGGCAATACATGTTTAAAAAAACTCACATGATACGTATGTGTACAAAAGAAAAAGGGCAATGCTCTTGTCTCCCCAGATTATCCCCAGTGTGATAGAAACTCTCATACTCTCTTCTCTGCTCGTACAAATGGTTTTTAGATGCAGCAATAGGAATACTATTGTTTTGCTTGCCTTTTTTCTGACACTGTACCTTAGACATTGTTTCATGTCAGTAAATGCAAATCTGCCTTTGTAATGGTTGTATTGTATTCCTTGTCCCTCATTTGTAATTGAATGTCTTCAACCTTTTGCCTTTAATTAATGTACAGTCTTGTATCTGTGTGTATACATTCTTGCACACATGTATAGATATTTCTGTTTAGTTTACTGGAAATGGATTTGCACACATAAAATTGTTTGCTACACGTTGGTCCTCAACAAAGTCATTGTTGCAATCTTGAAGACCAAAAAGCTTTGAGTATCATTTAGTGGCAGGATCTGACATGAGCCTGTATGATGCAAAACCTGACCTGTTTTACGTTGTGGTCATGCCAAACCTGTGTTATATTCGTAGAATGTGAATGTTCATCTTACTACAGAAGTATTAATGGTGTTGATTATTGGGTACTGCTGGGATATCATAATAGATCCTACTGGAGATATCATAATAGTATATTAAACCCTTTTTAAAGTCTGAAAAACACATGTGGCCTTAGAGTTTTTGAATAAGAGAATTTTTCCTGTCACTATGTACATTTTCAGCAGTGTATGAACATGAAAGTATTTTCTTAACCATAAAATTTATGAGTGTGTTAATGTACTAGAAATGGATTAACCGGTTTATTGGAATATTCTGTTTCCTTGAATAGAGATCTATACTGGGGACGTAGATATCTCAAAATCCAGAGTTTGCTTGAAATACCTTAGGAACATTGTCTTGTTACTTGCACATGGTCTGATATGAAGTCCTAACAACCTGTTTTCTTGCTGGCTGTGGGTGAAACCGCCATTTCTTTTAGTTCAGGTACTGTGTTTGGTGTACAAAACAACAACGAAGTATCTATACTTGGTGTAAAAGGGTGCTTATAAGAGTAGCCTGGAAAATGAGACCTACTGAGGGGGCATCAGCATTATATAGTCTTTGCTGTTTAAATTACTTCTTTGTTTTTGAGTGGAGAGCATGTATATTTGAGTTTGCATTGATTTAAATGTCAGACTATTACTTTAATATTATTTTGTAGGTTTTTCCTTCTTAATCATATTGTAACTAATTATGATTTAATAGTAATCCTGCACATACATATCTTTTTTGTTTGTCTTGTAGTTGTTGTTCCATGCTTGATATCTCTGGGGCAGAGGTTGGCATACTTTTCCTGGGAAAGGGCTACATGGTAAATATTTTAGGCTTTTCATGTCATATGGTCTGTGTATCAGCTATTCAGCACTGCTCTAGCCCAAAGGTAGCCACAGACAGTGAGGGAATGATTGTCCCATAAAACTTAATTTGCGAAAACAGGTGGTAATCAGACACCTGTTCCAGGTGCATACTTTCCTCAGTGCATTAATGAAATGGGGGAGAGAATGTTAAGGCTTCCTTTTGCACGTAGTAGGATTTTTGTCTAGGCAATGTGGTCCTTTGCAGTGGCTTGTATTGGAATAGGTTCTGAGTGTCTCTAAGAACTAACTCTGCTGTGCCAGTGATTGTGAATCCCAGGCTTTCTCTTTGTACAGTAATAGAGTACTGGTTTGAGCTTTTGGTTTCTGGATTTTTTGACTGTAAGCATATAATTATCCTAGTTATATGCTGTTACTTTACTTTTTTGATTTACCCTAGATAAATTATTTTATTGGTTTGTTTGATTTATTAATGGTTTAGAGCAAAATGAAGGTAAATCTGGTAAGCCACTCGTTATCACAGATTAGGCATAATGTATAAATAAATGATATACATAAATGATTTTGTTTTACCTGAAATAAAATACCGTATTATGGCTTATATGTCAACCACCCTGAGTTTTTATTTAAAAATCTCTCAGGCATGAAGAAGAGCACCGTCGTCGTGAAGAGGAAATGATCCGACACAGAGAACAGGAGGAGCTGAGGCGACAGCAGGAGGGCTTTAAGCCAAACTATATGGAAAATGTAAGTAAAATACTGGTTAACTAAAATGATTTTACATTGTCAGGTGGATGATATATATTTAGAATTCTTTAGATTCTGCTTTATATAGTAATATATTTTCTAATCTTTCTGAATTTGTCATGTTTATGTTAAACTAACGAATTTCTTAACCTCTTACAGGTAATAAATTAAAATTAGTTTCTGAAGATAATCATGCTTTATGAAATGAATATTAAATTTTTCTCCATTTTACTTTATCTTTTTTTAATTCCTACTAAACTAGGAATCTTGATAAATTCATCATCTCCACTTGACTGATTTTCACCGTTGATATTAAAAATTCTTTAGTTTGGTAGACATATAGAAAAGTAGAAGTAGTATGTGCTCATCACTCAACCATAACAGTTATCAATACTTAGCAGATCTTTTTCATCTTTAAGTATACCCACTTTCCCTAATTTTTTTATATGAAATCCCTGACTTCATATGATTTCATTTGTATTTCAGTGTGTATCTCTAAAAGATAAGGACTCTCAAAAAATGTCTTTATCGTATCTTAAAAATTGCCAGTTATTTAATATTAACTAGTAAAAGCTCCAGTTCGCCCGTCTTACTTTTTTTTTTTTTTAAAGTAGTTGGTTTCTTCAGATCGGTTGGTAAATCCAGTCATTTTAGTCTATAGGTTTTCTCTCCCTCTTTTTTTCCTTATTTTTTTTTTTAAAGAAACAGCTCCTCGTATAGAGTATCTCACGTCCTGGATTTTGTTGACTGTATCCTTGCAGTGATGTTCAGCAAGTTTGTTTATGCCCGAATTTCTTGTAAACTGGAGTTAGTTCCAAAGACATTATCTGACTCAGGGTTTTGTTTTGGGGGGGCAAAATGGTAGGGCAAAAAAGGATACTTCAAGTAGGTTATAACCCACAGGGTCTTAATAATAGTTAACAGAGTCTCATTGTTCACCTTAGATGAATGCCAGCTTAACAACTCACTCTAAAAAATACTTACCAGTATTTTTTTCCTCTGGCTGTTCAAAAGCCATGATTCTTTAGTAAGTAAGTTTCTGAGGCTAAATGTATTAATTCCAGTCATTGGTGTCTTTTCTGACTGTCTCTGTCCCTGTTCTTTTGTCCCTGGAAAATTAAAAAAATACTTAAATTAAAATGAATACAGACAGCAAAATAAATCCTGAGTAGAATATCAACAAGAACTTTTTATCTTACCTTCCATCAAGTAAATATCCTTTGAATGAAAATTATATGGCATTTAAATTCAGTTAGAAATTTTCTTATTATTTATAAGTCACACTAAAAGTTTAAATTAATAGATTTATAAATCCCATTAGAAAATTAGTTGAGTACATTTTGAATTTTCTTTTTGAATAATTTCTAGCATTATTGCAATTCTCTTTTCCTCTTGGATACATAGCACTTGCATAGTGACATATTTAAATGGTGGTCTTCTTTTTCATAGTTACATTTGAACATAAATCTGTTGGATTTATCAATGTGAGGATATTTTATGATGTTATAAAAGAATGGAATTAAAAAAAAATTTCAGGCGCATATATTTTGAAAACTAGCGTTTTTATTTTAAAATACAGTCAAGATGTAAACCACATGTGATATATTTCTTAGGGAAATTTTATTTCATTCCATTGAGGATTAGGAAATTCTTCCCAGTTCTTTTATGTACCTCAACGTATCTTTTTTTAAACTGCCTGCTTATAGTAAAGTTGGTGGAATTAGCTTTCTTAATATTTCTCTGGCATACACTTTATATTCTTGGAGCAAATGTGTAGCTATGTGTAATGATGTAAATCATTTAGGGACCAGAAGGAAATGATTAAATAAAATATTCTGTTAAACTTAAGTTGGCTACATCATAAGCTTGATTGCAGACTCTTTTCATTCTTTGAAGTTTCAGTTTTACAAAAACTTACACCAGTGTTTTTTAATATGTTCAGTGGTATTTAATATAGGTATAATTAATAAAGGACAACAGATAGTTTCGACTTTACTTTTCTATTGAAAAACTATTTAGAAATGTTGCTACAGTTTAAAATTGAAATACTGCAAATTCTTAAAAACATTCGAATGTTTCAAAATCATTTTAGTGGTGGGTAAAATTTTATAGATAGCCAAGGAACTTTGAGAATAAACAAATTAGATATTTAAAAATATGACAGATTTATTGGCATTTCAAAAATAGATCATTTATTGTTTCATAAGTATGCTCTTAGAAAACTTAGATGATCAAATATTTTAATATTAAGATATTTTTAAGTAGTTACTTAAAGTATGTGTTGCATATTTGAAGCATCATAAGATTAATTTGGCTGGAGCAGAGGTCTGCAAACTGTAGCCTGGAACCTCCACCCATTTTCATACCACCCTACCACAGAGCCGAGGATGGTGTTTACATTTTTAAAGGGTTGATGGACAAGAAAAAAAAAAAAAAAGACTACTAAACAGAGTATTTTTGACCCACAAAACCTAAAATACTCCTTGGCCCTTTATAGAAAAAGTTTGCTGAATCTTGGGCTGGAGAGTTGGTGACTTTTTTTTAAAATTAATACTCATGTTAGGCCACAAAGTTACTATGTTCTTAATTTTCTGGAAAGGAATCATAGTATGTAGTAATGGAATTAAATATCTAGGGGAAAATATAGTCTTTGTTCTATTTTTAGATATTTTTGAGATTAGAAATTATGAATAGACACAAGTTTTTCGTCATTTTGGTATCAGTTTTATTTGGTTCCTAGCTCCATAATGCTTATTAATATAAACTAATCAAGCACTAAAGAAATATTAACAAAAGCTCTATACTAGTCTTGACTGGTTTGTGTTAATAGAAGAAACATTGAGGCCATTGTTGCATTAGTTATTCTTCATTTTTACTTTGAAAACTGTCTTTGGGAAAAATTGTTAAACAATTTTAATGTTTGTTTTTGTTTTTAAAAGCTTTGAAATTAGGCCCTCTTATGTGCTTCTCTTTTCTCACTGTTCAGTATAAAGGGAGGAATCAAATGGTAAGTGTTCAGCTTGCCTGGGTAATAAAAGTCATGTAGGTTTACTTGGTTCGTTTTAAGATGCCACCTCACATTTCTTTCTAATATTCCTTTTAGGAATATTCCAGCACAACTAATAGTATGGGCTTTTAAGTATAAAATAAATACTTTGTCTTGAATAATATATATATTTTTTAATGTAACAAAAGACACATCTGGACTTCCCTGGTGGTCCAGTGGTTAAGACTCCTCACTCCCAATGCAAGGGGCACGGGTTTGAACCGTGGTCGGGTGACTAAGATCCCACATGCTGCATAGCGCGGCTCCTGCCCTTACCAAAAGAAAAGATGCGTCATGTCTGGTCATGGTTTTTGGGTTGTTGTTTTTTTTTTTTTTTTTTTTGGTTAGCTTTCAAATTTATCATAATATTATGACATACATGTGAATATCTATCTATCTATCTATATTTTTTGCGGTACGCGGGCCTCTCACTGCTGTGGCCTCTCCCGTTGCGGAGCGCAGGCTCAGCGGCCATGGCTCACGGGCCCAGCCGCTCCGCGGCATGTGGGATCTTCCCGGACCGGGGCACAAACCCGTGTCCCCTGCATCGGCAGGCGGACTCTCAACCACTGCGCCACCCGGGAAGCCCCATGTGTGTATATTTTTAAGAGTTTCAAGGATATGCCAGCTCTTCATCAGTTAGAAGCTGTCATTTTAATTTCATACCTTATTCCTCCTAAGAGGAAGTCATGCTCTTTGGTAATAGATCTGGTAATTATAGATTAAACATGTTAGTTTTCACTCCTGTAGCATAACACATTTTTGACTCCCATAACAATGTATATATTTTTATTCTGTGCCTTAATTGCATTTAGGTTTATCTTTACCATAGTGTATTTGAACCATTTTCTAGATAGTATTTACTAGGTTGAAATTTTCTACTTATCGCAGTTTTACAGCTTTGAACACATCACAGAGGTTATTCTGTTACAGTAAGAATTTGTGAGACTGTTTATGGTTGTCTTGTGACTTTTTACTATTAGGTTGTTTCACTTACTGTAGATTCAGTAGTTTAAACATTTAAGTACTGCTGTGTGCTAGTCTTCATTTGTGGATGCAGTTTGGTTTGGAGTAAAGGGGAGATTTTAATTAGAATATTTTTAAAACGCAGTTTCCTGGAGTAAACTTTGTTTTCTTGGAAAAATGAGTAAGTCATAAAATGTCTAAATGTCATTCTGGCTTTAGTAGTTGCATCATGTAGTTATAAAAATACTTTGATTAGGAAAATTGGGGCAGTGCTTAGATTGGATGCTACTTTGTTTTAAAACTTAAGAAGTTTCTTTATCTGGCATGGTAAATATTAATGTTTGGTTTTTAGTGAAGAAGAGAATAGCCCTTCATATCTGTTTTAAGATATATACATGAATTGATATGGAATAACTTTTATTCCTGTTTGAGTAGGTGAGACTGGCCCTCGAGAAATGAACACGTGCATAAAGACCCGAATGTGTATTATATACCAAGGCAGTAATTTGACCCATGTCAAATCCTTAGAGGTATTCCTTTGTAGCTCCTGGAATTGTTGAGCAGAGAGGCCACAGCAGATGTAGCCTGGCTAAGAGGGTAACACCTCTTCCACGGTAGTGTTTCAAGTTGTGCATCATAAGCACTCAGGGAGCTTTCGAAAAATGTGGGTTCTCAGGTCTCCGTCCTACTTAATTGATTCATTTGTGATCCCAGTAGATTCTGATGGGTTGTCCATTGACAGTTTCGACTAAATACTGTAGTTTTCAATCTTTGCAGCACATCTGTGGAACGTAAAAAGGAAAAATGCCTGAGATCTAATCCAGTGGGTCTGGATCTAATGCCTGAGATGTAATCCAGTAGCCATGGGATCTGCATTTTAAAAAGCCCTTCAGCTTGCTTATTTTCCTTGGCAAAGATCGAAAACCACTGGCCGTATGTTGCAGTGAGACATATGTTGAGACGAGAATAGTAGTAGCAGTTGAATTTTTTATGGGACCTGGGGAGTTTTAAGGGAGAGCTCAGGGTCATTGGACAAGGCAGACACAATTCATACAGTTAACAGTATAAATGGCACAACATTCTCTGTGAATCGCGCTCTGTGGGATTTTGGTGTGGCAACTTTTAGTTGGGCTTTCATCCTATATGTGGAAGGGAGTATTATCTCAAATGATACATTAATTTTTAGTTTTTAAAATATTTCATCTGGGCTGGAGGTCTACAGCCTAGGGTAAGCCAGGCCAAATCTGAACACTGCCTATTTTTTTCTGAACAGTTTTTTTGGAACACAGCTGTATTTATGTTTTGTTTATGGCTGCTTTGCCCCAAAATGGCAGCGTTGACTAGTGGTGACATAACTCTGAGGCTGTGTCAAGACTGTATGGCCAGCAGAGCCTGGAATACTACCTGGCTCTTTCCCCAAAAAGTTTGCCGACCTCTGATCTCAGGCCAGTCTGAGAGCTGGGGGGGAAATCTATAAAAAGCGGCTCATGTTAACCAAACTCATAAAGAGTTTGTGACTTAAAATGTAATTGTATTAACTTATGTGTTCTTTTTCAGTGTTTTTAGAAGGTTTATTGAGCAGAGTGCCTCATATCCTAGAACCTTGGTTCTTGGTTCTGAAGAGTCCAAATTAGTATTCAGAAGGTTCATTAGTAGTCATGGTTATAAATCAGCAGAAGTTATGGGAAGAGCTGCCACATTGGGCCTGTTGTTTAATTTTATGCCAGTCCCTTCCTGCTTCTTGAGTGGGTATTGTTTCTCTTATCATCATTCCTTGATTTAATTATAACCTAACCCTTCCCCCCATGTTCGCTGTACAAAACTCAGGGCAGAAACTGTAGCCAGTAATGAACTTTCATTAATAGGTGCTGGCAGAGCCAACCGATCCCAGGTGTCACTTACTAATGAGGTACAAATACGTTTTCTGAAATAGTTTGTGAATTTTTGAGAGAAGCTGCCATTTTGTGGTTTTAACATGACCATCACTTCTCTTTTTCAGTAAATTATTTAGCTTTAACAAGTAATTTGGTTGTATTGAAGTAGAAGATTGCGTTATTTTGGAAGGCTAAATATCTGACACAGTTGAACAAAGGACATATTTCACAGGGGGTTTTTATAGCCTCTTCATCATCCTATGGAAATAACTGAAGAATTATTTGCTGTAGTGTTTGGAGTCAGATTTAGGTGTGGGAAGGTTATTACCTATCGCTGGTATAATGGCAGCCTGCTTCTGATGGTTTGGACATGATGGTAAAAATCAGAATGGATAATAACAGTTATACTGCAGTGGCCTCGCATAGAATGTTGTAGTTGTGCCCAATTTTTTGTTATTAATATGTTTTATTTATTTACTAAAATAATTTGGTTTCCTACAATGAGCGAAGAACTTTTCTGAATATTTAAGGATGGTACATAATTGGAACTTAGACTCTTATCATCAAATGAAAACAAAGATACATGTTTATAATGTTAACATATACTCTAGGAAGTGATCCTTAGGATTTTGATGATTTGGGGCATTTGTGTTGAAGATATAATACCAATTTTAACCAGCTGTTGAAATCTTTGATCACTTCTCAAAAGGATTATTTAATAATTTTAATAATATCTAATTATTTGTAAGGAAAACTTTAAAATTTTCTTTTTTAACATCTTTATTGGAGTATAATTGCTTTGCAATGGTGTGTTAGTTTCTGCTTTATAACAAAGTGAATCAGCTATACATATACATATATCCCCATATCTCCTCCCTCTTGCGTCTCCCTCCACCCTCCCTATCCCACCCCTCTAGGTGGTCACAGAGCACCAAGCTGATCTCCCTGTGCCATGCAGCTGTTTCCCACTAGCTATTTCACATTTGGTAGTGCATATATGTCCATGCCAATCTCTCACTTTGTCCTGGCTTACCCTTCCCCCTCCCTGTGTCCTCAAGTCCATTCTCTACGTCTGCATCTTTATTCCTGTCCTGCCTGTAGGCTCTTCAGAACCATTTTCTTTTTTCTTTTTTAGATTCCATATATATGTGTCAGCATATGGTATTTATTTTTCTCTTTCTGACTTACTTCACTCTGTATGACAGACTCTAGGTCCATCCACCTCACTACAAATAACTCAATTTCGTTTCTTTTTATGGCTGAGTAATATTCCATTGTATATATGTGCCACATCTTCTTTACCCATTCATCTGTCGATGGACACTTAGGTTGCTTCCATGTCCTGGCTATTGTAAATAGAGCTGCAATGAACATTGTGGTACATGACTCTTTTTGAATTATGGTTTTTCTCAGGGTATATGCCCAGTAGTGGGATGGCTGGGTCGTATGGTAGTTCTATTTTTAGTTTTTTAAGGAACCTCCATACTGTTCTCCATAGTGGCTGTATCAATTTACATTCCCACCAACAGAGCAAGAGGGTTCCCTTTTCTCCACACCCTCTCCAGCATTTATTGTCTGTAGATTTTTTGATGATGGCCATTCTGACTCGTGTGAGATGATAACTCATTGTAATTTTGATTTGTATTTCTCTAATGATTAGTGATGTTGAGCATCCTTTCATGTATTTGTTGGCAATCTGTTTATCTTCTTTGGAGGGATGTCTATTTAGGTCTTTTGCCCATTTTTGGATTGGGTTGTTTGTTTTTTTGATATTGAGCTGCATGAGCTGCTTGTATATTTTGAAGTTTAATCCTTTGTCAGTTGCTTCGTTTGCAAATATTTTCTCCCATTCTGAGGGTTGTCTTTTTGTGTTGTTTATGGTTTCCTTTGCTATGCAAAGCTTTTAAGTTTCATTAGGTCCCATTTGTTTATTTTTGTTTTTATTTCCATTTCTCTAGGAGGTGGGTCAAAAAAGATCTTGCTGTGATTTATGTCATAGAATGTTCTGCCTATATTTTCCTCTAAGAGTTTTATGGTGTCTGGCCTTACATTTAGGTCTTTAGTGCATTTTGAGTTTATTTTTGTGTATGGTGTTAGGGAGTGTTCTAAGTTTCATTCTTTTACATGTAGCTGTCCAGTTTTCCCAGCACCACTTACTGAAGAGGCTGTCTTTTCTCCATCGTGTATCCTTGCCTCCTTTATCAAAGATAAGGTGACCATATGTGCGTGGGTTTCTCTCTGGTCTTTCTGTCCTGTTCCATTGGTCTATATTTCTGTTTTTGTGCCACTACCATACTGTCTTGATTACTGTAGCCTTGTATAGCCTGAAGTTTGGGAGCCTCATTCCTCCAGCTCCATTTTTCTTTCACAAGATTGTTTTGGCTCTTTGGGGTCTTTTGTGTTTCCATACAAATTGTGAAATTTTTTTTCTAGTTCTGTGAAAAATGCCATTGGTAGTTTGATAGGGATTGCATTGAATCCATAGGTTGCTTTGGGTAATATAGTCATTTTCACAGTGTTGATTCTTCCAATCCAAGAACATGGTATATTTCTCCATTTGTTTATGTCATCTTTAATTTCTTTCATCAGTGTCTTATAGTTTTCTGCATACAGGTCTTTTGTCTCCTTAGGTAGGTTTATTCCTAGGTATTTTATTCTGTTTGTTGCAGTGGTAAATGGGAGTGTTTCCTTAATTTCTCTTTCAGATTTTTCATCATTAGTGTATAGGAATGCAAGAGATTTCTGTGCATTAATTTTGTATCCTGCTGCTTTACCAGATTCATTGATTAGCTCTAGTAGTTTTCTGGTAGCATAAAATTTTCATCCAAACTCGGACAAGTGAATATGAGTACTATGTAAAATTACTTTTTTTTTTTTTTAACAGCAGGCATAAAATAAGCTGTCTCAGGCAAACCAGGATGTGTGTGTGGTCACCCTAATCATATGTTATGATTATAAGTAGCATATTCCCCCTCTGTTTTATCATTCACGGTTAGGAGTCTTTTGAATGAATCCAGATTGAAATGGTTACCATGTCCTTTATATTCTTTAACCACTTCATCAGAGGACACTTTGTTGGACTTAATTATTTCTATGTCATATTAGATGACTCTAGTGTCTTCATCGGCCTTAGCTCCCATTAGAGTCACAGAGGGGCTCATATTCCACAAAAATTCCCATATCCCTTTTTCCCTCCTGGGGAGTGTGTATACTCAGCACATACATAACTTTCCCTGACTACTCACCCCAGCTGTGATCCTATATCATTTTTAATATGATTCTTTTTTAGTACTTATATTGCCATCTAAATATTTTCTCACAGTTGTCCAGTATTTGAGCCCTCTTGAGCTTTTTGAGGTCAGGAATCTTGTGTTTGTTATATTGTAGTTACTGAGATGTAAATTGGGAGAGTTAAATAGTTGCTTGATGTCTTCTTTTTCAGATGACAGCGTGCAGCTCAATCATAGTTTTGAGGGTTCTTTATGAGCCACCAAACCTCAGTATTTTTATTTAATACTAACATTTCAGATGTTCAGCATCAGTGGTTTTGAAACATAGGTGGCATTGAAACACACCTATTGATGTATTTCTGTAGAGTTCATAATGGAGTCACATAGTAAAGAGTAAAATTTAAATTTATTTATTTATTTATTTTGGGCTGCATTGGGTCTTCGTTGCTGCATGCGGGCTTTCTCTAGTTGTGGCGAGTGGGGGCTACTCTTCGTTGCGGTGCGTGGGCTTCTCATTGCGGTGGCTTCTCTTGTTGCGGAGTACGGGCTCTAGGCATGCGGGCTTCAGTAGTTGTGGCTCACAGGCTCTAGAGCACAGGCTCAGTAGTTGTGGCCCGTGGGCTTCGTTGCTCTGCGGCATGTGGGATCTTCCCGAACCAGGTCTCGAACCTGGGACCCCTGCATTGGCAGGCGGATTCTTAACCACTGCGCCACCAGGGAAGCCCAAGAGTAAATTTTAAACAGTAAAATAACCATTTTTTGTGCTTGGTTTTCAGCACACGTAACTTTTTAGTATTCAGATTCCACTTGACTATCCCTTCAAGATAGTTAGTCTTACACAAAGACTGGAGGTTCCCTTTAGTAGGAAAAATTTGTTCCCTGTTTTTCCTGTGTTCAAAACAGTCCTGAGCTTCATAGAGGATACAGAGGGGAATCAAGCGCAGAGTCACATCTTTGAGGATTTTAGAGTATTTTAGGGACCGGGGACCTATGTGGGGTAGGTTAAGAGACGCAGCTAAAAAGTTCTGAGAGTTTAGAGAAAATTGTATGCTGGAGAGTGAATGTGTAGTCTCTGCACTCTTCTGGGGCTCTTTTGGGTGCATTTTAAAAACTGATGTGATTGGTTTATTATTCCACTGTGTTGTAGGTATACCTCTGTCTTTTCATTTGAAATGGTAAGTTCTTCTAATCTTACTTGGTTCAGAATGGTCAGATCTTTTAGGTAACGTTTACGTTTTTAGAGGGGTTGGAGAAGAGGAGAGTCAAGATTGGCGAATACAAGTGAACTAAAGTGAACATGTTTTTGAAATGTCCACTACATGCAATGCAAACAATAGGAATTTTGTTCAGTAATTAAATAGCTTGAAGTAATAACAGAAGGTTCTAGGAAGACATAAAAACTTGTTGGTTCTGCTTTGTGATTTCTTGTTGTAATATTTAGAGCCCCCTACAGGAGTTCTCCTACACGGGGATTATGTAAAAAAAATTTTTTTTTAGGCCAATCAATATCCCGTATCTTTTGTACTTCATGTTGAGGGCATGAAGCTCTGTAGTATCACCTGAAATGTCAGAATTTTCCTACCAAAGCGAACTAGATAAATGTGAATATCGATATCCATGTGTAATTATTAACTAACTGCTAGTGGCAGGGAGCAAAAAACTTGGGTTTGTAAGCGTGCTCTGCTGATGAAATGCATTTACTTCTGTTTGAAATTTCAAGTAATTTAAAGTAAAATGGGTGAGTTTGCCTCTTTGTCTTATGATATCCTCCACTACACTGTGTACCACGTTTCAAATCCTGTCTTTTCTGGTTATAAATTTGCCACAATTCTCATAATATATATAACGTCTTAATTTGACGTATTATTGCTTTTTCTAAATCCTGCTTTTAAACAATAGAAATGCTTGTATATTAGTTTAGCTTATAATTGTAAATTTTAAATAACTTTTTGAATTGTATTTAGTTATTTAAATATTTTAAATATTACTATATTTTGAATCTGTTGCTTTGAGTTATCTACTTAGAAACAATATATAATTTGTCAGGATTTCAAAGCTTCTGGTAGACTGCTAAGATAACTTGTTTTATGTCTAGTATCATGAATAGAAAAAGACACTCTCCTCTTTTAAATACGTTCTTAATCCTTCATACATTGGAACACATGTGCTTTGTTTGCTTTCTTCTGTTGGTGGGACCGATTTGGAATTGCTTCTTATGCAGCTTATATTTGCTCTTTAATCTTTCATCCCTTGATCTGGCCAGTCTTGATAGTTGTTTTGATTTTGATATGGAAATGTACTGGGTAAGAGGTTACAGGTAAAGAAATGCAAACCAGTCACCAGTATTATATGTGCCTTGGTAAGATGTAATTGAAAGTAGTCTGTGTTGTAGTCGGTATTCAGATTGCTGATTTCTTTAAGAGTTTGGGATAAAATAACTAAATTTGAAAAATAATTATATATATTCCTAATTAATTTCAGTTTTTAAAAGCAGCTTTTCAGAGGGAGTTTGCCATGACAATTGAAAAGGATAAACTTGAAAATGTCCCTCAGGTATATAGATTAGAAATAAAATTCTAAGCTCAATATAAATTTGTTTTAAAAATTGATTTGTTTAAAATATTTATTCCCTTCTGTCTCTTGATGCATGCTAGATTATGTGTAGTTATATTTAATTCATCTTCAATTAGAAAGCCATCCTGTGTTTTAAAAAGTGACAATTAATTTTGCTACATGGTCAGTTGAATTTGACAGTGACCTCAGAACAATCTGTTTACAAAGTTACCTGAACCAGGCTTTAAAAATACACTGTTGGGGGCTTCCCTGGTGGCGCAGTGGTTGAGAGTCCGCCTGCCGATGCAGGGGACGCGGGTTCGTGCCCCGGTCCGGGAAGATCCCACATGCCGCGGAGCAGCTGGGCCCGTGAGCCATGGACGCTGAGCCTGCGCGTCCGGAGCCTGCGCTCTGCAACGGGAGAGGCCACAACAGTGAGAGGCCCGTGTACCGCAAAAAAAAAATAAATAAAAATACACTGTTGAGTGAATGTAGTTTAAGAGGCGCATGTGTTTAGCTTAATCAGTACAGTAAACTAAGGATAAAGCCCCCTACTTGTATTTGTGGTTCCTTCTATTTCTGATTCAATATTTAACAAGTAAGAAATGTTTATTATTTCATGACTAAAACTTGTGACATAAATTAAGATATAATTTATTCAAAAAGAAACATTTTTAAAGTTTTTAAAAAGTAAATTTTTTAGAGTAGTTTTAGGTTCACAGCAAAATTTAGCAGAAGGGACATTTCCCACGCACCCCATTCACCCCACATACGTACAGATGCCCTCACATCAGACTCCTACCAACATCAGACTCCCACAGCATACAGGGTGCACTTGTGTCTTACACATCCGCATCACCAATAGTTCATAGTTTACATTCGGTGTTGCACATTCTCTGGGTTTTGACAAATGGAAAATGACACGTACCCACCATTCAGTCTCACACAGAGTAGTTTCACTGCCCTAAAAATTCTCTGTGCTCCACCTGTTATTCCTCCCTCCCCATAATTCCTGGCAACCACTGATTCTTTTCCTGTCTCCATATTTTTGCCTTTTTCACAATGTCGTATAGTTGGAATCATACGATATGAAGTCTTTTCATATTGGCTTTTTAGTAATATGCATTTAAGTAAGGTCCCTCCTCTATGTTTTTTCATGGCTTGATAGCTCATTTCTTTTTAACATTGAATAATCCATTATCTGGATGTACCACAGTTTGTTTATCCATTCACCAAATGAAGGACATCTTGGTTGTCATTTATGAATAGAGTTGTTACAAATATCCGTGTGTAGGTTTTTGTGTGGACATAAGTTTTCAGTGCCTTTGGGTAAATAACGAGAGGCGTGATTGCTGGATCATAGGGTAAGAGTATGTTTAGTTTTGTAAGAAACTGTTAAATTGTCTTCCAAAGCAGGCATACCATTCTGCATTCCCACCAGCAGTGTATGAGAATTCCTGTTTCTTCACATCCTCACCAGCATTTCCTATTGTCACCATTTAGGATTTTGGACATTTTAATAGATGTGTTGTGGTAACTGTTTTGTCTTAATTAGCAGTTCCCTAATGAAATGTGATGTAAAGTTTCACTTAAGCAATCATAAACCTGAGGAACGTTTCCTCAATACTCATGGGGGCAGGCATTTTAGAATGCAAATTGAAGGGAAAAACCCACTATAAATTTTATATTTTAAAGATTGTCTTATGTTACTTAAAATATCCCCCCCCCAATATAACAGTGAGTGATATAATGTCTTGGAAAGTGTTGTTTTTTATTACTTGAATTAAAAATGTTAAGTCTTCCACACTTTCTCTGTTGGTTATGTTGGAAAGTTTGCATGCTATTATTTGAGCTCTACTAATAGGAACATTTCTTGTTTCCCTTTTTAGTTTATTAGAAGATTAATTTCTTGATGCACACCTTTCCATAACT
The DNA here is from genome assembly GCF_937001465.1 of Orcinus orca. Taxonomy (NCBI): domain Eukaryota; kingdom Metazoa; phylum Chordata; class Mammalia; order Artiodactyla; family Delphinidae; genus Orcinus; species Orcinus orca. The sequence continues at coordinate 78,124,198 of NC_064576.1, forward strand.
TAACACTTTTTAAATGAGTGGATAATTTCTTGGCAAAGTGGCCTACTTTTTTGTGATTTTAGTTTTCTTTATACCTTTTTTTTTTTTTTTTTGGCCGTACACGGGCCTCTCACTGTGGTGGCCTCTCCCATTGGGGAGCACAGGCTCCGGACACGCAGGCTCAGCAGCCATGGCTCACGGGCCCAGCCGCTCCGCGGCATGTGGGATCTTCCCGGACCGGGGCACGAACCCGCGTCCCCTGCATCGGCAGGCGGACTCTCAACCGCTGCGCCACCAGGGAAGCCCTGTTTATACCTATTTTTAAAAAATATTTCACATAATTGATTTTTGTTCCATTCTTGTAAATATGTTTGTTACCTAGTATTTCTAGATGCTGACTGTTTGTTTTCTCCAATGAATGTTTGACTAGCTATCTAACAGTCTTATTATTCTTGTATGTAAACTTCTCTAGTGAAGGAAAAGCTATATTTCCAAGTGCTAAGAGTAATTTATTTTTAGGAAAATTTCTAGGAATATTTAATGATAAAAAGGTTGAATATTGTTACTTGCCAAAACTTAAATGTTTCTCTAGAATTATATTTCTTTTAGATTTAAAAGTTTTATTTCAGCATTTTTGTATCAGGATTTTTAGCATTTTCTTTATTAAGACATGGAACCTAAGTGGCACATTGTGATCCTTAGAAAATCCTTAGAAGTTTCTTTAGAGACATACATGAGAGAGGACTTTATGAATTAAAGAAGAATGATGGTGGCTGTTAGGACTTAGACTGATCAGTGTGTGAGGTGAGCACATTTTGTCATTGACTGCAGAATGTTATTCCAGTTGATAATTACATAGAGTCAATATTTGTTTAAATTAGATTACCTAGAAAAACCCTAAAATATCTTCAAAAATCACAGATTGATATCCTGAGTAGTAAGTATTAAAGGAAAAAAAATCAATATTATACATAAAATAATGTCAGGTTCTGCACATTGGGGTATACTGGTTTAGTTAATTTACATTAGTGCAAAATTTCTGCCACTTTACATTTTCACGAGTAAATATTGACTGGAATTTAAAATCAGTGGTTATCAAACTTTTTGGTTTCAAATCCTTTTTTAAAGCTCTTAAAAATTATTGAAGACCCCAAAGAGCTTTATGTTTAGGTTATATCATTGTTTACCATGTAAGAAATTAAAAGAGAGATTTAAAAGAATATATGTTATAGTGGGAAGAGTGGCCTTATTTTTACATTTTTTTTGAAATTTCTTTAATGCTCAACTTTGTGTAGTGGGAAGAGTGTTATTTTACTGTTTTACAGTGTTTGGCTTTATAAGAAAATGACTGGCTTCCCATATTTGCTTTTGCATTATTCCACCTATTGCAAAATGCTCTTTTGGTTAAAAAATACGAAGAGAATCTGGTTTCACATGGATAAGTAAGTGGAGAGAGGTATATATATTTTAACCTTTTCAGCTAATTGTGAATATTGTTGTTTGATGCTGCAGTGAAACTTGACAAGCAGTATTTTCTTAAAAGTACTCTTTTGCATTAGAATCCATTGGTCTACCTTTGAGTGGATCTTCTCCCTATGCATGAGTTTGTAATGTCATGTACTGAGCTGAAAAATATTGACTAGTTGAGTTACACAAATCATAAAAATGTTAATGTATTTTGTTATACAAAGTTAGAAACAAATCACATTTCTTAATATCAGCCACTCATCAGAAATCACTGCCAGGTACACAGGTCACTATTCGGTTTGTCTGTCAAATGCTGTCTCAAGTAAAAATCTTGCTCCAAGAAAATGTGTCTTATTCAGCTTTCAGCCCAATCATAAGAATGGGTTTTTTTTGAAATAACCACCATATTTCAGAATGCAGCAGAAATGCTTAATGTATATGTTTTGTTGCATAGAATAATAATAAGACATGTACCTAAAGTTAGAGATTTAATAAAATTAATCATTTTTACTGCTTCATCCAGGTATTCATAGTTGAAATTATTATTTTTTTATATAAAAGAGTATTTTAATTCTTGTCCTTATAAACTATAAAGACAATCATGATTTGGAAATGAGACTGTACCAAACAATGGCCAAAGAAGAATTGTCCATTCTATGCCTTCTCTTTTGTCTGGTCACTCGGAAATATGTTATCAGCTGTAATTGTTGTTGCTTGTCATCTCACATTATTTTTATCCATATATTCACCATAGTCTACCTTCCCGTCCACATAAATTCGAGACCCCTTTTTCACATACTGATATGCCACATCTCTGAGGCCTGGTCAGAATACTGAAAGTCTGTGCCGTGTTTTTGACTGACCTCACCCATTTGGTGTGCTTCATTTTCCCCGATCGGCCACATCTCATTTGCTGCCAGAGAAAATATTGTGACAGGGTTATTCTTTCCACCTGTCTCATGACAGGGTCCTGACCTACTCGATGAAGTAACTGAACACGAGTCAGAGATCTTTTCAGAACCAAACTGGTAGCTGTTTCAGACCCATGTCTTAGAAACTGATGAACTACCTGTACTGCAGTTCTTTGAGGACTTCCCTGGTGGTCTAGTGGTTAAGACCGTGCGCTTGTACTGCAGGGGCACCTGGGTTCGATCCCTGGTCAGAAAACTAAGATCCTGCATGCTGTGGCTCAGCCAGAAAGAAAAAAAAATAAAATAAAATCCAGCTCTTTGAAACATGGCTTCTGTTTTCTTTTTTAAAATTATTTATTTATTTGTTTAAAAAATTATTTTTTGGCTGTGTTGGGTCTTCGTTGCTGCACACGGGCTTTCTCTAGTTGCGGCGAGCAGGGGCTACTCTTTGTTGGGGTGCACGGGCTTCTCATTGCGGTGGCTTCTCGTTGTGGGCTCTAGGCGCATGGGCTTCAGTAGTTGCAGCACGTGGACTCAGTAGTTGCAGCTCGTGGGCTCTTGAGCGCAGACTCAGTAGTTGTGGTGCACTGGCTTAGTTGTTCCATGGCATGTGGGATCTTCCCGGACCAGGACTCGAACCCGTGTCCCCTGCATGGGCAGGGGGATTCTTAACCACTGCGCCAGCAGGGAAGTCCTGTTTTATTTTCTTACAATCTAATCTTCAGTCTTTTCTGGATGCTCGGCTGGGACAGCCATAATTGAAATCATTTAAATGTAGTTGTATTGTAATGTCTAGAGTACAATGATTACTGGTAAAAATTGAATGCCAGTGCCTTGGTTTGTGCTGAAACACCAGGATTTTTGCCCATCATTGCTCTTGCACCATCCCTGCGAGTGTCTCAGTGAAAAGCCCAATTAGACCAGTGTTAGAACTGTGTTCTAATAAACTAGTTTTGAGTTTGTGCACGTCTTGAATGTGTCTTGGGGACTCTCTTCAATCCAGGAACCACACCTTGAGAACAACCTTTTTGTTGATGGAATGCTGCTTTGATATGCGGCTTTGGAATCAGTAGTACTTTACTTTCTTTTTGGGTAAATTTAGGCATATTTCACTGACCAGCTTTCAAGAATACATATGCAGAATTCTTTTTCTTTGTTTTTCCATAAAATACAAATTAACATTTTATTATTCAATTTAAAGGCAGTGAAATGTGAGAGAGGTTTCAGCTTCCTGGGAAATGAACTTGAACAAGAGAAGCAAAATGTGTCTAACTAGTAGACATGGGTTTTTTTGGTTGTTTGTTTTTGTTTTTTAACATCTTTATTGGAGTATAATTGCTTTACAGTGCAGAATTCTTTTAATCAAAAGGCACAGTCTCTTATAAACATGGTAAGAATACATTAGAAATCTTGCCTTTTGTTAGTCTTGGAATTCTTGAAGAATGAAGGTGCCCTGTGAAGAAGAAAATTCTGTGAACTCTATTTTGGCAGAAGTTTATAGGTCAGCTCAACCACTTGCTACATGTATGACCCTGAGTAAGTTATTGAGCAGGTCTATGACTCAGTTTTATGATCTCTAAAATAGGATAACAGTAGACCTTCATAAGGGTTGCTATGAGGATTTATTGAATTAATTAAAATGGAGTGTTCATCATAGCTTTTATCATTTTATATTGCACTGCAGTCTTTTGAGATTTTTACGTATAAGTTGTTGCCTGTTAAAGCACAATAATTTTTGGTAAAGTAATAAAGCATCATTAAAATTTGTATTATAAAAATATCACACATGTATCAGTTCTAATTTAAAATATATTAGAAGAATTCTTAGGAGAAGTGAGGGCCTTGTTTATGTATTGCTATTGGGGTGGGTACATAGTTAAAGTGCGCTTACTCAAGTGATTCTCCTTATTGATATTTGATATATCAACTTATAATGAGAAGTACTGTCTTAATTTCTGTTGATAACACTACCCTTAAATATTACTTCTGCCTCTTGCATTTTACTAGAAGTATGTAGTAGCGGGTTTATAGAAAGAATAACCTTAAAATATGACTAGGAAGCTAGGGTGTTGGGGTATTTAAGGGGGATTTGAAAATTGAAGTCTCAAAGAGTGAGACTAATAATTACCCTCTGTTAGTGATTAGATATTGCCTTTCTAGTCTTTCATAGTTAAGACAAGTCAAAAAATATGTTACACCTTTGTCCCTAAAAATGTTGGGGCCATAAAATCCATGTATTTTACTCTCTGGTGCTGGAGTGCAAGCAGCTCTTCTTGAAGAGTATCTCTTATAAATAGTACCTGGAAGATTTTGGGTATGCGCAAACAGTCCACACTTCGTCAGTAGGCTTTGCTGATGAGGAAATGACAACTTGGTTTAATTTATTGATAATAGTGCTAAGTGTGATTAGAGAATAGTATTTTCCCTATAATTGCAAAATTATATGAGTTCATCAGTAGTCAGTTTTATAAAATAGCTTTTTTGCTGGTCAGTAATAGTATCCATTAATAGTCAAATGTTTTATGATGAAAAATTTATTTTTTGGAAAGTTAAAAGTTAGCTTTGGGAAAGCTTTGGTGTTTACGTTTCCTAGGCAATGAGAAATGTTTCTTCATGAAGCTATTATGTGAGTGGTATTTTTCTCATATCATAGCTTCATTAAAGGTTAACTTTTGAGGCATCTCTGTTAGGTTAGATGGGCAGTTGATTTGCTGCTTAGTGGCATTTATCTATCATAGGCTTTTATTTCCTTTATTTCTAGCTTTATAGGTGTTTTTCACTATATTTTAAAACCAACCCATTTTATTAATAAGACTGCTTTTAAAAGTAGAAAAATGATGCTTTCTTTAGATTTAGACATTGCTACTTTTGCCTCAATGTTTTTTATGATTGCTACATTTAACACACTTGTCTGGTATTGCACAAGATCATTAAATAGTAGTGTAAATTTCAATTATGATATGTTGGGTAATTTCACCTAGAGATTTCATTGAAGTTAATTCTATATAACTATTGTTGGTAAATGGGTTTCTAGGAAGTAGTTTCTATACTGAAACTTAAAACGTTTTGTACATTTGTATGGCTTTTTATGTCACAGGTAACCTCAAGAGCATTTTGTTTCAGAACTTTCCAACTGTGTAATAACACTTTTATTTTGGTTTCCAAGAAAAATTCTTGTTCAAATAAAGGAAGCAAAATTATGTTGAGCTTTCAGTAATTGTTTGTGTGTAGTGGAGGCTTTCATGGTATATCTGTAGGTCCTGGGTGAAATAATACTTGAGTACTTGAATAAAAATGCAAAGGTGAATTATAATATTTCAAAAATGAAAATTGTCTATAACATTATTTTTGGTTTAGTACCCCACAGCTGCTTGTGTTGTGTGTTTGAATACATTTGAATACGAAAGTGGTAACGGTCATTTCTATTTTAAGACTTTAGAGACCTGGGAGGGAAAAATAGTTGGTCCTGGTGGTCATTATTGTTAGATTTTTCTTCTCTTAGAATCTAGGCATGTGTGTATGATCTCTAGGGATAATAACATTACAAATATCCTGTAGTAGGTTTTTTGTATGACTCATTGATAATATAGCAATATAAATTGGGTGCTCTAAGCTCTTGCAGTATATTAATTAAGCCTGGGAGACTGAAGTTTCTTTTCAGTGTTCTTATTAAGTAAATGATGTTGGAAATTTAAAAATATTTTAATGGAACATGATGTCGCAATTTATTCTTTTCTTTTTGATTTTAGATGGGAAATGTAAAGTCCTAAGATCGATAGGTTGACTGTGACAACTATGTTTACTTACAGAGAGAACAGGAAATGAGAATGGGTGATATGGGTCCCCGTGGAGCAATAAACATGGGAGGTAGGGATTTGAAGCAAACCCTTCTGTCACTTACTTGTCATTTTTCAGGGACGTGTACATGCTATTTGTGTTATCTACATATCAGTAACAAACAAAAATTTGCAACCAGCGTTTGTAAGTGGTGAAATTTCCTACATTTATTTAATGAGAAAAAAATACCAGTATATTAAAAATACATGCCTAGGAAGAACATTTTTATTTTGTTTATTCTTAGGCTAAAAGAGGTATTATGTTTTAATAGATATAACAAAAAGAAACCTGTAAACAGGTTTTGGTAAATGACCTGAAACTTGTTGAGTCATCACATGGTGTAATAAAGCTATGTTGTTGCATTTTAAAAAATCAGATTTCTTGCCTTGAAATTGGCTTTTTTATCTTGGAATTTTGATAGTTTCTGAGTTGTAGTGTATATAAACTTTTTGAGAGTATTTTATTTCTATTTTAAGATAATTTTTTGTGTAACTTTGAGGCTATTTTTATTCCTTTTACTGAATGTTTAACTTATTTTGCCCTAACCCACAGTATTGTGCACAGAACTGCACTGTTCGGAGACATCTATGACTTGTCAAGTAAATGAGATGTGTCTTGCATATTTAGACTAATGTGTATGTTTAGAGTTGATGTGAAGTTTTTAAGAAAGTGCCTATATTAGCATCTTTAATATTGATTGCTTGTATAACCAGGTTGTTAGGGCAGCAATGTCAAGTAAATAGGCTAAGGGAAAAATAAGTATGGGATGTTTTCATATGTCTTATTAAGTTTGAACTGTCATACGTTTGAAAATTAGGTAAATAATAAAATTTTATATATTAATTTCACATTGTCCCACAGAAGCTGAGGTTAGAATCTTTATATGAAGTCAAATGTACATATTGTTGTAAAGATTACATTACCTTAACATTCCAGTGTGCATCACATGCACTCCCACTGAGGAAATCCAGATTGTACTTGGAATGTACATGTAGTATGTAGAGTAAGACATCTTAAAGCCTCTAATATGTGGATCGAGCATTTTCCATGACCAAGCACCCCTCCCCCATGCCAGTTCCGTTGCCATTGCCAGTTAGATAATCTAAATCATTTAACACAATTGCTGTTTACTTCGTCACTTTTCTTATCTACCAAAAAGTAGTTATTGAGCATCTCTGATATGCAAAGGAAGCACGAGACATAACCCTTAACCAAAAGAGTTTAATTGTGAAGTTAGTACAATGGATACATGAAAAAAGTTAGTGCACCAAGAGTACATGAGAAGTTCTAAATTAGAAAGCACAGTTGAGGGTCTAGTAATGTACAGGTAGTTCAGTATTTATGTCTTTTTCAAAGTAAGTTGTGGGCTGGTGTATAATATAATCCAGTTGGATTTAAGGATTTTAAGTGTGTCATTAACATCAGAACCAAACTTGAAACATTTGTGATGTTTCAGAGACCATGAAAACATTCTGACTTTCTTACTTGATTAGCAACTTTATTAGAAGAAATGGGAGAATGTACTTTTAGATTCCTTATTTAGTGAGGAATTTAAGAGAATTAAAAATTTTAATGGCATTTTATTCACCAGAGAACCATGTTTACATTTGAGCACTTAATTAGCTCCCCTAACATCCACGCCATTTAATTTTCTCCTCTTTACATTTTATTCGAAGTGAGATTTTATCCTCATGATAGTTATGGATCCATGGAGCTACAAGTCCTTATCTTGCAGTTGAATGTCACTGTTAAGTTGGTAAATTGTCATATCCTGTCAAGTTGCATGGATTAAACATGACAGATTTTCTGGTCTGTTACCAGTGTGTACGAAGTGGAACATAGTTTATATAACTGCTTTTCAGGGGACCAGATAATTCTAACATTCCTTAGATCTTTAAATTTAGTCTAATTACAGCCATCTGGTAGAAGACATAGTTACTAAGTCTACCTCAACTAATGATAGTTTTAAATATTTTTCATTTATTTTATTATACCCATACTTGTATAGTTATATTCGTATCTCATAAGTTAGGTGTGATAATTATGTTCTATTAAAAGAGAAGAAAAACCACTAATCCTTGATCTGTTCTTTTTGGGGAAAGTTGAGGTAACATTCCTCCTGGATACTGTCTCTACCCTTCCTCATTTCACTTATGGGAGATGTTGTGGAAGACTAGTAAAAATTTTTCTTTATAGCTATCTTAAGGGAGTAGAAGTATTCTTGTGTAGTTAAAGTGTAGATTAACTAACAAGAACTTTGGGGCATTAAGGAACTACTTCCTTCCCTAGGAAGTGGCTGGGGTCCTGGGGATTGGGCTCAGAAGGAGCAGGGGTCTGTTGCTAGGGGCTGGCAGGGAGTCAGATTTCTTCCTCTCAGCTCCCTGGACCCAGTCCTGTGCCGGTTGAGCTGCATTGGGTGCTGTGTAGAGTTGTGAGTTTGAATGAAAACTGCCACTCCTATTATGATGTGTTGTTGCGAAATTGAGTTCTGAATGTCATGCAATTAACTAGATAATGAAATACTAGAAGAAAACTCAGAATCAGTCTTTGTCATGAATTTTTAATGATAAACAAGTATGAATAGTTTAAAAAATTTTTAAGTTCAAAGAGGATACCCAAAAATGTTGTATTTGAGGCCATTATAAATGTATTACAGCTTAAACATTATTGCAGTTAACATGAAGCAGGTGGATGGATGTCTTTTGATGAAAAAATTTGAAGTATCCAATTGTTCTCATCTCCAGAATTTCAGCATGTTGAAAAAATTCAAACAGCTGTATTAATATTTTATCTGTATTTGGTTGCGGTTGCTTTTAGAAATAAGTTTTGTCATGATGAATCATTTCAGTTTTTTTGTTTGTTTCTATTGCATAGTTCTATATAAAGTTAAAAAAGAGTACCTCTTATAATTTTGGGAGATGTTCAGTAATTATATAAAAGCCAAGAATTTATTTACAGTGAACTTTGTGTGTGTGTGTGTGTCTGTGTACGTATGTATGAGGACATGGTTTCTCCCTTCATAATTTAATATAATTTTACATGCTAGTATTTTTAGTCATGACTGTAAGAAAATTAAGTGGTTTCCTAAGTGCTAATCCTTTGCCATTAATTTAAACTGGTAGAAAGTTGTCACCACTCGTAAGGGAGTATTTGGTTAAAAAGCAGACTACAGCAAATAATACTGATTTTTTAAAGAAAACTTTCAAGCTTTTATAGTCTCAAATGTGCTAAAAATAATTGACAGTTTTCTCATTTGTTTTATGTACATTTGTTTAGCAAATATAATGCTCTATCAGAGTAGATAATTGAGTTTCCCATTCTCAAGGAAGTAAAATAATTTTGATAATAGTCTTGTTATATAGATTGCCTAAGTATTGTTAAATTTTAAATGTTTATCAACTAAGATAGGACAGCTCTAAGTATAGATTGTTTTACGTAGATGCGTTTAGCCCAGCACCTGCTGGTAACCAAGGTCCTCCTCCAATGATGGGTATGAATATGAACAACAGAGGAACTATACCTGGCCCACCAATGGGTCCTGGTCCTGCCATGGGGCCAGAAGGAGCTGCAAATATGGGAACTCCAATGATGCCAGATAATGGAGCAGTGGTAATGTATCATAAACATTATTGTGATTATATTCAATAATATATACTTCTGCCCCAAAGGTAACTTCACACTTAACATAATTTGGCATCATTTGTTTTGTCAGTAAAGATCAGTATCCAGTGAAGAAAAGGTAATTTTGTGAAGTTAGATGGTGATTATGAGAGGCAGTTTTTTAGTTTCCCAAGAGTTAGGATTATGATCCATGGCATGCTTTTGTACTTAAGTATATAGCAGGTATGTATGTTAATTCTAGTGATTTTACAGTGATTTTAATTTAATTTGTATACACCTTTTACCAGCATTCAGTGTAATGGTCAAGTATTTTGTGATCGTGTTCTTATTCCTGTGTGAACTCCTTACCTTTGGTGGGGTACAAAACCTCAATATGTGTGAAAACACAGTTTTCTGTCATTTTTCGTAAAAAAATCATTTATGAGTAATTTCAGAGAATTTAACTGTAAAAAATTTACATTAAAATTTTAAAATATATTTTAAACTTACATTGTATTCTTACTATAGACTTACTAATTTTAATTAAATTTGATACTAAATTTAAAGTAGACAATTTCATTTCTTGGTTTCAGAGTGTGAAGATATCTTTGTGTGGGTTAAATATTATAAAAACGTTTTTCAGTTGTAATTCATATTTGAGAATCAGTGGCAAGACTGCTACTGTTTTTCATTTCCCTTAAAGTCTGTCACTTTTTGAGACGTTATATTCCTAAGACGTTTTCTCATTTGGTTCTTTTTAATGGTTGTCCTAAGTAACATTTAGAAAAGGGAAATTAGTTGATCGTATATTTGGAAAAGGCAGTTCAATTTTGGAACTGAAGGCGCCTTTGCTGCTGAGAAAGAAAAGGTGCTGCTGTTAAACGCAGACCTGCCATCAGCTCTAAACCCTCCTGATCTCAGAGACGTGAGCAGTGAATGTGCGTCTTAGAACTGATGGATGCGGTGTTCTATTATTTTAAATTTTATTTACTTTAAATACAGTCCTTTAAGAATTTGGACAAATTGGACATGCTAACAGGTTTTTTAAATGAGTGTTAACATAGGGAGATAATGAGGCAGTGCCGTAATACCGACTGTGATCAGGTCAGATGTTGCATACTAATTAGTGTTCCTGTTTCCTCCATTGGAGGCTTATTTTGTAGTAAAATGTCTGAGAGCTAGTAAAAATTTGTAAATACTTTGGTTAAATTTTGTGTAGCATATAATCATCAGCAGAGAGTTAAAAGTAAAAGTAACTGGCCTGCTTTTCCATACCTCCCGCAGAAATGGTAAAGTTTATTTAAATATCCCCGTTAGTCTTTTTCACAGTGATATTTTACTGCTGCATGTAGGGAGTTCTGTTCAACCTTTGAGATTAATATATGTGGTTATTACTGTGAAGTTTTACAAAATACATAATTCAAGTGTTTTAATTCTGCTATTAGTAGTACACGCTAATTGTCAGCTTTTAAAAACTAAATCTATTTTCCCAGTGATAGTCTTTCCAGAAAAACACCTCATAAGTTTTCATACTGAAATTATAACTGTGTTTATACTCATGCTTTCTATGTTAAAAGCACTGCTATTGAAATTTTTATGTTTACTTTTTCAAACAATGTGATGCTGCTCCCTAGTTTTGTCTCTCTGATTTTAAAAAAACAGTATTTTTATTACACGGCGCTGTTACATGCAGTATAAACTTTAATGAAAAAGAGAGAGGGAATTCCCTGGCTGTCCAGTGGTTAGAACTCGGCCCTTTCACTGCTGAGGGCCTGGGTTCAATCCCTGGTTGGGGAACTAAGATCCCGCAAGCTGTGCGGTGCTGCCAAAAAAAATAATAATTAAAAAAAGAGAGATCAGAACAGTATAATAATAACTAATTAGGTTTAAGATGGCATTCACTTCATAAAATCAGTTCTTTTTTCATGAAATTGGGGCATAGCATTAGCAAAATGTAACTCTTCATTCAGATGCTTCTTTTATTTTTTAAACATAGTAACTAATTAAATTGCTCCTTTCTTCCTTCTATGTGTGATCCTGATTCTGCTGGACTTTCTGCTGAACTTCATGACACCACCACTTGGGATTTTGCCAATTTTTCTTGTCACTTACATTTGGTGTGTTCCAAATGGACTTCACATGTATTATGTGGTATTATATAGCACAATGATAGATTTCCACAAGGACCACCGTCTCAGATGGGCTCACCTATGGGTAGTAGAACAGGCTCTGAGACCCCCCAAGCACCGATGAGTGGTGTAGGTCCTGGTAGTGGTGGTCCTGGTGGTTTTGGTAGAGGAAGCCAAGGGGGCAACTTTGAAGGCCCTAATAAGCGTCGTAGGTATTAAACATTCTTTCATTCCTGACTACTTAGAGGAAAACAATACACTTTTACCTGTTACCTAGAAGTGGTTTTATTGTTATTGTATGTAGACGTTAAAATTTTTTTTTTGTAAAACTTGAGGTTTTTGTATTTTTCTTTATTCATAAGCTTTGTAGATTAGAATGGTAATGATGATACTCATCATTGTGAATGTTCAAATGTGTTTGTGACTTTAGCTAAATATAAGTATGCCATAGTACTGTGAATTCTATGTAGTTAATCTCAATAAAGAAATCATCTTGGATAATTTTAAAATGTTATTAGTGGTATTCTCTTATAGTTTTACTAAACTTTGCTGTAACAGTAATACTTTGGTTGCTTTAACTAATCCCAGCCATTTAAAAATGCAAATGATTTTCTGTTTTTTAGTTTGTGCAAGTTGCCCTGAAGGTAGAAGCTTAGTGAAAACTGATGTCACTAAGGGGCAGACAGAGTAGTACATTGGGGAGGGCGGGTATGGGGATTACATCTGTATGCACCGTTGATGTCCTGTGAACTCAGAGTTGCTGTCTACATTTCATATAGATTCTGAATATTCAAATATTCTGAGGAGGAATATTAAGGATATCTTTGTCCTGTGCTGATTTTTCCAAATAAATCTTTTGAATCTTGGAAAAAAAAAACCTGTTTGAAGGCAAATCTCTTTTGCTTATAAAATAATGTCTTATTTTTAATCTTATGTGCTATTTATTTGGTGTCAATATCTAGATCTTACCCTTTAAATTTTCTTTAAAATCAAACAATACTGTTAGGTTGGATGTTAGGTGAGGATTTGCTGTGTGACTTAGAAGAAATTGGGCATTTCTTGAGCATGTTGGTTTCTAGAAGTGTTCAAGGTGGCCTGACTCTGTAGGGTTGTGAATGTTCTTCTGTCGCTCAGGAGTCTCTCCAGCAAAACTTGTCTGACAGGCTAGGTGTGCTTGTCTCCCAGGAATACAGTTCAAGTGGTGATTTTAAAAAACAGAATTAACTTGAGTATGGCTAGTGTTATTGGAATCAGATCTCTCTACTGTCAAATATGTGTTTTGAAGATTGATTTCCAATAGTATGGAGAAACATCTTATCATATTGGGATTTTTATTCCAAAACAGAGTCCTCGTTATGTTTAAAATTCTGTATGTTAGACATGTTTAATTTAGAATTACATTTGAGGAATCATGTATTTAATGTAAACCACAAATCTGAGGCATCAGGCATTGGTCATAGCATAGTTATTTCTCACATAACATTTCAGTGTGTTAGTATATCATGCTTTTAGCATTTTTCTGAAGAATAATGTGCTTTTTTAAAGTGAACAGTATGTAAATATTACCTCATCTTTGCATGGTTTCTGTTTTTGCTGGAAGGCATACTTTGGAAAGAAAGAAGTTTGGTTACTTATTTAAATTCTTGCGTAAAAGCAGTTGAGTGTAAAGCATGATTGAGATGCATGCTTTTGTATCATACTTTTCTTATGTACTATTTTATGTTCTATTTTTTAGACACAACAGTATGGATGGAATTGTTTTCTAAAATTTGCAGTATTCTTTTGTTTTTGGCAAATCTTTGAAAACATGGTAATGGAGATTGTAAAGTAATAATCAGAGACTCTTCTCATCACGTTTCCGTGAGTGTGAGTTGGCAGGGAGTGGGATTTGTTCTGATTTGTGACATTAATTGCAGTGCGGGGAGTTTTAACATCAGTTATGATTTTTAAGTGATGTCTCTTGCACCTAAATATACCTTTCCCATCATCTGTTATTTTTATTCATATAATTCTTAGGTAATGTTTAGCATTGTATTTTGCTTCAAAGCTGAAGTAAGATTGGGAGAAACTTTATCCTTGATGTTAATTCCAAGCTATCTTTGGCCAAGGCTGTGAAATTCTATACGATTCATTCAAGAACATTTGAAAGCATTGCACAAAGAGATGCCCTAATCTCCTGAACTTTCTAGTGTCCGGCTCACTCTGGCTCCAAGAACAGAGCTCTGCACAGCTTTGTCCCTGCATCGAGAAAGCCCTTGTTCCAGTTCTTACCAAGTTTACCCTGGGAACAGTCAGCTTCTGAGTGACAGTCAAGTGGAGCATCTGTGAATTGCTAGTTATTCAGTTTTTAGTGTTTTTGTCCAGTTAAACAACTCTGTGGCTCGCTCAGTCATTGTTTTTTCTTGTGAAAGAGTATACCAAGGAAGACATTTGAATGTCATTTGCTTAAAACCAGTAAATATAAAAATATAGTACTAGCTTTTCTAAATAACTGTGAATTTGTCATATATGCTCCCATAATTCTTTGCATAAAAAGATAATATGAAACAGTTTTAGTAATATAACATCACAATATTATGTTTCTTTTTGTGTAATGATTTGAAACACTGAATTTAAAGTCTGCAGGATTTAGGTTTCATATGCTATTATTAACATGCACAAATAAAGGAATACCCATTTTCCAGTTGTTTTATTTTAGCAATGTATTTTGTTAATTTCCCCATTTTTGTTTATTTTGAGAATAAATGTATTCATTTTCTTCTTGACAGATCCAGTTTTTAAAGAACTATTGGTTCACTTGTATTTCATAAAGCTTAATTTGTTATTCTTCATTGAGGTTTTGGATTTTTCTGCTTAAAATCAGTGCTGAGAGTTCATTGGAAGAGATTAAATATTTGTTTTTAATCCTACAATATCAATAATGGAGAAAAATATCTGTTTTACTTGGAATTGCCGTTTAATAGAAATAGAGATTATCAGCAATGACAGTAACTGAATTGGATCTTGTTTCCCAAATACTAATTGAAATCATACCATCACATTTTATTCAGAAATGTACTTGTTGAATATTTCAGAAACTTGGTGTTATATGTAAACTCTATATAGTAATTGCTAAATGTCACGATGAATGGTTAATAGTCACTTATTAATAATTTGGGGTTGGGTTTATAATTACAACTTAGATTCTGGATGAGAGAAAGAACATAAATATGTGATTGAAGGGAAATGTTTTGTGAAAGAATGTGATCAAATGTATGTTTAACCTTTAAAAAATTTGATATTGGTGTCAAATGGCACTAGTCAGAAATGAAAGGGACACTTTACTTGGAAAAACAGAGGAAATTTCCTGGGGGGTAGTGCGATATTTAAATGTGGTGGGTTTTTTTTTTTTGATAAGAGTTCTGTTACAATATCTAATAACATGTTAAAATATATTCCTGAAATTTGAGAGGGTAGCAGTGATTTTAAAGTCAGACTTGTTTTCAAGAATAAGGGAGTGAACACCCACATACCTGACTCGTAGATTCCACAGTTGTAAATGTTTTCCTGTCTTTACTTCCTAGTTGGTTAGATACTCCTAGACAGGGGCTCGTGGAGTTGGGGCAGGAGTGCTACTTCAAGTAAGCAGCCAGGCCATCTCTTAAGTGGTGTAGCCCAGCGTGGGTTATCTCATCATAAATAAATCAGGATTAAATGAATTGACAGTAGTTTCATATTTTCCAAAAGTGTTATTTCCTTTCCAGCGCCCTTCACTACTAAATTTTTAAAAATGGGAAGCAGTTGTAATGTGAGTAAAGTATGGTTTCCCAGCTGTGTAAAATGAAGTATGCGCAGTTTCCCCGTTGGACGTGGTTAAGTAACTTATGGAATGTCACTCTGGGAAAACGGTGAAGAATTTCACTATTTTTAATAGTATCTGATTGTAACTTTTTTTTTTTTTTTTTTTTTGCGGTACGCGGGCCTCTCACTGCTGTGGCCTCTCCCGTTGCGGAGCACAGGCTCCGGACTCGCAGGCTCAGCGGCCATGGCTCACGGGCCCAGCCGCTCCGCGGCATGTGGGATCCTCCCGGACCGGGGCACAAACCCGTGTCCCCTGCATCGGCAGGCGGACTCTCAACCGCTGCGCCACCAGGGAAGCCCCCTGATCATAACTTTTTAAAATAGTTTGCTGATCTTTAAAATCAGGATTTATGCATTATATATTGTATTAGTTCTTTTTTTAATCAATAGCACTATCTTCTGAATGTAGGAAAAATGTTTTGAAAGTTTCTTTTGTTTCCTTGATTACTGAATAACATTATTACTGGTTGAAGTTTGAATCTTACATGACTGAATATTTAAAGGTCCAGAGTGCTATGTTCCCTTGGGAATATTATTTGACTTTTTATCTTTTTGTATAAAACCATGTTTAGATTATAAATATCTTTAAGTATTCCTTTTGGTTGAAACTTCTTATTAGATTATATTTTTATTTACCTGGTGGAATTAGCAGTGTGTACTTTTTTTTAAATGATATT
The DNA here is from genome assembly GCF_937001465.1 of Orcinus orca. NCBI lineage: Eukaryota > Metazoa > Chordata > Mammalia > Artiodactyla > Delphinidae > Orcinus > Orcinus orca. Next base: position 78,140,638 of record NC_064576.1, read on the forward strand.
TCAGTAAGAGAAGCTTTTATTTTTTTGATGAAGGATACTGCATTTCTTAGAGTAATATAATACACATTTAAAAAAATTCTTTTTCAAGTATATTGTATTTGGCTCAAATCACTTGTTATAGTTACCAACTCCTCCCTCTGCAACAGATACTCTATTTTATTGACTATGTTTATTTAAAAATCTTCAGTTAGAATTACTGTATAAATTTGTCATTCTGAGTTAAAGTAATGAATTTCAAAAGAAATGGTATTCTGCTTGTAAGTAAAATGTCAATTCTGTTTCATAGAGTATAATCACCCAAATTTCATGCAAGGTACTTCTGTCTAAAAATTAAGACTCGAATTATTAGGATTAGGTAGAATTAAGATGTGTATTTAGTTTGAATACATGATTTTTTCTTTTCAATATTCCTTATTTTTTAAAAAGTATAGTTTTCAGTTACTCATTAAATACAAGAGCTCTTCATTGATTCCTTCAGTAATAATGTAAGTGGATCTTGTATGTCTTAAATGATGGTCCATGTAAGTGTGGTGGTGGTATTGAAGGTTTTGGAATTGATGTTTATACCTGGAATTTGTTTCCAACTCTGAAATTGTCATTTCAAAATCAAATTCATTTTTATTATGTGTTATACATCTCAGTTTAAGGTAGAAAATTTATATATATGAGGTAGTATAAAAAACTTAAATGAGTAGCCGCAGAAATCCGTAAAGTTTCATGTCATATTTTTGTGACTGGATCTCTAAGACACTTTCTTCCTGGAGTTCTGACTTCTTTTATGCAGAATGTCAGCCAACCAGACTTCTGTGAATGAGATTTTGCATATGTTTATCTTTGCCATGTTTGGCCCAAGTTACATACATTTTTATTTTTGTGTGTTTGTTTAAAAAATTTATTTTCTGCAAATTATCCATATTATGTAATACATGAAAATAGAGAAACCATCTTATTTTATTGTACATTTTGCCAGAATAATTTTAGTTAATTTCTCCTCAGGGTATATTTAAATTATTATATAATGTAAATTCATATCAAATGTGATACAAGTGTGGCATTGGGTTTTTATATATTAAGAAAAGCAAACAACTTGACATTGTGATTCTCTTTTAATAATTTCTGATCTTTTTACTGTTGGGGGCAGTAGTAACTTGCTCAGTGGCTGTTTATTCTATAATGTTCACTCTTTGAGTTGGTTAGAACATTTACATCTTCATGGATGTGGTTAGAATATCTTAAACAGAATAACTATGGAGCCAACAGTTTAGCAAACTGAGCGTAATAGTTGGAGTAATTGTCTACAAAATGGTACTTTCTCAGTCATAAAGAATTTATGGGGAGCCATGTCATTGAGAATCTCACTGTACTCATTTATTTGTTGTACTGATTTTGTACTGAGAGGGCCTAGTGCATTCTGGACCCTTTCCATGGCCGAGATACAACAGTGGGGAAAAAAATCCCTGCTTTAAATTAAAATACAGGAGCCGTGGATGTCCCTCTAAATTGATGGTTCTCCCACATAAGTGTGCATTAGAATCACCTGGAGGGCTCATTAAAACACAGATTTCTGGGCTGCACCTCAAGAGTTTCTGATTCAGCCCATCTCAGGTGGGGCTAAATAATGGGCATTTCTAACAAGTTCCCAGGTGATACTGATACGTTGGGTCTGGGGACCTCACTTTGAGAACCTCTGCTTTTAAAGTGTTACTCTAAAGAGGCACAGTAACATTTTTGGTTGGTTGATTTTCGTTAGTGGTGACATACATGATTGTCCTGGTACGTTGTGTATTCTGTAGGACCCCTGGCCAATTGTTGAGACAAACCAAAACACTCTCAAGCTCTCCCAGCTACTGCCAACTGGCAAGAACTGCAAAAAGTCCATTATTCTTGACCAGGCTATGTCATGGCTATTGAGTGCTGAGTCTTAGACATAATGTGTGTTTATTATATAATGCTCTTTTTGAACTGGGATTTTATTGTTGTGTTCACAAATCTAGTTAATTCAAGTGAAGAGGGAATACAGAGAAATATAAATACATTTTGAAAATTTTGTAAAGTTTTTCACTTAACTGATTTTCAACTCTCCTTACCAGTATGAGAATGAAACGGTGTAATAATTTGTTTTTGTGTTAGTGTATTGGAACATGCGTGTGCCAGATGAAGGTGCTAGAAAACTCCTGATCTTGGCTTACCATCCTGGTAAATATGACACTATTTTGATGGATTAAAATGATGGCCTTTGTGTGAGCTCGTCTTTTGCTTTTCTAGATTGAGGATAAAGATTTGATAAATACATTTTCTAAGACCATGAGTATATTTATTAAATGTAATTTCCTTTGCTTTGCAGCTTCGATTTTCGTTACTCACTTTAGAAAGTAATGCCCACTGAGGAGTTCAATAAATGGGAATTGTTAAGTAATTTTAAGCTGTAAAGAGCTATAACCTGCCTTGTGAGACTTTACAAGGATTTATGCTAACGTATATATGTGTTTGAAAGTCTATTCAAAATCACGTAGTACGTTGAAACAACGAAATTGGTCCATAATGAGAGCACATAGTTAATATATTGACAGTAAGTAGTTTCTTCAAAAAAAATTGTGACTGTGGTAGTGCAAAGAAATAATCGCCTGGTTTGCAGCCTTCTAAATATCTTGGAAGATAGTTTCTAAAACATTGTGGTGTGTGTTAGCTAAGAGTATCAGTGCATAGAAAACAAGTGTGGAGACTTGTTTCTTATTGTAACCCAGCTGTCTCCTGGGCGCCTCTCTGTCCCGCTTCCCACAGACTAACCCTAACACCAGGAAATCCACTTTGACCAAGCATTTTTCTGTTTTTGTGAGACAGAAATGGGTGTGGCTCTGGGAAGGCATGTTATCTGTGATCAAGGAAGTCCTCTCGAATCCACAGACCCTGCCCTCGTTTTTATTAAGGATTCAGATTCCTTGCTCCTTGGGAGTCCAGGACTTAGGAGGCTCAGCTTCTACCCCAAGGTGACTCATTAGCCTATTTTCCAGCAGGAATTCATGCAGGATAATGAGAGTAAAGCTTTGTTTCATCCATCCTCTAAAGCAAATTTATGTGGATAGATTTCTAGATGCATTTGTTTTTCTTGTTTAACTGTCGATTACTAGTTTTCTTCAACCAAAATATGATTTGAAGTCCTGTGGCAGTACTCGGACACTCCAGTGAATTATATCTCTGCAGAAGTCGGTGCCTAACTATCTTTGGGCACATGAATGCAGAAAAATGATAAATTTTGAAGAAGGAAACTGTCTTGCATTTCTGTTTCCAGTCTATACATAGTGAATTTTTCTGACTCAGATTGTGATTTCCCTGTCCTTCTTGCTGCCTCCACCCTCCCGTATTCAGCATCCCACCACTGTTCTTCTAGGGAGTCGTAAAAGGGTTATGATCTGTTGCTGCTACTTCGACTTATGCATGATGATTTATTAGGAAAATTTAAAAGACCTTGGTTTTTTTTTGCTTCTTAGCTGTGTATTATGCTTAATGGACCTTTGTCTGGAGCCATTAAATCTTGTAAAATATTTGGAAGAGGGTGATCAGAAGTTCTTGCTCCAGATTTGGGGGGTGGGAAGTACAGTATAGAAAATACATATTCACATTCTTAATTTCTGCCTTGCAGTGTGATGTGCTTATGTTTGAAGAATAGTACATTTAATCCATATCCTAGTATTTGTGCCTCTAGTGTTAGAGGTAAGGTAAGCTAAGGTATTCACATTACGATCTTTTAGACCAATGACTGGATGAATTCTCTGGGTTAAAAATACAGATCTGATAATTTGAATTATCTTGCAGTTACTTGAACAATACGGAAGAAGAGTGCCTGTCACAACCAGTTCCTAGTCATTCTTTTTCTACAGGTCATATAAGTATAATACACATTAAATAATTTAGCAACATGTGAAACAGTACTGGTTTTAGCAGTTGCCATGTTGGCAGTGGTATCTTGTGGTCTGGGCACTGCAGATGCAGCTGTGCACGAAGCACACCAGCCCTCAGCTCCCTGGCACTTGCATTCTAGACCTGGAGAAACCAAGTGACAGATAATTGAGGTAACTTATCACCTGGTCATCTGGGTAGAGAAAATGACGGCTGTTTTAGATAAGGAGACTGGAAAATGACTATCTCAGGAGGTAAGGGACAGCATCCTCTTTGATGTAGTCCGTGTTGATGGGACGGAGTTGTCATGGGCTGGGTGGTGCAGTCAGTTGACTGCAGGAGCCCCACTCCTGTGGCGGCCACAGGCCGCTGTTGGGCCTTCGCCACGGGATGGGTGAGGCTGGGGCTGGGTTTTAATTGTATTATAATTACCTTAAATTCCGTTATCAATACAGTGTTAAGCATGTTCGGAACAACTTGGGTATGTGAATTTACTTTTGCATCTTTAATGAAATCTAAATACACATAAGTATTGAAGAAAATTTACCATTTGAATTAGATGTGTAAAATATACACAGAATTGCGAAGACTTAGTATGAAGAAAAGAATGTAAAATATCTCAATTTTTCATATGGCTACTTGTTAAAATGATAATATTTTGGGTATATTTGGTTAAATAAAGTATACTATTAAGCTAATTTCATCTGTTGCTTTTTTCCCCCCTTCAATGTAGCTTCTAAGAAATTTAAATTTTCTTTTGTTTACATTATTTTTCTTCTGGGAAATGCTGGTCTAGGATAGGATAGTAACTGCCAGATTTTATTCTTTTCCTTACATGATTTTAATCCCCTAATCTTGTTACATGGTCTGTAATTACGAATCTGTTTTTTTTTTTTTTTTTTTTTTTTTTTTTTTTTGCGTTACGCGGGCCTCTCACTGCCGTGGCCTCTTCCGTTGCGGAGCACAGGCTCCGGACGCGCAGGCTCAGCGGCCATGGCTCACGGGCCTAGCTGCTCCGCGGCATGTGGGATCCTCCCGGACTGGGGCACGAACCCGTGTCCCCTGCATCGGCAGGTGGACTCTCAACCACTGTGCCACCAGGGAAGCCCCTGAATCTGTTTATTTTATCTTTTAAAATGAATAACTTGAGGTTGAACTTTAGGGTTTGCTAAAGTATATGCTCACCATGAGGTGTCGGTGAGATTGCTTTCCTGTGGGGTGATTAGCTGGTGTTTTGTATGGGAGTGGCCGACGGGGCAGAGCTCCCAGTTCTCAAGAAGTAGTTGTACACATTGTCTGCATTTTACTCCCTGCATTTTGTAGCTTTTCTTTTATTTTCTATGATACTCTCTTCATAAAATATTTAATATTACAAGTCCTGAAGAAGCTTTATTGTCATACAGGATTTCTCCTAAAACTTTGTGTGAAATTTTCTTCTTCATTTATTTACTTAATTTAATCCAGGATGTCAGCTCTGAGAAAGTAGGGACCTTATCCATCATTTAGTGATTTATCCTCATTTCCTAGCAAGTCCTTATTAAATGCTTGTTTAGTGAATGAGTGAATGACACCAGCTGTAGGACAGACTCTGTATTTACTAACTGGAATACAAAAATGAACAAAACATGGCACCTGCCCTCTTGGAATTTGGAGTTTATGGATATATGTAGAGCTGTAATCAAACCTTTAGACCAGGTGGTAGTAATGAAGCAACTGGGAAATGCTCTGAAAACCCAGAAGCGAATATCCACTCACGCTGGGAAGATTTCACTAAGATGATCACTTTTGAGCGAGTCTTGAAGGTGAGTAAGTACTTGCCCATTGTAGGTTTTTAGGCGGGAGCGGGAGGGAGGGCTGTGGGTGGTGAGGACGAGGCTGGGGCGTCAGTGAGCAGGTAAGAGCCGGGAAGTGAAGGTGGCTCCAAGCTGTGGAGTCCGGACTTCACTGAGAAGGTGAGGGAGTGGGAGTCGCGACAGTTCTGAGCGCAGGAGTGGCTGGGTCGTAAATAGAGCCGGTAGACCACACAGACCACCGGTGCACTCCCCAGCCCCCGCCCCCAGCTGCACACGCTGCTGGGAAGGATCTTTGGTATCTGTGAGGGTTGTTCAGGTTCCAGACAGAACCATGTCACATGTAGAGCATGTTTAACAGACCACAGTCGCCCTTGTGTCCCTGGGTTCTGTATCCACGGGTTCAACTAGCAGTCGATTGAAAATTTGGAGGGGAGGAGGGGAATTCCAGAAAGTTCCGAAAAGCAGCCCTGAATTTGCCACAGGCAGCTGTTTATATAACATTTCCATTGCGTTTGGTACCGCAAGTGATCCGAAGACACCTAATGCATAGGAGGGTGCGCACAGTTTATATTCAGATCCTGTGCCGTTTTATAGAAGAGACTTGGACATCCTTGGGTTTTGGTATCTGAGGGGGTCCTGGAACCAGTGCCCTGCAAATACTGAGGGCGACTGTAGTGATTTGGTGGGAGAGGGAGATGCAGGGTAGCCTTGTAGCGTCTGGTTTGGGTGCTGGGCTGGTGGTGATGCCCTTCGCTGAGACACGGAAGGTAAGTGTTCAGGACTGGGGGTGGGTGTAGCTGCTCTAAGGAGAGGGAACGTATGTCCGCTGGGTTTTGTAATATTTTGGTTTTGAGTTACTACAGTGGTTTGTCGGGGTTTTAAAAACTGTATAAAGCTTCTGTACCTGGTAAACAGTGACCTCTCAAGGCCCTGTCATCTATCACTGAAGGTGACTACAAGACCCTCTTATCTGGTCCTGCTTTTACTGTCGCTCTTGGACTTATTCTGCACGTAGTATCTTGTGCTTCCTTCTGAAAAGTCCCTCTGCTGTTTCCCGTCTGAATTAAATCCCAGCTGGTCTCATAGGCCACAGGGCTTTACTGGATGTGCTCTCTGTGTTTCCAACCCCACTGACCTTCTGTCTGTTGCTCAATGAGCACTGAGTTGTCTCCTCTGTCTCCCAAGGTCCCTTAAGGAAGAGCATTTCCAATCCCACAGAGCTGGATGCCACCCCTCCTCGTTCCTGTCGCTTTCTCAGTATATGGCAGTCGTCTGTGTTCTGCGTGCATTTTATTCGTCTTTTATCAGTGTTCCCAGCATCTCAGCACAGTTGCCACTTGCATGTCTTGAGCTGGTCTGAGGAAAAATCCAGGAGGAAAATAGGGAGTAATGGCATAAATTTGAGTTTTCAGTACCAGCTAATGTGTGTGGACAAGAATCCCAGATTGCTTATTCATTCAGTAGACGGTTATTGAGCAATTTTTGTCTCAGCCTGTGCATAAATAATGAAGAAAGTGGAATTGGTCCCTGCATACTGTGTGCTTGAAGTCAAGTGGGTGGTGAGAGAAACCAGGGGGAGAAATGCAAGTTCTTAGACAGCTGTCATCATAGTGGAGACTCAGAGCAAGAAGAGCCAGCAGAGAATGTGAGGGAGGCCCAGTGTTTAGTAGAATTTGGGAGCGTACGTATGTACCCTTACATGTGTCTCCACAGAAACATGTCTGAGAAGAAAGTATGAGGAGAAAGAAGGAGAGCAAAAGTAAAGGGAGTGATTTGGGTTGGGTAGAGGGGAGGGGAGGTGGGGTTGGTGGTATGAAGGACAAGCGTCTCACAACTGAAACAGTGCTCGAGGGGCTCTTACATCTTTCAACCTAAGAGCTCTCAGGGCATGTTTTGTGTATTGGCTGAGCTGCACACTGGAGGACCGGACCCCCAGGCATTGGGGAGAAATGGAAGCAGTTTATAAAGTGTTCTCTCCAGGAGAGTCAGGTTTTTTCTGATTGAGTGTGAACCGAAGGCAAAAAAGCATGTAATACATAGTTTGAAGAAACTTTTCTCTTTTTCGGTCTTTGGTGTTGTTAATTTCTATTCAAGTGTGTGTAATTTTTCCGTACTCTGAGGGGTCCTTAAGGCTCCCGGCTCCCTTCCACCCCATCCTGTTTTTACTTGTTTGCTTCCATTATTGTGGTCTTTTGCTTAACATTTATTACTGTTCAGTTGGGTGGATTGGAAGGATTTTAAAAATTACTTATGAAATAGGCATTGTTTGCTTTTCTGGGTTGCCTTTAAAATGTTTCTAGAACATAGGTTAACCCTTTTCTTAATTATATCATAGATAGTACTTAGTTCCTGCATTTTGGTTTTGCCATTTGTTTGCTAAACATAGTATATTCTTGTAAGTCTCCTCACTAGGTATTTTACAGTGAATACAAATTAATGTGTGCAAGTTAGGAAGCGTGGGGTTTCCATCGTCTGGGGACCTGCAAGAAGCAGTTTTCTGTTTTGAGATTTTTTTCTCTCCTTGACCTCATAGCTGCTGAAAAGTTGGGAGATAAATGTATAATGCAATATTTGGAAAGGTCTGAAAAGTTTTTCTAGTTTACATTATGGTGCCATTTTGGTTAATAATCAGCATGTTACAGTTGTATATATATTGTCTGACTTCTATTGGAGTCAAATAAGTGTAACCAGGCCGAGTTAGACAGACTTTTTTTTTTTCCTTCTTTTGCGGTACGCGGGCCTCTCACTGTTGTGGCCTCTCCCGTTGCAGAGCGCAGGCTCCGGACGTGCAGGCTCAGCGGCCATGGCTCACGGGCCCAGCCGCTCCGCGGCATGTGGGATCCGCCCGGACCCGGGCACGAACCCACGTCCCCTGCATCGGCAGGCGGACTCTCAACCACTGCGCCACCAGGGAAGCCCTAGACAGACTTCTAATTAATTTTTTCTATAAGCTAATATGTAGTATTTGAAATACAAATATATTTTAATACATTTATTTGAACCATGGTTAAATTTTCTATATACTTAATAGTGTAGAAAGAATTGGTTTTTAAGACCAATTAATTAGGTGTTTGAACGATTTAAGTTTTCCATAAATTTTTCCCCAGCATCCTTTATCTTTACCATTTCCTCAGTTTCCATTATTCTTCATCACCGTCTTTATGTGGCTCCCTCCTCACCCTAGACTCCCCTCTGGAGGCCTCCCTTTTCTGCTTCCACCTGAGCTGTCCCTGGTAGAACAGCGGTGGCGACACTGACACCGGGCCCCTTCAGCTCCAGTGCTTTTCTGGATCGTATGTGTTCTCGGTGAGGTTACCATTGAATGAACACTGGAGGATTCGTTGTGACAGTTAACTACAATATTTTTCCTGTTTGTCCCTAAACAGTTCTTTTCCTTTGGACGGCCTGTGAGCACACATACACGCAGGCAGCATGGGTGCTAGTGCTACAATGCGTGTTGCTTTTTTAAAAGGAATTTGATCACATCATTAAAAATAACATAGGTATTAAAATGCTAATTTAATGTACACATTTTGTTGCTGTCCTATGATAACTTAATACTGTATTTTTCAATAAAATAAAATGATTTTTTAAAAATGTATAGGGCCCACGAATGAATTGTAAGGGAATATATTATTGTTATATTTGGAAAGAGCCTAGGTTAGTATACGCTGAAAGTCGCTGGTGATTCTGAATCACTGATTCTGAAGAAGGTCTATCAGCTACATTCAGAAAGTATTTGCTTCTTTTAAGACCAAGGCAGCCAGTGTGGGGTAGACACGGGGTGCTTCTGTTCTTGAGCACCTTCGACTCTCTCAGTTAGAATCCAGCACAGTAACTAAAGGACAGTGCAGGAAAGGGGGGTGAACGCCAGCAGGGTAGCACCTTTTAATAATCAACTTGAGACTTGTGTTACATCTGCATGAATTGGGAAGCAGATAGAAGAAAGGAAAAATTCAAGAAAGCACGTGTGAATATAGAATAAGTCTTGGAATCTTGTTATCAGAAAAGAATGTCTTTTGTTGTGATGGGCTTATTGGAGTAGGTTACCTAGTATCCCATTACCCGTTTTAAAACATCACCTGCTATGTGCACAGTTCAGTGGCAGAGCTGGGTATACTTGGAGACTTGATGTATTACACACGGAACCTGTTGTCCAAAATTGTTACAGGGAGTTTGGAGAAGAGAAATGGAAATAAGATAAACTAATTGGGAAGGATTTGCAAAGGATGAATGAGAGGGAACGTTGTTGCTTAGGGTAGGAGGGTTAGAGGACCCTTCAGAACACAAGGGGAGAATTACTGAATGAGCGTGTCCAAGGGTTTGGGGAGGTAGAGATGTCCGAGTGGCATCTCCAGGATGAGTTACGTCTTGTTTTAGGAGCAGGCGGTATCAGAGAGGGCCCACGATGAACAAAGGCTGGGGGCTAATAAAGGTGTATGAAGCAACAAGTTAGCGAAAATGAGACTGGAAAACTAGTCAGCTCTTACTCCATGATAAAGAACCACTAGTAGATTTTTGGCAAGAGAGTGAGGGTCCTGAGATCTGTATTTCGTAAAGGTTAACCAGATTAATCGTGGAAGGATGGCTTTGTACTCAGACTGCAGGCAGGACAACCAGTTGAGATCTGGAAAAGGATTGGAGAAGAAGAGTAGGAATCAAGATGTATCGGTGAATTATAAAATAGTCAGAATATGGGTGGTTAATTGAATGTTGGGGAGGTTACATGGAAGAAAGCAGGCAAGAATGACTGGTTTTGAACCCCAAGGCAGGTAATTTTGGTGCTACCAACCTGTAAGAACAGAGCAGCAAGGTCAGGATTGAGGTCTTCAGGTCCTTTGACGTCTAGAAAGGGTGCTGCGTATGTAAAATCATTCTGCTTAGGAAATGATCTTGGCTCAAGAATCTGATTGTCATCAACAAAGTAAGCACCAGTTGATGAATGAAAGTATGAAACAAATAGTTCACCAGTGCAAAAATTATAGAGGTTAGGGGGCTGGTACACCCTTTACACATCTGTAGATGGCTGTTTAGGTCAACCTTGGAACTTTTGGTGGACTGAGTCTCATATTGGAAGCCTTTAAGGCTTTATAGAATACTGCCAATGCATTCATTAATTACAGACAAAAGCATTTTATAGAAATGGGCATTTAATACAAATTACTCATTTTATTCATACTTGGTTAATGGCCAGCATGAAGCAATGTGGAAACCAGGGGTGGATTAACCCCTATTTTCTTATTCCTCAAGTTTAAAAGTTAACCTAAATAGGCCCTGTTCTGTAGCCTCATTCAAGCCCTTCTTGGAGATCTAGAAATAATCCTTTGCACACCATTGTATTTTAGAAAGCATTAACATCTAATAAAAATCATCTAGCCTTCAAATACTATTGATGGCATAAACTAATTCAATATATTTTTGAATTTTTTGAATAACATGCATCTGGTACACAAACGTGGAAATGAAAGATGGTACACAGTGAAAATTTCTTCGTGCTGTCTACGCGTCACCCAGCTTCTCTCTCCAGGGTCAGCTGTGGTTACGAATTTCTTATGTATCCTTCCGGAAGTTTCTGTGCATTCCCAGGCATATTTGTGTACATTCTTAATACATATGTAAGCACACTGTATACACTTTACCATTTGCCTCACAATATTCTGTTTTGGATATTGTTCTAATTCAGTGAGTATAAGAGAGATCCCTCTCTCTTCTTATACTTACTGGTAGGTCATTGTTAGGTATGTTTACCAGATCTTTTGGGGACAGTGTTTCATTGATACTTCGTTTTTCCCCGTTATATGCTTTATAGCATGTTGTTGGATACATGAGATAGAGCATGTGTGTGAATATGTCTATAGCGTAAAATTTCTACTAGTTGAATCACTTGGTCATTGGGTATGTGTGTTTTTAATGTTTTTTATTTTTAAAATTTATTTTTGGCTGCGTTGGGTCTTCATTGCTGTGCGCAGGCTTTCTCTAGTTGCAGCGAGCGGAGGCTGCTCTTCGTTGTGCGCGGGCTTCTCATCGCGGTGGCTCCTCTTGTTGCTGAGCACGGGCTCTAGGCGCGTGGGCTCAGTAGTTGTGGCATGTGGCCTCAGTAGTTGTGGCTCGTGGGCTCTAGAGTGCAGGCTCAGTAGTTGTGGCACACGGGCCCAGTTGCTACGCAGCATGTGGGATCTTCCCGGACCAGGGCTCGAACCCGTGTCCCCTGCATTGGCAGGCGGATTCTTATCCACTGCGCCACCAGGGAAGTCCCTTTAATGTTTTTTAGATGCTGTGCTGCCTGTCCTTACTGTGGACAGTGAGAACTTAACGTTATTCCCGCTGGTCCCCAGCCAAGGGCATAAAGTCAGTAAAGGTCAGATGTGGATAAGAACTGATGGCATCACTGCAGGTAGTAGTAAAAGTTTAGGAAGAGAAATTACACGAGTGAACTGGGGAGAGCCTTGAAGAAGTCTAAAGTTGGCTAATGAGAATTGCAAGAATTCTTGTGTTTTAAATATTAGGTTACATAAGTAGATGCCTGTTTCATTAAATAAACTGTGTTAATGTCCTGGGGAGAGTTCTCTGTATGTTAGAGTTTTAGATGACGTGGTGAATATTAACAGTTTCCCTTACTAGAGGTACCGCGTGAGTTTAATAATGGCTCAGTGTGTTCTTTGTGATAGAGGAGGGTGTTTGACTCAAATTCAGAAATCTTCATTTTAAAAAAATTCTACAGTTCTTCAGCGATGGGAATGAATATTGTTAACATTGGTGTGCCTGACTTGAAGTTTCTTTCTTAAATATCAAGAATAGGAAGAATCGAAAAGTCTTTCTTTTAGAAGAATCCTTCCCCTCCCCTTTGCTGTTCATATTAAAATTTCACTTTGAATTTTAAATCTTATATTACTTGGAAATACTGGAGGGGGAGATACTTCATTTACACACCTAAAAGGTGGAGTCTCTAAGCTGTATTTTAAGTTAGCTTTACCTAGAATTAATAAAATATTAAAAAACACTTGTGTTCATTCCCAAAGAATTATGGTTTGTTATTCAGTGAATTATTATATAAATTTGAACACGTCATAGCAAAATGAAATGATTTTTTTAATTAAAAAGTTTCTGTCTCTTAAGATAGTAGTAATTATGTGTACTTTGTACACCCAAGGACTGAATGAGTACAGTTTGCTATTTGAAAAATTGGAATCGCCTTAGTCACAGGTCACTTTTTCCAGTATCCATTGTCATTGTGAAGTGTTCTCTCTCCAAGGTGTGACCAGAGAGGAAAGGTGGTTTTGTTTCCTCATGTGTCGTGGGTGTTAGAGCAGGTGAGCAGTGTTCTCCAGCACGTGGTGTGGCTGGGCCAGGGCCGTAGACACAGCCGGGAGTGCACATCACTGGGCTGGGGAGACATATTTGTCCATTTTAGCTCGGATGGTCGGGGAGGCCTCCCCGGGCAGGAGGTGGCTTCTGAGCTGATGTGAGTGACAGGAGGAGGAGACTTGGAAAGTTGGACTTGAAGGCGAGCCCAGTTCAAGCTGAGGGCGTACCATTTAGCAAGGAAGGGATTGTGGCTGGGAATGGAGTGAACCAGCCCAAGGGTGTTCTCAGCCCTCTTTTTTTCCCATTTTTGTCTGATTGAGACCGCCAACCCTCCCATTCAGTGAAACTTCAGCACCACAAATAGCTGTTTATATACTGTATTTGTGCTTTACACAAAAAAAAGAGTTAAGATTTTTGCCATCTAACTCATTTGCTCCCTCTTGGGGCCGTTCTGGCCCATTGAGAACACAAGACTAGAGCAGCATGTGCCAAGGCCACAAGGCTCACGTGATGAAAGGAGAAGCTGTAGGAAAGGCTTGGGCTGGGCAGTGATGCGACCCCGGGGACTTGACTGAAGGAGACCCCAGGGGGCAGGCAGACCATTCAGACCAGTCCAGAGGGGTGGACGGTAGCTGGGCTTGGTCCACCAAGGCTATTAATGACTGGGATACGGAAGAGGAGGGAGAGTAGATGGGCACCGCATTGATGGTCATAAATAAAAGGTGTCTGTTTAATGCTCAGGGCAGCTCGGGGCAGGTGCCCCCTGAGACACACAGGGAGGTTACCTATGGGCCCCACTGAACTGTAGCCAGGAAACGGAAGGAGAAACTTGAGTCTGATTTTCAACCTAGATACCATTTAAGTTTCCTATTTTTCAGTCATTTGGATATAGCTAGATGATCACACACACACAAATTTACAGTGGTCAAAACTCGAGTTATTTCAGCTCGCTTTCTCCCTCCCTCCCTCCCTCCCTCCTTCCTTCCTTCCTTCCTTCCTTCCTTCCTTTCTATATTTGGCTGCGTTGGGTCTTTGTTGCTGCGAGCAGGCTCTTCTGTATTTTGTGCCTTTGATTCCAGACTGATTTCTGGGGAGTCTGTTGAAACGCCTGCCTACTCTTTTTTGCTTTACTGCAGTAGGAGTGCTCATGCATTAGTAACGTGAACAGTTTCAGTTGAATTCCATTTTTTTCTGTTAGAATTCAGTGATTCTGAACCACCGTATTGAGGGATGCTGCTGTGAATTCCCTAAGGCGTAGGGGCTCTCATTGCACGTGCTCGCTGCATTTTGTTGAATCTGTGAACAGGCAGCTTTTCCAGGCTCACACTGGAGTTAAGTCAAAGTGAGATTTTTTAATATCACACAGTTTTTTGTCAAAGCTGAGTGTTCTCGTAAGCCTTCGTGGTGACTGAAAGCGGGAAGTAGCATATATGGTCTAAAAAAGGGAGTCGAGGGGGCTCTGAGGCACCCACACCACTTGGGAGGTCCTGGCTGTCTTTGAGGAGTGGGCTCGGGGTCCCCGGCCGAGCAGTGGGACAGGGGGCAGCCTCTGAGCTTTGCTGAGGCGGGTGTGTTGCATGTTCAAATGATGTACAGTCACAAAAAGTTAAGTGAGATTTATGACTGTATTTTATGGGGGTTTTGTGCCTGGTTTGCACAGTCTTAGTAATTTCTCAAACTCTGGTAATCAGTAACCAGGACATTCTGTGCATTTTAAATATATGACAAGATTTTGTTTTAAACTCTCCCTTCCGTTTTTAGACTTTTCAGTCCCTTTTTTTGGCATCTTGTGTTCAGAACAAAGCATTAAAATGTTTAACCACCTCAGTGTATTTTCATGTAAATACCATTCAGGACACACTAACTCAGAAGCAGTTCCCAGCAAGGAGGGCTTGGTAGAAGGTGCCCAGGGCAAAGAGCATCTGGCCTCCCCACTGACATAGCGCAGCACCTGTTTTTTACCCTGTATTTAAGTACATCTGAATAGATGATCAACTCACAACAATTCACATTAAACTTGTTTGGTGTTTGAGTAGTTTCTCCCCAGTACAACATTGTGATGTTATTTACTGCATATGAACGCATAATGGATTCTGCCAGTAATGTTTTTCCTAGTTTGTTGATTTACATGGTATCTTCAAAGTAAGTAACAGTAGATGCTGTTTTTAAGTGGTTTTAAGTATATGTTGAAAAAAAAACTTATCAAAAATCTGATAATTATCACATTATCATTTGGTAGTTCATTCTAGTTCCTTTTCATTATATATGAAAATGGTTAATTCGTGAAATAACTACTGTGGGATTCTTCGATGTGGCAATAATTTACTTGGAATATTGAACTTTTACAGAAAACCGTGGACGCTGAACATGTAAGTTCATAATGATCATGTCATCTTGAACTAAAAATGCAGTTTTTGTTGTTGTAGTTGAACTTGTTTTTAAAACTTAACCTCATTATGCGACCACAGAGGCAGGTTTTCTTTGAGAAAACCTTTTGGGTTTTGGGCACTTGAGAAATCTTAGGTGATCGCAAGATGTTAACGCTGCTGGGTTTTTTCCTTTTGAACAGTTTTACTTTCTGTTTGTTTGTTTAACTAGAAATGCCTTCGTAGGAATTGGGGGACAAAATTCAGCTTGAAAATTTTCAGTGGTATCTTTCACTTCCAAGGCCTTTTTTCTCTCATCACAGTTGCCTTGCAGATATGGCAAATAGATACAGGTCTGGGCCTTTGAAACTGAGTTAATGTTAACTTTTCTTAGAGGCACTAATTATGTTTCATAAAATTATCAATTTGTACTTTATTAGATTTTATATGAGTCTTTGCTGAACTTTATGTTGATAACTACAGTAAATGTTATGTATGACCTTTGAGGAAAAAGATGGCATGTAGTATCAGTGAATTATTCTCCTGAAAATTTTAGTTGCCCTCAATAAAGCTGAATTTATTTTATTTTATTTTTTTGGCTGCACCGTGCAGCATGTGGGATCTTATTTCCCTGACCAGGGATTGAACCCGTGCCCCCATGCAGTGGAAGCACAGAGTCTTAACCATTGGACCAACAGTGAAATCCCAAAGCTGAAGAAACTTTAAAAATAAATGTGCCTTGTGCCTAAAACAGAAAAAGTTTCACTCTTTGATTTGTTTCTTCAGTATTTTCCAGATTTCAGTGTTACGTAATATTTATCAGTGATAGATGATTCTCACCACTTTACTTGAACATGACCTTATCTTACATACTTATTTCTTTTTTTAAAAAATTAATTTATTTTTGGCTGCCTTGGGTCTTCATTGCTGTGCAGGCTTTCTCTAGTTGCGGCGAGCGGTGGCTACTCTTTGTTGTGGTGCGCGGGCTTCTCATTGCGGTGGCTTCTCTTGTTGCCAAGCACGGGCTCTAGGCTCGCGGGCTTCAGTAGTTGTGGCGCATGGGCTTAGTTGCTCTGCGGCATGTGGGATCTTCCTGGACCAGGGCTCGAACCTGTGTCCCCTGCATTGGCAGGCAGATTCTTAACCACTGCTCCACCAGGGAAACCCTATGTACTTATTTCTTAATTTTGAGTTGCTACGTGAACTTTAAAATAAATTCTTTTCTGATTGTTTAATTTAAAAATACTTAAAATTTTGCTTTTTAAAAATTTGGACTTGCCTGTTATGCAAAATTTGTGAGTTTTGTTTGGCAAAACAAACTGACAGCCTCAGTTTTCATAAACTTTGGAACTTGTGTGCTCTTTTCCAGTCCATCCATTCTGTGTCAGAGGCAACAATTTGTCTGTTTTGATCATATGTTAGTTTTCATTTCTGAACTTCATACTAATGGAATCTTACAAGGTATACACTTTTGCCTCTGGCCTTTTTCACTGGACATAGTGTTTTTGAGATTCACATATGTTGTTGCATGTGTCTTATTACCACTGAGTGAATATGCCACACTGTTGAGTCTCCTGTTGATATATTCTTGGAGCAGTTTCCAGTTTGGGGTTATTAAGAATAAATCTGCTATGAACATTCTTCTACAAATCACACTTCTCATTTTTCATGGGGAAAATATCTAGGAGTGGAGTTGCTGAGTGTAGGGTATGTGTTTGTTTCTTAGAAACAGCCAAGCAGTTTTCCATAGTCAGCGCGGCCTCGTACCCCTCGAGCAGAGATGGATCCTTGCCAGCGTCAGTGTTGTCAGTCATGTCAGTCTTCGCCATTATTGTGTGTGGAGGCATATCACTGTGGTTTAATTTACATTTCTCTGTACCTTCTGATGTCGAACACCTTTTCATATACTTTTGGCCATTCAGAGACCTTTTCTTGTGAAGTACATTTGCCCTTCTCTTACTCACCATGCTCTTAATTGCTGTTTATAACTAGGTTGTGTGGTTTCATTACCGGCTGATGTAAGACTCACCGATCTATGTATAACCTATGATATTTTTTTAAAAAGATTAGGTAGCTTTATTAGAATTCTGAAAAGCCAGATGATATTGGGAATCCAAAATTGAATGTTCATATTATGGATTTTTGTATAATACCAGCTGAAAGACGGAAGTTATTTATTACATAATTGAACTTGTGATATCTGGCAACTTGTGATAACTTGGGTGGAAAATCCATGGATTTGATAGAAAATCAAAGCCTTAGTTTGTTATTTTTATTGCAGATTTTCAACCCAAAAGAGTCATGTGAAAATTAAACATGTTGAGAAAATTTGTCAGCCTTCTAATTAATTAAGTCGATTGGAAGTATTTATTTATTTATTTATTTATTTATTTATGGCTTGGGTCTTTGTTGCTGTGCGCGGCTTTCTCAAGTTGGGGCGAGCCGGGGCTACTCTTTGTTGTGGTGCGCGGGCTTCTCATTGCGGTGGCTTCTCTTGTTGTGGAGCATGGGCTCTAGGCACGCGGGCTTCAGTAGCTGTGGCTCGTGGGCTCCAGAGCTCAGGCTCAGTAGTTGTGGCGCACATGGGCTTAGTTGCTCCGTGGCATGTGGGATCTTCCTGGACCAGGGCTTGAACCTGTGCCTCCTGCATTGGCAGGCGGATTCTTAACCACTGCGCCACCAGGGAAGCTCCGATATTTTCTTATTTGTTCATCAGTTTAAGTTGTATTACATTGTATTACATCAAAAAGCAGGAAGAACTTGTAGTTGTATTAGCATGGGTTTTACAGGTTTACAGCTTTCATGGGTATTTTTTCAAGTTTCCTTGGGAAATGATGACTTGAATTTTTGATGTATTGTTCTCTTAGTCACAAACTGTCTCTCTATATTCTTTGTTGCTTAAAGAGAATGTTAGGTAACAGAAAAGTAAACTTATTCCAGTGCAAAGTATACCGCATATTTTGGCTGTTGTGAATTGCCTGTAGTAATAGCATTTGGTTTATTTATTACTTTAGCAGCCGCTATTGTGGTCTGTGTCTTTGCCATCAAGGCAGAGGGTCACATTCAGTTGTGAACACTGTTGTGTGTTGAAAGATCTCGGATGGTGACTTTGATCACGTGGACGTCCCCTCCCCCATACCTACAAATTTCAGAACTTGTTTCTCAGAAGGAGGCCCTGCTGCAGAACAAGCTAATAAAGAATGTGGTTCCTTTATGGTTCGATATCACGGGAGTCTGCTCCAGAGGAGATCATTACCTTTTAGGCCGATTTCTGGCAAGGTATTTTTCAATTTGAGTCATTATTAAAATCCTTTTTCTTGGGTTTTTACAATTCATGTGTTGTAATTGGAAGAGCTTTTGTAGAGTATTCCTCAGCCTCCATACTTGTTGAATTATGTAGTATTTATCTTTCATAGTTATTTCTTAGAGTGTACTTCTGTTATTTATATATAATTTATATTACATGATACAGACTATGTAGTTTGTTAATGATTGACTTGTGTACTCAGTGGAAAATGAGATATTAGGTACATTGGCACATAGTTGACCATTAAGAATGTGCCTTCTGTAGTTTTAATGTTTTATTCTTTCAGAAAAGTCATCAGAAAAGTGCCTGTGGTATTGGCCGTTCACGTTTCTGACTATATGAAAAAAGTCTTAGGGTGTGGTTGGAGGAGCCTTTTCTTCTTTCATTTTTACCAACTAGTTCAGATGTGTTGGCATGAGAGGGTAAAGTCAAACATGAACTCACTCAGTTCTTACTCAGTTTTATCCTAAAATTAATTTAAAGCAGACTACTTTTGCCACATAGATTTGTTACAGTTATGGCTTAAGATTTCAGCTGAAGTCCTTTTCTTAAGGAAATCCCTGGCAGTCCATTGGCTAGGACTTGGCACTTTCACTGTCGGGCCTGGGTTCGATCCCTGATCGGGGAACTAAGGTCCTGCAAGCTGTGTGGCACAGCCAAAAAAAAAAAAAAGAAAACCTTTTCTTTAAATGCAGTTGTTGGTTGATTTTCATATTTGGGTGTTCTTGAGGCTCAGAAAATAGGAAAGTGCATCAACTTTCTAGGCCTTCCCAGGTTCTTAACTCCATATTACGAGCATCACTGAATGGGTGTGTTATCAGCACATCCGTAACTGTCTTATTAGAGTTGGTTACAACCCAGTGCACAATAAACCTGGCCACTTAGTTATAGTACCACCTCTTTAAACAGAACTCTAGTGGTTGTTTTTTACTATTAAAGGATTAAGATAAGCTACCCTTTTAAAGACTCTTGGCAACTAGAAGTTCCTCAGTTCTGGAGATTACCTTTCTAGGTTTCAGCGTAGTTAGTGCTTTGTAAAACTTTCAGGTTCACATTTTTGAAAAGTTGAGAAGACCATTAAAATTTTTCATAGACCTGGTGTCATTGTGTCTTTAAGAATTAAGTAATCCAGTTGTCCAGTTTGATTTATGGTTCCATTTATTCTTCTTGTCCATCCTTAACTTTACCAAAGGCAAAGTATATATAAGTGATACAGTTATAAAACCAGTGTAAGAATGCTAGTTGCAGATGGAAATAATATGCGAGATAATTTTTGTTGATTTATGGCATGCTTTGCTTGAAAAAATATTTAAGGTTTTTAAAGTGGGACCATGGATCCTATTGGATCATTGTGGCGTATTAGTGGAATCTATGAGTCTGATTAATTCACATGCAGAATTTTGTGTACATAATTTTTGCACGTACTTTTTGGCGGGGGTGGGTCATACTTCATCCAATTCTCAGGTGAATTTGAGACCCAAATGAGTTTTGAAAACTGCCAATTTAGGATAATTATTTCCAGTATCTTTGGGTCATGTACCCTCACTTTAAAAATATTGAGCCCAAAGCTGGGTATTTATTTCTCAGTTGTAATTGTGTATTACTGCGCTGATACTTCAGGTATGTTACAAAACACATTTCATAGGCATGAGGTAACAATAAACATAAACCTGGACCTCAGCAGAAAATCTGGAGTGCCTGCTGTCTGGGTAGGTAAGCAGGTCATCTTCTGATGGAGCACAGCAGACACGTTTGTGTGCCCTGCCTTGGTACAAGCAGAGTAAAATTTTGTACATAGGATAGGAATCAGGATCCTATGTAGGATTTTGGATTATAAGGGTCTTGGGCTGTGGTGTGCTGAGGGACCAGCAGTCCAGACGAGAGGACCTATGGAAAATAAGAGGGAGACTTTCAGCGTCGTGGATTTAACAGTCTACTCTGATGCTGAAACAAAATTTAGCTGAATTTTAAGTCAGTTGATGTTCTTAGAGGAAATGAAAGGAAAATCCTTACTGAATGGACATAATCAGATGAGGTAAAGACTAAACGGCATCTTAAGGGAACTTGATTCCTGTCACGGACTGTAGGAAGTGAGTTATCGCTTGTTTTTTAATTGATCGTTGAAACTTGTTTTTAAGAGGCTAAGTCTGATTTTATTGTAATCCTAGGAGAAAAGAAAACATGGATGAAGCTACCTGAAATTTGGTTTCCGGGGTGAACCGAAGTCGAGAGACAGGAAACGCTGGAGTCTCCCTTCAGGTCAGCACCTGTTGTAGCAGCTCCCTCTGTCCTTCTTCCTGGTCCCCGTGTCAGAGTCAGTGGGATAACACTGCATAGCTCATGGCACAGTTAAAACCTCTGCTTCTCTGCCTGTCTTCTTATGCGGCTCCCAGCGTCACTGCCCTTTTCTTTGAGGAAGATTGGATGGTATTTTTAGCTCCAAATTGCCCTTGTCTTTCCCCACTGGTAGTAATGTGTATATTGATTTGTCTTCTGGCAAAACTGGACTGGGAATAGAAATGATGTGTTAACACAGGTCTTATGTACGAGGGGAAAAAAAAATCCCTCTTGTTTTTCAGTGATTCCAAGCCTAAAATTTTAGTCTTGTGGTCCTTTGGAAAGTGTGTGATCTTAAAATGGTTTAATATCATAAATTCAGATTCAAGCTAGGGACACTAGCTCCATTTCTCCCTTGCTGCTTCCCACCTTTTTAGAGGGTAACAGTTTTCCTATTATTTTATTGTTTTTTTCCATTATTTCTTAAAGACATAAAATTCTTTAGAATCATTTACGCTATGTGATCTGTATGATAGAACTGTGATGATGGTATGTCACCCTAATAGATGCAAGAAGTATTATTTTAAGTATATTTCTTCCCTACCCCCCCACCCCCTTACATGGTGATTCTCATCTATTCTTGTTACAGCTGTGGTCCTGGGAGCCAGGAGCATCAGCCTTTCCTGAGAGCTGCTCGCAAGGTGAGAATCTCGGTACACACGGGCTCATCGAATCAGACCGCCCAGTTTAACGTGGTTCCAGGGGATGTGCGTCCACACTGAGTGAGAAGCACTGATAGGTACCATACCTTTGGGAAATGTCATCTTTTCAAAGTATCTGACGACTCATGGGCACAAAAATGTGACAGCTGTTTCTCACGCTATTATCCAGCTCTAGAAAATTAACGTTGGGTCGTGGTTCTCAAAGCTGGTCCCTGGATCCGCATCACTGTCACCTGGAAACTTGTTGAAAATGCAGATTCCCAGGTACATACTTGCTCTACTGAACAATAAAATCTTCAGGGGTGGGTGTTTGTGTGTGGGGGGGGGTGGGATCCAACAGTTTATTTTATTTATTAAATTTTGGCCGTGCTGCACAGCTTATGGGATCTCAGTTCCCCGACCAGGGCTTGAACCCAGGCCACGGCAATGAAGGCGCTGAGTCCTCACCACTGGACCGCCAAGGAACTCCGCCCCCTCCACCCCCCTTTTACTTTATCATGCTTTGTTTTCAAAATCTCTCCAGGTAATTCTGGTTTTTATGGATGAAATTATAATTGCCCTTTGAAATAGGTTTACAGAGAATCACTATATTCTTTGGACATTTTGTTGGTATTAAATTTTCCAAGTGTTTTGTTAAGTAGGTTCCTTACTTAAATAAAATTTGAAGAAATAATCTCAAAATATACGAATAAGGAAAAAAACCCCTAATGTACATAGGTGAATTGTGCTGTGATAGTGAAGCTGTGGTTTCATGTGGCCATCTTTTGGTTAACAGTATTCCGGGGGTTTTTTTGTTGTTTTGTTTTGGTTTTTTTTAGTTAAATAAGTGCTTTTCATTCCAGGTCTCATTTTCTGGTCAGTGAAAAGAAACTGTTCATTCCAGGAAGAGATTAACTTTATGAAAGTTAAATAAAATGCCAAATATATATTTAATTCTAGTAGAAGGAAGTAACTTGACAGTTTCCCCTTTTAGAAATCTTATTTAAAACGCTGGTTCTCATACTTTGAAGGTGCAGGAGAATCTCTTGGATCAGAACACAGACTGCTGGGCCCCCAGTCTGTGGTTTAAAAGCCCAGGAATTTTCATTTCTTAACAATGTGGTGCTGCTCTGGGTTGAGGCACAATGAAATACTAGTTGTAGAAGGTTTTATAGGCCGAATATACAAATTCAGGTCTTGAATATTTTTTAGGTTTCCTGATCAGTAATTCTAGCCCAGTAAATTATTTTCTTTGTAACTGAAACCTCTTTGTTCTTCCTTTACAAAAATATGCAATATTACTTCCTGTTTTCTAACAATTAGTTTTTTCTTTTCAGGTCATTTTGTGGGAGAAAAAAATTTTTTTTAAATTATTTTTGGCTGCGTCGGGTCTTCATTGCTGCATGTGGGCTTTCTCTAGTTGCGGCGAGCGGGGGCTTCTCTTCGTTGCCGTGTGCGGGCTTCTCATTGCGGTGGCTTCTCGTTGCAGAGCACAGGCTCTAGACGCGTGGGCTTCAGTAGTTGTGGTGCACAGGCTCCGTAGTTGTGGCTCGCGGGCTCTAGAGCGCAGGCTCAGTAGTTGTGGCGCACAGGCTTAGTTGCTCCGCGGCATGTGGGATCTTCCCGGACCAGGGCTCGAATCCGTGTCCCCTGCATTGGCAGGTGGATTCTTACCTCTGCGCCACCAGAGAGGTCCGGGATAAATGATTTTAATGACACAGGAGAAACGAGCCAGAAGAATCTTATTTTTTAATTTATTACTTTATATAACAGTCTATGGATACATGAGCAGTTATGACACTTTGATCCAGGTGGTTTTCCTAAGTTATATACCGTCCCCCTGGCACACTTGCTGGCTAATGCTGGCAAATGTTATGGTCACAGAGCAACCAACCCTCCCCCCCCCTCCCCAGTAAATGGAAACCACTGGAGGGTTTTCTTTTAGGGACATGAGTCAAGGCACAGACTGGGCGGTGGAGCAGCGGAGGTGATCGGGTTAGACTCCACTTGGGGCTGGCTCTCTGGGAGCTCAGATGACTGTTTCCCAATTTTGTTTTAATTTGGTCCTGACTGAATTGTGAACCTCATTCCATTTTCCAGCCCAGTAGCAAGGCTCTTCTGTACCAGGAGGGAGCAGTCAGGCCTGGAAATCCCAGATTTTGTTGGAAAGGAACACCGTCTGCAGGTGAGCAGAGGATGGAGGGAAGTGGTATGGATTCCATCCGTTTTCTTCTGATCCTACTCAGTAAAGCTTTAGGATGTCAAAATAACTTTAGGGGTTTGTACCGTATTATGCTATGAAACATATTAACTGCATGAAATATTAAAGTTTTCTAAATTCTTACATATATGTTCTTGCACATATAAATTTATATACATTTTTTTTTGGCTGCGCAGCAGGTAGGATCTTAGTTCCCCAACCAGGGATCAAACCCACACTGCCCGCAGTGCAAGCGCAGAGTCTCAACCACCGGACCACCAGGGAAGTCCCCAATTTTTCTAAATTCTTATTTCATTTTATAAATCACCTTGTGGTACTCTCCTTGTATCTGTGTCCTACTGTTGCCTGGTCTTTGCTGATCATCCTCCTTGCACTTTTATGTTTTTCCCCGTTTTTATGCAAAGACACTGGAGTTTCATGGTTAATGCTTTTTAAAGGTCTTGCTGTCAACGTTCTGGATGCTAAAACCTTGCCAGCAGTAGTAAATTACTACTAATGAACTAGTAAATTCTCATAAGGTAACTGAAAGCTCTCAGCGTAACCCTGCCGAGTAGAATTCTAAAAGCAGCACCTGAGCTTCAAACTGCAACCTCCTAACATTCCACTGAATACATTCTACAAATTTAAGAATTTAAGATGGGAATGACTTGAGAAGATAGTGTATGAAGTTGAGTAACTTGTATTCCTGGACTAAATCCAAACTCCTCATCCAGCTGTAGTCCAACATTTTTTGGCGGGTATTAGGTACTAGGCACTGCTCTTTGGTACTGGGTATTGTAGGCAAAAGGATGTGTAAGGTGCTTTCTACTGCAGCATACTAATTAGTGGTGACCAGATCTGGGTGGTATGGTTAGTAAGTTAAATTAATTGGATAACCCGACTTCGCATCATGTCCTTACCTCAGTATACACCAGAAAGTAGTGATAGCTGAGGAGTGATGATATTTCAGTGAGTCTGGATCAAAAGAGCCATGCATCCCGCTTGAAGTTACGGCCCCGCCCATGGCCTAGAGGGTGACGCTCCACTTACGCATTCTGTACTGTGTGCCCGGTATAACTACACGAGCCACAAGGAGATGGCTTTGATATCTGCAAACCTTTGATAAGGTGCTGCTGGAGAATTGCTTTTTCAGGGCAGTCATTGTTCACACTTATTTAAATATCAAAGTAGCAGCATTAACTGAAGTATCTGATGCGATTGGCTGCCTTATCAAGTGGAGAAGTCCAAGACCTCATCATCCTGGTCAGAATTTCCCCACCCCAGGGCTATAGAGAAGCAAGTTCAGATGAAAAGACCTGTAATAAACTGCACAGCTCTACAAGGTTTTATTCCTAGTGCTCCTGTAAAGGTGTTACCTAGGCATGCTTTTTAGGTGATGGGAATGTTTTTTAAAAACCCATTTCTCTTCCATATATTGGACAGGGTGCACCACCGCTGAAATAGATCTCGTGGCTGTGAGGCTAGATGCAGCAGGAGTACAGCATTCAGTATCGTTGAAAAGTCTAATCCCAGCCATTGTTTAGCTAAACTATACATTTCGTATCCACCTTGTTTTGAAGTCCTGAGACTTCAGAAAGAAACTAGCAAGACCAGCATTGTGGTATTTTATTGAGGAAAGTAGGAAAAGGCAGTTGTGCTCTGAAATATCTCTACAGTGTGTGTGGGTTAGCTCTTAGTATCCACAGACTCAACAAATAACCGGGGAAGAAGAAAAATTTTCCAGCAAGTTCCAAAAAGCAAAACTTGAATTTGCTGCACACCAGGAACTCTTTACATAGAATTTACACTGTGTTTACAACTATTTACATAGCATTTACCTTGTATTAGGTATTGTAAGTTAATCCAGACATGAGTTAAAGTATATGGGGTGATACTCAAGGGGTTAAATGCAAATATGACACAAGGACTCGAGCATCCTCAGATCTTGGTATCTGAGGGGGTCCTGGAACCAGTTCCCCATGGATGATGAGGGATGACGTATGTGACATTCTGAATTTTTTTCATTAAAATTGTAACTCACGCAATTATAAAACTAATCTGGAAATTAACAATTTTATACATTTCCATAACCCAGACAGCTTGATTCATTAGTCTGCCAAATATTTCTTGAAAGAATATAAGCATTAGACCTGTGGGCAATCACTTTTCTCAGGAGGCAGAGTGTGGCAAAGCCTGGCTGGCCTTCCCAGTGTTCAAAATAAGTAACAAGATCTGGCTGTTCAAAATGACTTGATGGATTCCAAAACAAAGATAAAGTCCACATGTAATATCCCCTTTTATGCTCATAATGTCTGGTTTCTGGGGTTTTTTTTTTTGCTATATCTCAGATTGATTTACTATCTTTTCAAACAATAAAGGGTAACCTGCAGATATATAAAGTTGTCACCTACTCAGGATCTGTGTCAATAGCACGTTGGAAAGATCAGACCTCCTCCCTCAAACCCGCCTACCACCTTAGATTAATCCTACTTCAAGGGATGCAAACTCACACATTAACTTAGTGCTAACATTCCCACTGGATTTTTTTTTTTTTAAACACAAAAATTCATTAGGGCTAGTAAAAAATTTCAAGTTAAAAAAAAGTTTTAATTTTCTTAAATAATCCTCATATGAACCATTCCACACTGTGGAAAAACATACAGTCTGGACACAATATCTAGATTTCAGAGCACTGGCACAAATACTTACATCTGTGTTTTATATGTTAGATGCACCATGCCCCATCTCTCAGACTGACAGGCCTTAAATGCAAGAGGCTTACAGAAGAAACTTTTAATTTGGAAGTGTGAGCTGTGCCAGAATTCCATACTGCTTTGAAGAGTGTTTAGAAATAGGTCTGAGAATAACTCTCTCCCAATTCTTTGGTCATTGCAGCTGTACTCTGTACGCACCTATTAGCAACTTAACCTGTTGAAAGAAAAAAAAGCATATATTTCAAGAGTTCCCCTTTGTTAGAAGAGGGGAAAAATAGCACACACGGGCAAGACTTGTTTCCCTTCTTTGGCAATACTGTCAAATTGGTTATCAGTGTGGGTTGTTAGACTACCATTATTTTAATTAAAAAGTCCAATTGAGGGATTTCCCTGGTGGTGCAGTGGTTAAGAATCCACCTGCCAATGCAGGGGACATGGGTTCGAGCCCTGGGCCGGGAAGATCCCACATGCCGCGGAGCAACTAAGCCCGTGTGCCACAACTGCTGAGCCCACGTGCCACAACTACTGAAGCCTGTGCGCCAACTCTCGCCATAACTATAGAAAGCCTGCGCGCAGCAACGAAGACCCAACACAGCCAAAAATAAATAAATTTTAAAAAGTCCAATTGGGTTTTTAGGTTACTACGTTAATTGTGCTGTCACACAGATTGTTCCGGTCCAGCTAGTGATCATACATCTGGCAATTAAATATCAAAAGCACAGAACATCACCAGACTGCTGCACACCATGGATATCAAAGAGGGTTGAAATCATTTCAGACCCAGGCAGGCACACCAGGAACAGCATGACATTCCTGAAAACCTTCTCTAATAATGTGACCTGAAGGAACGACCTGAGCAGTGAGAGCAGATGCAAGGAGATTCTTACCTTAGCAGACGGCGCTTCCGTCAACCTTATAAAGAGTTTATTGAGGCCTGCGGCAGGGCTGAACGAGTAAACAAAATGACTGTCCTGGGGAAGAGACCAAAAGATAGATCAGCATTTCTGCAGACAGACTTCTCCATCTAGACACAGCCAGACTCCAGAAACCTTTAAGACTAGTGATGTAGAAGGAAATCCAGGTTTGTCTGAATTTCTTTATAAGACAACATGCTGTGATTTCTTTACTTTTCCCTTGCATTAAAGAGATAACATTTATCTGGAAAAACAATATATAGATAAAAAATCTTCAGCATTAGAATGTATCCAGCTGTATACAGCATGCATGTTAAAAATCTTCATAACCAGTTAAATTCATCCTAAGGAGAGAATTTTATATGTGGCAAAGGAAACATACACGATTCTTCAAGGGCATTTTTAATGCTAAAGAATTTACATAGCCACTATTAGTTTAGTTATTATATATTTATATTTTAAAATGTTCACAGTGGGGCTTCCCTGGTGGCGCAGTGGTTAAATCCGCCTGCCAATGCAGGGGACATGGCTTCGAGCCCTGGTCCGGGAAGATCCCACATGCTGCGAAGCAGCTAAGCCCGTATGCCACGACTACTGAAGCCCACATGCCTAGAGCCCGTGCTCTGCCAACAAGAGAAGCCACTGCACCGCAACGAAAAGGAGTTCCCGCTCGCCACAACTAGAGAAAAGCCCACACACAGCAACGAAGACCCAACGCAGCCAAAAATAAAATTTATAAGACAAAAAGTTCACAGTGAATAAAAATCAAAATTATACTGTGATTACCTAAAATTAAACTAGGCATAGATACAACCAGTGTTATTCAGTGTTTATATTTCGGTTTTTGAACCGTGCGCAGGCATGCTTTTCTTTTTGAATTCCCTAAATTTCCTTTAAGTGAACATTTGTAATTATAATGGCATTAAAAGGCATAATATTTAGATAGGATGTTTCTTGTACCTAAGAATTTATCTTCAAAATGTTAGTTCCAAGACTTGGTAAACATAATTTAAAGCACAGATACCAATTAAAACAATTTATGATTATGGATTATTGCCATTTCCAGCAACTACAATTAACAGAAGAATTTATGTCATCTGTGCTTTTGATTAGAAGACTGTACTCAGTAATGAACTATAGAAACTTACCAGGAAAACAGGGAGTTGAAATTTATCATTTAAAACGACAGCTTGTACACTACACGGTCCACAGAGGCGAGCAATGACCTCTTTACCCAGAAAGTTTGCGTGGAAAATAAACAGCAGGATGCCGGAGCCTGAATTGGGGAGATACAAATAGAGATTTTAATTCCCCACCCAACAGGGCCACTTTGCAGAGCCTGAGGGAGGAGGCCGATGCGGGTAGGAAGCGGCCCGTACCCCACCCTCGATTGTAAGATTTGAGCAGTCTTCCAGGTGCAAAACCTGCTGGTGTTTATCTAGTGCTTTTCAGACCACAGAACCCTTTTTACTTTTAGTTTGAGTAGCTACTGACAGCTCATCGGCAGGCTTTTTAAATATGCTTTTTCTACACTGAAGTTATTTTTTTTAAGTGGTATTTAAAAGTTCCAGCTGAATGTATAAATGTCAATGGAAGTGAAACCTGCAGACTGTGGTTTCTGAGTGTGGGTTTGAGGAATTTTCCACTGTCTTCCACATACTATTTTGCCTTTTCTGAATTTTCTTATAATGTGAAAAAAATCTTATTTTTTGAAAAAAAAAAGTTTGGGTAAGATTTGAAGCTTTTGAACATGCAAAATATTCTGCAAGATTCATTCTCTGAACAAAAACTTTACTTTTGATAATATAAAACAGATACATGAGTTGTTTTTTAATATGATGTTAAAAACTTGCGAATGAGGAGACTTCATAAAAAGACCCCTAAGAACGACTGGCTTTAAAATTTGTCCTGGTTGCAGGAAAAAAGGGCACACCAGGTCCCTGGCTCTTTTATCTCCTTTCAGGCTATGTGAGGTTTGACATGGCTTTTGCTCTCCGTTTTATGACGCAGCTTCCCTGCTTAGAGCACCGAGGATGAGAGGAGAAGAAGAGGTCCGCGGAGGACAGAGGCTCTTCTTGTTTTCCCCTCAGCTCCACTGTGAAAACGCAGCTGTGTCCCCGTGACTGTAGAGCAGAACAGGCAGTGGAACCTCGTCAGACAGCCTGTGGGGATGGCCGTCCGCAGTGAAATCCTATTAGAAAACACTTTGACGAAGGTCATGTTTCTATTCCTGCCGACCACGGTGAGTGGTATCCAGCAGAGGAATGGTCGTCCTTCGTCAGCTCTAGTCGGACTGAGAAATACTTGATCCATACGGAGAATATGACACAACGGACCCTAATCAAGTTCCTGGTGCTTGTTTCATGGTATCAGTATAATTGTTTCTCTTCATTTCTTCAGAGCCACACACCCCTCAACAGACCAAGGTCAGTGTTTGTCAAACTTGAGTGCTTTCAGGTCACCCAAGATCTCACCAAGGTGCTGGCTGAGAGTCCTGGTCTGGGTGAGGCTCTGAGAGGAGACCACACTCTGAGTCCCGAGGGTCAGGAAAATCTACCAGGATCTCACATCTGAGGACGACAGGGCATCTTTGGAAAAAACCGCTAGTGGATGCATATATTGTGCACGTGCAAAAACAGCCATACGTAACCCAGGACTGTCCAGCTGAACCGAAGCACTGGTGTGGAGGTGGGTGACCGGCCAGTTCACGGACTCAGCTCACCAGCTCATGCCTGGCAGTGCAGACGGTCCACTTGGACTGTCAAGACCACAGTTCGCTATCACTGAGATGTTGTGAATGGCTGGCTTTGACTGGTAGAGCTATATTTTCTTCAACTAAATTTCCATTAACAAATAGGTATTTTTCAAACAGGTGGGTTGTTTTTTTTTAAAATAAAACAAGCCAGAACCCCGTTTCCTACCTTTCCTCCACTCTGTATACGGAGCACCCGTGTCCTGGAGGAGGGGCCGTGGCCATGGTCTCTACCTACCAAGTAGCTGTTAAGCAGAAACTAGGAAGCAGACAGAACTGAAGTTCTATCTCTTGCTACTAAACTGTACTATGGGACAAGACGTTTTCATTTTTCTTTGTCTTTTTAAAAGGGCAAGACTATTAGTGATAATAAAATTCAGGGAAAATACTGATTTTGGGCTTATCATCTTGAAAGCTAAATTTTAATAAAAGTCAATTTTAATAAAAACTAGTATAATTATTAAGACTCAACTTGCATACTTCTAAAACAAGTGCTAACACGCTGCTGTGTGGACCCCTTGGGGTCGCCTGGGATGGTGAGTATCAGCTGCGTTTCTTTTTTTCTGCCAGAGCAGCAGTGCTGTTAACTATTGTACATAATTATTACACATAATGGAACTTGTTAAGGTTTTATTAAAAGAATAAAGAGTTCTGCCTGAAAATCAGTTTATAATGTCACATTTCAAAATGAGAGAAAACACAGGCTTACCTTCTGGTATGTTCTGTGGGATTCTGTAATTGAAATCCATTGAAAAGTCTGGGCCCTCACAGAGACGATGACATGCTATTGGGAAAACTGGTTCTAGGAGAGCAAGACGCGCTTCAAAGTAATCCTTTATTGTTTCTTCTGCTACTCTTGAAAGTCTAATAAACAAGTACAGTAAACGCTGTTAACGTTTGTGTAGGGAAGCACCATGAGCTACAACATTATCAGACTGTTGAATACAATGCGGCTTTCCCAGATCAACCTTAAGGGGGATAAAAAGCAGCCTCTCTCCTGCTTCCCTGCTTTTTTCGTAGCTCTCACACCTGACACGTCACATGCCTGTCTGTCTGGAGGCTCCGAGTGGGCAAGTCTGTGCCCCGCTGCCACCCCTACCCAGTGCCCAGCACACGGACAGAGCTCCATACACACTCCTCGGATGAGTCAATGAATCAGAAATAAGAATTCTGTCGGAAAATAAACCCAAGAACGGCCACACACAGAAAAGTCTTGTTACAGTACTTAGTTTAGAAAGCAGTCAAATACGGTGATTACTGCTAATTCCAAAAGTCTTTTCAGACGACCCTGCTGGGAATGTAACCAACCCACCCCATCCCAGGATGCTCTGCTTCAAGGAGTATACAGTCCCAAGAACCCTTTCGTCACAGATGTAAAACCAAGCCCAGCGTCCCAGGAAGCCCTCAGCCTTGGGCAAACCAGGCAGGTTGGTCACCCTGCTTGCTGGCTGCCGGTCACTGCCACCCGGGTGGGTGAAGGCTGTCTGCGTGGGCAGAGTACCCAGGCATACACTCCCTTTTCGGCTTTTGCCTTTTTTGTCTCCTGTCTGAAATTTACCTTATTTTCTGCTTAGAACATGGGTCCTACATCTGGAAGGGGAATAACCATCTTTCAGGTGTGAAGATCCAAGTCATGTCCTATGTTTGGTGGGTGAGGAGAGGGTAAGAGTGGCTGTTCCTGCCCAAGGCTGCTGACCCAGGACTCTGTTACATGAACAATAAACACGCTACCTGCATTAGCTACTGTTCCTGAAGCTCGTGTTGCCAAAATAAGCAATAAAAAGCTACTAATATGAACTTCCAATAAAATGACTTAGAATTCATTTGAAAAAGCATGAACTTGAATGCGTAAACTGTGGTAGTTTCCAGACAATGTAATTATTATTCAGTACTAAAAGGAAACGAGCTCATCAGGCCATGTAAAGATACGGAGAAAACTTAAATGCCTATCAAAGAAGCCAATCTGAAAAGGGCGAATATGATTCCAACCAAATGACATTCTGGAGAAGACAGGAAAAGTATCAGTGGTTTCCAGGGTTTGGGAGAGAGGAACAGGTGGAACGCAGAGGATGTTTAGGGCAGTGAGACGACGATGTGGAGACACGTCATTACGTTTGTCCAAACCCACAGGATGGACAACACCCAAGGGGAACCTCAGGGGAACCAGGGGCTCTGGGTCATGAGCACATGTCACTGTAGGTCCATCAACTGTAATGGACACACCACCTGGAGAGGGTATGCACATGTGGCGGCAGGAGGTATACGGGAAATCTCTACTTTCTACTCAACTTCGCTCGGAACCTAAAACCTGCTCTAAAAGTCTAAATGGTTTTAAGAAAATGTTTGGGAGCCAAATTAAGCATAATTAAGATTTTAAGATGATACTCTTAGTATAAGTTTGACAGTTTCTAAGTCCTCAATAACTTGCAGAAAAATAATTCATACACCACTTTTAAAATTCATCATCTTCTGAGACCACAGACCCGTCAGGACTTGTACTTGACAATCTTTTTCTGAGCAGTTACACACAGGCCACTCCAGTTATGTGTCCGAATAGGCACCGGGCACATTCACTCCACACTTACGTCTCTAAGTGATTCTTCAGCAGGTCATACACCAGCACGTTGTTACACTGCTTTGCGAAATGCAGCGCACTGTTCTGGTGCTTTGACAGAATGTTGCAATCAGCCCCGCACTCAATGACAAGGCGGACGATGTCTGAATTTCCCCTTTTACAGGCCTGCGTCAGGAATAAAGGAGCAATAATTACTCGACTGTGCTCAGTGACCCTCTCCACGCTGAGCGGGGAGTAAGTTCTCCGTGACGGGAGGGAAAAGAACCACTGGGGTCGGAAACTGGGAAGCGTAAGTGCTGTGGTCCTTTTCCTCAGTGTGCAGTACAAACAGGGCCGCCTCATTCAGACCGCAGTCAAACGCCTCCCCCTCCTGGCCCTCCTCCATCTCTGGCCTTTTCCGACCCTTAATGGGTGACCTCTTTCAAGCCAAATCTGAGTTTCCCGCCTACCTCTCTCCTAGCTTAAGATCCACGTGTAAAACACCTAAGCATTTCCAGGTCCAGTGCGTGTAAAAATCTTCCATTTGTGCTGCCCGTGTTCTCTAACTTAGGAAATAGGGGACCAACCATCACCTTCAATTACTAAGTCCTGTGAATTTGATCTCTTTAAGACTGGTCAGTCTGTCCACTTCCGTCTCCACTGTCACTACTTCCGTGCAGACTATTATTATCCCACTTAATTTTAAGAACCTCCCTACAAGTCTGCAAACCAATCCATTCCCCCCACTGTAACGAGGGACATTAAAAACAATGCAGCGAAACCCAACCTTTATTCTGCTTCTGTCTTTCTCTAGGCTGGCCCTTCAGATGGCTCCCCGCTGCCGTGAGGGTTAGCCCCTAGCTCCCTGGCACAGATGCAGAGAGCCTGCCCCACACCCCCGTCTCACACCGACCCCCCCCCCCATGCTTCAGACTGTGCGAGCATCTGCTGTTGAGAATGTGCCTGGTGATTTCTCAGTAAGATGAAGTTTTAAATTCATGCTTCCACGTGCGACCTGTGCTCTAAACATACTTCAGTAGAAACACACAAGGAGAGTTGAAATTCAAAAGGAGGGCTCCTGGACAAAATAAACATTTCCATGAATCAAAAATGAAACAGAAACACCAGCAGTGAGCAAGGTTTAACCCCCAAGTGCGGAAGAAGGCCGAGGAGCAGGTGACGCAGGCCTTAAGAACTGCACGGTCAAGCACAGACTCAGGGCCAGGGCCCCCGCCAACCGGGGGCTCTGACCAGTCTGCCTTCCTGACTCAGGAAAGAAGGTCGGGAAGAGGTACCACAGACACACACCTTCTTGGTGAGCAGCTCACACAGCTGCACGTAGGGAGCAGGCAAGTGAGCCTCAGCCTCCACGCACGGTACAGGGTCATAGCCTGCTGTGTGGACAGCATTATCAGGCCAGAAACCTGGAGCTGCCACAGGAAAGTGCTGGACTGGGTGGGGTCCCCTAGAAGCAAATGCAAGACTGCTAAACAGGGAGGGGGGGCTTCAACAACCTTCCACTCAAAACTGTCTGCAGGGGGCTCCCCTGGTGGCGCAGTGGTTAAGAATCCGCCTGCCAATACAGGGGACACAGGTTCGAGCCCTGGTCCGGGAAGATCCCACATGCCGCGGAGCAACTAAGCCTGTGCACCACAACTGCTGAGCCTGCGCTCTAGAGCACGTGAGCCACAACTGAGCCCGTGTGCTGCAACTACTGAACCCGCGTGCCTAGAGCCCATGCTCCACAACAAGAGAAGCCACGGCAGTGAGAAGCCTGCACACTGCAACGAAGAGCAGCCCCCGCTCGCCACAACTAGAGAAACCCCGCACGCAGCAACAAAGACCCAACGCAGCCAAAAATAAATTAAAACAAAAAAAACCCCACTGTCTGCAAACCACAATTCTGAGCACAGAAGATGAAGTCACCAGTGAAACAGTAACGCGTGCACATCCCTCTTCTCCACACCCAGGTCTGCGCAGGGCACAGCCTGCTTCCCTTCCACTCGCACGTTTCATCCCTGCTGACCTGCATCTTGAGGATGTGGCTTAGCCACCTGCCAGGTCCATCCCAAGGCTGAGCTCAAATCCACACGACTGAGCCTGGTGTCCGCTGTACACAAGCTCATAGCTCCCTGTGCTATTCCCACCACGTTGCTCATCACACCGAGTAACTGCCTCTTTGCGGGTCTGTTTCTCCCACTCAGCTGTGACCTGTAGGTCCACAGACAGTCTCGTCCCCATCATACACCAGCCCCAGCACAGCAGCAGCTGGAGACCCCAGCAGGACCATGTTGCATCTGAGGGGAGGACTGCTCCACGGGAGGCATTTACCTTCATTAGAGCCGTCTCACCATTGCTCTGCTGGACGTTTACAAAAGCTCCTGCTTCCAAAAGAATAGCCACTGTCGTTAAAAAGTTCTGTTAAAGAAAAAAAAAGGAAATTTAATTCCCCAAATTCTTTACAACTAAGATATTTCTAGATGTTTTAGGATTTTTATCCACCAGGAAAAGTACTCAGATTCTGTCCCAAGCAGGATGGTGAACACAATATAAACAGCTCCCCCGTGCAGGGTCCTGGGAAAGCTGGAGGCCGCGGGGAGCAGGCCCAGCACAGGTACCCGGACAGCCGCGCACCGTCTGCCGGAAACTTCAACCTCAAGTTTAACCACTGGTTTCAGCATAAGAAACTCTGCATATCGATCTTTTAATAAGATAATATATGGGAACATTTTAATTAAATTATTAAACAAAAGGGACACTTAATTTAGATTGGAAAACATTTTTAAAAGATCTAAGAATATTAATACCTTAATCAGAAGTTCTTTTTCAATATAAATCACTTCCAACTAGATAAATGATTTTGCAAATTCAATTACAAAGTATGACTGTCAATAAAAACGTATCTATTTATGACAAGTTACAGATGAACTGAACTATGAAAATTTAAAGTTACGTGACTGTAGGACTGGTACATTTCCCTGCAGAGACAGACTCTGTCTCGGTCCCAAGACTATCGAACCAAAGCCTTGAGTGGCCGACCTTCTCGGCAGCATGGATGAGCGCGGTGGTCCCGTTCTTCTGCCGACCGTTCACTTTTGCCCCCTTCTTGAGGAGCAGCCTCAGCAGGTCGTCCTGCCCCCCAGCTGCCGCAAGCATCACCAGTGTCATCCCGCTGGAATCCTGTATTGGTTTTGTTTATGAAAAAACATGTCAATGTTTAATCAGAAAAATTTTAGAACTAAGTTTTTTCATTTACTATGTTTCAATGCGAAATCACTGAAATACATTGATTTATGTATCTACGTACTTAGGTTTTTCATTAAAATACCCTAACAATCAGAAACTAATCACCTTTAGAATTTTTCCATATGTGTTACCAAAAAATTTTACAACTTCCACTTATTAAGTTCTGAAGGTATACCAACACTCTGCATGATACAAAATGAACAGTGAACCATGAGCCACATAAATGGCAAAGGTACTCACTTCCCTCAAAAGTCTCCTGTGTTTTAGGTAAAACAGGTGAAACGCACATATTCATTATACTCATTTGGTTGGCCCAAAGACAGAAGGCTAGAAATGACGGTGAGAAGTCACACAAGTCCATTCTATTGGTTACAAACTAAAATGAATGCTTTCTGGATGAGACAAATGTTGGCCTATGTAAATATAACCGTTGGGAAGTGAGAGTTTGAGTTCTCTAAGGATACAGAAGGAAATTCAGAAGTGGCAAACAGGACACTGACATGGTTAGTTTCTGAGAGTCCGTAACAAAATAGAGAAATTAAAGAAAAGTTCTTTTAATAGAGATAAAACTACAAAAGGCTGACAAAAGATAAAAAGGTAACTATTAGCTAAAATATTTCCGATCACTAGTTCAAGCAATCACCATATGAGAAAACCAAACAATTTATTAAATAACATTTGATAAAACCAAATTCCAGTAGTATGAATTAATTTAGCTATAATCTTAAAGTCTAGCAAAATTTGCGTGTCTGAGTAATTGGAGGGAACACAAATATAAGAAAAATGATTCTTGGCCGTAGTACTTTAGACAAACTCAACAGGATCCACTTAAATTGAAATA
Organism: Orcinus orca; assembly: GCF_937001465.1. Taxonomy (NCBI): domain Eukaryota; kingdom Metazoa; phylum Chordata; class Mammalia; order Artiodactyla; family Delphinidae; genus Orcinus; species Orcinus orca. The sequence continues at coordinate 78,177,505 of NC_064576.1, forward strand.
AGGGGACTTCCCTGGTGGCACAGTGGTTAAGAATCCGCCTACCAATGCAGGGAACACGGGTTTGAGCCCTGGTCCGGTAAGATCCCACATGCCGCAGAGCAACTAAGTCTGTGCACCACAACTACTGAGCCTGCACTCTAGAGCCCGTGAGCCACAACTACTGAGCCCAGGTGCCACAACTACTGAAGCCCACACGCCTAGAGCCTGTGCTCTGCAACGAGACAAGCCACTGCAATGAGAAGCCCGCGCACCGCAATTAAGAGTAGCCCCCCACTCGCTTCAACTAGAGAAAAGCCCGCGTGCAGTGTGAGAAGGATGGGTGCTAGCTCTTCTCTAAATGTTTGACAGAATTTGCCTGTGAAGCCATCTGGTCCTCGACTTTTATTTGTTGGAAGATTTTTAATTACAGTTTCAATTTCATTTACTTGTGATAGGTTTATATTTTCTAATTCTTGGTTCAGTCTTGGAAAATTGTACCTTTCCAAGAATTTGTCCATTTGTTTGTGGTTGTCCATTTTATTGGCATATAGTTGTTTGTGGTAGTCTCTTTTTTTTTTTTTTTTTCCTGCGGTACGCAGGCCTCTCACTGCTGTGGCCTCTCCCATTGCGGAGCACAGGCTCCGGACGCACGGGCTCAGCGGCCATGGCTCACGGGCCCAGCCGCTCCACGGCATGTGGGATCTTCCCGGACCAGGGCACGAACCCATGTCCCCTGCATCGGCAGGAGGACTCTCAACCACTGAGCCACCAGGGAAGCCCTGTGGTAGTCTCTTATAACCCTTTGTATTTCTGTGGTGTCAGCTGTGATTTCTCCTTTTTCATTTCTAATTTTATTGATTTGTGTCCTCTCCCTTTTTTTCTTGATGAGTCTAAGGGTTTATCAATTTTGTTTATCTTCTCAAAGAACCAGCTTTTAGTTTTATTGATCTTTGCTACTGTTTCCTTTGTTTCTATTTATTTCTGCCCTGATCTTTATGATTTCTTTCCTTCTACTGACTTTGGGTTTTCTTTATTCTTTTTTCTCTAGTTGTTTTAAGTGTAGGGTTAGATTGTTTGAGATTTTTCTTGTTTCTTGAGGTGAGAGTGAATTGCTATAAACTTCCCTCTTAGAACTGCTTTTGCTGCATCCCATAGGTTTTGGGTCGTTGTGTTTTCATTGTCATTTGTTTCTATGTATTTTTAATTTCTTCTTTCATTTCTTCTGTGACCTCTTGGTTATTTAATAGTGCAGTGTTTAGCCTCCACGAATTTGTGTTTTTTTACAGTTTTTTTCCTGTAACTGATTTCCAATCTCATCACGTTGTGGTCAGAAAAGATGCTTGATATGATTTCAATTTTCTTAAATTTTCCGAGGCTTGATCTGTGACCCAAGCTGTGATCTATCCTCAAGAATGTTCCGTGTGCCCTTGAGAAGTGTATTCTGCCACTCTTGGGTGGAATGTTCTATAAATATCTATTAGATCTATCTGGTCTATTGTGTCATTTAAAGCTTGTGTTTCCTTATTTATTTTCTGTTTGGATGATGTGTCCATTGGTGAAAGCGGGGTGTTAAAAGTTCCCTACTATTATTGTGTTACTGTCGATTTCTCCTTTCATGGCTGTTAGCATTTGCCTTATGCATTGAGGTGCTCCTATGTTGGGTGCATAAACATTTATAACTGTTATATCTTCTTCTTGGATTGATCCTTTGATCATTATGTAGTGTCCCTCCTTATCTATTGTTAACAGTCTTTATTTTAAAGTCTATTTTATCTGATACGAGTATTGCTACTCCAACTTTCTTATGATTTCCATTTGCATGGAATATCTTTTTCTATCCCTTCGCTTTCAGTCTGTATGTGTCCCCAGGTCTGAAGTGGGTCTCTTGTACACAGCATATATATGGAAAATGATTTAAAAATTATAAAATATGTATGAATACATCTAAAATAAACATACAAGAACTATATGAAGAAAAAAGCCCAAAGAACTTTGCTTAAGGGAATAAATGAAGAGCTGAATGAATATAGAGTTGTCATATTCCTGGATGGAAGACTCAAAGTGTCCATTCTGAGCTAAAATAATCTATATATTTCATGTGGTTTTAATGAAAATCCCAATAATCTTTTTACTGCAATCGTAAAGGATTCAACCTAACAAATCCACTATTAAAGCAACAAAACTGAAGAAGAAAATACAAGAATCTTTTCTAAGCAAGGTAGGACACCCAAAAGGCTTAAAGGAACAGATCAACAGATGTAACTACCTAAAAATAAAAATCCCTCCAATCAATAAGACTCAAAAACTAAAAATGTAAAAACAGAGAATGGGTTAATATGCTTCCATTAAAATCTTTACAGATCAGTGTGAAAAACCCAGCAACAATAGAAAGCTGGGTGATTTCCCTGGTGGCTCAGTGGTTAAGACTGTGCGCTTCCACCACAGGGGGCACGTGTTCGATCCCTGGTCGGGGAACTAGATCCTGCAAGCCTCACAGCGCAGACACACACACACACACACAACAATAGAAAGATGGGCAGTTGTTGTAAATAGGGAACTACCAATGAAACACAAATGGTGACATGAAAACGAGGAGTCACTTTCCCCTCAAAGTGCAGAGGTTAAACCACAGACAAAACCAGGCAAATCACGGCTAAAACTAATGGTCATTATACAGGGTTGGAATTACGGGACCTGTAATTTTCTTTCATTTAAAAAAATAAATAAATAAATAAATAATTGGCTGTGTTGGGTCTTTGTTGCTTCATGTGGGCTTTTCATTGCAGTGGCTTCCCTTGCTGCAGAGCATGGGCTCTAGGCACACGGGCTCAGCAGTTGCGGCTCGTGGGCTCAGTAGTTGTGGCTCACAGGCTCTAGAGCGCAGGCTCAGTAGTTGTGGCGCACGGGCTTAGTTGCTCCGCGGCATGTGGGATCTTCCTGGACCAGGACTCGAACCCGTGTCCCCTGCGTTGGCAGGTGGATTCTTAACCACTGCGCCACCAGGGAAGCCCTATAATTTTCTACGTTATACATTTCTAGAATGTTTGAATCCCATGAAGTCAACATGTATCACTTTTATAGTTTGGAAAAGAAAGAATAAAACTGAATTATTTTAAAAGAGTTACTTTCTAAATAAAATAAATAAAAGAGTGACTTTCCATCTTCCTTTCATGAGATTTTTACAAAGACACTTTACCTCTTGGTCCAGGTTATATTCTTCACTTGAATTAAGTGCAAACTTCACAGTAATATAATCCCCGTTTTTCACAGCATCCCTCAATACATCTAAAATGAAAGGAAAGATAAATTAGGTTTTACATACCTAGATTCATGAAGGGGATCCCCGTAATTCCAGAACTACTCACTGCTTGGAATTGCTTCTGCTGTTGTAAAATTCTCATCTTCCCCATCAAGATGTTTTTGAAAATCCTCTAATTTCATCCATTCCAACTGCAAATCCATGCCGAAACTCAAAATCTGTTGTCTGCCATCTGGAACACAGAAGAGCCTTATTAAGATACATTTTGCTGGACTATAAAAAAAAAATACAATGCTGTTTTATTAAATATATGGTGCCCTAATCAGAATGTTACACACACTTTGAACATACGTCACTACGTAACCGAGTCTCTAGTTAAATTTCTGATTTCCTTTGGGAAGTAACATGAATTATCCACTTTTAGAGGTCACACACAAAGAGGCATCAAGACAAATAGGTTTACTATTAACTGTAAAATAATAACATATGAACTTTGGAAGCTGAAAGGCAGCGAGAAATCAAGGATTCAGTAAGAGGAAGCGCTAACGTTTCTTCCTTCGGCCGTTCTTCTTGGACAGACGCTCAGCCCTCCTCATCCGGAAGGGCCAGATGCAGAGCATCAACTGCACTGCGCCACCTTACAGGAGGGGCAGCTGTACACTGCTCCCCGCCTCCATGTAGGTACAGGCATTCTGAACGTAGAGACCAGATCCGTGAGTAAAGAGCAGCCACTGCCTGCGGCCATGTCGCACTGGGCTGGGTTTCTCCCCCGGAAGCGCCACCATGACGCCCCCAGCGCCCTGGGCTCCGAGCCACCCCCCGCACGCACGAAGCCAGCGCTCATTCCCACCCTCATGTGTCTGGTCCACGGGCTCGTCAACACCAGGGCTGAAAACGTTCATTCTCTACGGGCAGTGCAGTGGAGGGGATCTGGGGATAATTCAACATGACCGCACTAGTTTAAAAAGTGACAAGCCCATCAAATATTTGATGGTAAGAGATAAAGGATTTAAACACAGATGGCCAGCAGGCACATGAAAGATGCTCAACACTGCTAATTTTCAGAGAAATGCAAATCAAAACTACAACGAGGGCTTCCCTGGTGGCGCAGTGGTTGAGAGTCCGCCTGCCGATGCAGGGGACACGGGTTCGTGCCCCGGTCCGGGAGGATCCCACATGCCACGGAGCGGCTGGGCCCGTGAGCCGTGGCCGCTGAGCCCGCGCGTCCGGAGCCTGTGCTCCGCAACGGGAGAGGCCACAACAGTGAGAGGCCCGCGTACCGCAAAAAAAAAAAAAAAAAAAAAAGATACAAACTACTATATATAGATTAAAAAAATAATAAAATAAAATAGATAAACAACAAGGACCTACTGTATAGCACAGGGAACCACATTCAGTATCTTGTAACAACCTATAATGGATAAGAATCTGAGAAAGTATATATGTATGTATACCTGAACCACTTTGCTATACACCTGAAACTAACTGAACACTGTAAGTCAACTATACTTCAAAAAAAAAAAAAAAAGTTCAAGGATTTAAAAGCGTCCCATCACAGAAACAGCACAGCCTTTGTTTCTTTGCTCCACGTTACATGCATGGCTCTAAGTCGCATATATGCTTATACCTCACTTCCTGAACCCACCTGCTTTCAGGAAGACTTCTAAGTTTGATGAACTCTTGCATAAATTTGTAAGACTATTTTAAATTACTATTTCACATTCTTTAATAGTAATAAGACTATCCAATTTTTTTTTTTTTGGCGGTACGCGGGCCTCTCACTGTTGTGGCTCCTCCCGTTGAGGAGCACAGGCTCCAGACGCGCAGGCCCAGCGGCCATGGCCCTCGGGCCCAGCCGCTCCGCGGCATGCGGGATCCTCCCGGACCGGGGCACGAACCCGCGTCCCCTGCATCGGCAGGCGGACCCTCAACCAGTGCGCCACCAGGGAAGCCCAGACTATCCAATTTTTGTATTTCTTTTTGGGTCAGTTTTGTTAAACTGTATCTTTCCAGGAATTTCCCATTTCAATCAGTTTTCAAATCTATGGTAAGAAAATGCTCATAGAATTTTTATCTTTTTAATCTGGACGCCATCTATAATCACGTCTCTTTTTTCCCTGGAAATACTGTTTAAGTCTTCATTCTTTTTTCCCTTAAACTAATGGTGCCCCAGGCTGCTCTATTCTATTAGTCTTTCAATGAACCAGCTTCTGGGCTTTACCAATGCTCCACTGTGAGAGAAGGTCCCAGGTGCTCACCGCCCACACCCTGGCCAGGAGGGGGCCCCTCACATCCTCCCCTGTCCTTGGGCTGTATGTTGTGCCCACTGTTCCCACAGTAGAAACAGTGTCAAGGACACAGCCTGGAAAGAGTAAAAGCTGCTAAGACCACCTGGACTGAACTAAGGCCTCTTCATAAACTGTTAAGATTCTGCTGGGCGGGCGCGAGGTCTACTTATCCTGCGGCCCCCAAGACGGGCTCCTGGAAGTTCTCTGCCAGTGCAGCCTGCCACCTCCCCATCTAGGGTGGCTGCCTCTTTCCTGGGTCTCTCCCTGCCCTCTGTGAACGGGGGTAGTTTCAGGGTTCACCCAGGAGCTCCCCAGGTGGCTGGACCAACACCTACTGGACCTAGTGTTTATTGCTTGGTATCGCAGCAGTTGTGCTATTTGGTATTTGCCCTCTGGGCAACCCACTGCCCCCACCCCCACCCGCACGCCCCAAGGCACTGTCCCAGTCTCCTGCAAGCTCCAAAATGTGCCAGAGGCCTGTCTTGTCTGTATCCCAGAGCCTAGCTGCTCTGTAGTAATAGGGCCCCCAAGCTACCTGCTTTGCCATATATCCCAAATATTTCAGAACTTCTCTTCAGCTGTTTCACGAGTTATACAGAAATTTATCAGATTAACCTCTTTTGTTTATTCTGTCCTATCCCTTTATTACTCTTCTCCACAGCTACTGTCCTATGTACTCTATACACGGCCTTCCCCTCCTCAGCTAATTCCGGTATCCTCAGGATAGCACTTACAATCTAACCTCATTTAATAAGTGTTATTTACTGCAAAGTTAAAAGGGAAGAATACAAATAAGTTAGTATTTGATAGTTTTCTGAAAGAAATCTAGTAAGATATACCATCAGACTGCTTGGCAACAGTAGGTAAGGCAGCAAACCAGAAATCTGTATAATTTCTCAATGTGCTGAGCATACCACATCAATTTCTGATCAATTGAGCAATCACAGAATAATCTAAGTCTTCAATACACAATGTTACTTATTCAGGAGATTCAAATGGTTTTCTACTCCATCCTGAGATCAGAATGACCGTGGGAATGGAGAGGAAGGTGAGGGAGACAGCTCAGTGCACAGAACAGAGAACGCTCCGCAGAATGACTACGGACACACCTACCAGAATTCTCGTCCGCTTGGGGCGTGCTGTCCACAACCTCTTGACCACCATCTGCAGCTATATATGCCCATGTATCAGTCTCATCTCTCGTAGTTCTCCTTTCTTTAAGTAGCTGCTTGTTTTCCTTGCTCCTGTGGTCTCCTGTGACTTTACAATCCGGTGGTACTTCTTCTCTTTTCCGATTATTCTCAGGAAAATCACTTTTTTCTTCTGGAGTTAATTTAAATAAATCAAATGCATTTCTGATTTCCTTAAATGCTAGTGACAAAAATAAGTTGATAATAAATGAGTCACAAATTTCTGTTGTAACCAAAAGAAAATCTGGGTTAGTGTTAAAAAAAGATATTTTCTTAATTCTTACTAATATCTGCCTTGGTTAGAAAGTCTGGTCAGGTTGACTATCACAGCCATGAAGTTCTTTCCATTCATCTTTCTATTGGCCGCTCCATATTCAGAAAGGACGTCCAAATTAAATGGTTATTCTTCTGGGGCTCTGAACCACTCCCAGTTTTGACAAAGGCCGCTGCAGACAGCAAGCCTCAGAAAAATCCTAGTCACACCACCAACTGTCCTTCTGCTGAGACAGCTGCCTCCAGTTGTATCCTGAAGGTAACCTTGTACAAAAAGGACTTCTGGTGGAGAGTGGGAGGGGTGTAAGGGTGTCAGCACGCTGACTGTGGCCTGGCAACACTGCACCTGACGCCTGTGGAAATCCACTCGCTTTTAACTAAAGATATGAGAAAAACTCTATTATAAACTTTGGGTACATAGCGGATAGGTTTTTTTACTCAATTCTTTCATGTTAAATAGGGACATCTTCTCAGTAGCACTCTTAAGTCACTTCTCATTTATCTTCCTCAAGAACTGCACAGGCTTGTTTCAAATAGTTTAAACACCTGTGATAAACTACAGTTTGCTAAGAGTACAGGTACTCTGGTTAATGCTCAAAATGGTGTGGCCAGCGGAAAAGCAAGCATTATTAAATATGAGTGCAATCCTTACCAACACAAACTGAACCTTTTTTTTTTCAATAAAAAAGCTAGTCCAAAAAAGGCTCTCTCTCGATAAAGATTTACTGTTTCCAAATTACAGTGAAAGGAACTTAAGTAATTTACCAATTTTGTTTTCTACTATGTGCCTTAAAGATACCTCACTAAAAACTAGTACCTGGGGACTTCCCTGGTGGTCCAGCGGTTAAGATTTCGCGCTACCAACGCAAGGGGCCCGGGTCCAATCCCTGGTCAGGGAACTAGATCTCGCATGCCGCAACTAAGAGTCTGCATGCCACAACTAAAGATCCTGCGTGCTGCAACTAAGACCCAGTGCAGCCAAAAAAAAAAAGGTATCTGACACCCGAGAATGACATATGCAGAAGGTAATATTGTATAGTGACAGTACTGAGGTTGATTGTTACAGACATATTTAAACTCTGAGTATTAAATGGTGACATCCTAATTATTTATATAGAACATTGGTCCAATAACAAAAATACAGAACAGCAGCTAGAAATTTATCTCATTCAATGTTCAGAGATAAAAGGGTTAACCATTCTTTCCACTATTTTCTGCAGATAAGTCCTTTTTTTCTCATATTTAAATCTGATGGCAACTGAATTCTGGCATTTTCCCAAGCTACTGTATGAAGAGGATGCTGAAGGCCATCACACCACAGCATCTGAAACGTAAGGACTCTCACGTTCACCAGTTCTGGCACACTTCCAAAGTATACCCAACAACCCAGCTTTATTTCTGTCCAGGAGGCTGGGTGCCAAGCATAGATATAAGCACAGGTACACATAAGCAGCAAGATTACGGTCAACAGACTCTGAAAATTGAAAATGGAAGACACAGTGAGGCCCGTGAGGCCACATCACCCTACCAGGCCTGGATCAGAAGCAGATTTTAGTTTCAGGGATACTAAAAATCAGACTCCCTGGAGTGCCCTTATGAACTTAACGAATAGTCATTTAAGACTAAACATTTACAGTAAAAATGTACCTGAAACTGACAGATAAGATACTCGGGTGAAGAAAAAGTTATGAACCAGTTCTAATCTTACAATATTTTGAACCTCCAATCACTCTCTAAAGAAAAGATGCTTAAAGCTGTTACATCGCTGTGAACAGGTACAGTCTCTACACTACACTCACCTGCACACAACCCCTCAAAGCACCGCTGCTCCTTCCCAGAGTCCCTCAGCTGGAGGCTTACTGCCAAGTCTAAACTGAGGCCTAGAACCCAAACCCACTTTTAATATTACCTCAGTTACACACAGCTTTGGGGAGAAAACCCCCAAGAAATCATCCATCTCTTAGAAATCACTGCTTCCACGAGAACATGTGTTCCAGGTACTTTCTGGTGTGTGAACTAAAATATCCAGTTTTATTCAAACACTGTAATGGTGAATGTCTTATAAAGTACTTGTTCCAGTACTAATATGCACTATGGATCCTTAACTGAGCTGTATCCTGATGTGATCAAATGTACATTCATTATATTTATACAAATGACAGAGCTAAATATACAGAGCTAAATATATAAATAAATATATTAAACAGTAGTTTACCTCAGCATCTACTATAAAAGAGATACTTATTTACTTTTCTGTCATAACGAATCTCCTATCTCTCTAAAGATAATGTATCCCCAACCTGAAACGAAAACATTGTAAGTTGACTATACTTCAATAAAAGAAAGAAATAAATAAAAATAAAGAGAATATATTCTACCTCATATCCAAAAGGAAAAAGAACAAGGTGAACAGAAGGGGGGGGAGTTAATTATATTAATAATATAAATTATTATGTAAGTAACTAAGATAACTGGTAAACAAAAAGTAGCATAAGGTTCTAAATTCCCCAGTAAACGTATTTTCTAGCTCTATGACCTTGCAGCTTAGAAAAGAGAGTCTGTCTTTACAATGAACTAGACTCATTGTCTGAAAGACCCATGTAAATGACAAATGTCAGTATTCACACTCACTCTTTAATGCCTTGGGCTCTTTTCGGCCTTTTTCTTCCTTGTCCAAATCATGCTTTTTCGGGTATTTTTCTTTGGGTTCATTTTTTTTGGTCTCTTTCTCCTGAAAAAGACACATGTAAGACCCAAAACAAGAACAGATAGAGCTGACACCGATTCTGAAAACTGGAAAACAGGTTCCTGGCATCAGGTCCCCCTTTTATGCACTGTGCACATGACCCCTGATGACTACATCTGCGCTCACATCAAATGCTTCCTCAGTCAAGCTTACCCCTCAACCTTGACAATTTACAAAATATCATATTCAAAAGCCAACACCAAGTTTCCTCACTCTCTTTGAAGAATTATTATTAAAACTAAAACATGTAAAATTATTTTTATAATAGTGAGATAAGCTCTATTAAATATATCTTTGCAAGAATTTAAAGACTCAGAAAGTTAGCGCACTCTGCTATTATTTAAGGAAAAAGTGGTATGTTCTTCTCTCTTTTTTTTGGCCGTGCGGCGCGGCATGTGGGATCTTAGTTCTTCAACCAGGAATCGAACCCACGCCCCCTGCACTGGAAGAGCGGAGTCTTAATCTCTGGACCGCCAGGGAAGTCCCACAAGTGGTATAGTCTTGAGACAACAGGGGGAACATACAAGTAGGATGTGAAAAGCTAATAAAATAAGCTGAGGAAGCTATAAGCTTTACTTCACAATGCTACATAGTAGCTGAATACCTCTAAAAACCCCTGACTTTTGTTCACAAATTCGCCCCCAGTTTTCTAGTTGCGGTCAGTCCAAAAGAAAGCAAGTCTGGAGACTGCTGGGGCGGTTCAAAAGCTGGATGTTCAGCATTTATAACTGCCTCTCACTAATCAGGCTTGAAGGGGAGCAGAATTTGCCTCCCCAAGTATGTCTCCTGGGCGTATTACTTCTTTTAAGCTGCTTATTTTCCAAGAAACAGCAGGCATGGGGAAAACTCTGAAAACCAAGTAGGAGCTGCCCTCTTGTGAGAAACATTTGCATCTGTAAGGGAGATCTCCGTTTGTAAGGGTGTCTCCCAAACCTCCAGAGCCATCAGTGGAGCAGCAAGGACTTCCATCTGTGTGACGGCCCCGCCCTTGTCTACTGTGCTTTGCCTGGTCGCTGCCCCTAACTGCTTCCCCATCTTCAACATCCTCTTTGGTCTTTGGCTGAGGACGGTACATGAGGTGAGGACTTCGTCCGTTTTGGCGAGTTACTCCGTTTTCCTGGGTCTCTTCCATGTGTACGCGTTATTAAACTTGTTTGATCTTCCCCCTGTTCATCTGTCTCATGCCAATTCAATTCTAAACCAGCCAGACGAACCTAGAAGGGAGAGGAGAATTTCTTCCTTCTGATACACTATTATCTCCCTAATGGTAGAAAAGCTTCGTACACAGACACACCTCAGAGATACTGCGGGTTTGATTCCAGACCCCTGCAAATAAGGCGAATATTGCACTAAAGTGAGTCACAATTTTTTTTGTCTTCCAGGGCATATAAAAGTTATGTTTTTACTATAGTATTAAGTGTGCAACAGCATTATGTCTAGAAAACCGTACATACCTTAATTAAAAAAAATACTTTACTGCTAAAAAATGCTAGCCATCATCTGAGCTTTCAGCCTTTTTTGCGATAACAACATCAAAGATCACCGATCACAAACACTGTAACACCTACAGTATTAACCTCCCCAGTGGTCCAGTGGTCAAGACTCCGCACTTCCACTGCAGGGGGCCCGGGTTCGATCCCTAGTTGGGGAAGTTCCGTATGCCGCACGGGGTGGCCAAAAAACAAAACAAAACAAAAGTTTAAAACGCTGCAAGAATGACCAAAATGCGGCACAGAGACACGAGGTGAGCAGATGCTGTTGGGAAAACGGCGCCGATAAACCTGATCGACGCAGGGTCCCCACAGACTTCCAATCTGTAAAAAAGGCACTATCTGTGGAGTGCAAGAAAACGAGGTTGGTCTGCTGGGCTTTACCGTCTCCTCATTACTCGTGGAGCTTCCTGACCACTCAAGAGTGCTAGCTTGATCTGAACATCTGTGTGTTGTGTGAGATGCAAGCTACAGCCCTTCAATCAGATCGAGCCATCCCCTCCACCCTGCCCCGGCACTCACCTCCGCACTCACCTCCCCCGAGGAGTCTGCGGGCCTGGAGCCTCTCTCCTCCGCACACGGTCTGGAGCTCTTCTGTGCTGGAGCGGAGGCAGCCATTGGCTTATCTAACTCAGCGCCACTTGGGCCTTTGTCGGGATTCCTCTGCTTTTTCTGTGTATTTTTCTTCTCTAAGAGGCTCTTGTTTTCTAGCTTTTTGCTCTCTTTAAGTTCCTCTGTCCTTCTCAGTTTCTTTTTCTTCCTCTTTGCTTTGACCTCATCCTCATCAGCGCTCACAGTGCCATCCTGCTGTTTATCAGAAACAGTATCTTGAATTGCCTCCGGCTCTGCTTTATCTTTTGCACCTTTAATTGGCTGCTTCTCGTTTCTGTTGTCAGAATGCAAATCTTCACTGTCTTCTTCCTGAAAAGGGGAATCACTAAGGACACTCAATTCGGAGTCCACCTGAGATTCAACACATTTCTCTTTTTTTATTTTTCTGTTTTCTTTGGAATCTTCTCTTTTTTTAGTCTTTAAATCTCTTATTTCACCCTTTTTAACTTTCTTTAACTCCTTAGTTTCTTTTATATCATCTTTTTTGGGCTTTTTGGATTCCTTTAATTCTTCTTTGGCTTCCAAAATTCTTTTCTTTGTCCTTAAATCAAAAACCATACTTTCAGAGGAGCCCTCCAGGTCTGGTTTGGGTTTATCTTTTAGTTTCCCAGTCTTTGCTTTTTTCTTTTTCAGATCACCTGGGCTTTTCTCTTCTTTTTGCCTTAGTTTTTTCTTTTTCTTCTTTGAAGAAGTGTCTTCTTTGGTCTCACTTTGTTGATCACTATCAGAGTTTGCCTCAAATATGTCATTATTTAAGGGCAGTCTCTATAAAGTATAAAAAAGATTTAAGTACTCATTAACATAGTAATTTAAAAGGTTTTGAACAGCAGTACTAATGCAATCTGGTAGGAATTTTTTTCTCCAAGCAGTTTCTCAACTCCTTAAAATTACTTATGTGAGTTAACGTTGTACAGTATTACTTATATTTCTGATTTAACAAATAGGTCTTGGTGGTGACAAAAAGGGTCAGTTTAAGGAAACAGATAAAACACAGAGGGACAGAAAATGTCAACGCTGCTGTAGGTCCCAACAGTCATATGTATGGTGGGTTGCACATGATTCCAACTTCAGAATTTCCAGAGACACCAAGGAAGTAATTTGTACAGACTTTACTGGATGCCAAAATAGTAGTTACAAACCCAAACGCAAAGATTTTTTTAAGACTTTGGATCCCAGAATATCTTTAAACTTGCTGTTACATTTCACAGTTTACATAAGAAACTAGCAAGACTGCAAAGAAATCTTACTTCCCCAATTGACTTGGTTCGTGTAATACAGTAATCTGAAATATCCCCTCTGGAAAATATCTTTTCCTATTCTAAACAAACAAACAAAACCCCTTAAGAATAAAGTCTCTGTATAGATACAAAAACACTATGCAAAGCATTTTCAGTTCCCATTTCCCCAAATTCTCTTCTAAATGACTTGGGGAAGCAAAGGAGGGAAAGAAAGGATAGGCGTATTTTTAGAAGTTAAAAGACCACCACCAAGGTTACTAAGGCAGCAGAATGTGGTGGCATTGGCAAAGCTTTCTGACTCCTCCTACCACGCTTCATAAAGACAGAGCAACTGGAGAGCAAAACAAACCCCCCACAGACGACATCCATAACCCAATTAGGCAGCCAAGTATCCCAAGGAACCCCAAAATATAAGCTGGTAGGGACAAACTACTAATAGCCGTAAGACCTCTGTAGCATGAATATCTCCACAACAGTGAGCAAAGGCAGCAATGAAAATGGGAGAAATCACTGAAAAGTCTGGCAGGTGACCATGTGGGGAGCAGCTGAAAGGGGAGGAGCTTTGGGAACCAGATGGTGCAGGGCTGGTCCAGGCCCTGGGGATGCTCCCTGCCAGGACGGCCGAGACAAGGTCCACAGTGAGAAGCAGCAGAGACCAGATTCCAAATAAAGCAGGACAGAGAAACAGAAAGAAAATAGAAGATTCAGACGTAAGTGGTGGTGGTGGCGTGGTGGTGGTGGCGGCGGGGCGAAAACAGAGCCGGAAAAGCCCTCACGGAGTCTAAGGCTAGACTGTCCAACCCTCCGAAAAACAGTAAAGAAGGCTGCCCAGCAGCCACGAAGCTAAACAGATCATCTTGTTCTCCTCCTCTGCCTTCTAAAGTTTCAGAGAAAGAAATTTCACATAAATATAAGCAACAGAAATTGATTGGGATAGAATATTTTACTAAACTGTTATAAGAAAAAACAGACTAAGGAAAAAAAAACCAAAAACAGACTAAGGAATAGAGTAACTAACCTAAAAAGGACAACAGCATGTCCGAAAGACACGCCTACTTTAAAAAGAGGCCCCAAATGTAGTCACTCATTGTAAGCCCACCAAGACCTAATGCCTAACCTCTCCCGTGATTGGAATTTTAAACGCTTCAGTCTGGAATTTCCTGGTCAGGACTGGTGAGGTAACTTCCCTAGTAAGACCCCCAGTCTCCCCCTAAGGGAAGGTGACCCGGCCTGAAATCATCCACTCTTTTAACCTCCTTATCCCACCTCCTCTGCCAAAAACAACCTTCCCTTTTATGCAGCTCCTGGGAGCAACCGTTTGTTTGTTAGATGGGATGCTGCCCAATCCATGAACTGGATAAAGTCAATTAGATCTTCAAATTGCCTCAGCTGAATTTTGGTTTCTACAAAACAGTGAAAATAAAAAAATTTGAGGCATCAGGTAAAAAGACTAAGTCATTTATAAGAGAAAGAAAACTCAGATTTGTCATTAGAGAGCAGTACTTCAAACTGGGTATGGAGGGAAGGGAGGGCAGGGAGAACAGGTCCTAATTAACAACAAACAAATAAACCTCTTTATCAAACTGATGACCACACAGAAGAAAAAAAGAATTAATCCATGTAACTTTTGAACAATCAACACCCGAAGTGAATATACTGTAAGGACAAAAAGAACTGCAAATAAATTTGGAATTTTACAGTAGAATGGGCATAGCAAACCTGAAACTGATTTCTAATTATTGTAGGACTCAGTAAATGAGTACATATAATGTTGATGAGAACCAGAGTTCTCATGGAAGAAAAGGGAGACAGAACTGCGGACGGTGAGAATGATAGGAGGACGCTGAGGTGATGGACCGAAATTACAGACATCGGAGTGAACTTGACTTAAAACAAATAAACGTGTATTTTTTCCCTTTATCTCTGTCTAAAGGGTCTGGAAATAATGATGTCCCAGTAGCAATAAGTACATCTTGGTTTCTAAATTCTATTCTCCTCTAAAAAGAATCAGGATTCCCTGGAAAATAGGTGATATCAGGGCCAGAGCAGGAAAGTACATGCTACTGGGGAACCTTGTGCCAGAGAGCAAAGACGTGCCCAAAACAGACAGGGACATAGCAAGAGGACACAGGAGCTGGCCTAAAGGGGCTCTCACAAGCCAATGTGGGACCGTTTTAGCATTAATGTAAACAACAACAGTAATTAAATAAAAAGATTCCATGAGTGTGTACTGGTATTTAAAAAATTTAAGGGGGTGGGAGGAGCTGCTCTTTATAGGATACAAAATGAAAAATATGGAATAACAGGATTAGAAAAGTCATTATTTGAAGGCACCACAGTAATAACTAATTAAGGCAAGATTCTTCAAAGTATTTTACGGAACAGATGAACTTATCTGCAAAGCAGAAATAGAGTTGCAGATGTAGAGAACTTCCGGTTACCAAGGGGGGAAGTGGAGGGGTGGGATGAATTGGGAGATTGGGATTGACATATACACACTGTTGATACTATGTATAAAATAGATAACTGAAAAGAACCTACTGTATAGCAGAGGGAACTCTACTCCGTGCTCTGTGGTGACCTAAATGGGAAGGAAATCTAAAAAAGAGGGGATATATGTATACGTATAGCTGATTCACTTTGCTGCACAGCAGAAACTAACAACATTGTAAAGCAGCTATACTCCAATACAAATTTTAAAAAAAGAATAAAAGATTCTTCAAAGTATTTGAAAATCATGGATGAGAGGTTGTTGGGGAACAAGTGATTCTCACCATCTCAAAGATTACTTATAATCAGGTTGCTTACTATCAGGTTACTTATTATCGTATTACTATTTTACAAGGGAAAAAGGTACCTTAAAAAGGGGAGAAAAACTGATGCACCTCACTTTATCACATAATTATAATTTAACATCAGCAATGAGATAACGGACACATGGCTCATCTCTTGATGTCACGTACCTTACCTACAGAATACATTGGCCAGAATGTTTACACTAAATCTACAAATCATCTAATTCCAATTTTAAAAATACTATTTGTGATTTAACATTAATTACCATTCATCTAATTCCAATGTGAAGAACCTTCTATAAAACAACTGGCCTGGTGTCTTAAAAGGGGGGCAAAGGGCTCTGGAGTGCTCTAGATGAGAGGAAACCGAAGACGGGAGACTAAACGCATGCAGGACAGAGAGTGGTGAAGGACACCCCAGGACCTCCAGGAAACCCACACGGTGTCACCAGGCACCAGCTGTGTATGGGACAACAGCACTGCTGCTGTCATGCTGCTGAGGTATCACCCGTCCTGATGCAGCAGAGGGTCTGTGTTCCTATGATACACATAGTCAGGAACACAAAGGCAAAGTCTGCAACTTGCTCAAGGCTCACCTGAAAGCTACCCCTTTGGTTTAAGCAAGTTCTGTAAGAGAGACTTCTCAAATTTCCCTCAATCCGGAAGAGTTTACAACTGACTTCCACCTTCTTGAAAACCATTTTCCTAAAGACTAGTGTTGACCTCCTTGTTTCCAAGCAGAACAGCCTGATTTTACTTAAATTTTCTGCATTGGTAAAGGGGAAAAGGGGGGAAAAAGAGGAAGAATAAACGAAGCTTGCTAGGTGCAAGACTAATATTACTTCAAAAAAAGTTTAAACAAGAATTCTAAAACAATTATTTTTTCAAAATACTTACAATCCATCAGATTCTTAGTTGGAACACAGTAATAAGAAACACTATCCTGCACACTCCACCGACTCCCCACACTCCACATTTCCAGCCCAGATCTCCCTCCTTCAACTCAGACCCATGTTGCCAATGTGAGACTGGCCATCTTTACTTGGATGACAAGTAAGTAACTAAAATCTCATGTGTTCAAAACTGGAACTGTTCCCTGAATAACACCATCACTTACCTAGGTTCCCGAGCCAGTAACCTGAGACATCTCTGACACTTCTTCCTTCATCAGCTCGGTCACCGATCCTATGTGCATCAATTCTCCAACCTCCCCACCTCAGTTCAGCCCCTCGCCTCTCCCCGCCAGCAGCCTCTCCCCACTCCAGAGTCAGGTCAGGACCACAGCGTCTCAGAATCACCTTCCCAGTGATGTTAGTAATAAAGGCAGAAGGAATGTCAGAATTAGAAAATCACTATTTTCCAACCTGCAATGAAATAATAGTTCTAGGCAACAATCTTCAATGGCTCCTAAAACCTACACACGAAATGTGAGGAGTTTTCTAATGGTAGATAAGACTGAAAACACCTAATCTCAACAATCCTGTTAACTTCACTGGAAAGGAGTCAGCTAGACAAGATGGGCCTTCTGATGTGTTATAGCACCACTCATGACCATCCTTGCAAAATAAATCAATCAACCAATAAACTTGAGAGCAATCCTGCTTCTACATCTAGCTACCAGTTCACAAGAACACGGGACAGAGGAACATGTTATAAGCTATCATGTGCTCATCCAAACCCAGAATATGGGAAATTCTACAGAAAAACAATGTGGTCTCTTCATCAAATAAACATGATGGGGAAAAATAGGGGAAGGTTAGAGGAAGAAGCCGTTATAGATTAGAAGATATTTAGAGATTACTGATGATATACAACATGCAGACCATTTTCACATCCCAATTCAATCAAATCAACAAAGACATGTTTTGTTTTGTTTCTTTGAGACAGCTGGGGGGAACACATTATTAGATAATAGAAGACATTAAGAAACAAGTGTAAACTTTTTTGGTACGATAATGGTATAGCGGTTATGTTTTCACAATGTCTGTAATTTAATAAAGTTTTGCAGGGTAGAGTGATATGCCATCTGGAGTACTAAAGTATTTGCCTTAAAATACTCCAGCAAGTAAAAGGGGAGAGTGGGAGCCGCAGACAGGAAGAATGGCGAAGTCCTGATAGTGACTGGAACTGGGTGATGAATTCTCAAGTCTCACGATACAGCCTTCTGCATTTTTATATGTCCAAAATTTCCTAATAAAATTCTTCAAAAAAGCAAGTTCCTAAAACATAAATCTCATCACACAACTTCCCTCCAAACTTCTGCCGGCCCTTCTACTGCCCAGACGGTTGAGTTTAAATCCAGGCGCACATGAATTTCTTCCCAATTTCTGCCCCCGTGTCACTCCTGCTCCTTTCCAAGTGAAAGCTCCGGCACTTCTCACCATCACCCCAAAATCTGTGCTTCTGCAAAACTGTGCATCTTTGTACCTGCCTCCCCTCCTAGGACCCTTGAATTTCTCATCTCTTAGGGCTTCGGCCAAAGGACGAATCTTCTGTAATGCACCTTTGATGCTTATCCTCTGACTTTCCACAGCGGCCTCACAGCTGCCCGAGATCGTGTCTCACTCCGTGTTTCAGGTTCCGTCCACCTGGCCCTCCCCTTCACGTACCGTGAGCGCCTTGAAGGCAGAGGCGCATCTTATTCTTCTTCTTCCTAATGACTTACATATGAGAAATGGATTTTTTTAATGAATGAACATGAAATAATTAGCAAACAAGAGGCTGGACTTATCCCTTTCATCAGGTAAAACAACTTAAAAGAAGTCTACAATTCCAAAGACTCTCGCCTGTACACAGAAAGACCCCCGGGGTCCCCCCCCCGAAATCCACAGCTGGGACCCCACAGCGCGAGGTCAGCCTCCTCTCGGCGCAGCTACTCGGCGCCTCCCTGTTGTCTCACCTGGTCCTGGCCACCAGCCAGGCTGCTGGCCCCATGTGGTGGCTGCTGGGTCACCCGTCGGCTGCTGCCCAGCGCAGCTGATTTACAAGGCCGCGTCAGCTTCTGGCGCACAGCGAAGCGATTCAGTTACACCTCCACACTTATGTCCTTTTCCATGATGGTTTATTACGGGTATGCAGACAGTTTTCCTGGGCTCTGCAGTAGGACCTTGTTGTTTATCCACTCTATAGATGATAGTTTGTATCTGCTAACCCCAAACTCCTAATTCATCCCCACCCCTTCCCCTTTGGTAACCATCAGTTTGTTTTCTATGTCTGTGAGTCGGTTTCTGTTTCGTAAATAAGTTCATTTGTGTCATATTTTAGATTCCACGTATAAGTGATATTTTATGGTATTTGTCTCTCTGACTTACTTTGCTTAGTATGATCATCTCTAGGTTCATCCATGCTGCTGCAAACGGCATGATTTCATTCTTTTTGATGACTAATACTCCACCGTGTATAGGTACCACATCTTCTGTGTCCATTCACCTGTCCATGGACACTTAGGTTGCTTCAGGTCTTGGCTACTGTGAAGAGAGCTGCTGCTACCTATCCTAATTCCTCAGTCACCTGGGAAGAGCTCTAATGCTGGCTCCTTAGCACAAAACTTTGAAACAAGACTTTTCCTCTGGTCATTAGACTACTCCCAAGATAGTTACAACCTGTATGTTTTAAATAAATGGGTTGACGCAAATAAATAATATAGCACTTTGGCTTTAGGCTTCAAAATACTCTGTGTGAAATTATTATTTAGCATTATCTAATGAATCAGTAGGTTAGTTGCACCAGGGTAATCCAGCCCTGGAGTAACTGGCCAGATTGAGTGAAGTCAGGACATAAAAAATAGCTACCATCTGATGAACAGTTGTTCGCCATCAAATGATACAAAGAAATTAGTGTTAACTTTTAAAATAACTAAAAAATAGTCGAACAAAATTAAAACCACACATATCACAAGTCTGAGCACTTTCAGTATACTAGTAATCTGTCTTCTTACTCATTTTAATAGTTTCACACATAAAGTAAACATACTATTTATTATCCAAATTAGGGCAACTTTGAAAATGAACGAGACTCTGATCACAGTCACACCAGGTCGACAGGCTTTTAAGCTGGGACTGGCCCGGGCAGGTCAGGGTCAGTCACCCTGCCCCACCTGCTCAATGCCCAGCCTACAGGAATGGTGATCAATACTGTGCATGAGGTGTGATGGCAAAACAACTGAACAAGGCACGCACACCCCAGCATCACTGCCTCTACCGAACCACCTCTGGAAACCATGAGCTTTTCAATAGTGCAACCACTGCTCGAATAACTTTTGGAAGCTCACCCCTGCACTTTTAGAGCCATCACCACGCTTTCCTTGGGTACAAAGAGGAGGCGTTACTAGAAATTTTCTTGCATGACATATAGATTCTTATGAAGACAATTCCAAAATAAATAATTTAAAACCATTTTGGGCCATGGAACTATTGGAATAAATGTTTACTTCACAAAATGTACACTCAAAAATAAAGCCTATTTGGGTGCACAAATTCTAATTCATTTTACATTAAAAGAGCACATATATTATTTTATAGGCAGTATTTCAAAAAGCTATCCTCAGACAAATTTTAAAATAAAGGCAAAACTATCTCCTAGCTGAGTAGTAGGGACACAAATGATTATTAAAAAACACAGTTGTGGGCTTCCCTGGTGGCGCAGTGGTTGAGAGTCCGCCTGCCGATGCAGGGGACATGGGTTCGTGCCCCGGTCCGGGAAGATCCCACATGCCGCGGAGCGGCTGGGCCCGTGAGCCATGGCCGCTGAGCCTGCGCGTCTGGAGCCTGTGCTCTGCAACGGGAGAGGCCACAGCAGTGAGAAGCCCACGTACCGCAAAAAAAAAAAAAAACAGAAAAAAAAACACAGTTGTTTGCTGGTTAGAATATGCATTGATAAAAAATTATTTTAAAAGAAAGGCAGGGGCTTCCCTGGTGGCACAGTGGTTAAGAATCCACCTGGCAGTGCAGGGGACACGGGTTTGAGCCCTGGTCTGGGAAGAACCCACATGCCACAGAGCAACTAAGCCCGTGCGCCACAACTACTGAACCCGCACTCTAGAGCCCGCGTGCCACAACTACTGAAGCCTGCATGTCTAGAGCCCATGCTCTGCAATAAGAGAAGACACCACAATGAGAAGCCCACGCACCACAACGAAGAGTAGCCCCCGCTCACCACAAGTACAGAAAGTCTGCAAGCAGCAACGAAGACCCAACACAGCCAAAAATAAAATAAAATAAATAAATTTAAAAAAAAAGAAAGGCAGAAGGCAAAATCCTTTTATATGGTACTACTCTTAAAAGTAAGATCATACATGGACAACTTGTAAGGCCCCTCAAGAGCAAAAGATACATATGATCTATCTTCATAAAACTGTGACCATTTAAGGGTCTGGTCCATTTAAGACACTCTATATTTACTTGGGGAAGAAAAAAAAAAAAGCTCTCTCTTAAAAAAGAACCAAAAATGTAAAAACAATAAAGTGTTGCCATGACAGGCCAGTAGAGGTTCTTCTGTGTCATGTGACATCCATCATCAAAGCTCAAGCAGACCAGCGGCCGCCTTGTCCGTAGATTTTCAGTCACTAAAGATGAAGGTCTGGAGTGTCTCACACAAATGAATGTTAAATAGCACCTCAGTTTTTCTTTTTAGCTTCAAATACCCGATGGTCAGCAAAAAGGTAAAAAGGTATCCGAATGCTAAATGACAAAAAGTATTTTAATGAACAAATACCATTTCTGCATCATGTATATTTTCTGGTGAAGAGTATCAACAATCACTTTTTGGGGTATTTTAGAATCCATTCCTAACTTCTGTGATGCTTACTAAGTCCTAGGCAAGCAGTGCTCCCAGATTTAAGTAGATAAACTGACGAATCAAATAGTCTTAAATACTGCTGTAGTAAAACCTCTCCACAAGACAAAGATTTTGGTGAATGGGAAATATCACAGTTTTCACATAGGTAGCAAATATTTGTTTCTTGCATGAACAGAACGATGACGAGATGAACAAAGCATTTTCTCCTACTGGCTCTCTACTTCTATACCTACAGTGAAAGAATCACAAGAAATTATGAACAGCAAAACTATTTTGCTGGGCTTCCCTGGTGGCGCAGTGGTTGAGAGTCCGCCTGCTGATGCAGGAGACACGGGTTCGTGCCTGGGTCCGGGGGGATCCCACATGCCGCGGAGCGGCTGGGCCCATGACATGGCCGATGAGCCTGCGCGTCCGGAGCCTGTGCTCCGCAACGGGAGAGGCCACGACGGTGAGAGGCCCGCGTACCGCAAAAAACAAAAAAAACTATTTTGCTAAAGTGGGAAAAGGTTAGCGACCAGTGCATTTTTGCCATATGCCTGTCCACTGATACTACTCAATGATTAGGTCAAAAAGTCATAGCAGTATAAATACTGGAATACTTTATAAAAGACAGAATTCAGGAGAAAGTTCACCTGACATAAGAAATAGAGGTTTCAGTCTTACAAAAATTCAAAATGTTGTTAGTGCCTAGAATTTTAAGTTACTTATAAAATAGTAAAGATAGCTTAGAAAAAGACACTTCCAAGTGGACAAGTGTCTTCCTTAAACTAGGACAAGGATTAAGAATAAGCCTCAGGGACTTCCCTGGTGGTCCAGTGGTTGAGAATCCGCCTTCCAATGCAGGGGAAGTGGGTTCGATCCCTGGTCGGTGAACTAAGATCCCACAGGCCAAAGGACAACTAAGCCCACTCGCCCCAACTACTGAGCGCCACAACTAGAGAGAAGCCCATGCACCACAACGAAAGATCCCGCATGCCACAACGAAGATCCGGTGAGCCGCAACTAAGACCAGATGCAGCCAAATAAATTAAAAAATTAAAAAAAAAAAAGAATAAGCCTCAAACAGACCAGTCGATCAGGAATCATTCTCATTCAGACTGTCATCAATAATTTTAAATCAAGAGAGTTGCAAGTTGGGTTTAACCAGAGCCTTGGTAAAGTGAAAGGGCCAATAAAGCCAGAATTCTATAAGTCAAGACTTCTTGGGAGAAGTTTCAGCAAACTTATCTCACTAATAAAAGCAGGAAAGAAAAAAAAAAAAAAAAAGCAGGAAAGTTAGAAATAAATTTAAGAAGATTTCAATCAAAATGTCTAAATTTTGAGAGTAATATGAACCAATCACTTAGTAAGACAGGTGCATTTGTATTTGTATAGTGTTTTTACTGAAAGAAATAGGGAAGGAGGGAGTAGGCACCCATTCTAGAAAAGTGAAGTATAACTGCAGCAAAAAACTAAAGAAAACATTCTCTAATCTGAACTCATCTTGTGAAGGATTTCCTTTACAAAAATTTTAAAAGTACTGAAGGTTTTGCTTAGTAATTTAAAAACTGTATTTATTAAAGACTCTGCCACTACAGCATACAATTAAAAAACTGGTAATTCTACTCCTCTAAATGGATTTCAAACTACAGCCCAAACCAAAAGAAAACCTACCATAGTGGTTAAGAGTGTGGCTGCCTGTCTCTGTCACTACTAATGGGTGAATCTGGGCTGGCACTGAACTTACCTAAGCCTCCGTTTTCTCATCTTAATCCATGAAAGTGCTGGCCCAGCATTTGGCACAGACAGAGGACACGTGCTGGGTGAGCAGAAGCTGCCTCTATCACGGCTATTATTGTTAACAACCGCTACACACAGTCAAGTCCCAATACTGTTTTTGTCATTTAAAAAATACTAAGTATGCAGCTGAAACTCAAATTGTTGGGAAAGAAGGGATCAATATTCAGCCCTTAAAAAATAACTTCAACAACTAAGACTCTTTATTGTGAGCAATTTTCACTATATAGTTCTAAGTTCAAGAACCTCTGTCAGTATTCTAAAAAATGATAATTATTTCTAATGAAAAAGAAAACTAAAAGCAAAAGCAATAAGTTGAATTAGAGTCAGTTCAATTTATAAATAGAAGCTATAAATGAAACTTACAAAGAAAAGTAAAATGGGAAATTCTTAGAAGATTCATAAATAAAGCCAATTCAATAATGTATGGAATATGAGAATCAAGGATAAAACAATGAACAAATCCATAGAAGGAAACTCTTAAACCAAGTTTGTGCATTAGTTTTAATGTTATCCCACTTTAGACCACCATCAAGTCTTTTTTCAAACTGCTGATGACAGAAGTTTAACTCATCTGAGTTCCTTTCAATTCTTTATCCTTCCTTACCACCAACAAGAGCTACTAAAAAACCATAAAGTGGTTAAAAATTGAAGTGGAAATAGAAAAGAAAAACAGAAGACCCGGAGATAATCAGACCTATGAATAATCTGAAACGGATTAAAATTTATAGCTTTATAAAGTGATCTAAGAATTGTTTGAATTAGCAGAAAAGTCAGACTTAGAAATATGTTAATAATGCTGATTAAATATAAGAGTATGTGTTGTATCTGTAATAGTAACATAAATTTTCCTCAGGTATACAAAAACATGATGAATATGACCATATTTAATGTGACCATAGTTAATAATACTATGATGAATAGCATAAAAAATATTCCTCAGGTATACAAAAACATGATGCTCACATCATGGACGAACAAGTAAAGTTTCAACACATCGCTTTTCTCCCCACTATCATCTTACTCTTAACTTAAAGGAAAATAACAACATGCCCCAACTATACCTGTATGTCACCTGCAATCACAGCTTGGCTACAGAAAAAAGAGCCTGGCAAAAATCAATGAAAGCATTCTATGAGAATCAACTGGCTATACAGAACTCACAATAGGAATGTTGTATATTTTATTATTATTTGTAAATTCCTTACTATACATTCTGTATATTATTAAAATTTATAATAAACGTATTATACTAAAAAAACCCACTATGAGATAAAATATAATACCTGGACATCCTTCTTCACTGGTTTAGCTTTGTTATCCGCAACTTTCTTCCTAAATTCAAGAAGAACTTCTTTACAGTCCTCAAGGTGAACCTCAGGCTCCCAGGTATCATCATCTGATGTGTATCCTTTCCATCGAACTTTATAAACGATCTTGCCCTGTTATATAAATTAAAAACAGGCAAATAGAGGATATTAGACTTGACTATAGCTCCAAAGCCATACAGTTGCTGAGAATACATGAACCAACCTAAAATGGAGATTAAAATCATGGTAAAGACTGTTCATCTCCTGAGATCATTTGTGAATTCCTTAAAATACATAATGAAAGTCCATCCGATCTAAGTACAGCTGTAGCTTCTCCCTCTGAGGGCAAGTGCTTACTGTAGTGGAATAATAAAATATCAGTCATATTTTAATCTGTCCCCTCCAAATGTGAATCAGCCTAAAAGCCTCTCTTAAAATGTTCTCTGCAAGACATGAGAAGCTGGTAATTGTAACAGTTTCTGGGGAGAAGGAAGGAAGGAGAGTCAATCTTCAATCTATTTTGCACGTATTACTTTTCACTTAATAACTAATTTTTAAATTAAATAACCACAATAAAACAAATGTAAAAAAATGTTAATCTCCTGAAGCAAGTGGCAAAAACAAAAACAAAAACAGTATCACACCAAAAGCAAAAGCAACAAAAGCAAAAGTAAACAAGTCATACTACATCATACTAAAAAGCTTCTACACAGCAAAGGAAACCATTAATAAAATGAAAAGGCAACCTACTGAGTGGGAAGATATTAGCAAATCATATATCTGAGAGTCAATATCCAGAATACATAAAAAACTGATACAAGTAAAAAGCAAAAAACAATCTGATTAAAAAATGGGCAGAACAACTGAACAGTTTTCCAAAGAAGACATACAGATGGCCAACAGATAGCTAAAAAGATGCTCAACATCACTAATTATTAGAGGAATGCAAATCAAAACCACAATGAGTTGTCACCTCACACCTGTTAGAATGGCGATTATCAAAAACAGAAGAAATATCAAGTGCTGACGAGGATGTGGAGAAAAAGACCTCTTTTTTGCACTTCTGGGTGAGACTGTAAATTGGTGTAGCCACTAAGAAAAACAGTATGGAAGACCCTCAAAAAATTAAAAACAGAACTACCATATGATTCATCAATCCCACTTCTGGGTATTTATCAAAAGAAAATGAAAATACTAACTGGAAAAGATATACGTACCCCATGTTCACCGCAGCATTAGTTACAATAGCCAAAAAGTGGAAACAATCCAAGTGACCATCAATAAATGAATACAGAAAACGTAGTATGTGTATATAGACACACACATATATATCACATACATATATAATCATATACATCACACATATATGTATGTACACACACACATACACACACACACACACACAATTATTCAGCCATTAAAAAAAGAATGAAGTCTTGCCATATGCAACAACATGGATGGACCTCAAGGGCCTTACGATAAGTGAAATAAGTCAAAGAAAGATAAACACTACATGATCTCACTTACACATGTAATATAAAAAGAAAAACAGGGCTTCCCAGGTGGCGCAGTGGTTAAGAAATCCGCCTGCCAATGCAGGGGATGCGGGCTCGAGCCCTGGTCCAGGAAGATCCCACATGCCGCGGAGCAACTAAGCCCGTGCGCCACAAGTACTGAGCCTGCGCTCTAGAGCCCGCGAGCCACAACTACTAAGCCCGCGTGCCTAGAGCCCGTGCTCCTCAACAAGAGAAGCCCGCGCACTGCATGGAAGAGTAGTCCCAGCTTGCTGCAACTAGAGAAAGCCCCCACGCAGCAACTAAGACCCAAGGCAGCCAAAAATAAATAAATTTTTAAAAGGAAAAGAAAAACAAACAAACAAACAAAAAAACCCAAGCTCACAGATACAGAAAGCAGACCGGTGGTTGCCAGAGGCAGGGGTGGGGGTGGGAAATGGGTGAAGGGGGTCAAGAGGCACAAACTTCCAGTTACAAGATAAATATGTCACGGGGATGTAATAAATGTACAGCATGTGACCACAGTTAATAATACTGTACTGCATATTTGAAAGTTGCTAAGAATGCAGATCTTAAAAATTCTCATCACAAGAAAAAAATTTTTAGATGTTAACTAGACTTACTGTGGTGATCATTTCACAATGTATACAAATATCAAATCATTATGTTGTACACCTAAAGCTATTATAATGTTATATATAATGTCAATAATACCTCAATTTTTTTTTTTTTTTTTTGCGGTACGTGGGCCTCTCTCTGTTGTGGCCTCTCCCGTTGCGGAGCACAGGCTCCGGACGCGCAGGCTCAGCGGCCGTGTCTCACGGGCCCAGCCGCTCCGCGGCATGTGGGATCCCTCCAGACCCGGGCACGAACCTGTGTCCCCTGCATCGGCAGGCGGACTTTCAACCACTGCACCACCAGGGAAGCCCAATATCTCAATTTAAAAAAAATTAAAATAAACAAACAAATAAAACCACAATACCATCAATCCATGTTTTTAATAATCCAAAGACTGAGGTCTTTTTCTGATTATATAAGCAATGTGCAGTCTTTGAAAATCAATGAAAAACAGGAAAAAACAAATAAAAGTCACCTCAAAATACTGATAACAATTTGATCTATTTCCTTCACCTTTTGCATTTATAAGTATATAGTTAATGTATATATACTTCAAACACTGGGATACTATCAGTTTTATCTTGCTTTCTCACTGATATATCAAACATTTCTTGCTTTAATATCTTCCAGAAACATAATTTTTAGTGACTGAACATTATTCCATCATATAAATACAACAAAAAATACATGGGCTTCCCTGGTGGCGCAGTGGTTGAGAGTCCGCCTGCCGATGCAGGGAACGCGGGTTCGTGCCCCGGTCTGGGAAGATCCCACATACCGCGGAGCGGCTGGGCCCGTGAGCCATGGCCGCTGAGCCTGCGCGTCCGGAGCCTGTGCTCCGCAACGGGAGAGGCCACAGCAGTGAGAGGCCCGCATACCACACACACACACACAAAAACCAAACAAACAACAATGAAAACTCTCCCTTTGGAAACCAAAGGTTGTTTTGATTGTCTCCAATTTGTGTTTTTTATAAGTAACACTGTGACTCTGATTAGGTTGTTAGAATAAATTCCCAAAAGAGAGACGGGATCAAATAATAAAGCCATTTAAAGATTGTAAAAATGCACTGTCAAATGTCTTCCAGAAAAGATGCTCCAACTTTCACCTCACCCGATACAAGAGCAGGGATCAGCAAACTGTAGCAGGGCCTGCCTCTGTTTTTGCTCATCCTGTAAGCTAAGAATGGTTTTACATTTTTAAATGGTTGAAAACAAATCACCCGATCATTACACCTGAAACTAATGTAATATTCTAAGTGAATTTCACTTCAACTAAAAAAAAATTAAAACACACAAAAACAAATCAAAAGAAGAATTATATTTACATCAAGTGCCTCAAAATGTGTTGTGCACTGTCAAAATCTCTTCATTTATTGGTTCACTTAATCTTTAGAATAACCCTGTGAAGTATTAATATTCATTTTACAGATGAGGAAACTGAAGCTTCTAGACAGACTAACTACTAATGATTACACAGCTAAGGAGTAGTTCAGGGCTTCCCTGGTGGCGCAGTGGTTGAGGGTCCGCCTGCCGATGCAGGGGACGCGGGTTCGTGCCCCGGTCCGGGAAGATCCCACATGCCGCAGAGCGGCTGGGCCCGTGAGCCATGGCCGTTGAGCCTGCGCATCCGGAGCCTGTGCTCTGCAATGGGAGAAGCCGCAGCACTGAGAGGCCCGCGTACCGCAAAAAAAAAAAAAAAAAAAAAGAGTAGTACAGCTGAAATCCAAACCCAGGACCTGGGCTGCATGCAGAAAGTCAGCCCGCACTGTGAAGGCAATACGTGTAAATGCCAAAGGCAGATGCGGGTAACACGTTCTAGTGAGTTCCCAAGAAGGAAGACCACTGTCTTTGAGAGAACGAAAGTTTTTTAGGAGAATGAGGGCACATTTCTACCACGACAAGGAACACCAACTCTAAACCCCCAAATTGTCTCTCAGCCTACAAAGTCTAAAATGTTTACTATATGGCAATTTACAAAAAAAGTTCTGCCATATTCCACATCCACTTACAAAATTATCATTAAGCCATTTACATTTTTTCTTTGAAAAATTACCTGCTATGTGCCCACTTTCACCACTGCTATTCAACGTTGTACTGGAAGTTCTAGCCAGAGCAATTAGGTAAGAAAAAGCTATAAAACGCATCCAGGTTGGAAAGGAAGAAATGAAACTATATTCATGGATGATATGATTCTATTTATAAAAAAATCCCAAAGAATACACAAGAAAGTAACCAGATCTAATAAATGAACTCAGCAAAGTTGCAGGGTACAATACACACAAAAATTAATTGTTTCTACACATCTGAAATGCCCAAACCAAAAATGAAATTAAGAAAGCAATTCCATTTACAATAGCATCTAAAGTATAAAATACTCAAGAATAAACTTAGCTAAGGACATAAAAGACTTGCATACTAAAAACTACAAAACACTGCCGAAAGAAATTAGAGAAGATACAAGTAAATGGAAAGACATCTGTGTTCTTTGGTAGGAAGACTTAATACCGTTAAGATGTCAACACTACCAAAGTGACCTCAGGTCCCTATCAAAATTCCAATAGCCTCGTTTGCAAAGGTAGTAAAGACAAACCGCAAATTCATATGGAATTGGAAGAAGTCCTGAATAGGCAAAATAATCTTGAAAAAGAACAAATTTGGAGGACTCACACTTCTTGATTTCAAATTTTACTACAGAGCCACAATAATCAAAACAGTATGGTACTGGCATAAGAACAGATACATGGAGTCCAGAAATAAGCCCACACATCTAAGGCCAACTGATATTTGATAAAGGTGCCAAGTCCAATGAACAGGGACACAAATTGTGCTGGGACAACTGGATTTTCACATATGAAAGAATGAAGTTAAATCCCTATCTCACACCATACACAAAAATTAACTCAAAATAGATCAAAGACCTAAATTTAAAAGCTAAAACCATAAAATTCTTAGAAGAAAACACAGGGGTATATCTTCAGGACCTTGGATTTGACAATGAATTCTTGGATACAGGCATACCTAAGAGATATTGTGAGTTTGGCTCCAGACCACTGCAATAAATATCACAATAAAGCAGGTCACACAATTTTTTCGGTTTTGCAGTGCATATAAATGTTATGTTTATATTTATACCTTGGTCTACTGAGTATGCAGTAGCATTATCTAAGAAAACAATGCACCTACCTTAATTAAAAAACACTTCATTGCTAAAAAATGCTAACCATCATCTGAGTCTCCAGTGAGCGGTAATCTTTTTGCCATAATAACATCAAAAATCACTGGTCACAGATCATCATAACAAATATAGAAATAATGAAAAAGTGTGAAATATGGTGAGAATTACCTAAATGTGACACAGAGACATGAAGTGAGCATGTATATATGAAGTGAGCAAGGTATATATACAACATCAAAACATCGAAAGCCCAAACAAAAGAAAAAAATAGGTAAAATAACTTCATCAAAAACAAAAACTTTTGTGCGTCAAAGGACATTATCAATAGAGTGAAAAGGAAACCCATGTAACTGGAGAGAATATTTCCAAATGACATCTCATAAGGGATCAACATCCAGAATATATTTAAAAAAAAAACCTCCTCCAACCCCAAAACGAGACAACACAGTTATAAATGGACAAAGGGGGGCTTCCCTGGTGGCACAGTGGTTGGGGGTCCGCCTGCCGATGCAGGGGACACGGGTTCGTGCCCTGTTCCGGGAGGATCCCACATGCCGTGGAGCGGCTAGGCCCGTGAGCCATGGCCGCTGGGCCTGCGCGTCCGGAGCCTGTGCTCCGCAATGGGAGAGGCCACAACAGTGAGAGGCCCGTGTAGCGCAAAAAAAAAAAAAAAAAAAAAAAAAAAGGACAAAGGAAGGACATGAATAGACATTTCTCCAGGAAGATATACCAATGACCAATAGCACCTGGAAAGATGCTCAACATCATTAGTCCTTTGGGAAACGCAAATTTCAAAACCACAAGATACTACCTCACACCCACTAGGTCAAACAAAAACATAGAAAGTAACAAGTGTTGGTGAGGATGTGGAGAAATGAGAACGTTCTCACATTGATGGTGGGAACCTGAAATGGTACAACTGCTGTGGAAAACAGTTTGGCAACTCCTCAAAAAGTTAAACAGAATTACCTCATAATCCAGTAATTCTTCTCCAAGGTATATATCCAAAAGAACTGAAAACAGAGACTCAAACAGATATCTGAACACACATTTCAGGGCAGCATTATTCACAATAGCTAAAAAGTGGGAAACAACCCAAACAAACAATCAACAGATGAATATATAAACAAAATGTGGTGTACACATATAATGGATTATTCAGCCTTAAAAGGGAAGGAAATTCTAACACATGCTACAATATGGATGAACCTTAAAAAACATTATGCTAGGTGAAATAAGGCAGACACAGAAGGAAAATGCTGAACTGGCCAAAAAGTTCGTTCTGTAAAAACCCAAATGAACTTTTTGGCCAACCCAGTATTTATGATTCCATTTATATGAAGTACCTAGAATAGGGAAACTCATGAAGACAGAAAGGAGAATAGTGGCTGCCAGGGGCTGAGAGGAGGGAGAATAGGGAATTAGTATTTAATGGGTACAGAGTTTCAGCTTGGGAAGATGGAAAAGTTCCGGAGCTGGATGGTGATGATGACTGCACATCAGTGTGGATGTACTTAATGCCACTGAACCACACACTGAAAAATGGTTGAAATGAAAAAGTTTAAGATACACATATATAAAAAAAAAAAAAAGATACACATATAAAATCATATATATAAACTACATCAACAATATTTTAAAGTTACCTGTTGTATCTTTTGCCCATTTTCTTGCTCATTTATGAGAATTTTTCTCTTTAATACTTCTTTTTTTGGCCTTGCCACACGGCTTGCGGGATCAGTTCCCCCACCAAGGATTGAACCCGGGCTATGGCAGCGAAAGTGCCAAGTCGTAACCACTGGACTGCCAGGGAATTCCCTTTCTTTTTAATACTTGATGGCTATTAAATCTTTGTCATATATATTCCAAATTCTTGCTTTTCCAGATTTCTGATTTTTCTTTTCTGCTCAATACCCAATCTCACTGAGAAGCAAGAACATACTCATGCAATAGTTTTCTGCACGAATTGCAGAGCACCATTCTAGCTATACTCTTAACACTTATCTGATTTTATTCATACAACCACCAAGGCAATCAACTTTCGAAACTGACTGCCAACCACTGTTCCCTCCCATTGCACCCTTCCATCATGCCCACACTGCCTTTCAATCATTCTGCCATCTGTAGAAAGACCAAGCATTAGCATCTAACAGGATTAGAAACTAAGAAATAGTGGGAAAAGAGTAGCCTCTTAACTTTTAGAAATAATCCTGAAAATCTTTATAATTTTAAAATAATAATTAAGAGTCTATGTTGGGAATTCCCTGGCAGTCTAGTGGTTAAGACTCCGAGCTTCCACTGCACAGGGCGTGGGTTTGATCCGTGGTCAGGGAACTAAGATCCCGCATGGTGGCCCCCCCCCCCCAAAAAAAGAGAAAGCATGTCAGTTTAACGGTTCAGCTATATAACTGGGTGCAGGGCAGTGATTATAACAACTGAAAATGCATGCGTATGCTTTTTAGCAAAACAGTGTGGAAAGAGAAAACTATTAATACACAACCCTGTAAGAGCTCTATGAAGGCGCAGTTAAAACTGGAGATAAACCAAGGTGAGAGAGCGGCTTGCTTAGGTCCTCGTGGCGGCACTCCTGCTCTTGGCACAAATACCACAGGAGAAGTTACACCGCTACAGGGGAGTGGAGGGATGCCTGAATGTACCCAACAACAGGGCTCGGAGACCAAAGATCCTTACCTGTGGGCCACCTTAGTTTTGTGTGCATAAAAATAGTGCTAAATGTGTTACTCAAAGTTGCTTTTAAAAAACACTATTTACTTTCAAATGGGCCAGAAAAAAATGTATATAAATAAAGAGAGAAAAAAAATAAAGCCAATATCAACAACTGGGGGATCTGGGTAAAGGCGTATGGGAGATTCTACACAATTCTTGCAACTTTTCTGATGATTAAAAAAAAAGGCAGTAATGAACACATATAAATTTAATACTTGTTATCAATTAGGTTTGATCTAGTCAATGAGAATGAGGGAGTATTAACAATCATTCTCAAGTACAAGGAATACATCTCAATTTTAGCTCCAGATTTAACTGACTGATAATTGTTAACAGCCTTCATTTCAGCAGTTTTGCTTCATTCATTCATTCAACAAATA
Source organism: Orcinus orca (assembly GCF_937001465.1). Classification (NCBI taxonomy): domain Eukaryota; kingdom Metazoa; phylum Chordata; class Mammalia; order Artiodactyla; family Delphinidae; genus Orcinus; species Orcinus orca. Next base: position 78,210,673 of record NC_064576.1, read on the forward strand.
TTTACTGAGGGTCACTATGTGTATAGCAGTATACAAAACAAATGAAAACCTGAATTACATGTTTTTTTATAGGAATAATGTCAACCCAAATATTGCCCAAGACTTTGCTGTATATTAAGAAATTTCATGATAGCCCTGGGATCTATAAACTTATCTTCAAAATTCCCCAAATGTCTATTTTCTTGGTAGCCACATTATCTTTCGCTTAATCAGTGGGACAAACTAAATGGCAGCAGATGGTCTGTCCTCTTATCCTCTTAGGTTGTATATACTAGATAATTAGCTAAAAATTTTTGTTGGGCTTCCCTGGTGGCACAGTGGTTAAGAATCCGCCTGCCAATGAAGGGGACATGGGTTCGAGCCCTGGTCCGGGAAGATCCCACATGCCACGGAGCAACTAAGCCCATGCGCGACAACTACCGAGCCCATGTGCCACAACTACTGCAGCCCGCGCACCTAGAGCTCATGCTCTGCAACAAGAGAAGTCACCACAATGAGAAGCTGGCGCACTGCAACGAAGACTCAATGCAGCCAAAAATAAAAAGTAAATAAAATAAATTTATAAAAAAAGAAAAAGCAGAAATAAATGAAAAAATAAAGAAATATATAATCTAACACTAAAAAAGGGTAACATCACAACAAACTTTGGTTTATTCTATGAACACAAAGTTGATTTAACATTAGGAAATCAATGTAGTTTATCACATTAGTGATATAAGGGAGAAAAATTATGCGATCATCTTAACAGATGCAGGAAAAAATTTAATAAAATTCAACATCCTTTTGCAATAAAAGTATTTAGCAACTAGAAATAAATGGAATTTCTTTAACAAAGGGTAAATACACAAAAATTAATTGTATGAGCAACAAATAAGACAATGAAACTTTTCAAAAGACCATTTACCACTGCATCAAAAATATCAATTATACCTAAAAATCAACTTACTAAGACCTCAACACAGAAAGCTATAAAACATTATTGAAAGAAATTAAATTGATCCTAAATTTACCCACAGATTCAATGCGAATCCCAATAAAAATTCAAAGTTTTTAATGTGTGCAAGGATATTGACAAGTTGATTCTAAAATTTATAAGGCATTGTTAAAGAATAAAAAGACAGATTTGCTCAATGAAACCTGATCCCTACATTACACTATACACAAAATCAATTCCAAGTGAAATGTAAATATAAAATCTGAAAGGCAAAACAACAGAGCTTTCAGGAAAAAAAAAAAGAGAGAATATTTAGGGTAGGGAAAGATTTCTCAAACCAGACATAAAAAGCACTCAACATTGGGCTTCCCTGGTGGCGCAGTGGTTGGGAGTCTGCCTGCCGATGCAGGTGACACGGGTTCGTGCCCCAGTCCGGGAGGATCCCACGTGCCGCGGAGTGGCTGGGCCCGTGGGCCGTGGCCGCTGGGCCTGCGCGTCCGGAGCCTGTGCTCCGCGACGGGAGAGGCCACAACGGTGAGAGGCCCGCATACCGCAAAAAAAAAAAAGCACTCAACATCAAGACAAAGATTAAGTTTTTCTACATTAATCATATGAACTTCTACTGACCAAAAAAGACATAGCAGGAAAAGAGATATACATGACATCACCCACAAAGGATTTGAATCTAGAATACAACAAATTAATAAAGAAAGACAAAGTAGAAAGAGATCTGAACAGGCACTTCATAAAAGATAACCAAATGACCAAAAAATAAGTATTGGGTTGGCCAAAAAGTCCGTTTTTTGGCCAACCCAATATATGAAAAGATGCTCAATGATTTCAACACTGATTACTAGTGCAGAATCCAGAGAAATATAAATTACAAGTAGGAAATACCATCAGATACCCCACCAGTACTGGCTAAAAGTATAAAGACTGACAATATCAAGCACCAATAGGATGCTTAACAAAAGGAATTCTCATAAAACATTAGCAGTAGTGTAAATTGGTACAACCAATTTCAAAAACAGTTTCCACTTAAAGCTGAAGACACATGCATCCTGTCTGAACAATTCCACTCCTAGGTATATACAACCAAGAGAAACATTTGTGCACAATACACCAGGAGACATGTTCAATAAAGTTCACAGAAGCGTTATTCACAATAGCCAAAAACTGGAAACCCAAATGCCCATCAACAGTAGTAGAAAAGAGAGACTGTAGTATGTTCATACAACTGAATACACTTGACCCTTTAAAAACATGGGTTTGAACTGCGGGGTCCACCTATATGCAGATATTTTTCAATAAATATATTGGAAAATTTGGACTTCCCTGGTGGCACAGTGGTTAAGAGTCTGCCTGCCAATGCAGGGGACACGGGTTCGAGCCCTGGTCCGGGAAGATCCCACATCTCTTTTGATGTCCATTTGATGTTTCATTTTTGATGCTGTGGAGCAACTAAGCCTGTGCACCACAACTACTGAGCCTGCACTCTAGAGCCCGCGAGCCACAACTACTGAGCCCATGTGCCACAACTACTGAAGCCCACACGCCTAGAGCCCGTGCTCCACAACAAAAGAAGTCACTGCAATGAGAAGCCCACACACCACAATGAAGAGTAGCCCCCGCTCACCACAACTAGACAAAGCCTGCGTGCAGCAACAAAGACCCAACACAGCCAAAATATATATATATGTATATATGAAAATTTTTTGGAGATTTCCGACAATCTGAAAAAAGTCACAGACGAAACACATAGCCAGAAGTACTGAAATGATTAAGAAAAAGGTATGCAATGAATGCATAAAGTATATGTAAATACTGGTCGATCATTACAAAGACATAAGGTGTGTGATATTTAATGTAAAATTAATGTGTTAGTTTTCTTAACGTTTTATAACTTTGCTTTCAAAGAATTATATTACCATATTCTTTTCTAATTGGAGAAAGTGAGTATTAGATTATTACAGGTAAGTGACTTCTTTAAAAATGTAATAATGTTTCTGATACTGTACTATGAATATGACTGTAATACCATACGCCACAAAAATTTTCTAACAATTCATTCATTAGTGTCTAGGCTAGGCTACTGGGAAGCAATTTTATCGATTACACTAGGCTACCATAAAGTATGAATCAATAAACTTTTTCACATTATCTTTTCATTTTTGATGTCCAGTGCTGGTAATACATATAACATCTACAGTGTTTTGTATCATATAAGACAATATTGATGTAGGTTCTGACAAGCAATTCATCTCATAAACAGAAGATGTATACTTAGGGTATAAATTACTGTAAATACATTTTCTCTTCCTTCTGATTTTTTAAATATTTTCTTTTCTTTAGTTTACTTTTTAATTAAGGATACAGTATACAATACACATAATATACAAAATATGTGTTAACTGACTGTTTCTACTATGGGTAAGGCTTCCCCTTCTGGTAGAAGGCTATTAGTTAGGTTCTGGGGGAGTTTATAAGTGGCTTTTCAGCTGTACAGGGGTCAGGCACCCCTAGGCCCCAAGTTGTTTGAGGGCCAACAACTAGGCAGCAATGAAAAGGAAAGAAACTATAGCTCCAACAACATGGAATAAATCTCACAAAGATATTGTTCAGCAAAAAATGCAGACACACACCAAACAAATATAGTGAGATTCCATTTAAATGAAAGAAAAAAATTTTTTTTAATGTGGGGCTTTAGGTACAGTGCCTACAGTTCTTTGGAACTGGCAAAATTGAATATTGTAAAAGAAGTGAATCAACAATTCTGAAGATATTACGCTCCTAACCAAATATTTTCTGAATATCTTTCACCTGCCAAGCACTATGTTAAACGCAGGTGATACACCTATCACCTCAAGGTGCTTACAAGGTATCTGGGAAAATTATACATAGAAATGTCCCTATCTTTACTGCAACTAACAATAAGATTGATGACGCTGGATTTCGGTTATTTATCCCCCACTGTACAGGAGAATCTTTTTTTTTTTTTTTTTGCGGTACGCGGGCCTCTCAGTGTTGTGGCCTCTCCCGTTGCGGAGCACAGGCTCCGGACGCGCAGGCTCAACGGCCATGGCTCACGGGCCCAGCCGCTCCGCGGTATGTGGGATCTTCCCGGACCGGGGCACGAACCCGTGTCCCCTGCATCGGCAGGCAGACTCTCAACCACTGCGCCACCAGGGAAGCTCCAGGAGAATCTTTAATGTCAGCAACTGTGTATGCTACAACTCATCTCTATATCCTCAGGACCTAACACAGCACCTACCCATGCAGTAGTTGAAAACAAAAAAAGTCTGCTGAATGAATGGACAAAAAAATTAATATAAGGTAGCGTATGACAAATGGGAAATAACAGACAATAAAAAGAACACAGGGGGACTTCCCTGGTGGAGCAGTGGTTGAGAGTCCGCCTGCCGATGCAGGTGACACGGGTTCGTACCCCGGTCCGGGAAGATCCCACATGCCGCGGAGCGGCTGGGCCCGTGAGCCATGGCCGTTGAGCCTGCGCGTCCGGAGCCTGTGCTCCGCAACGGGAGAGGCCACAGCAGTGAGAGGCCCGCGTACCGCAAAAAAATAAAATAAATAAAAAATAAAAAGAACACAATATACAGAACGACCACCGTGTAGGGCCTTTGGTCATCTTACACCTATTTACTAAAACAGATTATTTTCCCATTGCCCATCCTCCCACCCTCTCAACCTTCCCCCAGCCTCCAGCCCACAATTCATTCACTCAATCTGATATACACAAAGCAAGCACGGCATGCTAGGCACTGGATTAAAGTGTCAGCGATAACGAATTAATAAAAAGCATAGTCTACCAAAGGAGCCTACAATCTAGCAGGAGACAAACATGTAAAGAACGATAAGCTTGAAGGGCATAAATGGGGAAGCACCACACTCTGCGGGGATCAGGGTGAAACACGGCTTTCACACAGACACTGGGCGGGAAGCGCCGGGCAGGGCGCGGCGAGGAATTCAAGGCTCCTGAGAGGCTGCTGGCACACGCCGCACAGGGAGAGCGGGCGAGGATGCTCAGGCTCTCAGACCCGAGACGCCGTCCCCCGGGGATGGGGATGGGGATGGGGATGGGGATGGCGCGGACGGGGCCTAAGAAGGAAGCCTCCTCTCAATGTCCCCGCGCCGTGGACATCCGTCTACACCGCCTCCAGCGCCTCCTGAGCGGGCAGCACCACTCCGGCCGCGCCGATCGCCGCGCGTGAGCCTCCCCCCGGCCCGGGCCCCGCATGTACCCCATCGATCTTCATGTCCAGGATTTTCTCCACCTCGAACACATCCTCGCCGTCATCCTCACTGTCCCCGACGGCCTCCGCTCCTTTCGCGGCCGCGTCCTTCTCTTTGCCCACCGCTCCTCCTCCCTCTCCTTCGACTCCGGGCGACTTGCCACTGCCGTCGGCACCCGAACCAGGAACTGCAGCCGCGCTCGCCCCCTCCGCCTCCGCCGCAGCCATAACGGAGCTCTGCCAGCCGCGGGGAGAGCGGTTGCGACGCGCGCCCCGCGCTCGGCCCCGAACCCCCGCCAGCAGGATGCCGCTGACTAGAAAACGCCAATGGCGGGCTCGGGACCCCAGAGCGACGCGCGCGCACAACAATCACGTCAGGCGGGCGCGCCGGAGCCCCGCACCACCCACAGGAAGCGGGTGGGCTGGCCGAGGTGGGGATGCCCCGGGCGGAAGGAAGAGCAGGCCGATGGAGGCGCTAGGAGAGGCCGCGGTGTAGCGCCGGTGGGCGGGGCTTGAGGAGCGTGGGCGGGGTGTGGGCTGAGGGGAAGGGAGCCGCGGAGCGGAGGCTGCATTGTAGCGCTGGTGGGCGGGGATTGCGGGACTTGGGCGAGAAGTGGGCGGGGCGAGAGGGTCAGCGCGCGGGTCTGGTTCGTGGCGGGTTCTCTTCGTGCCGCCCGCTGCCCAGAGCAGGTGACCCTTATCTGGGTGATTTTGATTCGATTAACGCCTGTGAAGGATCCAATCAAACACAGCCTATAGTGCTGTTATATTTTAGGGAGTGCTGTTTAAAGATAAGGAAAACATTTATTTTCCAATTTCTAGTAGGGTTTTGTTTTGTTTTTTTAACTCCCACAGAGAAAAATCAGAGGAGGTGATAAAAGTAATTTGTACACGTTATGAATGATTGACAAAAATAGTCACCCCTCAAAATGAATTGTCGCCCAGAGTTGCTAGGTGAAATATTTCTCAGTTTGAATTGCAAATAAGCAAATAAAGTCTTTGTAGCAGCGAGCTTTTAACAGTGAACTTTGTCGACTGAAAATAAATGCACAAGGTGAGAGTTGCGAGTTGGGTTTTATTTGGGGCAAAATGTCCCCTATGTCCAGGGGACAGCGCCTCAGCAGCTCAGGGCCTGGGTGACCGGCCAGCAGACGAGCGGTCAAGCACGCGCTGCTGCTGGCCACGAGGAGCGGACGCCCCGTTAATGATTTTGTGCCTTTCTAGATGTGAGGGGAGGCGAGAACCGGGCTCCTAAAACCTTCTCCAGCTTTTCCCAGAGCACAGAGCGCCTCACTCCTGATCTCCGCCCCGAGCTCCTCTCAGGGGGCCTTGAAGGTCCGCAGCTGTGGTGGCTAATGACCTCATCCTCGAGTGAGAATTTTCACCTGGCAACTTAATTTACAAAATTAACTCTTTTAAATGGGCTCCCTGAGTTCATTTAAGACTATGATCTGGCAGGCGCCTTTTGAGAGCAGCGCCAGATGTTTGAGTTGGCTCACAGAAGGCATCCTAGGCATTAGGAACACAGCGATCGCTACACCATAGCCTGCCCGCCAGGCACTCTCATCTCTAAGGGAAGACACAGCAATTCTAATGCTTCCATATTTTTTTAAATAAGTTTAAAAAATATTATAAAGCAACGTTAGTTGATGGGGGAAAGCTGATTATTTCACAAGAATTCCAGCTAACAAGTATAGAAGAAAAAATAGAGAACCACAATATTTCATAAAATGATTCAGACAACAGAATCGTTAGCTGAAAGACTGAAGAGAAACTGGATGCCAAAGTATCTGTCCACAGGTGAGTGTTGGCTGTAGGCCACAGTGGAAACCCGCTGATCAATGTTAGCATTATTACAGTAGAACAACCAGCCTTCACGGCTCATGTTGACAGAAATGCTGATCCTTAATCTACTCAGGACTTTAGATCTAATTTCCAGTTTACAAGAAATATCGGGAAAGAGAAATGGAAAGAGACATGTCCAGAATGTGGGACATCCTGTAGGAGAGCCAACCCGTTTCCTCAGCAGCAAAAGAGGGAAGAAAAGGCCGTTCTAAGCGTCCAAAAACTTGACAAAGCATTTTAAGTCTTGAGGGAGTTAATTACACTATTTACTCTGCTTTTATGTATTTTTGAAATTAAGTATATATGTTCATTGTAAAATTTTTTCAATTAATTCAAAAATGTATAAGATAGAAATAAAGTTCCTGTTCCTCAAAGGTAACTAGTTTGGAATATGACATGACGGATTTTTATCTCATACATATATAAACACCCATTTATACAACTTTTTTTTTTTTTTTGCGGGCCTCTCACTGTTGTGGCCTCTCCCGTTGCGGAGCACAGGCTCCGGACACGCAGGCTTAGCGGCCATGGCTCACGGGCCCAGCCGCTCCGCGACACGTGGGATCCTCCCGGACCGGGGCATGAACCCGTGTCCCCCGCATCAGCAGGCAAACCCCCAACCACTGCGCCACCAGGGAAGCCCTTATACAACTTTTGAAATGAGCTCTATTGCACATGCTCTGCCACTGCACTGTGTATGTATGCACGTATAATACATGCATGTGTTGGTGTGTCCATATTTCTGTAAGATGAATTTCTAGAAGTAGAATTCCTACTAGCGGAATTTATATGTCAAAGAGGGTAGTGATTTAATTTTTTCTTCCAGTTTTATTGAGATATAATTGACATACAGCACTGTGTAAGTTTTAGATGTACAGCATAATGGTATGACTTACATACACGATGAAATGATGACCACGGTAAGTCTAGTGAACATCCATCATCTCAAATAGACACAAAATAAAAGAAAAATATTTTTCCTGTGAAGAGAACTCTTGGGATTTAGTCTCCGAACAACCCTTATATGTAACACACAGCAGCGCTCATTCTATTCGTCATGCTGCACATCACGGCCCTAATACTTACTTGTCGTATGACTGGAAGTTTGCACCTTTGGACCACCTTTGCGCACTCTCCCCTTCCACCACCCCCATCTCTGGTAACCACAGGTCTGATCTCTTTTTCCATGAGTTTGCTTATTTCTTTTGGAAGCATAATTGACCTACAACACTATATTAGTTCCTGGTGCATAACATAGTAATTCGATATTTCTATACATCATGAAATGACCACCACATTGTGATTTAAATTTTGATAAACATTGCAAAATTTTGTTTTACTAGTATACGTCTCCAGTAACAATGTAAGGAGGTACCCAGTTTGTCTTCTGTAATTACGTCAAGCAAACAATCAGGGCAGGCCAGGGCCAAGACCTGACTGATTTGGCCAGTAAAGATATAACAAGCCTGTTTCAGATTTAGATGGTTTATACATATATAAACAGCAAAAGGCAGAGTAGTCAAAGATGCCAGCTCCCCTTGGCCTTGGGCCCACGGCCCCGAATGGAGCCGGACGTCTGCAGTGTGAGTAGTGGGACAGGTCCTGAGCTTCTTGCCTCATCGGGGAGGAAGGTGGGAGGAGGCCTTTAGGCAGCTCCTCACAAGCCTCCCATTCCCTCGGGCACCAGCAGGCTCACAGGGTCCCTCATCAGGGTGTTGGGAGCCACTGGAGAGGCAGGCGGGCAGGCCCCGCAGCAGGAAGGAAACCCTGCACCTGTGTGCGTGAGGGGTGATGGGAAGGACGGGTGGGAGGACAGCCAAGACTGTATGTCAGTCTTGGCGCAGTGGTTGAGAATCTGCCTGCCGATGCAGGGGACACGGGTTTGAGCCCTGGTCTGGGAAGATCCCACATGCCACGGAGCAACTAGGCCCATGAGCCATGGCCGCTGAGCCTGCGCGTCCGGAGCCTGTGCTCCGCAACAAGAGAGGCCGCAATAGTGGGAGGCCGGCGCACCGCGATGAAGAGTGGCCCCCGCTTGCCTCACCTGGAGAAAGCCCTCGCACAGAAACGAAGACACAACACAGCCAAAAATAAATAAATAAATAAATAAATATTAAAAAAAAAAAAGACTGTATGTCAAAGACACCGGGGTTCTACGTAAAGACAGAGCGGAAATGGACTGGACGGCATCGTGTGGAGTAAGCTGGACAGAGACCTCACTCCCTTCACAAGAAAAACTCAAGATGGATCAGAGGCCTAAACAAACAATGCAAAACTATAAAACTTCTAGAACATAACATAGGAGAAAATCTAGATGGCCTTCGTTTGGTGATGAGATTTTTAGATGCAAAAGCAAGATCCACCAAAGAATTGCTCCTAGTTTCTTTAAACAGTAAGAAAGGTGTCCAGGGACTTCCCTGGCAGGCCAGTGGTTAGGACTCCATGCTTTCACTGCCGGGCCGGTGGGATCCCTGGTCAGGGACCTGCGGTGCCACAAGCTGCGTGGTGCAGCCAAAAAAAAAAAAGAAAAACAGCTGCGCAGGGATCTGCAGCTGAGGGTCCATACCAGGGAGCGTGCACACCAAGTGCCAGGGGGGCCCGGGTTCAACACCCGGCCCAGAAACAGGCTTGTTTCCTCCCAGCTTGCTCAGCCTGGCTGCACCGGCTCCCTGCCAGCCTCCTGAGAGGGGAGAAGGAAATAAGCCTCCAGCACCACCCCGATGCGTCTCTCATCACCTTAAAGTATTCAAACACAAAAAGTCTGTAATACTGGAATTAAAAATTTTTTTATTAAAAAAACTTTTTTTTGGCTGTGCTGCTCAGCTTGTGGGATCTTAGCTCCCCAACCAGGGGTGGAACCTAGGTCCCCGGCACTAAAAGCTCCGAGTCCTAACCACTGGACTGCCAGGGAATTCCCTGGAATTTTAATTTTATAATTGCTGGTTCGTTCATTAAAACAATAGACTGCTTCCACTTATTTTAAAGTGATTGCTACACTGAATAAAATCATAATTAGATTTCATTATAGGTATCTATTAGTATCTGATTATTGTATACATGGAAGCATGAAAAAAGTTTAAAAGACAAGTTCATGTGCTTCAGCCTTGACTGTACTTAAGAAGCCTGTGAAGAGGGGAAGTGGTGTATCTGGGTTGGGGGCCCAGCAGCTGTTTGGTGGCAGAGTCCTAGTCTTTCCCCAGCTCGAGCCGTTGGCAGATAGATGGATACTGCCCTTCAGTTCTTCTCAGCCATTCACTTGCTTTCTTTATTTTCTCAAAATCCCAGGGAATATTCCTAGATTAAAAACATTTTTCCATCAACTTCAGAATATAATTATATATGAAATGTAATGTGGTACCAAATCCAGCACATTATATCAGACAAAATCTGTCAAAAATTATGATACTTAGTAAAAGCAGTTCTCTCTGACTTTTTTCTTTTCCTTTCTGACATTTTATGAAAGTTCTTCCAGAGGCCTGACATGGTGCTTTGAACTTATTCAAAACATTTGAAATATAGTAACCTCCTCGCTGCCCGGCTTCCACATGCTTCACAGACGTTCTTGTTGCCTCCAGGACAACTCAAGCTTCTTTTTTTTCTTTTCTAATATCTTTATTGGAGTATAATTGCTTTACAATGGTGTGTTAGTTTCTGCTTTATAACAAAGTGAATCAGTTATACATATACATATGTTCCCATATCTCTTCCCTCTTGCGTCTCCCTCCCTCCCACCATCCCTATCCCATCCCTCTAGGTGATCACAAACCACCGAGCTGATCTCCCTGTGCCATGCGGCTGCTTCCCACTAGCTATCCATTTTACATTTGGTAGTGTATATATGTCCATGCCACTCTCTCACTTTGTCACGTGTTACCCTTCCCCCTCCCCGTGTCCTCAAGTCCATGCTCTGTTAGGTCTGTGTCTTTAGAGTCTGTCCTACAGAGTGAAGTAAGTCAGAAAGAGAAAAACAAATACCATACGCTAACACATATATATGGAATCTAAGAAAAAAAAAAAAGGTCATGAAGAACCTAGGGGTAAGACGGGAATAACTCAAGCTACTTCTCCCCTTCATATGTTGGTTTGCTGTCGCTCCCTTTCCACTCTGAGTACAGGCTCAACGCTACTTTACAAACTGCTTTCTACTGTCCCAGGAATTCTCAACTGGATTCTTTACCTGTAAAGTACCCGAGAGTCACCCAAGAAACTGGCATATATTTAATTTTAGCACACAAACCACGAACAACTTACTAGTAAAATGTGCATAACGTAAAAACTTCACATTTGTGTTCAGAAAATGGTGTCAAATATTCAAGTCTACTGAAGACTCAGAAAAATTCTGAGATTTTTCATTAATATTAATTAGCTACTTCCTCATTTGTTTTGTTATCTGCTAGAACCTGTTAGCAAACAAATGGTAACATATACTAAAGAATATGGGGGGAAACTGAAAATTTGGAGAATTCTCTCCATCTTTGATTTTTTTCCCCTGTGAACTGGGAAAGGGCCATCAGAGTAGTGTGGTGGTTAAGAGATGGGTTCAAATCCTGCCTCTGCAATTACACAATATTGCTTGTGTGACATTGTTTGTTTTTTGTTTTTTTTGTTATTTTTGGCTGCCTGTCTTGTGGGATCTTAGTTCCCTGACCAAGGATTGAACCCGAGTCCTCGGCAGTGAAAGCCTGGAGTCCTAACCACTGGACCGGCAGGGAGTTCCCTGGGAGTAGAGAATTTAATCAGTTCTTGTGAGAGGGTACAAATAGACCTAGTTTATTTTAATTTCATCTGTAAGTATGTTATCTCTAAGGGATAAGAACTTTTTCCTAAGCATGAAATTTAAAGATAGTAATGAATAATTCTTTAATATCACAAAATATCCAGGTAATGTTTAAATTTCTGTAATTGTTGGTTTTTTTTTTAATACAATGGGTTTTGTTCAAATCAGGATCCAAACAAAGGCTACATATTGCCTCATTTCAAATATCCTTTAAGTTATAGGTTTCACCCCTCCCCTCTTTTTTCTCTCTTTTTTTTTTTCGGCGCCTCCCGTTGCGGAGCACAGGCTCCGGACGCGCAGGCTCAGCGGCCACGGCTCACGGGCCCAGCCGCTCCGCGGCAGGTGGGATCTTCCCGGACCGGGGCACGAACCCGTGTCCCCTGCATCGGCAGGCGGACTCGCAACCACTGCGCCACCAGGGAAGCCCCCTCTCTTTTTTCTCTTGCCATTTATTTCCTCGTATTCCAGACATTGCTGACTACGTCCCCATGGCATAATTTAACATATTCAATCTCAATTCCCTGATATCTGATCTTTATTATGTAAAATATTTTCATAGTTTCAAAGTCAAAACCATAAAACAGTGTACATTAGGAGAAACCTAACTTCCATCCTTGTCTCCTCCCCTTCCCCCTCTAGATAATATTTTATTAGTTTTCCCATTATCTTGCCTTTTGAAAAAACATAACCAAATTACGTGCGTGTGTGTGTGTGTGTGTGTGTGTGTGTATACCATGCTTAACCACTGCGCCAGCAGGGAAGTCCCTCCAGATGGATCTTACGTTTCTTTTTTTTCCTTCGTTCTTTTTTTTTTTTTTTTTTTTTTGGCTGCGTTGTGTCTTAGTTGCCACACATGGGATCTTTCCTTGTGGAGCGTAGGCTCAGTAGCTGTGACCAGCGGGCTCAGTTGCTCCGAGCCATGTGGGCTCTTAGTTCCCCGACAAGGATCGAACCCGCGTCCTCTGCATTGGAAGGCGGATTCTTAACCACGGTGCCACCAGGGAAGTCTCTCTTTTTATGTTTCTGCTTAGATATTTAACTAAGGATACAGATTTAATCATGTTTCCCCCCTGCTCCTTGTGACTTCAGTTTCAGCCACACTATTAAGTGTTATTCAAAGCAAACAGAAAATTAGAGCTATGTTTTGAATAGGTAATTCATGGTATCTGGGCACTTTAATTTCTGGACTATCCCTAGACTAGATACACACAGAAGAGTCAGGAAATAGAGAGTCCCCTATTCGCATGATACTATCTTCAAGAAGCAATTCATATCCATGCACTACACTTTAAAATATGTATAATAATCTATGACTTAAATCACATACTTAATTATAATTTAAAGTGTTCAGTTTTCTCTGGAATTCAATAAGCTGGCTGATTTTAATGTAACAGATCCATGTACTATAGAAAAAAAAAGTAAAACACTTCACATTTGTGAGGCTGAAAAATGTGGAAACTAAAGATGGCGTGCTCTTACCAGGATAGGATTCCTACAAAGCTCTGTACAGGGGACCTGTGCAGCAAGGGCGTCACATTGCCAAGGTGGCTCAAAAACGCTGTGGTTTCACTCAGTCGGCCAACTCTAAATATCTGCAAGATGTCCACTGGACTCTTACTGTAAGAATTAGAAGAAAACCTTGAGATTACATAATTGAAAACAAAATAAAACATTGTTATTAGCAGAAAACCCAAAACAACCCAAATGTCTATTATTAGAGAACTGATTCAATGAATCACAATGCAACATTTCTTGGAAATACTATGCAGCCATTAAAAAATCACACTCTTAAAAATAAATAAGGGGAGCTTCCCTGGTGGCGCAGTGGTTAAGAATCTGCTTGCCAATGCAGGGGACACGAGTTTGAGCCCTGGCCCAGGAACATCCCACATGCCGCGGAGCAACTAAGCCCGTGCTCCACAACTACTGAGCCTGAGCTCTAGAGCCCACAAGCCACAACCACTAAGCCCATGTGCCACAACTACTGAAGCCTGCACGCCTGGAGCCCGCCCTCCACAACAAGAGAAGCTACTGCAATATGAAGCCCGTGCACTGCAATGAAGAGTAGCCCCCGCTCACTGCAACTAGAGAAAGCCCACACGCAGCAACAAAGACCCAACACAGCCAAAAATAAATAAATAAATAAATAAATAATTTTTTAAAAAAATTTAAAATAAATAAATAAGGGTATAAAGCAAAACTTGTAGCAAAAAATAAGTGTTAGAAGTAGGTTATAAGGACTTCCCTGGCGGCGTAGTGGTTAAGAATCCGCCTGCCAATGCAGGGGACGTGGGTTCGAGCCCTGGTCCAGGCCGATCCCACACGCCGCAGAACAACTAAGCCTGTGTGCCACAAGTACTGAGCCTGCGCTCTAGACGCCGCGAGCCACAACTACTGAGCCCACATGCCACAACTACTGCAGTCTGCATGCCTAGAGCCTGTGTTCCGCAACAAAGAGAAGCCATTGCAGTGAGAAGCCTGCGCACCACAACGAAGAGTAGCCCCCGCTCGCCGCAACTGGAGAAAGCCCACGTGCAGCAACAAAGACCCAACGCAGCCAAAAAATTAATTAATTAATTAAAGAAAAAGTACATTATAAAACATTAAGCAAAATATGATCCCATATTTTATCGAATATATAATATATAGAACATACTAACTGAATAAGTTCATTCATTCAACACTCATGCATTTATTTAACAAATACACCCCGTGCCTAGTACTCTACCAGCACTGGCAATAAGATAACATGGCCTCTGCCTCATGGAGCTTATGATGAGAGAGACAGAAGTCAAGGTGACAAACACCTGATCTTCTGTGCTGCTCAGCAAGCCAGCCAGGTTCAGAGAGACGGTGGCCAAGAAAGGCTTTGCTTTGGAGGTGACATTTATTGGACATGGCCAAATACGTGTGCTAAGATCTAACTGGTTGTTTGGGGAAAGTTAACTGGATGGGCAGGATGGAAGGAACATCAGGAAGGCTGCTGCTGCAGGGACGTGGTCTCTGCTCAAGGCAAGAAGCCAAGGGTAAACGGCTTTTGGAGGCAGAGCTGACAGAACGGGGATGTGCGGACGAGGGAGAGAGAATCGACGATGGCTCGGGGTGACTAAGATGGGGAGTGTGGGGACAGACCAGGGGGCTGCCGAGGGACCGGGCTTTGGGGGCTGGCTGGTTACTGGAACGTGCTGAGCAAATCGGCAGATGTTACTAACCACAACTTTTATTTCAGACAGTTGGCTTCCCAGCACCCTCTGGGTGCAGAGAAGCATCAGTGATACAACTGGGAAAACGTTCTATACCAAAATGCTAACAGTGGTTATATTATCTCTGCGTTATCGCTGGGTGGTGAGATTTTGGGCGATCTTTAATTTTCTTCATGTTTTCACATACTTTCTAAGCTTTTAGAAAAGAACGTGAATTTTATAACTAGAAAACAATTAATATGAAAAAGTCATTATTCGTGAAATGAAATGGAGAGAATCTACTTTTTCACAGCAGCAGAATCTCTCCCTAGGGAGAGGCCCACTTTTGATGTATGAATTCTTTAATACCTGGGGATGGGGTGGTTTGAGATCGCCAAGGGCTTGCTGTAGTTACATTAGATGGTTGCTGCTCCCTCCAAGGCTTGAAAATGCAGCTGCTCCTTCCCTTTGACTCCCTGGAAAAAGCTGGTGACTCCCCTCCTGATTCTACTGTCCTCAGATACCTAGGGGAGGCTCAAAGCCAAATCAAGCTAAAACAGTCTTGAGAAAGAAGAACAGAGCTGGAGGGATCATGCTCCCTGACTTCAGACTATACTAGAAAGCTACAGTAATCAAGACAGTATGGTACTGGCACAGAAACAGACACATAAATCAATAGAACAGGACACAGAGCCCAGAAATAAACCCACACACTTTGGTCAATTAATCTATGACAAAGGAGGCAAGAATATACCATGGTAAAGGCCATATATGACAAACCCACAGCAAGCATCATACTCAATGGTAAAAAACTGAAAGCATTTCCGCTAAGATCAGGAACAAGACAAGGATGTCCACTCTCACCACTCTTATTCAACATAGTTTTGGAAGTCCAAGACACAGCAATCAGAGAAGAAAGAGAAATAAAAGGAATATAAATTGGAAAAGAAGAAGTAAAACTGTCACTGTTTGTGGATAACATGATACTATACACAGAAAATCCTAAAGATGCCACCAGAAACTACTAGAACTAATCAATGAATTTGGGTCAGGTTGCAGGATATAAAATTAATGCACAGAAATCTCTGGCATTCCTATACAACAACAACGAAAAATCAGAAGGAGAAATTAAGGAAACACTCCCATTTACCATTGCAACAAAAAGAATAAAATACCTAGGAATAACTCTGCCTGAGGAGACAAAAGACTTGTACTTGGAAAACTATAAAACACTGATGAAAGAAATCAAAGATGACATAAACAGATGGAAAAATATACCATGTTCTTGGATTGGAAGAATCAATATTGTGAAAATGACTATACTACCCAAAGCAATCTATAGATTCAATGCAATCCCTATGAAACTACCAATGGCATTCTTCACAGAATTAGAACAAAAAATTTTACAATTTGTATGGAAACAAAAAAGACCCCAAATAGCCAAAGCAATCTTGAGAAAGAAAAACGGAGCTGGAGGAATCAGGCTCCCCGACTTCAAACTATACCACAAAGCTACAGTAATCAAGACAGTTAGGGTATTGGCACAAAAACAGAAATATAGATCAATGGAACAGGATAGAAAGCCCAGAGATAAACCCATGCACATATGGTCACCTTATCTTTGATAAAGGAGGCAAGAATATACAATGGAGAAAAAACAGCCTCTTCAATAAGTGGTGCTGGGGGCTTCCCTGGTGGCGCAGTGGTTGAGAGTCCGCCTGCCGATGCAGGGGACACGGGTTCGTGCCCCGGTCCGGGAAGATCCCACATGCTGCGGAGCGGCTGGGCCCGTGCGCCATGGCCGCCGAGCCTGAGCGTCTGGCGCCTGTACTCCGCAACGGGAGAGGCCACAGCCGTGAGAGGCCCGCGTACCGCAAAAAAAAAAAAAGTACCAAGCTGTTTACTAGTGTCTAAACCATTTCGCATTCTCCTTAGCAGTGTATGAGAGTTCCAAATGCTCTGCATCTTTGCCAAAACTTGCTATTATCAGGATTTTTTTGTTTTCTTATTTTAGCCATTCTGATAGGAGCATAATGGTATCTTATCGTGGTTTGGATTTACATTTCCCTAATTACTAATAATGTTGGGCATCTTTTCATGTGTTTATTTTTCATTCATATACCTTCTTTTGCAAATTATGTGTTCAGATCTTTTGTCTATAATTTTATCTGGTTGTTTTTCTCTTTACTGATTTGTAGGAGTTATTTATATATTCTAAAAACAAATTTTATACCAGACACATATTTTGCAAATATTTCCTCCACAGCTAAGGCACGTAGCTCTGTTTTCTGGATAGTGTCTTTTATAAAGCAATTAAAAAAAAGAAAAAGGAAATGAGGCATTGTTAGAGACAGGACACGGTCTAAACGAAAGTAGCCCCCTTGGCAAGGAGAAAGGCGGGGATGCTGGCACGTCATGCAAACCAAGGTAATGGCAGGCCGGGAGGGGCTCCTGCATAGGCGAATGCCTCCGTCATCCCAGCCGTCCTGATGGGGTGTTTGTCGTCCCGAAATCCTGCCCCCGCCTTAACCTTGGAGAATGTGGAGGGCTTGCTCGGCATAACCCTCCGGCGCTAGCTGCAGGGCACACACCACGTCCAAGTCACTTCATTCAGGAAGGTAAAATTTAACATAATTTTGGGAGATTTCCACCAAAATGGTTTAACAAAGGAGAAGGGCCAGCTCAAAAAGCCTCTTATACAGAAAAGCTCTGTCCATCTGGTCAGGGAGGGTTACTCCCTTCGAGGAAACAGACTCACGGTCGGTCGCGCACGAGGTGAGTGAGGGAGGCCAGAAGGGACGGCTTCCTTTCCAATGAAGAAAAAACTCTAACACATCCTGTCATGGTTTCCAACTTGATTTTTACTTACTTTTTACCCACACAACTAAATTCTCCACAAAATATGGTATACATTTTTAGGTAAAAGGTTAACAAAAGCCTTTCTCCTTCTTGGACACATTTGACCTTGGGTTAACTTTTTATATGTTTCCATGGAATCTGGATAAGAGTGGATGCCAGATATAACATTAGGCAAAACTCCTTGGGTATCAGAGACCTCTCCTTAATAACCTGTCCCGGGACTGGAGGTCAGTGAGTGAATGCAGACAGCGGGCGGCAAGCCCGAGCCCTGGGCCCAGGGCCCTGCATAACTGCCCTTCCCTGGGCTGCATCACAGGAGGTCTGGGCCCCTGGATAGATGTGAATCTCCTTCCTCAAACCAGAGCTGACACCTCGAGTGGGGCAAAGTGAGGAGCTCCCAGAGCCTGAGGGAACTGCTCTGTGGACGCTGCCGAGGAGCCCTGTGCCCTCCGGAAGTATGAGTGTCTGGACAGAAGACACTGACATGGGCTGCAGATTTTACTGGAACTTTAGGTATCGGCTCTGGGTTTGTTTTTGTTCCATTATTGTTTTAGGTTGGAACCATGCCCTTGACCCGACACAGACCTAGCGGAGGTCGTGGCCTCTATGCAGCCCTCCTTGCTGTCCCTGGGCCCAGGGCACTTCGCGTACATTTCAGGATCAGTTGAGTCATGGGGGATGGGATCACGATGTGTTGTCCCTCCCAGGTGGCAGTTTCCGAGGGGCGGGGTATGAAGTCTTTTCATCTTTGGGCCTGGCCTCTAGTTGGCTGCTTGCTACACAGCGGGTGCTTAGTGAAGTGTGTGAAGGGATCTCTGTGAGGTGTGGACATTAGGAAAGTTTCCATAAGTGACTCAGAACAGGAGCAGGAACCTGCACCCCAGGGAGTGTTTTCCTTTGCTGAGAAATTAGCTATGAGCAAGGTGGATAAACACATAGGAGTCAACATGAAGACTGTACCTCGATGCCGTCGGCTGGGAGGAAGTGTGCGGATATAAGAAAGCTGTGGTCCCCGGGGTCCTTGGGGCTCTGGGGGCACCTCAGCTCCACCATGGCCGTCTCCTTACCTCCCTCTGTCCCTACCTGGAAAACAGGTGGTTCTTTCATAAGCTGCATTCATTAAATAACAAACCATACATGCCATTTTAAAATGTTGATTATAAAACTGATACATGTTCATTTGCAGATATAATTTAGAAAATATAGAAAGTAAATAGAAAAAATAAAAATCATCTGAAGTCCTACTACAGATATATAATCACTAGTAATATTTTGTTATATTTCCTTCCAGTATTTTTGCTATAGATACACCTGTATATGTTTAAACTGTACCACTTTTCATATTTTCTTAATCACAGAAGAAATGTTATTTTCAAGTAACATTTTATTAAAATATCTAAAAGATACAAATGGAACATCATTTCGAATGCTGGTGTTATTTTGCATTTGTATGACGTCGCAGGAAAAGTTTTTTGTTTTTCTTTCTAATGAAAAATAATGGAAATTCAACATAGTATAAATACTTGGTGTCAAAGTAGACTTGGTGTCTACTCTTAAAACACAAGAAACTGTTAATAACAGGGAGGAGTACCTTTATTTTTTAATGTCATATTAAGATTTTATACTGTTTACATTTTTATTATAAGCATGCATTTCTTTTACAATAAGCTAAAAATTAAACATTAAATTTTAAATGTAAAAATTTTCTTGACTATTAAAAATCAACTCATATACTAAGGAATATTTATTCAGGATATGCACAATTTTTCAAACAACAAAAAAATTATCAAACAGGAAAAATAATTAGAACAGAACTTTCAAACAGTTCTGTTCCTCCAAATAGAAATCAGACTCTTACTTTTACCAAGGTGTTATATTTTGCAACTTCAAAATCTTGAGGAAAATGAGGAATTCCAACATTCTCTGTATAAAACCTGAAATTTGTATAATAAAATTTTAACATTAAAATGAACTTTTAAACAGAATTTCCATAAAATTCTTCTTGTAGATCTCCTAATTGTATACAAAATACATTATAAGTCCCTAATGCCTCCTTAGATATTTGAAAGATGGTTAAAAGGTCTTGTGGAATGAACTGGATTTCTCCTTCACATAATTCTAGAGCTCTGATTCTATAGCGAGGCTGCAGTGGATGGCAGCGGTGATGTGAAGCAGAAGCAGAGGCCCCTCCCAGAGGCGGGAGGCCTGTGTTCACTCTGGGCTCTGACCCTTAGAAGCCGGTCACTCCAGACAGACCCACACCTCTCTGGACTACAGTCAGCTCCGCTTTAAAATAAATAAACGGGGCTTCCCTGGTGGCGCAGTGGTTGAGAGTCCGCCTGCCAATGCGGGGGACACGGCTTCGTGCCCCGGTCCGGGAAGATCCCACATGCCACGGAGCGGCTGGGCCCGTGAGCCATGGCCGCTGAGACTGCGCGTCCGGAGCCTGTGCTCCGCAACGGGAGACGCCACAGCAGTGAGAGGCCTGCATACCGCAAATAAATAAATAAATAAATAAACGAATTAACTAACTAATTATTTAATTAAAGGTGTCAGACTTATAATTTGTACTTTTAATTTTGATACTTGTTCTCTCCTTTAACACGAAGATTAACAAAGTAAGATCAAATGTGATGTCTAATTGATATTGCAGTTTGGGGTACGTATGCTTTAAGAAGCCATGTAGAACTTTAGACTCATATACTGCATTTCTTTCGCATTAATATTTATTAACTTCATAGGTATTGATTGTCTTTTACACTCAAATTGATTCAAAATTATCAGTGTGTAGATGGGAATGATGATAGATACTGTGAAAGATATTAGACTATGCTATGTAGGTTAATCTAACTTGCTCTCAACGCCCAACAGTGAAAAAAAAAAAAAAAACAACTCTGTAATGAATCTTTCACCGTTTTCAGAACAGTCTGTGTCATGTGCCCGGCCTGTGCTAGACATGGCAGGCTGAAGCCAGCATGGCTGCTCAGACCCACCTCTGGATCTAGATTTGTCCTGGGTGAGTTCTTAAGTCCTCTGAACTGGTCTTTTTTTTTTACATCTTTATTGGAGTATAATTGCTTTACCATGGTGTGTTAGCTTCTGCTTCATAACAAAGCGAATCAGCTATACATATACATATGTCCCCATATCTCCTCCCTCTTGCGTCTCCCTCCCACCCTCCCTATCCCACCCCTCTAGGTGGTCACAAAGCACCGAGCTGATCTCCCTGTGCTATGCGGCTGCTTCCCACTAGCTATCTATTTTACATTTGGTAGTGTATATACGTCCATGCCACTCTCTCACTTCGTCCCAGCTTACCCTTCCCCCTCCCCGTGTCCTCAAGTCCATTCTCTACGTCTGCATCTTTTCTTTTTTAGATTCCATATATATGTGTTAGCATATGGTATTTGTTTTTCTCTTTCTGACTTACTTCACTCTGTATGACAGTCTCTAGGTCCATCCACCTCACTGCAAATAACTCAATTTCGTTTTTTTTATGGATGAGTAATATTCCATTGTATATATATGCCACATCTTCTTTATCCATTCACCTGTTGATGGACACTTAAGTTGCTTCCATGTCCTGGCTATTGTAGAGCTGCAATGAACATTGTGGTACATGACTCTTTGAATTGTGCTTTTCTCAGGGTATATGCCCAGTAGTGGGAGTGCTGGGTCATATGGTAGTTCTATTTTTAGTTTTTTAAGGAAACTCCATACTGTTCTCTGTAGTGACTGTATCAATTTACATTCCCACCAACAGTGCAAGAGGGTTCCCTTTTCTCCACACCCTCTCCAGCATTTATTCTTTGTAGAGTTTTTGATGATGGCCATTCTGACTGGTGTGAGGTCATACCTCATTGTAGTTTTGATTTGCATTTCTGTAATGATTAGTGATGTTGAGCATCCTTTTATGTGTTTGTTGGCAATCTGTATATCTTCTTTGGAGAAATGTATAATTAGGTCTTCTGCCCATTTTTGGATTGGGTTGTTTGTTTTTTTTATATTGAGCTGCATGAGCTGCTTGCAAATTTTGGAGATTAATCCTTTGCCATTTGCTTCATTTGCAAATATTTTCTCCCATTCTGAGGGTTGTCTTTTCGTCTTGTTTATGGTTTCCTCTGCTGTGCAAAGCTTTTAAGTTTCACTAGGTCCCATTTGTTTTTTTTTGGTTTTATTTCCATTTCTCTAGGAGGTGGGTCAAAAAGGATCTTGCTGTGATTTATGTCATAGAGTGTTCTGCCTGTGTTTTCCTCTAAGAGTTTTATAGTGTCTGGCCTTATATCTAGGTCTTTAATCCATTTTGAGTTTATTTTTGTGTATGGTGTTAGGGAGTGTTCTAATTTCATTCTTTTACATGTAGCTGTCCAGTTTTCCCAGCACCACTTATTGAAGTGGCTGTCTTTTCTCCATTGTATATTCTTGCCTCCTTTATCAAAGATAAGGTGACCATATGTGTGTGGATTTATCTCTGGGCTTTCTATCCTGTTCCATTGATCTATATTCCTGTTTTTGTGCCAGTACCATACTGCCAGTACCATACTGTAGCTTTGTATTATAGTCTGAAGTCTGGGAGCCTGATTCCTCCAGCTCTGTTTTTCTTTCTCAAGATTGCTTTGGTTATTTGGGGACTTTTGTGTTTCCATACAAATTGTGCAATTATTTTGTTCTAGTTCTGTGAAAAATGCCATTGGTAGTTTGATAGGGATTGCATTGAATCTGTAGATTGCTTTGGGTAGTATAGTCATTTTCACAATGTTGATTCTTCCAATCCAAGAACATGGTATAGCTCTCCATCTGTTTCTTTCATCAGTGTCTTACAGTTTTCTGCATATAGAAATTTTGTCTCCTTAGGTAGGTTTATTCCTAGGTATTTTATTCTTTTTGTTGCAGTGGTAAATGGGAGTGTTTCCTTAATTTCTCTTTCAGATTTTTCATTATTAGTGTATAAGAATGGAAGAGATTTCTGTGCATTAATTTTGTATCCTGCTACTTTACCAAATTTGTTGATAAGCTCTAGTAGTTTTTTGGTAGCATGTTTAGGATTCTCTATGTATAGTATCATGTCATCTGCAAACAGTGACAGCTTTACTTCTTTTCCGATTTCGATTCTTTTTATTTCTTTTTCTTCTCTGATCGCTGTGGCTAAAACTTCCAAAACTATGTTGAATAATAGTGGTGAGAGTGGACAACCTTGTCTTGCTCCTGCTCAGTGGCTCCCAGAAGCAGGCTTAAATTAAGCCCCTTTAGAATACTGTATGGCAGGCCATTGCAGGTGTGTGCCCAGGCAGGAGCATCTATAATGCTAAAGAGCTAGCAGTGGCCAATCACATTAAAACTTTGGGCGCTTATACTATTCATGAGTTTACCTCCAACAGGTCTGTCCATCCAACCGAAGTAGATGGGAATTCCATTGGAGAAGGGGCAATCAATTTGTTTAATTTTGTCCAGAGAAATACAGGAATCTAGCATATGTACTGGGAAGTGGAACCAAAACCCCACGTTCAGTTACAAATTAGACAACAAGTGCTAAGTTTCATCGGGTTCAAACAGCTGTGGGTAAAAAGGACTGACTAAAGATTCTAAGGAATATTCATCACCTCCATTCAGCAGAATGGTATTAGCTTCTTTTCCACAAGATTGTGGAATGGACATTGACACTGGGGGACTGTAATAGGAAAGAACCTTCTGTATTCTATTACAAGTGAATCACTAAAGGGATGTTGCCTGTAAGCTTAAGTTATACACAACGGCCCATCTCTGGGAACCCTGCCTGCCAGGTGATGAGCATTAAGCTAAAATACCTTTGTTTAGCTCACAAACCTCCTGACCAGGCTCACCTGTGAATGACTGACTGCAGGGAGGAAGAAATTAACCCATCCCCTCCAGAGGCTCATGGGAACCAGGAGATGTTTGACTTTACTGCCCTTTGAGTATAAAAGGAGCCTGAATTCTAACTCAGGCAAGATGGTTCTTTAGGGGCACAAGCTCACCATCTTCTCTGTCTGCTGGCTTTCCGAATACAGTCGTTAGTCCTTGTCCCAAGTACTGCTCTCTCGGATTATTGGCCTCTCCTGCGGCGCAAGCAATACAAGCTTGGACTTGGTAACAGTAGTTTGTTTCTTACACTGTACCGGTTGTTGGAAATAGCACTTCATTTGATTTCTTTAAATATTTATTTAAACAGACACAAAGCCTGGGAGTGTACACAATGGTAACTTGCAGTGTCTGCATCTGCAATGGCAATTAAGAAAACGGTTTTCGAGTTTTGCACTTTAGTGTTCAAAACAGAACTAGGTTTATTTTAATAAAAAATAAACAAAATAAAATTAGGCTTTATTACCTAATGGGCAAAGAGCCAACTACGCATTAGGCAGAAAAGACGAGCGATAGCTACTTTAGGAGTGACTTCATCACAAGGTTACTTTTGACTCATCAGAGAGTGTGGCCGACTGTCCTTTTTTCGTTTACTTGGTCACTCGTGGCAAAGAAGACAAAAACAAAAAACAAAAGACACGCGGAACTAGACAGACGCCCCCGCCCCAACCGCGAGGGCGCCAGCCGAAGTTTTGAAAGGCAGGGGAGGGGCTCGGTCTGTCCCGGAAGTTCTCTCCGGGAACTGTTTCCCCCCGCCTCTCCGCCCGCCACCACCACCCCTTGCCCCCCGCTCCCGGGCGGAAGACGCCGGGCCGTGAGCGCCTAGTAACGTGGTACGCTGGGTCGCCGGGAGTGGTAGTTTGCGTGAGTCCGGCTGCGTGCTCTCGCAAGCGCAGAGGGGCAGGTAGGAACTACATTTCCCAGGAGCCCTCGGGCCTGGGCGGAGCCGGCTGGCCGCGGAGGCTGTGGCGGGTGGTTTGTAAGGGTAGCGGCGGCGGCGACGACGGCTCGGGCGCTGGCGTGAGTGGACTGAGAGGCCGGGGCCGAGGAGCGGGACTTCGTGGAGGGGGTGGGGTGGGGTGGGGGTGGGGAGGACCGGAGGAGCTGGTGTGTTCGTCGCCGTGCGTCCACGAGGGACGGCGGGGCGCTCGGGGAGCGGCGCCGGGCGGCGAGGGGAGCTCTGGGTCAGTGTCGGGCCTGCTAGCGCTGTTCCGCGGCGGCTTCTCGCGGGCTCCCGCCGCTTGTGGTCTCGGCTGCACTCTGAGCTGCTGCGCGGAGGCGCGGGGCCGCAGCTGCGCGAGGAGCGCGTCGGTGCGTCACCTTCCTGCTGGTCTGGGCCGGTCTCCCTGCCGGCAGGTGCGGTCTTGCAAAGCTTCGGGTTTGAAAGCTTTGCTGTGGGTTGGTGGCTTTCAAGGACGTGTACTTTGGGAGACCGGTAAGTCACCTTTCTAAGCGACCAGTTACTTCTCAAGGCCTGAGGGAGGCTTTGAATTGTTTGCGTCTACCTTTTCCTCCTCGCGAGGTAGAGAATTTATCCCTCCCGGCCCGCTGCTTTAAATAATGTTTACGTGGTAGTCTTTGGAGGTTTCAAGGCTGTCCGTTCGTTTCAAACAGATTTTGATATCAGGAAGATCTGAGTCCACCTCCTAATAATCCATTCTGGGCATTTTGCTGTATATGCTCCCTTTACCAAGGCCTTAGCATCAATACTAAGTAACAGGTTAAGGTGGAATTGTATTTCTGTGCGTCATGCCGACAGTAAATATACCTCTAGGATCATAGTGATGAAGCTGAAATGAAGCAGGGGAGGTTTCTTTTTTACGTGGGCGAGATATGTGTTACCGAAAGTGAGTTCCGGATGCCCCTGCGCAAAAGCCAGTGAAGAGGCAAGGCTGGTGGAAAGGAAAGTTTGCTTTCTTTTGGGTGCCGGGAGCGGGGAGGGCGACTCCTGTCCAAAGGCCGACTCCCCTCCCCTGCCCTCCGCGGCCACAGTCGACAGTCGTGGGTCAAGAGCTGTTATAGGCGGCGGGAGGAGCCCACGTGGAAGCAACGCAGGCAGCTCGGACAGGCATCTTGAAGCTGGTCATGCGGTGCTCTGGCCAGCGTCATCTTGACTGTTTTAAGTAGTTAACCTTAGGTTCCAAAGTCGGTTTGTTCCCATTTTCTTGAGGCCAGTTTTTAGAATCGCGGCAGCTTATGTCATGGCTACAGTTAATGTAGTTCACTTCTCCCACCTGATGGGGGTTTCATTACCTACAAGACAGCCCACCGGAGAGGGCTCCCGATATTAGCTACAGCCCTTGAGAAGGAGCTAAAGTGCCTTGCTTTTGCTTAATGACTAAACTGTTATTGTTTTGTCCTGTTTGACTGCTTTTCTTTGCTTCTGCATTTTCTCACTTCTCTGGTTAAACTTATTCTTTGGTTTTTCCACAGACAAAAAGGCAGGCTGAGGCCATGGGGGGCAGGGACCATAGGGTCCTGCTCTGTTTTACATGCAGAAGTCTGAGTGCTGCATCACATCGGTGCTTGCGCTTGCCAGTCTAGTAGGGAACTTTGCTAGTTTTTTTTGTTTTAATTAGAGTATAGTTAATTTACAATGTTGTGTTTCAAGTGTATAGCAAAGTGATTCAATTATACATACATACATATTCTTTTTCAGGTTGTTTTCCTTTATAGGTTATTACAAGATATTGAGTAGAGTTCCCTGTGCTGTACAGCAGATCCTTGTTGTTTACCTGTTTTATGTTTAGTAGCGTGTGTCTGTTAATCCTAAACTTCTGATTTATGCCTCCCACCCCCACCCCCTGCCAATCTACTTTGGTAACCGTAAGTGTTTTCTGTGTCTGTTTCTGTTTTGTAAATGAGTTCATTTGTATCTTTTTTTTTTTTTAGATTCCACATATAAGTTATATCATATGATACGTGTCTTTCTCTGTCTGACTTCACTTAATGTGGTCATCTCTAGGTCCATCCATGTTGCCGCAAATGGCAATTTTCCATTATTTTTTATGGCTCCTACTCCATTGTATATATGTACCACATCTTCCTTATTCATCTGTCAGTGGACATTTAGGTTGCGTCCATGTCTTGGCTACTGTAAATTGTGCTGCTATGAACATTGGGGTGCATGTATCTTCTAGAATTAGGGTTTTCTGTGGATATATGACCAGGAGTGGGATTGCTGGATCATATGGTAGTTCTGTTAGTTTTTTAAGGAGCTTCCTTACTGTTCTACATAGTGGCTGCACTAACTTACATTCCCACCAACAGCGTAGGAGTGTTCCCTTTTCACACCTTCTTCAGCATTCATTATTATTATTATTATTATTATTTTTTTTTTAACATCTTTATTGGAGTATAATTGCTTTACAATGGTATGTTAGTTTCAGCTTCACAACAAAATGAATCAGTTATATATACACATATATTCCCATATCTCTTCCCGCTTGCGTCTCCCTCCCTCCCACCCTCCCTATCCCACCCCTCCAGGCGGTCACAAAGCACCGAGCTGATCTCCCTGTGCTATGCGGCTGCTTCCCACTAGCTAACTGCCCTACGTTTGGTAGTGTATATATGTCCATGCCTCTCTCTCGCTTTGTCACAGTTTACCCTTCCCCCTCCCCACAGCCTCAAGTCCATTCTCTAGTAAGTCTGTGTCTTTATTCCTGTTTCACCCCTAGGTTTTTCATGACATTTTTTTTTTTTTAAATTCCATATATATGTGTTAGCATACGGTATTTGTCTCTCTCTTTCTGACTTACTTCACTCTGTATGACAGACTCTAGGTCCATCCACCTCATTACAAATAGCTCAATTTCGTCTCTTTTTATGGCTGAGTAATATTCCATTGTATATATGTGCCACATCTTCTTTATCCATTCATCCGATGATGGACACTTAGGTTGTTTCCATCTCTGGGCTATTGTAAATAGAGCTGCAATGAACATTTTGGTACATGACTCTTTTTGAATTATGGTTTTCTCAGGGTATATGCCCAGTAGTGGGATTGCTGGGTCGTATGGTAGTTCTATTTGTAGCTTTTTAAGGAACCTCCATACTGTTCTCCACAGTGGCTGTATCAATTTACATTCCCACCAACAGTGTAAGAGGGTTCCCTTTTCTCCACACCCTCTCCAGCATTTATTGTTTCTAGATTTTTTAATGATGGCCATTCTGACTGGTGTCAGATGATATCTCATTGTAGTTTTGATTTGCATTTCTCTAATGATTAGTGATGTTGAGCATTCTTTCATGTGTTTGTTGGCACTCTGTATATCTTCTTTGGAGAAATGTCTATTTAGGTCTTCTGCCCATTTTTGGATTGGGTTGTTTGTTCTTTTGTTATTAAGCTGCATGAGCTGCTTATAAATTTTGGAGATTAATCCTTTGTCAGTTGCTTCATTTGCAAATATTTTCTCCCATTCTGAGGGTTGTCTTTTGGTCTTCTTTATGGTTTCCTTTGCTGCGCAAAAGCTTTTAAGTTTCATTAGGTCCCATTTGTTTACTTTTGTTTTTATTTCCATTTCTCTAGGAGGTGGGTCAAAAAGGACCTTGCTGTGATTTATGTCATAGAGTGTTCTGCCTATGTTTTCCTCTAAGAGTTTGATAGTTTCTGGCCTTACATTTAGGTCTTTAATCCATTTTGAGCTTATTTTTGTGTATGGTGTTAGGGAGTGATCTAATCTCATACTTTTACATGTAGCTGTCCAGTTTTCCCAGCACCACTTATTGAATAGGCTGTCCTTTCTCCACTGTACATTTCTGCCTCCTTTGTCAAAGATAAGGTGACCATATGTGCGTGGGTTTATCTCTGGGCTTTCTATCCTGTTCCATTGATCTATCTTTCTGTTTTTGTGCCAGTACCATACCGTCTTGATAACTGTAGCTTTGTAGTATAGTCTGAAGTCTGGGAGCCTGATTCCTCCAGTTCCTTCTTTCGTTCTCAAGATTGCTTTGGCTATTCGGGGTCTTTTGTGTTTCCATACAAATTGCAAAATTTTTTGTTCTAGTTCTGTGAAAAATGCCAGTGGTAGTTTGATAGGGATTGCATTGAATCTATAGATTGCTTTGGGTAGTAGAGTCATTTTCACAATGTTGATTCTTCCAATCCAAGAACATGGTATATCTCTCCATCTATTTGTATCATCTTTAATTTCTTTCATCAGTGTCTTATAATTTTCTGCATACAGATCTTTTGTCTCCTTATGTAGGTTTACAGCATTCATTATTTGTAGACTTTTTAGTGATGCCATTCTGACTGGTGTGAGGTGATACCTCATTGTGGTTTTGATTTGCATTTCCCTGATGATTACTGATGTTAAGCATCTTTTCATTTGCCTGTTGCCCATCTGTATGTCTTCTTTGGAGAAACGTCTATTTAGGTCTTCTGCTCATGTGTTGATTGGGTTGTTTGTTTTCTTGATGTTGAGCTGTATGATCTGTTTTTATATTTTGGAAATTAATATCTTGTTGGTCGCTTCGTTTGTAAATATTTTCTCCCATTCTGCAGGTTGTCTTTTTGTTTTGCTTATGGTTTCCTTTGCTGTGCAAAAGCTTTTAAGTTTTATTAGGTCCCATTTTGTTTTTTTGTTTTGATTTTATTTTCATTACTCAGGAGACGGATTGAAAAAATATTGCTACAATTTATGTCAAAGAGTGTTCTGCCTGTGTTTTACTCTAGGAGTTTTGTAGTATCCTGTCTTACATTTAGGTCTTTAATCCATTTTGAATTTATTTTTGTATATGGCCTTACAGAATGTTCTAATCTCATTCTTTTACATGTAGCCGTCCAGTTTTCCCAGCGCCACTTATTGAAGAGACTGTCTTCTCTCTATTGTGTATTCTTGCCTCCTTTGTCATAGATTAATTGACCATAAGTGTGTGGGTTTATTTCTGGGCTTTCTATCCTGTTCCATTGATCTGTATGTCTGTTTTTGTGCCAGTGCCATACTGTCTTGATTACTGTAGCTTTGTAATATAGTCTGAAATCAGGGAGTGTGATTTCTCCAGTTCTGTTGTTTTTTTCTCAATATTCTTTTGGCTATTCGGGGTTTTTTGTGCTTCCATACAAATTAAAATTTTTTGCTCTAGTTCTGTGAAAAATGCCATTGGTAATTTGATAGGGATTGCATCGAATCTGTAGATTGCCTTGGGTAGTATGGTCATTTTAACAATATTGATTCTTTCAATCCAAGAACACAGTATATCTTTGCATCTTTTTGTGTTGTCTTCATTTTCTTTCATCAGTGTTTTATAGTTTTTGGAGTACAGGTCTTTTGCCTCCTTAGGTAGGTTTATTCATAAGTATTTCATTTTTTTATGTGATGGCAAGTGGGGTTGTTTCCTTAACTTCTCCTTCTGACATTTCATTGTAAGTGTATAGAGATGCAACAGATTTCTGTGTATTAATTTTGTGTTCAGCAAATTTACTGAATTCATTGATGAGCTCTAGTAGTTTTCTGCTAGTATCTTTACGATTTTCTGTGTATAGCATCATGTCATTTGCAAACAGTGACAGTTTTACTTCTTTTCCTATTTGGATTCCTTTTCTTTTTCTTCTCTGATTGCTGTGGTTATGACTTCCAAAACCATGTTGAATAAAAGTGGTGAGAGTGGGCATCCTTTTCTTGTTCCTGATCTTAGAAAAAATGCTTTTCACTATTGAGTATGATGTTAGCTATGGGTTTGTTATATATGGCCTTTGTTATGTTGCGGGATGTTCCCTTTATGCCCATTTCCTAAGAGTTTTTATCATAAATGAATGTTGAATTTTATCAAAAGTTTTTTTCCGCATCTACTGAGATGATCATAATGTTTTTATTCTTCAATTTGTTAATGTGTTGTATCACATTAATTGATTTGCAGATATTGAAAAATCCTTGCATCTCTGGGATAAATCCCACTTGATCATGGTGTATGATCCTTTTAATGTATTGTTGGAGTTGGTTTGCTAGAATTTTGTTGAGGATTTTTGCATCTGTGTTCATCAGTGATACTGACCTGTGATTTTCTTTTTTTTGTGATGTCTTTGTCTGGTTTTGGTATCCGGGTGATGGTGGCACATTTAAATAGAATGAGTTCAGATGTGTTCCTCCCTCTGCAATTTTTTGGAATAGTTTGAGAACAGTAGGCGTTAACTCTTCTCTCAGTGTTTGGTAGAATTAACCCGTAAAGTCATCTGGTTCTGGACTCTAGCTTGTTGGGAGTTTTTTAGTTACTCATTCAGTTTCAGTACTGGTAATTGGTCTGTTCATATTTTCTTTTTCTTTCTTTTTTTTTTTTTTACATCTTTATTGGAGTATAATTGCTTTACAATGGTGTGCTAGTTTCTGCTTTATAACAAAGTGAATCAGTTATACATATACATATGTTCCCATATCTCTTCCCTCTTGCATCTCCCTCCCTCCCACCCTCTCTATCCCACCCCTCTAGGTGGTCACAAAGCACCGAGCTGATCTCCCTGTGCTATGCGGCTGCTTTCCACTAGCTATTTTACGTTTCGTGGTGTACATATGTCCATGCCACACTCTCGCTATGTCACAGCTTACCCTTTCCCTCCCCATATCCTCAAGTCCATTCTCTAGTAGGTCTGTGTCTTTATTCCTGTCTTACCCCTAAGTTGTTCATGACATTTTTTTTTTCTTAAGTTCCATATATATGTGTTTATATTTTCTATTTCTTCCCGGCTCAGTCTTGGGAGATTATTGTACCTTTCTAAGAATCTGTCCATTTCTTCTAGGTTGTCCATTTTATTGGCATATAGTTGCTCATAATAGTCTCATATGATCTTTTGTATTTCTGTAGTGTTGGTTGTAACTTCTCTTTCATTTTTTTTCTTTTTAAGGAACGTAATGCAATCTTTTGAAATTTTTTAAAAATAAATTTATTTATTTATTTATTTTTGGCTGCATTGTGTCTCCACTGCTGTACCTGGGCTTTCTCTAGTTGTGGCAAGTGGGGGCTACTCTTAATTGTGCACGGGCTTCTCATTGCACTGGCTTCTCTTGTTGCGGAGCATGGGCTCTAGGTGCACAGGTTTCGATAGTTGTGGCACATGGGCTCAGTAGTTGTGGCTCGCAGTCCCAGTAGTTGTGGCGCACTGGCCTAGTTGCTCCGTGGCATGTGGGATCCTCCCAGACCAGGGCTTGAACCCGTGTCCCCTGCACTGGCAGTCAGACTCTTACCCACTGCGCCACCAGGGAAGTCCCTCATTTCTGATTTTATCGATTTGGGCCCTCTCCCTCTTTTTCTTGATGAGTCTGGCCAGTGGTTTATCAATTTTGTTTATCCTTTCAGGGAACCAGCTTTTAGTTTCATTGATCTTTTCTGTTGTTTTTAAAAACCTTTTCTGGTTTTTGATGTTACAGAATGACCTTGTAGCTTGTCTTTGTTCTAAATTTGGATTTCATAAGTTTCCTGATGAGGTCGTTTAAATTCAGTCAGGGTTACTTGGTTGATTCTGATGAAGAGTTTTGCCTTTTTACATAGGTTTCCAACTCAGAAATAGTTAGAATTAGTTTGCTTACCACAGTTTAAAAAAATTATTCAGGAGTAAGAGATATCCAGTAAAGTGCCTTAATCTTTTTTTTTTTTTTGACCACACCATGTGGCTTGCCAGATCTTAGTTCCCCAACCAGGGATCGAACCCTGGGCCCTTGGCAGCGAGAGTGCAGAGTCCTAACCACTGGACTGCCAGGGAATTCTCAGAGTGCCTTAATCTTAAGTGTACAGCCCAAACATATATACCAGTGTAGTCACCTCCCAGATACAGAACATCCCTAGCATCCTGAAGGCAGAAACCCCTTCCCAGGTGATACCAGCTTCCTAGACAGCCATGCTTCTGACTTCTGGACCTGGGAGTTTATTCTGCCTCTTCTCAAACTTCATACTAAGTGGAATCACACAGTATTCGTGTCAGACTTTTTTTTTTTTTCGGTACGCGGGCCTCTCACTGTTGTGGCCTCTCCCGTTGCAGAGCACAGGCTCTGGATGCGCAGGCTCAGCGGCCATGGCTCATGGGCCCAGCCTTTCCAAGGCATGTGGGCTCCTCCCGGACCGGGGCATGAACCCGCGTCCCCTGCATCGGCAGGCGGACTCTCAACCACTGCGCCACCAGGGAAGCCCTCGTGTCAGACTTTGATTCAACTTTTCTCATCCATGTCGTTGCCTATAGCAACTGCCTATAGCAGTAGGTTTTTTTTTTTTTAAATGCCGTAGTAGCTGTGGTTGTCAACGTGTGATATCAGTGAGAAAACAAATCACGCTGCCATTTTTTTTGTTTTGTTTTGTTTTGTTTTATCCCCAGTTTTCTCCATTTCAGTTAATGGCAACTCTGTTCTTCGAGTTGTTTAGCCAGAGAATTTTCAGGAATGAAGGAGAGGATCCCAGGACACTCTGTAGGTTGTGGTAGACAATAAAGGAATAGTAGGTTATATAGTCTGATAATACGAGGTTCAAAATTGGGGATTTTGATGGTAGAGGAAGGGAGAATAATCCAGGTCTAAAAAAGAACAATAAAGAAGGTACGTATTCCAAGGGTATGGGCTCCATAGGAGGAGGTTTTCTCAGGAAGGTGAGAGAAGAGGTTAAGAATAATAGATTTTGCTTGTGACGCACAGTGAGTGTTTGGCATTGGGATGCTTGGGACACGGAGACAGGATAAGCACATGCGTGGAGATTAGCGTGGCCCGGATGAAGGGCGCTGACATAAATAGATTCCCAAACATAAAGACGTGAACCCTGGAGGAGTCAAGGTGGATAGTGGTGATGGGCTGTAGGAACTGGTGGTTTTCGGGAGGAATGGGGCATTGGTGGGGGCTTCCTGCAGATGGGAGTTATGAAGTCTGGGTGACTGGGTCTTATTCTGCCCCTCATAGCTGCACCACATGTACTTCTTCCACCGGGTCCTTAGCTTTTCCTCTAAGTGAGGCCTTTCTGTGCACCCCGTCTAAACTTGCAGTCTCCTACCCCCACATGGCTTTTGTGTGTATTTTCCCCACTAGACTCTGAGTTATTAACTGCTGTCTACCCAGTGCCTACAGGAGTACTGGGCACAGAGTAAGAACACAGTAAATGTTAGTTGCTTATCTGTTGCACTAGTCACAGAGTTACACTAGGAATTTGGTTGTTTTAGAGTATGATTCATACAGCATAGCTGTCCCGTGCTATGAACCAATGAAATTTTTATTGTTGAACATTGAATGAACACAAACAATACTTTATAAAACTGAATTGTTTTCAACAATATAACCTTAGTTCTGATTTAATTTTAACTTACTTTTAGCAAACATTTATCAAGTTTCTTCTATCTCCCAGGGACGGATGGTGCTAGACAGTGGTGAATATACAGATACCTTCAAGGAACTCACAGCTTGGTAGATTATGAACACAGAAGCGAAATACCACTAATAATGAGATGACGCCAAAGCAGTGATGTCAGAGACCTCTAGGGATGCAGATGAGAGACTGCCTGCTGGGCAAGGGGTTATAAGAGAGAAGAGGAGGAACGGACAGCAGCAGACAGTGCCAGGTGAAGCCATGGGGTGGTGGTGACTTCTGTTCTGGGTCTAGGGAGAACAGGGTTCCCCGTATTGGGCAAAGAAGCAGTACTGGACTAGGGCCAGACGCATGCACGTGGTTAAAGTGGATATTGATAGTGGCCTATTTTTCCTTTGGTAATCAAATAACTTAGAAGATGCTTTAGCTCCCTTAGTTTTTGGTCAACTGATTGAGCACTTGTGTAAATTCATCAGTAACTGATTAAATCAGAAGGGAACTTTGAGTTTTGATCCCCTCAATTTGGGTATTTTAAAGACGTTTTAAAAATATGTAACTTACTGCCCAATTGCTTTGCTAGTTAAAGTGTTTCCTGTAAGAAATATTCAGTAGGTTTTTGTGCTGGGTTAGGTTTGGGTTGAATAACTTTAACTAATAATTTTTGTTGGCTGTCTTGTTTCTACAGGTGTTGGAAATTAACAGCTCTTCTAGCTTTTACATTATTTAAATACAGTAGTGTCATTGGACTAAAATGTTCCTGATGTCAGCCTCTTCAGAGTTAAACAGTGGGCAGAACTTCTTAACCCAGTGGATGACCAGTCCTTCTCGGGCTGGGGTCATATTAAATCGTGGATTTCCTATTTTGGAAGCAGAGGAAGAGAAGCGAGTAAATGTGAACATTTCTACCAGCTTTCCTATTAACCCCACAGATTTTTCAAATAGCTTCAGCTTTATAAGTGAAGAAGATTCACTTCATGAAGAACAGAAGTTGGAGCCCAACAGCCCTTACAAGTTACAATCAGATAAATCTGAAACACAGAGAGTCTTTCCTTTGACTAAAGAGGGAACACAAATAGTGGCATGTCAGCATGCTCCTGGACACTGGGAAGATAACAAAAATGACTTTATTTCAGATCCTGTGAGTGAATTCAAAGAAGTGGCTTATAAAGACCCACTTTTTAAAAAGCTTGAACAGGTAAAACGGGATTTGACTTAATATGTATCTGTGTTATTGCACAGTTATTGCAGGTACGACGAAAGGTCACCTGTTCCAGGTCTTTTTGTTTCTTCCCCTGTACTGTGAAAGCCTCATAATACCATATTTTGCCTTTTGTTTGATATGAAACATTAAAGCATATTTAATATGTAAGATATAAATATAGCACTTACGGTAACATCTTTAGGTTTCTCCCTCATTTTGTAAAAACTAAATTGGAAATGGTTGACCAAATATTAGGGAAGAAAAGTTGATTATAAATGTACTGATACCTATCCTGTTTTAAGAGTCAAAGGATTCATGTGACTTGTTCTGTTTCTTAGTTGAGAGTTTAGTGTTGGTGGCAGATTTAGTTACTTAGAGATCCCTCTTTTTTTTTTTTAATTTTTAGAACTTTAAAATTTTTATTTATTTATTTGGCTCTGCCAGGTCTGAGTTGCGGCATGCAGGGTCTTTAGTTGCAGCATGTGGGATCTAGTTCCCTGACCAGGGATTGAACCCGGGCCCCCTGCATTGGGAGCACGGGGTCTTACCACTGGACCACAAGGGATGTCCCTAGAGAGCCCTCTTTGAAACTCTTTATTAGAGAAGATATGAGAAGGGAGACGGGAGGGATTAAGATAAATGTAAGGGGCAAAGGTCCATAAAGAAATATTAAGTTAGTTTAATCAAGTTAATTTTATGTTTAAAAAGCTGAAAGAAGTACAACAGAAGAAGCAGGAACAACTGAAGAGGCAACAGTTAGAGCAACTGCAAAGACTCATGGCGGAACAGGAGAAGCTGCTCACCATGGTGTCTGGGCAGCATACACTCCCAGGTAGTATGTGCTTACGTAAGACCTTTGCTTAGTACAGCGATGGACAGTTACCTACACTTCCTGTCTTTCATTGTTTGACGGGTCATTTCTACCATTTCTCTATCATGTGTTGCAAACTCCAATTTCTTAAGAAGCCAAGCAGACAACTATGGAATGGTGGTGGTGTAATATAATTGGGATGAGGGATCTGTGCCATTCTGGAGCATGTGTGCCCTGCTTAAAGGCATTCATATTTATTTATAAAATAAAATTTTAAAAAGACCCAGCAGAATGAAAGATCCAGAGCTGAATTTGGCCTAGGGCTACTGGTTTACAACCCCTGCCTGATGAATGAAAAACTGCTCAGGGTCGTAAAGATGCGGATGCGTAGAAGCCATGCTGCTCAGCTAAAGAGCCGCACCAGAAACATCTTCTGTGGTAGTAGAGGACAGTTTTTCTGTTGTATGCCAGGTCAGTTAATAGAAAGCATGATGTGCTTATCAGTGGGGGGAAAGCAGTGGAAATGTGATCCGGAGCAGTAGCTTTGAAAGTTTTTTGACCGTGCCGCATAGTAACAAAACCATCTTAAATGATGACTCATAATTTCAAAGAAATTTCATGAATCAGTTCTTATTGGTGTGCCTGGCAGGTAACAAGGATATTTTGTTTATTCTATTGTATGTCATTAAAAAAAAATGCCATTCATGATCTGTTGTGTCTGCTGATAAAATGGATTATGTCCCACAGTTTGAAAAACAGCGGTCTGGAGCAGTGTGTTTGCTTCTTGGGCTACCTTTTAAGAGACATGCTTTACTGATTCAGTAAAATGCTTGTTCTCTTCAGAGGTTGCGCTGGACATTGAGAATACAAAGAAGAAAAGATTGGCAAATGAATGTGCAGAGTGTGGCTGGATGGTACTCGGGGAGTGGTGGTAGTGCTGGTGATGAGAACTGTAGCAGATGAAGAGTGGTTTAGGGCATTTGGATGTTTATCTTAGAGAACATAGGGAACGTGGTATGTATCTTGAAATAATTGAGTGCCTTTATGGAATACATAAAAATAATAATCAAAATCATTTACAATAGCCTGTGATAGTTCTTAAGGTAGAAATAGCACTATGGTAGAGCAATAGGGAAGCAGATGTCAAACTTATTAATATAAGAACTACCTCCATGGAGTTATGAAACAATTGCTTTAGGGCCATTTTCACATTTTTTGGTTTCAGGACCCTGTAACACTCTTGAATTATTGAGGACCCCAAAAAGCTTGTGTTATATGGGCTATAGCTATTGATATTTACTGTGTTAGAAATTAAAACTTAGAAATTTAAAAACTAATTCATTTAAAATAATAACCAATTACATGCTATAAATAACTTTTTTTTTTTTTTTGGCTGCGTTGGGTCTTTGTTGCTGTGTGCGGGCTTTCTCTAGTTGTGGCGAGCAGGGGCTACTCTTTGTTGTGGTGCGCAGGCTTCTCATTGCGGTGGCTTCTCTTGTTGCAGAGCATGGGCTCTAGGCTGAGCGGGCGTCACTAGTTGTGCAGAGACTTAGTTGCCCCACGGCACATGGGGATCTTCCCGGACGAGGGCTCGAACCTGTGTCCCCTGCATTGGCGGGCAGATTCTTAACCACTGCACAACCAGAGAATAACATTTTTTAATGAAAAAAAATTTTCTAAAAAATTAGTGAGAAGAATTGCATTGTTTAATGTTTTTGAAAATCTCTTTAACTTCTGGCTTAAAGAACTCAGCTGATTCTCATATCTACTTTTGCCTCCCATCTCTTCAGTTATGTTGATTTGGTTGATGTATGTGAAAAAAAACCCAGCCTCACACGGACATGTAATTGGAAAAAGGGGAGAGAAGTATTTTAATAGGCTTTTCAAATAATTTTGGTTATTTCTTTGATACTGCACCAAACTCAACAAGTGGTCGTTTCTTAGCGGTTATTCACAACATGGAATCTGAAATCATATTAGTGAATTTTCATGCTCTATTACATTAAAATATATTAGAATGTCTTGCCATTTTTTTCTTTAAAAATAAAGATTATTAAAAATAATTACTGCATTAATTAAAATAGATCTCAGTTTCTTTTTTTATTTGGCTGCGTCGGATCTTACTTGCGGCACACAGGATCTTCGTTGAGGCATGCGGGATCTTTTTCTCTTCGTTGCAGCACTCGGGCTTCTCTCTAGTTGCGGTGTGCAGGTTTTTTTCTCTCTCTAGTTGTGGCGTATAGGCTCCTGGGCGTGAGGGCTCTCATTGAGGTGTGCGAGCTCAGTTGTTGTGGTATGTGGGCTTAGTTGCCCTGTGGCATGCAGGATGTTAGTTTCCCGACTAGGGATCGAACCCGCGTCCCCTGTATTGGTAGGTGGATTCTTTACCACTGGACCACCAGGGAAGTCCCTAGATCTCAGTTTCTAAAGTATCATAAAATTTTAGGAAGTTTCTGAAAGTCAGAGTCATTCAAGGTCAGAATGATTTATTCTTGAAAGTAATTTTGAGTATGCCTGTAGATGTTTGTATAAGCATAAAAAAGGGTGTGAAATCGTACATGAATATTAATAATAGTTACTCCAAGGGATTGATACATTGTTTTTTTTGCTGTACGCAGGCCTCTCACTGTTGTGGCCTCTGCCGTTGCGGAGCACAGGCTCCGAACGCGCAGGCTCAGCGGCCATGGCTCACGGGCCCAGCCGCTCCACGGCTTGTGGGATCTTCCCAGACCGGGGCATGAACCCGTGTCCCCTGCATAGGCAGGCGGACTCTCAACCACTGCGCCACCAGGGAAGTCCAGGGATTGATTTTATAAGAAGATGTGGACTTATGCAGATTAACTTTATACTTCGAACTATTTGAGTTGCCAAAACAAGCAAGAATTACTTCCACAATTTAAAACATCAAATTAAGTGAAATGAATAAATAACAGTAATTACAAACCATACCACTCAATGGGATGTTATATTATACCTTTATGCATTCTATGAGTGATTGGAATAAACTGAGTGTACATTTCCTTCAAACTCTGGGATCATACAGTTCTAAGTAGAATGACAATAATCTCTCTTTTATTTGCTGTACCCAACCTGTATTTAATTTCCACACCTGGAGTGAGGTTTGTTGAGCTCCAGAGTCTGGGTCTCTACTGATATCTTACTCTCTCAGGTGCACATGGCATAAGAGAAAGGTCACATTAAAAGATAAAGTCATAGGCAGATCATCTAATTTCTCAGATAACACCAAGAGCAGGGATTCCAGAAGGAAGTCACAGAAACTCAGGAGTTAATCATCAAACTGTATTTGGCAAAGCACTGTGCATTTATCCTTCCATAAGGCAAAAAGAAACGAAACTTTTTTTTTAATATCTTTACTGGAGTATAATTGCTTTACAATGTTGTTTCTTTCTTTTTTTTTAAACATCTTTATTGGAGTATAATTGCTTTACAATGGTGTGTCAGTTGCAGCTGTATAACAAAGTGCATCAGCTATACATATAAATATATCCCCACATCTCCTCCCTCTTGTGTCTCCCTCCCACCCTCCCTATCCCACCCCTCTAGGTGGTCACAAAACACCGAGCTGATCTCCCTGTGCTATGCGGCTGCTTCCCACTAGCTATCTATTTTACATTTGGTAGTGTGTATATGTCCATGCCACTCTCTCACTTCGTCCCAGCTTCTCTTTCCCACTCCCCGTGTCCTCAAGCCCATTCTCTATACAAGTAAAACTTTTAAGTGATGTTTTCTGGGAACAACATTTAAGTTAACTGCCAGTGATCAATAATTTTTTTTAATATAAAAAATACCTGAACTTAACACATACATTTTGAAAACTTACTGTGCCTTTCAAAACATTTTATATAAACCTGGTAGTAAATTATTATGATTATTTATTCTTTCATTAATTATCTTGGCATTTTGAATGGATTTTTCATCACCTTTGGTTTGGTAAAACCAAACCATGCATTGGTTATTTGGAAAATAATAGTTCCCTGAGTTATGTAGGTTTTTAAAATATTGACATATTTCATTATAAAAATTTATATCCATTAATACTACCACAGATCTCATCATAACTGTATTATAAAGTTGTCAAGCTCATGGCGATGGACATGTTTTCCAACATTCTCATTTTTACTTGGAAGTTCAAATTTTATCATTGGCAACGAATATTGTCAGCTTCTTTGAAGTAACTGGCTCACTTGTTTCATCTTTGAGAAAATGCCTGCCAAGTACTGAGGTTTAAATCATTCATTGTTTGTCATTCATTCTTTCAAGTAAAAATGATGTTCCCGGGCTTCCCTGGTGGTGCAGTGGTTGAGAGTCCGCCTGTGCGTCCGGAGCCTGTGCTCTGCAAGGGGAGAGACCACGGCAGTGAGAGGCCCGCGTACCGAAAAAAAAAAAAAAAAATGATGTTCCCTGAAAGAAGTGTCTAGTTGAGCTTAGCAGATTTTTTTTGTCTGCTCCACGAGGCATGTGAGATGTTAGTTCCCCGCCAAGGGCACTCTACCCCCCTGCGTTGGAATCTTGGAGTCTTAACCACTGGCCTGCCAAGGAAGTTCCTCTAGTTGAGCTTGTAGCTCAAAAATTTCACAGTCCATGTCTTGGTTTACGGCAGAAGTGATTTATGCGTACTTCTCATTTTGTCCTATAGAATGTTCATGTACTCAGGCTTAAAATTTAATTTAAAAATTTAATAATTTTTGCTGCTTTATCTAGAACATTCTTAAGTAAAACTTTTTTTTAAGGTTTTTTTAAAAAAATTATTTATTTTTGGCTGTGTTGGGTCTTTGTTGCTGTGCGTGGGCTTTCTCTAGTTGTGGTTACTCTTCTTTGCAGTGCACGGGCTTCTCATTGCGGTGGCTTCTCTTGTTGCAGAGCATGGGCTCCAGGCGTGCGGGCTTCGGTAGTTGTGGCTCATGGGCTCTGGAGTGCAGACTCAGTAGTTGTGGCGCACGGGCTTAGTTGCTCCGCGGCATGTGGAATCTTCCTGGACCAGGGCTCGAACCCATGTCCCCTGCATTGGCAGGTGGATTCTTAACCACTGCACCACCAGGGAAGCGCAGAACTGTTCTGTTTTGGTTTTAAACTGAGAGTACATGGCGGTGACGAACACAGTGACTGCTAGCGCAGTGGGTGCTGCTCTACTGCTTTTGAATGGAGTCTCCAGGAGGTTTCCATTTTGCCTTTGCAGCATCAGTATATATGTCAACACAGTGAAAAAGGCAAGTACTGTCTTAATATTTCTGAAAATAGCTTAGAGCTTGGTGGATGGCCTGAAAGAGTCTTGGAGACCTCCAGGGGTTTACAGATCATGCTATGAGAGCTGCTGCTTTGGGTTGTTGCTCTTCTGTCAAAGATGTTGTTAGGCTGAAGTGGGTTGACCATTCGTTAAAAATATTTAGTGGGAGAGTATTGTTTTTAAGGAAGGGAGGTTGACTCTGATACTCAATGAGG
The DNA here is from genome assembly GCF_937001465.1 of Orcinus orca. Classification (NCBI taxonomy): domain Eukaryota; kingdom Metazoa; phylum Chordata; class Mammalia; order Artiodactyla; family Delphinidae; genus Orcinus; species Orcinus orca. Next base: position 78,252,144 of record NC_064576.1, read on the forward strand.
GCCTACCTGATTTCCAGTTTTATTTGTGGGCTGGGGATGAGGCAGATGGTATAGGACATAAGTGGCATGCCTTTTTTATGAAACACTTCCCATTATGTCTTTTAATTCTGTTTAATTGAAACAATCTGGGAGAACAGAGGAAAGTAGCAGGATTTCAAGGGACTGGTACAGCAGGCAGGATGGCTAGTATTGCCATCTATTCTCTAAGAATTATACCTTAGAGGTATATAGAAAGGGAATCCTCTCTCTGTTTATTGGGTGATTTCAAAAGTAGAGACTTAAGAAACAAAACAGGTAAAAAGTAATACAGGAAATTTAGGAACTACAGAAAAGTACAAAACAGAAGTCACCCATAATTCCACCACCTGAGGTTACCAACATGTTAATGGTAATATAAAGGGAAAATGCGTTTGTGTGTTGTGACACAGCAGTTACTGATCATCAAGGAGCAATTCAGATTATTTGTAACTATCTGCATTGGTGCTCTCCATTTAACTGTATTCGTCACAGGGCTGTAGAGTTGACAGCTCCCAGCAGTGCTCATGGATGGAGCGTGATTGGTGCCTTCCAGAGTTAGGCGGTGCTGCAGCTCTGCCACGTACAAACTGCACATGAATCGTGGTATAAATATATTCAAAAATCAAAGGTCACTTTGGAGTCTTACAATTTCATGATTTTGTTAAACATAGTTTCCTATTAATGAGGAAAAGATACTTTTATCACTTGGGAGAAAACTTTGTATTCAATAGTAGGGGTAACAGGTAGTACAGAAAATGTTATAGAAAGTCATCAGTTTTTTTGATTTTCTTAATCGTAAGGTTTAACTCTAGTGCCTGATGACCAGAGCCAGAAGTACAGATCTCCAGGAAATTCAGCCACTGTAGAGAAACCCACGCCCTTCTTACCATCATATATCTACCAGAATCAAACCCAAGAAAAAAAACACACTTCCAACATTTTATCCGATGAACAAAACAACTTCCGTAGAACTACTCATCCAGATTTTGTCTTAACTTCAAAAAGTGGTGCTTCTCCCAATTTGTTTTATGAGGCTCAACATCAAGAAGCACTTGTGAAAAAAAATGATTTGAAGGAAGAAAACCATAACCATCCTAAAGGTGAGTTACTTATTTTTCTCTCTTCTGTAGTTAACTGACAGTGTCACCTGGTTGTTCTAAGACAAGAGAAGTCCTTTCTGCATTTTTTCCTTGTCCCCTGCATCTTTTTTTTTTTTTTTTTTTTTTGCGGTTATGCGGGCCTCTTACTGTTGTGGCCTCTCCCGTTGAGGAGCACAGGCTCCGGACACGCAGGCTCAGCGGCCATGGCTCACGGCCCCAGCCACTCCACGACATGTGGGATCTTCCCGGACCGGTGGGGCATGAACCCACGTCCCCTGCATCGGCAGGCGGACTCTCAACCACTGCGCCACCAGGGAAGCCCTCCCCTGCATCTTTAATTGTGAGATCCTACCTGCTACACAGCCACTGAGCCTGGATAGGACACAGAACCAGACATAGAATTTGTGACTTTCCAGGAACAAATTGCAGGACAACTCATGCCAATTTCAAACCTTGCGTGGCAGCGTGGGTCTTCAAAAAGGGAGGCAGCGAGTTCTGCGTGCACCATTTTCCTTGAGACCTTAGAAAAGTTTAAAATTGAGTTAAAATGTGTGTGCTAGTGGTGGGGCACAGGATAGAAGATGTGAAGTGTGAGCAGTAGGTTGGTGATGGGAGTTATTACTCACAGGAGGAATCCCCCTAACCCAGACACTCGTCGCTGGCCCTCTGTGTTCCCAGAACCCGGCATGTGCCTGCCGGAGAACTGGCACTCAGTGTCTGATGGTCCAAACTCATGGAGCTCTCGAGGCATTTCTAGTATATTTTCTTCTTGTCCTTTTTTTAAAAATTTTTTTAAGTCCTGTTGCTGTGCTCACTCCCTGGCCTTTTTTTCCCCCTCCACATTTTGTAATCATAAAATATTGTATAATAAATTGTGTTCTTTTCCCACTCAACATGGAAAATGCTATGGTACGTTCTGTAGCCTTCATAACCGTAATTTTAATGGTTGTCATCTTTATGCAGATCATCAAATAATATATCAGTATTTAATGTTCTTTGTGGTAGGACTGAGTCATTTCCATTATTTTTAATTTAGTTTTCAATTTTAATGGTGTTTTTATGTATATGTTCCTTAGAGTAAGTTATAGAAAAACACAAATGATATGGCAAAAGGTGTCTATACTTACAGTTTAGGATTGGGCAGTTTTGGGATAAAAACTTTTTCCTAATTTCGAGTAATTCCTGGGTGTAAAGAGGTCGTGTCTCTTCCTTATTTTTTAAACAGTACTCTCCCTTAACCTTTTCAATTTTTTTTTTTTTTTTGGCCGCACTGTGCAGCATGCGGAACTTCCCCTACCAGGGATCAAACCCGCGCCCCTTGCAGTAGAAGTGCAAAGTCTTAACTATTGGACCACCAGGGAAGTCCCCTTAACCTTTTATTTTGGAAAATTTCAAACATCCAGAAAAGTTGAAAGACCACTGCTGTAATTACCAGTATACCTACCACCTACATGCAACAGTTGATATTTTTCCATATTTACTTTGTCTATCTATATTTGTATATGTGTGTATATACCTGTATCTATACTTAAATTTATATCTGTATTTACATCTGTATATAGTTTGCTGAGTCATTTCATTGCAAATAATATGCAGACATTATATCATTTCAAATATCAAGTAAAAATTAGGACATTCTTCTATATAACCACAATACTGTTATTATACCTAGGGACCTTATCTATGCAAATGCAATTCAGAATTCTCCCTATGATTCCAAAATTGCCTTTTAAAGGTGTTTTTTTAAAAAATAGGATCCAGTCAAGGTTTATGTATTACATTCAGTTGTTACAACTCCTTATTTTTTTTTTTTGTTTTGTTTTGTTTTTCCGGCCGCACAACGAGGCGTGCGGGATCTCAGTTTCCCGACCAGAGATAGAACCCATGCCCCCTGCATTGGGAGCATGGAGTCTTAACCACTGGACCACCAGGGAAGTCCTTTAGTCTTTTTTAACTTAGGAAAGCCCACACCTTTTTCTCCATAACATTAAACTTTTGAAGACTTGTGTTTTTTTCTTTTATTTTAAACATCTTTATTGAAGTATAATTGCTTTACAGTGTTGGGTTAGTTTCTGCTGTATAACAAAGTGAATCAGCTATACATATACATATATCCCCATATCCCCTCCCTCTTGAGCCTCCCTCCCACCCTCCCTATCCCACCCCTCTAGGTGGTCACAAAGCACCGAGCTGATCTCCCTGTGCTATGCGGCTGCTTCCCACTAGCTATCTATTTTACATTTGGTAGTGTACATATGTCCATGCCACTCTCTCACTTCGTCCCAGCTTACCCTTCCCCCTCCCTGTGTCCTCAAGTCCATTCTCTACATCTGTGCCTTTATTCCTGTCCTGGCCCTAGGTTCTTCAGAACGACTTTTTTTTTTTTTTTTTAGATTCCATATATATGTGTTAGCGTATGGTATTTGTTTTTCTCTTTCTGACTTACTTCACTCTGTATGACAGACTCTAGGTCCATCCACCTCACTACAGATAACTCAATTTCGTTTCTTTTTATGGCTGAGTAATATTTCATTGTATATATGTGCCACATCTTCTTTATCCATTCATCTGTCGATGGGCACTTAGGTTGCTTTCATGTCCTGGCTATTGTAAATAGAGCTGCAATAAACATTGTGGTACATGGCTCTTTGAATTGTGCTTTTCTCAGGGTATATGCCCAGTAGTGGGATTGCTGGGTCGTATGCCAGTTCTATTTTTAGTTTTTTAAGGAACCTCCATACTGTTCTCCATAGTGGCTGTATCAATTTACATTCCCACCAACAGTGCAAGAGGGTTCCCTTTTCTCCACACCTTCTCCAGCATTTATTGTTTGTAGATTTTTTGATGATGGCCATTCTGACTGGTGTGAGGTCATTGTACTATACCTCATTGTAGTTTTGATTTGCATTTCTCTAATGATTAATGATGTTGAGTAGTCTTTCCTGTGTTTGTTGGCAGTCTGTATGTCTTCTTTGGAGAAATGTCTATTTAGGTCTTCTGCCCATTTTTGGATTGGGTTGTTTGTTTTTTTGATATTGAGCTGCATGAGCTGCTTGTAAATTTTGTACATTGAATTCTTTGTCAGTTGTTTCATTTGCAAATATTTTCTCCCATTCTGAGGGTTGTCTTTTCGTCTTGTTTATGGTTTCCTCTGCTGTGCAAAGCTTTTAAGTTTCACTAGGTCCCATTTGTTTATTTTTGTTTTTATTTCCATTTCTCTAGGAGGTGGGTCAGAAAGGATCTTGCTGCGATTTATGTCATAGAGTGTTCTGCCTGTGTTTTCCTCTAAGAGTTTTATAGTGTCTGGCCTTAACATCTAGGTCTTTAATCCATTTTGAGTTTATTTTTGTGTATGGTGTTAGGGAGTGTTCTAATTTCATTCTTTCACATGTAGCTGTCCAGTTTTCTCAGCACCACTTATTGAAGAGGTGGTTTTTTCTCCATCGTATGTTTTTGCCTCCTTTATCAAAGATAAGGTGACCATATGTGCATGGGTTTATCTCTGGGCTTTCTATCCTGTTCCATTGATCTGTATTTCTGTTTTTGTGCCCGTACCATACTGTCTTGATTACTGTAGCCTTGTAGTATAGTCTGAAGTCTGGGAGCCTGATTCCTCCAACTCCATTTTTCTTTCTCAAGATTGCTTTGGTTATTTGGGGTCTTCTGTGTTTCCATACCAATTGTTCTGTGAAAAATGTCATTGGTAGTTGACAAGATGGGGATTGCCTTGAATCTGTAGACTGCTTTGGGTAGTATAGTCATTTTCACAATGTTGATTCTTCCAACCCAAGAACATGGTATATCTCTCCATCTGTTGGTATCATCTTTATTTTCTTTCATCAGTGTCTTATAGTTTTTTGAGTACAGGTCTTTTGTCTCCCTAGGTCGGTTTATTCGTAGGTATTATATTCTTTTTGTTGCAGTGGTAAATGGGAGTGTTTCCTTATTTTCTCTTTCAGATTTTTCATCATTAGTGTATAGGAATGCAAGAGATTTCTCTGCTTTAATTTTGTGTCCTTCCACTTTACCAAATTCATTGATTAGCTCTAGTAGTTTTCTGGTAGCATCTTTAGGATTCTCTATGTATAGTATCATGTCATCTGCAAACAGTGACAGTAAATAAAACAGTGACAGTTTTATTTCTTTTTTTTCCTATTTGGATTCCTTTTATTTCTTCTTCTTCTCTGATTGCTGTGGCTAAAACTTCCAAAACTATGCTGAATAATAGTGGTGAGTGTGGGCAACCTTGTCTTGTTCCTGATCTTAGTGGAAATGATTTCAGTTTTTCACCGTTGAGAACGATGCTGGCTGTGGGTTTGTCATATATGGCCTTTATTATGTTGAGGAAAGTTCCCTCTATGCCTCCTTTCTGGAGGGTTTTTTATCAAAAATCGGTGTTGAATTTTGTTGAAAGCTTTTTCTTCATCTATTGAGAATATCATATGGTTTTTATCCTTCAGTTTGTTAATATGTTGTATCCCATTGATTGATTTGTGTATATTGACGAATCCTTGCATTTCTGGGATAGACCCCACTTGATCATGGTGTATGATCCCTTTAATGTGCTGTTGGATTCTCTTGGCTAGTATTTTATTGAGGAGTTTTGCATCTGTGTTCATCCATGATATGGGCCTGTAGTTTTGTTTTTTTGTGACATCTTTGTCTGGTTTTGGTATCAGGGTGATGGTGGCCTCGTAGAATGAGTTTGAGAGTGTTCCTCTCTGCTGTATTTTGGAAGAGTTTGAGAAGGATAGATGCTAGTTCTTCTCTAAATGTTTGATAGAATTCACCTGTGAAGCCATCTGGTCCTGCACTTGTGTTTGATGGAAGATTTTTAATCACAGTTTCAGTTTCAGTGCTTGTGATTTGTCTGTTTATATTTTCGATTTCTTCCTGGTTCAGTCTCGGAAGGATGTGCTTTTCTAAGAATTTGTCCATTTCTTCCAGGTTGTCCATTTTATTGGCATAGAGTTCTTGTAGTAATCTCTCATGATCCTTTGTATTTCTGCACTGTAAGTTGTAACTTCTTCTTTTTCATTTCTAATTCTGTTGATTTGAGTCTTCTCCCTTTTTTTCTTGATGAGTCTGGCTAGTAGTTTATCAATTTTGTTTATCTTCGCAAAGAACCAGCTTTTAGTTTTATTGATTTTTGCTCTTGTTTCCTTCATTTCTTTTTCATTGATTTCTGATCTGATCTTTATTTCTTTTCTTCTGCTAACTTTGGGTTTTTTGTTTTTCTTTCTCTAATTGCTTTAGGTGTAAGTTTAGGTTGTTTTTTTGAGGTGTTCCTTGTTTCTTGAGGTAGGATTGTATTGCTATAAACTTCCCTCTTAGAACTGCTTTTGCTGCATCCCATAGGTTTTGGGTCGTTATGTTTTCATGTCATTTGTTTTTAGGTATTTTTTGATTTCCTCAGTGATCTCTTGGTTATTCAGTAGTGTATTGCTTAGCCTCCATGTGTTCGTGTTTTTTGCAGATTTTTTCTGTAATTGATATCTAGTCTCATAGTGTTGTGGTCGGAAAAGATACTTGGCACGATTTCAATTTTCTTAAATTTACCAAGGCTTGATTTGTGACCCAAGATATGATCTATCCTGGAGAATGTTCCATGAGCACTTGAGAAGAAAGTGTATTCTGTTGTTTTTGGATGGAATGTCCTAGAAATATCAATTAAGCCCATCTTGTTTACTGTATCATTTAAAGCTTGTGTTTATTTATTTTCATTTTGGATGATCTGTCTGTTGGTGAAAGTGAGGTGTTAAAGTCCCCTACTATGGTTGTGTTACTGTCGATTTCCCCTTTTATGACTGTTAGCATTCGCCTTATATATTGAGGTGTTCCTATGTTGGGTGCATAAATATTTACAATTTTTATATCTTCTTCTTGAATTGATCCCTTGATCATTATGTAGTGTCCTTCTTTGTTTCTTGTAATAGTCTTTAAAGTCTGTTTTGTCTGATATGAGAATTGCTACTCCAGCTTTCTTTTGATTTCCATTTGCATGGAATATTTGTTTCCATCCCCTCACTTTCTGTCTGTATGTGTCCCTAGGTCTGAAGTGGGTCTCTTGTAGACAGCATATATATGGGTCTTGTTTTTGTATCCATTCAGCCAGTCTATGTCTTTTGGTTGGAGCATTAAACCGTTTACATTTAAGGTGCTTATCGATATGTATGTTCCTATTCCCATTTTCTTAATTGTTTTGGGTTTGTTATTGTAGGTCTTTTCCTTCTCTTGTGTTTCCTGCCTAGAGAAGTTCCTTTAGCATTTGTTGTAAAGCTGGTTTGGTGGTGCTGAGTTCTCATAGCTTTTGTCTGTAAAGGTTTTAATTTCTCCATTGAATCTGAATGAGATCCTTGCTGGGTAGAGTAATGTTGGTTGTAGGTTTTTCCCTTTCATCACTTTAAATATGTCCTGCCACTCTCTTCTGGCTTGCAGAGTTTCTACTGAAAGATCAGCTGTTAACCTTATGGGGATTCCCTTGTATGTTATTTGTTGCTTTTCCCTTGCTGCTTTTAATATTTTTTCTTTGTATTTAATTTTTGATAGGTTGATTAATACGTGTCTTCGTGTGTTTCTCCTGTATGGGACTCTCTGTGCTTCCTGGACTTGATTGACTATTTCCTTCCCATATTAGGGCAGTTTTCAGCTATAATCTCTTCAGATATTTTCTCAGTCCCTTTTTTTTTTTCCTTCTGGGAGGCCTCTCTTTCGAATGTTGATGCATTTAGTGTTGTCCCAGAGGTCTCTGAGACTGTCCTCAATTCTTTTCACTCTTTTCTTTGTTCCGCTCTGTGGTAGTTATTTCCACTATTTTATCTTCCCAGTCACTTATCCGTTCTTCTGCCTCAGTTATTCTGCTATTGATTCCTTCTACAGAATTTATAATTTCATTTATTGTGTTGTTCATCATTGTTTGTTTGCTCTTTAGTTCTTCTAGGTCCTTGTTAAATGTTTCTTGTATTGTCTCCATTCTATTTCCAAGATTTTGAATCATCTTTACTATCATTACTGTGAATTCTTTTTCAGGTAGGCTGCTTATTTCCTCTTCCATTTTTTTTGGTCTGGTGGGTTTTTACTTTGTTCCTTTATCTGCTGTGTATGTCTCTGTCTTCTCATTTTGCTTAACTTACTGTGTTTGCCGTCTCCTTTTTGCAGGCTGCAGGTTCGTAGTTCCTGTTACTTTTGGTGTCTCCCCCCAGTGGGTAAGGTTGGTTCAGTGGGTTGTGTAGACTTCCTGGTGGAGGGGACTGGTGCCTGTGTTCTGGTGGATGAGGCTGGATCTTGTCCTTCTGGTGGGCAGGACTGCGTCTGGTGGTGTGTTTTGGGGTGTCTGTGAACTTTTTATGATTTTAGGCAGCCTCTCTGCTAACGGTTGGGGTTGTGTTCCTGTCTTGCTAGTTGTTTGGCATAGGGTGTCCAGCACTGTAGATTGCTGGTTGTTGAGTGGAGCTGGGTCTTAGCGTTGAGATGGAGATCTCTGGGAGAGCTTTTGCTGTTTGATATTATGTGGGGCCAGGAGGTCTCTGGTGGATCAATGTCCTGAACTTGTCTCTCCCACCTCAGAGGCTCAGGCCTGACACCCGGCCAGAGCACCAAGACCCTGTCAGCCACTTGGCTGAGAAGAAAAGGGAGGAAAAAAAAAAGAAAGAAAAAAATAAAGTTATGAAAATAAAAAATATTATTAAAAATTTTTTTAAAAAGTAATAGAGAAAGAAAGACGAGAGCAACCAAACCAAAAAGCAAATCCAGCAATGATAACGAGCGCTAAAAACTATAGTAAAAAAACAACAACAAAAAACAGAACTGTAGGACAAATGGTAAAAGCAAAGCTATACAGACAAAATCACACAAAGAAGCATACACATGCACACTCACAAAAAGAGAAAAGGAAAAAAAACATGGAAGAGAGCAACCAAATCAATAAACAAATCTACCAATGATAATAAGCTCTAAATACTAACCTAAAATGAGCCTAAAACTAGAAACAAATTGATGCAGAAAGCAAATCCCAAGTTGCTCCCAAAGTCCACTGCCTCAATTTGGGATGATTCGTTGTCTATTCAGGTGTTCCACAGTTGCAGGTGCATCAAGTTGATTGTGGAGATTTAATCCGCTGCTCCTGAGGCTGCTGGGAGAGATTTCCCTTTCTCTTCTTTGTTCTTCACTCAGACAAGACAGGGTTAAATGAGCAGCTGATTCGGGGGCTCTGGCTCACTCAGGCTGGGGGAGGGCGGGGTACGGAATGCAGGGTGAGCCTGCGGAGGCAGAGGCTTGCGTTATGTTGCAACCGCCTGAGGCGTGCTCTGTGTTTTCCCAGGGAACTTTTCCCTGGATCACAGGACCTGGCTTGGCGGCCTGCACAGGTCCCCGGGGTGCATGCATGTGTGTGTGTGTGGATAGTTAGCTGTGCTCGCACACAGGCCTCTTGGTGGCGGCAGCAGCAGCCTTAGCATCTCATGCCCGTCTCTGGGGTCTGCGCTGATAGCTGCGGCTCACGCCCATCTCTGGAGCTTGTTTAGATGGTGCTCTGAACTCCCCCTCCTCGCGCATCCCGAAACTGGTTTCTTGCATCTTAGGCAGGTCCTGACTTTCCCGGGCTCCCTCTCGGCTAGCTGTGGCATACTAGCCCCTTCAGGCTGTGTTCACGCAGCCAACCCCAGTCCTCTCCCTGGGATCCGACCTCTGAAGCCCGAGCCTCAGCTCCCAGCCCCCTGCCTGCCTCGGCGGGTGAGCAGACAAGCCTCTCAGGCTGGTGAGTGCTGGTCGGCACCGATCCTCTGTGCAGGAATCTCTCCGCTTTGCCCTCCGCACCCCTGTTGCTGCGCTGTCCTCTGTGGCTCCGAAGCAATCCCCCCTGCCGCCTCCTGTCTCCGCCAGTGAAGGGGCTTCCTAGTGTGTGGAAACTTTTCCTCCTTCACAGCTCCCTCCCAGAGGTGCAGGTCCTGTCCCTATTCTTTTGTCTCTGTTTTTCCTTTTTTCTTTTGCCCTACCCAGGTATGTGGGGAGTTTCTTGCCTTTTGGTAAGTCTGAGGTCTTCTGCCAGCATTCAGTAGGTGTTCTGTAGGAGGTGTTCCACATGTAGATGTATTTCTGATGTATTTGTGGGGAGGAAGGTGATCTCCACGTCTTCTCCGCCGTCTTGAAGGTCCCCAAGTAAAGTTTTATTTTGTAGAATTACCTCTAAAACAGTGCCCTATGCTTCAGAGTACTTCGTCATTACAGCTCTGTTAGTTTCCTGTTGCTGCCCTGTCAAGAAACTGTGACCACGTGGTGTATAAATTCTTTACCAAGGCGACTCGACACTTTCTTTCTCTGGGGCTGAATCCCCGCTGCTCACGTGCTCTTTACACACACAGATCTTCCATTGACTGCAGTGGGAATTCTCAGTGTGTAAAAGGAGAGGTTTTCCTGTCTGCAGACTTTCACTTGTCAACTTCACAGAATGGCTTCCGGATTATTTTGGGGGTCTCAGTCCTCAGTAGCTTGCCAGCGAAGTTGATCTGAATTGAGAACTCAACACCAGATACTTTGAATAAAGTCCAGTCCTAGCAAAGGACTTGCTTCAAAATTTAATCAGGTAACAGTGTGACCGAACAGAGGGCTCACTGTCAGGTCACAGAAGCCAGTACTATGGCACGGGTTTTTGAGAGGTCAGCTGGAAAGGAGAGCAGAATGTTGTGTTTTCATTAGCATTTTGTAGTTTTTCTTTATCATATTAAAGAATTCCTTGAGAGTTCTAAAATCTTTGGTATACATTAAGTTTAACTAAATATTTTTTTAGTACAGTAACTTGTAAAATTCTCAAGTTTTAAGACTTTAATATGCTTTTTTTTGAACTAAATTGTTGCTCATTTTTATCCTAGGAGAAGGTATTTTACCATGTTCGGAGAAAATGACGGAACAGATTCAGGAAGGGAACAATACGAACTTAAAAAAAATTGGTGATTCCTCAGAAGTGGTTAATATTGAAGAAAGGTATCATTCATGTTGGAAGGAATTTAGTATAATAGTCTTTATTATTGGTACTTTCTCTGAGAGATCCATAGTTTTCTTGTTTTTGCCTGGGTATGCTTTTAAGTAAAGGGTTGAAGATCCAACGTATTCCATGTTGTCAGCAACAGAAGCAGGTTGGGGAGATACATCAGGTTGACAATGTACTGGAAAAATGGAGCAAAGTTTTTTCACCTAAGGGAAATATCTGGATAAAACTAAGCTTCTCTCAAATAAGTAAATCCTGTTTTGGAGAAGAGAAAAAAGTCATATATTGGAGTCTTACACATGGTGTCACTTACAAATAATAACTGAGTGAGTGTGGTTACAGAATTTAAAAATTTTATGTCAGAGATAAAATATCAACTGTGAGGTTGTTTATTATTTTCTTAAGTATTTTAATATACGTTATGGAATGGCAAATGACTTTTGATTGTTTTGTTTATATTATTAAGGATCTTAAAGAATGTATTTAATGAACTATTTTTGAAATATTTTTATTTATGTAATGAATATGTTACTTCAAAAGTTAATCTAAGGTCAGTAGGTGGACTTCAGAGGGGTTTTTCAAATCATGTGTAGTGACGTGTATTTCTATGCTTTGGAGGATGGAGTGGGATTGTAGCTTTTAATAGATTCTCGGAGGGGATCTGTGACTTTGAAAAAGGTTAGTTCTCAGTCAGGCACACTAAGCGTAAAGTATTCACCACATGATTTGAATGTTAAATACCTTTACTTTCATGATTAGGCCTATTAAAGCTGCTATTAGAGAAAGGAAACAAACCTTTGAAGACTACTTAGAAGAACAAATTCGGTTGGAAGAACAAGAACTGAAACAAAAACAGCTAAGGGTTAGCATTTCCACTATTTTGATTAAATTATCTTAAGGCTTTAGAGATTTGTTTATAATTTGCTTTAAAAATAACTTTGAGATTACTTGGATATACCAGAATTAATTCAAATATTCTTTTATTTTAGGAAGCAGAAGGATCCTTGCTAATCAAAGCAAAACCAAAACAACCATTCTTAAAACGAGGAGAAGGTTTAGCTAGATTTACTAATGCTAAATCTAAGTTTCAGAAGGGGAGAGAAAATAAACTAGTCACTACTCAGAGCATTTCAGAGGACAAACCTGTGTTTAAATTAGATAAACAACAATTCCAGCGGAAAACTGCTCATATAAATAAAGAACTGTGTACAGAGAACCTTCCTGTCAAAAAGAACAGTAAAGCCAGAACAAAGAGTGGTTGTGTCACACTCAGTCAGAAGCCGAAAGTGCTTAAGGGTAACAATAGGAAAAGTCTCTCTCCAGCAGGGTTGAAGATACTGGCAGGGAAGAAATGTGATGGGCAATTTAGAGGTCAGATCAATTTAGAAAAAACGGTAGAATCTAATAATAAAGAAAATGTACCGGAGTGTACAAAACCTTGTGACGTTGGTTGCAAAATCTGGAATAATACGCAAGGTAAAGACAGACTTTCCCTTTTGACAGGGCCGGCCAGCTGCGTGGCTTCTAAGAGCCCAATAAGTGAGACTTCGAAAGAGTCAGAATCTTCTCTTGACATTTCTCTTCAGAAAAAGTTAGAGAATTGGGAACGAGAAAAGGAAAAGGAAAATTTGGAATTAGATGAATTTTTGTTTTTAGAACAAGCTGCTGATGAAATATCATTTTCTAGTAATTCCTCATTTGTACTGAAGATCTTAGAGAGGGACCAACAGATCTGCAGAGGTCACCGGCTGTCTTCTACTCCTGTCAAAGCTGTGCAGCAAGAGAAGACAGCAACACCGGATCCCATCAGTGAGCGTAACCAAAATGAGGATCCAGACCGTACCAAGTGTGAAAGTAAGGGTGAGTGTGAGGTTGCACCCAAACAACCTGATTCAGTATCCTCACCTGATGGATCGCAGGAACAGTCCTGTAAAGTCAATAGGAAAGTGTTCCAAATGAGCACTTGTGAAAGTCCAACTAGGTGGAATGCAAGCGATGACGAGGGTGGTACAGACAGTGATGATAGCACTGATTCTGAGGAACGCCTTGATGTCACCATAAAACCATCAACTGAGGATAAAGAAAGGGGTTTCAGCAGCAGAGAAGATAGTCCCCAAGTCTGTGATGGGAGGGGACCTTTAAGGGACACCAGGACTCAAGAAGAAGATAAGAGGAGAGATGTTGATTTAGATTTGTCTGATAAAGATTACAGTAGTGATGAGTCTATCATAATAGCAGGCTTGAAAAATAAAGCTTCTGATTCCTCAAGAAGATACCCATCTATGAGTAAAATTGACTTTGATGATGAAAGAACTTGGACTGACCTTGAAGATGATTCATTTAAACATGATGTTATTCTTGGGAATGAAGCCATTTATGGGACTCCCCAGACAACCTACCCTAATAAGAGTGAAAAATGTGTACTGGACAAAACAATAAAAAGGAAGGTTGCAGCAGTCAAGAAGGGAGAAGACTTGAATAAATCCAGTAGGAGCACAAGTCCTCCTCCTACCTCGGATCTGATGATGAAATTCTTCCCTTCTTTGAAACCAAAATCAAAATCAGATTCACGCTTGGGAAATGAACCCAAGTTAAACATAAATCAAGACCAGCCACCTGGTAAGTCAGAGCATTGTAAACTATGTAATGGAATGTTACAAGTTTAGCATTTGCTTTATCAGTATGTTGTCAGAATGCTTATTAAAATCCCAACCTTTCTAGTTGCTCAGTGGAAATCTAGTAGGTGATTTGTTAAAGTTTAGTAGGTAATTTGTTAAAATTTGATTTGTTTTGTGAATCTAATGTAATAGTCACTAGTATAAGAGTTTTGGAAGAATTGTGATTTCAGATTTTTCAAATTTTAGCCTGTATCTTATTGCTAAGGCTTTAAAATCAATTATTATAAAGTGAGATAACATTTAAGTTTCTTTTATAACCAGGGAATACCCAATTTGTGGTTTGTGCTACTGTGCTACCTCTGTGTGTGTGTATTTTTTTTAATTAGTTTTTTTTTTTTTTTTTTAACTACCTCATGCATTTACTTGCCAAATATGATGAGGAAGAAACACAGTAAAATTCAAGTTTCTTTTCTTCCCCAGACCTGGGCTCTTAGAGACATCAACTTTCCCATTTCATTTGTGTATTCTACAAAGATTCCATGCATATGAAAGCATATGTGTGAATGTGTATATAATCCTCCTTTCTGCACAAATGAAAACATATTTTTTATATACTGTTCTGCACCTTGCTTATAATAAATTTTGAAGATTGTTCTAATACACACACATCTGTCTCATTCCATTTAGTGGCTATATAGTATTTAGTTTATGTGATGGATTTTATTAACTTATATTGAAAGCAGTTTTCCATTATGTCATGTTATATTATAAACTCTGAATGTCTAGCAAAGCATAGGTGCTTTAAAATAGAAATTGTAACTTAAGGTAATTTTTTAAAATACTCTGATTTTAAAAATATATTTTAAAAATAATATTTTTTGCAGGAATTTTGGAAGTTAAAAAGTAGAAGCAAAAATGTTTATAACTACCCTATCCTAAAGTAATTGTGATATCATTTTGGGATATTTCTTTCCATTCATTTTTCCTGTGTATTTTTCATATGGTAGAGACATATATTATAACTCGCCTCATCCTTTTTGACCAGGTGTATAATATGCTTTGGCCATATCATTAAAACTCTTTGTATACTTTAAAAATGGTTGCAGAGCATTATATGAATGTAGCATAATTTTATTTAGTAATTTCTTTAATGTTGGATACGAATTATTTTTCACTATTAGAAATAACACTTCAATGCATATTTTTGTGCAGGACGATTTGTATGATTTTATAAGTTCGTTCTTTAACTAGATTTTTAGAAGTGGGTCTAAGGGTAGATAATGTGTATTTTAGCCTTGTGTTACAAATCAGGGTTATTTTCCAGAAGGGTAGTTGAAGGACGAAAGCATTGGCTATTTTCTTAAGTAGCAAATTTGATACTGAAAAAGATCTTAATTTGTATTTCTTTGATCAGTGGGGGGTAAACTTTGATTTTGGTGTTCATTAGAGCTTTAAGTCTCTTGCAAATACTTATTCATGTTCTTAAGCTATTTATGTATATTGGTTTAAAAATTTATTTGATTTTTTAAATACGTAACGTTCATTTGTCATCAGATTGATACTCTTGAGGTAGAATGATTTGATTCTTAAATTTAGGCTGTTCCATCTGGAAAGTTAGACTATAATAATTTTTTTCTTTGCTTTTAGAAGCATTGTTTCTAATGCATTTTAATAGTACAGGTGTTTACCATATTTTTGGCTCCTAGTGTAATAGCTAGCTAGTGTTTTTCTGTTGAAAGCTTTTTGTGAAGTTCAGTATTTGTGGCTTATCTTATAGGTGACAATGTTCGATCTCAAGTTTTGAGAGAGAAAGTTATTGAATTGGAAACAGAAATAGAAAAATTTAAAGCTGAGAACACATCTTTAGCTAAACTTCGCATTGAACGAGAAAGTGCCTTGGAAAAACTCAGGTAAGTTTGCATCTGTAAGTGGGGGAAAATGTATAGTGATTCAGCTTTATTTTTAAGATTATATCTGAACTATTTGAAACAATTCTTATTAATCCAACAATAAAAGTGAGAGAAGGAAGTGAAATAAATACCACATAAGAATTTTTAAATAAAATGACCCACTGTGGTCAAAGATGTCTTAAAAGGAGAATTGTCGTCGTGATGAGGTCATAAATTGAAATTTGAAAAGCAGTGTGGAGCTCTGAATTCAAGGGCCACCTTGGCCAGTGTATTAGGTTCCTAGGGCTGCTGTAACAAAATATACACAAACTGGATGGCTTGAAACAACAGAAATTTATTTTCTCATGGTTCTGGGGGCTAGAAGCCTGAAGTCAAGGTGTCAGCAGAGCCATGCTTTCTCTTGTATCTTCTGTTGGTTTCTGGTGATCCTTAGCCTTCCTTGGCTCACAGCTGGACAAGTGGGTTGTGTCTATGTTTGGGTTATTGTGAATAATGCTGAGGAACCACCATACTGTTCTGCACAGTGGCTACACCAGTTTACATCATGTTAGTTGATTTGTGTGTGTTGAACCAACTTTGCATCCTGGGGATGAATCCCACTTGGTCATGGTATTTAATGCTTTTACTGTGCTGTTGAATTTGGTTTGCTAGTATTTTTTTGAGGATTTATACACTGTATTCATCAGGGACATTAGCCTATAGTTTTCCTTTCTTGTATCTTTGTCTGCCATTGGTATCAGAGTGATAACTAACCTCACAGAATGAGTTTGGAAGTATTCCTTCTTTTCTTGGAAGAGTTTAAAAAAGAATGGTGTTAATTTTTTCTTTGACTGGTGGAATTTACCTGTGAAGCCATCTGGTCCTGGACTTGTGTTTTTTGGGAGGTTTTTGATTACTGATTCAGTCTCCTTATTTGTTATTGGTCAGTTCAGACTTTCTGTTTCTTCTGGATTCAATTTTGGTAGGTTGTATGTTTCTAGGAATTTAACCATTCTAAGTTATCCAGTAGTTTCGAATATAATTATTCATATATGGTCCTTTTTATTTCTGAGGCATCTGTTATAATGCCTTGCCTTTCATTTATGACTTTATTTATTTGAGTCTTCTCTCTTTTTTCTTAGTCTAGCTAAAGGTTTGTTGGTTTTTTTCCTCCTGGACTCCCATAATGCGTATATAGTTCATTCATACAGTAGTGTCCCATAAATCCTGCAGGCTTTCTTCACTCCTTTTCATTCTTTTCCCTTTTTTCCCCCTCTGACTGAATAACTTTGAATCACCAGTCTTCACAGTCACAGATTCTCTCTTCTGCTTGAGTCTGCTGTTGACGTTTTCTGTTGCATTTATCACTTCATTCCTTGTATTCTTCAGCTCTAGAATTTCTTTTTGGTTCTTTTTTTATGATTTCTGGCTCTTCGTTGAACTTACTGTTTTGTTTCACGTATCGTTTCCCTGGTTTAATTGAGCTGTTTTTCTGTGTTTTCTTGTAGCTTGCTGGGCTTCCTTAAAGCAATTGTTTTGTGCTCTGTGTCAGGTCATCTGTAGACCTCGATTTCTTTGGGATTGGTTACTGGAGCTTCATTAGTCCTTTGGTGGTGTCACGTTTGCCTGATTCTTGGTGATCTATGTGGACTTGTGTTGATGTCTTTGCATTTGAAAGAAGAAACACCTGTTTCTGTCTCTACAGACTGTTTTTGGCAGGTAAAGACCTTCTTCTGCTGGATCCCTGGACCGGTGGGTCTACTTTCAGGATCACAGTCAAGTGGGGTTGTAGCTGGGTCCACAGTTGGTAGGCCTGTTACCAGGGTTGCAGTCAGCTGTGGTTCCTGCTGGATCCCCAGTAGGACAGGACTACTTCTTGGACCACAGTCAGGCAGGGCTGGAGCTAGGTCATGGGGCTGCCTCGTGGTCCACTGTTGAGTCTGTAGACAGGAGGTGTGTTTCCAGGCGTGAGGATGGGTGGGGCTCCTGCCAGGTTTCTGAGCAGCTTCCTGCCAGGTCCCTGGGTGGGCAGGACTGACTCCGTACCACATAGAACAGGGCTGGAGCTAGGTCACAGGGCTGTGTCAGGATCTGTAGGCAGGAGCAAGGTCTGTGGGTCTCTTTCCAGGGGCATGAATGGGCATGGCTCCTCCTGGGTCCTTTGGCAGTGGGGCTGTTTTCAGTGCATCAGGACCACATTTGGTAAGCCTGGCACTGGGGCATGGGCCTGCCTTCTCTAAGTGGCTGTCCTTGACCTTAGGCTTCACCAGCGTTTCTCATTTCCTGCCTGAATCCTAGAGCTCCCACAAACGCACTTCTGTCTGTGGATGGCGTTTGTGTGGAAGGATGTGAGCCAGGGCCCTCTTGTTCCACAGTGTCGTCACTCTCCCTGTGCTCTTTACACAGCGTCCGGAAGGAGCCCGGGTCCTGACAGTTCCTCTGACCCGCGTGCTCCTAAGCTAAATACCAGGGTCTTCACAGTGGTCCACAGACCCTAGTTAATCGCCCCGCCTCCCGCGCCCCCCACCCTTTTTTCCTGACGTTTTCTCCTACCGTTCTGTCTCTTTAGCCACACTGGCCTCCTGCCTGTTCTTTGAACACATCAGGCATGTTCCTATCTCAGGGCTTTTGCATGTGGTGTTCCCTCTGCCTGAACTGTTTTGTCCAGATACCTCCATGGTGGTTCTCTCACGTCCCTCAGGTTTTACCTCAAATACTGCCTCAGCAAGATGACTCTGTCCATAATTTCAGGCTCCTAACCTCCATATTTCCTAACCTCATTCCTTGGTTTATTCTTCTTAACATTTCCAGTGTTCCATATATTTTACTTGTTAATCTTATTTACTGTCATCTGTCGCTCCCACTAGAATGTAAGAAGCGTTATAGGAGTAAGGATATTTATTTTTCTCACTGTGGTTTCTCCAGTACGTAGTGTAGTACTTGAATCATAGTAGGTATGCAGTGAACGCTTGTTGAGTAGTGCTTTACTGAGTTAATTGACTGTTACTTCACTACTGTGGGCTGAAGATGGATTCACCAAAACTAGCAGCTCCTCAATTCCAGGTTGTCACTGGTGTTCCATTTTGGTACCACACGTGGATTACTGTACTGAGGTGGTCTCCTTAGATTATAACGTGGTTTGGTTGTTTTAGGAAAGAAATTGCTGACTTTGAACAACAGAAAGCAAAAGAATTGGCTCGAATAGAGGAGTTTAAAAAGGAGGAAATGAGGAAATTACAAAAGGAACGCAAAGTTTTTGAAAAGTATTCTACAGTTGCAAGAACTTTTCCGGATAAAAAAGAACGTGAAGAAATACAAGTATGTCAGTTCCTTACATTATACTCATATCAGTTAGTAAAGATGACAGTCTGGTAAGAATCTTAGAATTATTTGATGTGTCAAAGGGAAATTGGGTATCAGTTTATTAATCATCCATTGGCTCAGCAAATAATCTGAGACATCAGGAACATCTTTTGTAGTCTTGACTTTCTTTTTTTTTCAATTTTTTTTGGCCATGCCATGTGGCATGTAGGATCTTAGTTCCCCGACCAGGGATTGGACCCGTGCCCCCTGCATTGGAAGCACGGAGTCTTAACCACTGGACCGCCAGGGAAGTCCCGTAGTCTCGACTTTTAAAGAGTAAAATACATCAGTTCTTTTCTTACTGAAGGCTTCCCCAGAAAATGCTCCGATAATGACATGGATGTATTAACAAGCCAGGAGTTGGAGATTCACCAGTGGAATGTGTTAATTTGTTTGACCCACCACACATTGTTCTGTTCATTTATAATAATTTAAGTCTTGTATACTAACTAGGTGTTTAACTCTAAAACTTGTAAACTGATAAGCCAAATCATCAGTCCTATTCATTTCAAAGTTAGAAATGGACATGATCAGAGGAAAGTAGTAGTTAAAAAGAACTAATGCATTTCTAGCTAAAACTATAAACCTTCTAGGAAAAAATGTAGGTGAATATATTTGCGACAGTGGCATCTGCAGAGGTTTCCAAGAGAAGACACAAAGAACTAAGTATAAAAGAAAAAGTGGATATATTGAATTTCATCAAAAGTAAAACTTCAATTTACCAAAATAAAAATTTTAAATGGCTTTCTATTATTTATAGCATAAAATACAAACTCATCTTCCACTTTCATATTTTACATACTAGTTTTTTTGAGTCCCGGCCTTTGCTTCCTTCCTTTCATATATAGTGCACCATCCTTGATTAGTCTTAGTACACACCTGTAGCTTCAGTTACCACATGCAGTGTCTATTAGGGTCTTTAATTCTATTTATTTCTGTAGGTGGAAACGTGCCATTATGTTTTTGTTCATGCTTGGTTTATTATATCTAATATGTTAGACTTTAACAATCTATTAAAGTTTTTATTTCAAAAGGTAATATATTCCTATTCAAAAGGTACAAAAAGATGTGCTGTGAAACCTCTCCGTCTCACCCTTGCCCTGGCACCTGATTTACGTCTCTTTTGAGGTATCCGGTGTTACCAATCTTTTGTATCTTTTCAGAGAAATTCTAAGCAAATACATATGTATATTCCCAATTAAAAAAAACCAAAAAGCAAATTAATGGTAGTATACTAAAATCATTTTACGTCTTAACGTAAAGAGCGTTCTCCTTTACCATTGAAAATAGATGCGTTATAACAGCTGCATTGTATGGAAGTGCCGTAATCTACCTAACCAAGCATTTACATTATTTCTGCTTTTTCTGTATATAAGAAGTGCTCTCCTGAACAACCCTGTACATACCTCCCCTCTCGCAGTCATTCTGCATAGTCATTTAACATGTGGTTATTGAGTACAGCCTGTATAGCAGGCATGCACTAGGAATGAGGTAGTGAACAAAATAAATTCATCCTTACCTGTTTGTAGCTTATGTACACAAGCATATCTGTGGGATAAAGTCCTGCAAATGAAATTTCTAGGCTAAAGGGTATGTACTTAGTAGATATTGCCAGATTATCCCTCCATAAATATCACGACAATTTTTTTTTTTCTTTTTGGCTGCATTGGGTCTTCGTTGCTGCACGCGGGCTTTCTCTAGTTGTGGCGAGTGGGGGCTACTCTTCGTTGTGGTGCGCAGGCTTCTCATTGTGGTGGCTTCTCTTGCTGCAGAGCACGGGCTCTAGGCGCGTGGGCTTCAGTAGTTGCAGCACGTGGGCTCAGTAGTTGTGGCTCACGGGCTTAGTTGCTCCATGGCATGTGGGATCTTCCCGGACCAGGGCTCGACCTGTGTCCCCGGCATTGGCAGACGGATTCTTAACCACTGCGCCACCTGGGAAGTCCCTGTCATGCCAATTTAAAATTCTACTAGCAATTTTAAGAGTGTTTTTTGCTCTTTGCCTGAAAGGTAAAAGATTAAAATTCGTGTTAAATTTAATTGAATTTCTTTTCTCTTTCCCTCTCTCCCACTCTCCCTAACCCTCTCCATTGGGTCTTAGTTGTGACATGCAGCATCTTTTGTTGTGGCTCACAGCATCTACATTGTGGTGCGCGGGCTTCTCTCTAGTTGTGGCGTGTGGGCTCTAGAGTGTGTGGTTTTAGCTGCCCCACAACATGTGGGATCTTAGTTCCCTGACCAGGGATAGAACCCACATCCCCTGCATTGGAAGGCATATTCTTTTTTTTTTTTTTAATTTTAAAAATTAAAAAAAAATTATTTATTTATTTTTGGCTGCTTTGGGTCTTCTTTGCTGCATGTGGGCTTTCTCTAGTTGTGGCGAGCGGGGGCTACTCTTCATTGCGGTGCGCAGGCTTCTCATTGCGGTGCGCAGGCTTCTCATTGCGGTGGCTTCTCTTGTTGCAGAGCATGGGCTCTAGGCATGTGGGTTTCAGTAGTTATGACATGTGGGCTCAGTAGTTGAGGTGCACAGGTTTAGTTGCTCTGCGGCATGTGAGATCTCCCCGGACCAAGGCTTGAACCTGTGTCCCCTGCATTGCCAGGCAGATTCTTAACCACTGTAACACCAGGGAAGCCCTGGAAGGCAGATTCTTTTTTTTAATTTTAATATTTGAATTTTATTTATTTTTTTATACCACAGGTTCTTATTAGTCATCAGTGTTATACACATCAGTGTATACATGTCAATCCCAATCGCCCAATTCAGCAAACCACCATCCCCACCCCACCCCGTGGCTTCCCCCCCTTGGTGTCCATACATTTGTTCTCTACATCTGTGTCTCACCTTCTGCCCTGCAAACCGGTTGATCTGTACATTTTTCCAGGTTCCACATACATGCGTTAATATACAATATTTGTTTTTCTCTTTCTGACTTATTTTACTCTGTATGACAGTCTCTAGATCCATCCACGTCTCAACAAATGACTCAGTTTCGTTCCTTTTTATGGCTGAGTAATATTCCATTGTATATATGTACCACAAATTCTTTATCCATTCGTCTGTTGATGGGCATTTAGGTTGCTTCCATGACCTGGCTATTGTAAATAGTGCTGCAGTGAACATTGGGGTGCATGTGTCTTTTTGAATTGTGGTTTTCTCTGGGTATATGCCTGGTAGTGGGATTGCTGGATCATATGGTAATTCTATTTTTAGTTTTTTAAGGAACCTCCATACTGTTCTCCATAGTGGCTGTATCAGTTTACATTCCCACCAGCAGTGCAAGAGGGTTCCCTTTTCTCCACACCCTCTCCAGCATTTGTTTGTAGATTTTCTGATGATGCCCATTCTAACTGGTGAGAGGTGATACCTCATTGAAGTTTTGATTTGCATTTCTCTAATAATTAGTGATGTTGAGCAGCTTTTCATGTGCCTCTTGGCCATCTGTATGTCCTCTTTAGAGAAATGTCTATTTAGGTCTTCTGCCCATTTTTGGATTGGGTTGTTTGTTTCTTTAATATTGAGCTTCATGAGCTGTTTATGTATTTTGGAGATTAATCCTTTGATTAATCCATTGATTCGTCTGCAAATATTTTCTCCCATTCTGAGGGTTGTCTTTTCGTCTTGTCTATGGTTTCCTTTGCTGTGCAAAAGCTTTGAAGTTTCATTAGGTCCCATTTGTTTTACTTTTGTTTTTATTTCCGTTACTCTAGGAGGTGGATCAAAAAAGATCTTGCTGTGATTTATGTCAAAGAGTGTTCTTCCTATGTTTTCCTCTAAGAGTTTTATAGTGTCTGGCCTTACATTTAGGAATTTAATCCATTTTGAGTTTATTTTTGTGTATGGTGTTAGGGAGTGTTCTAATTTCATTCTTTTACATGTAGTTGTCCAGTTTGCCCAGCACCACTTATCGAAGAGGCTGTCTTTTCTCCATTGTATATCCTTGCCTTCTTTGTCATAGATTAGTTGACCATAGGTGTGTGGGTTTATCTCTGGGCTTTCTATCTTGTTGCATTGATCTATGTTTCTGTTTTTGTGCCAGTACCATATTGTCTTGATTACTGTAGCTTTGTAGTATAGTCTGAAGTCAGGGAGTCTGATTCCTCCAGCTCTGTTTCTCCCCCTCAAGACTGCTTTGGCTATTCGGGGTCTTTTGTGTCTCCATACAAATTTTAAGATGTTTTGTTCTAGTTCCGTAAGAAATGCCATTGGTAATTTGATAGGGATTGCGTTGAATCTGTAGATTGCTTAGGGTAGTATAGTCATTTTCACAGTATTGATTCTTCCAATCCAAGAACATGGTATATCTCTTCATCTGTTGGTATCATCTTTAATTTCTTTCATCAGTGTCTTATAGTTTTCTGCATACAGGTCTTTTGTCTCCCTAGGTAGGTTTATTCCTAGGTATTTTATTCTTTTTGTTGCAGTGGTAAATGGGAGTGTTTCCTTAATTTCTCTTTCAGATTTTTCATCATTAGTGTATAGGAATTGAAGACATTTCTGTGCATTAATTTTGTATCCTGCAACTTTGCCCAATTCATTGATTAGCTCTAGTAGTTTTCTGGTGGCATCTTCAGGATTCTCTATGTATAGTATCATGTCATCTAAAAACAGTGACAGTTTTACTTCTTCTTTTCCAATTTGTATTCCTTTTATTTCTTTTTCTTCTCTGATTGCTGAGGCTAGGACTTCCAAAACTATGTTGAATAATAGCCGTGAGAGTGGACATCCTTGTCTTGTTCCTGATCTTAGAGGAAATGCTTTCAGTTTTTCACCATTGAGAATGATGTTTGGTGTTGGTTTGTCCTATATTGCCTTTATTATGTTCAGGTAGGTTCCCTCTGTGCCAGCTTTCTGGAGAGTTTTTATCATAAATCGGTGTTGAATTTTGTCAAAAGCTTTTTCTGCATCTATTGAGATGATCATATGGTTTTTATTCTTCAGTTTGTTAGTATGGTGTATCACATTGATTGATTTGCGTATATTGAAGAATCCTTGCATCCCTGGGGTAAATCCCACTTGATCATGGTGTATGATCCTTTTAATGTGTTGTTGGATTCTGTTTTCTAGTATTTTGTTGAGGATTTTTGCATCTATATTCATCAGTGATACAGGTCTGTAATTTTCTTTTTTTGTGGTATCTTTGTCTGGTTTTGGTATCAGCGTGATGGTGGCCTCATAGAATGAGTCTGGGAGTGTTCCTTCCTCTGCAAGTTTTTGGAAGAGTTTGAGAAGGATGGGTGTTAGTTCCTTCAGTTAGTCATGGATTCCTGTTTCTGTTTTCTTCACCAGATAACCTCATCCATCTCTCTCTGTTTCACTTGCTGTCTTAGCTTAGACCTTTATCGCCGTGCGCAGTGTAACGCGCTGGCTGCCAAGTGGTGTCTGCCTCCTCTGTCTCCTCAGTTCTGGATGGCATGAGGTGAGACTCTAGCCTGAACCCCACTCCTTTTCCTGCGAAACCCAGTGTCATTGACATTCCTTTTTCTGCTGTCTGTGATAGGCTGGCAATTCTGTTTTGTTGATGTGTCTTGTCTCTTCTCTTGCATTGTTTCAGTTCTAGTAATGCTTTTCCCCCCTCCCCCCCCGAGAGGCTTTGAAGCAGCAGGTAGCAGATTTACAGGAAGATTTGAAAAGAAAGGAAGGAAAATGGTCCAGTACACATGGCCGTCTTAGAAGCCAGATAGAAATGTTGGTCAAAGAGAACACAGACCTCCGGGAGGAAATGAAAGTGATGGAAAGATTCCGACTAGATGCCTGGAAGAAAGCCGAAGCCACCGAGAGCAGCTCCAGGATGGGTCAGTGCGCGACGGCCTCGAGAAGAGACGGGTCCAGGGTAGGTTTTGTCACGTTGGGGAGATGCTAAATATTTGAGCAGTCAGATTCTTAGAAACGGAGTAGCAGGGTGGGTGCCAGGGCTGGGGGGAGGGGAGAATGAGAAGCCGTTGTTTAGTGAGGGCAGTTTTGCAAGGTGAAGAGTTCTGGAGGTGATGGTGGTGATGGCTGCGCAGTGGTGTGAATGTACTTAACGCCAGTAACGTGTACATCTTAACGTGGTTAAGATGGTGATTTTGTGTTCTGTGTATTTTACCACAATTAAATACTTCTTTTGTGCATCGCTATACAGATAGTTTTCAAATTCATTTTTATAATTCTTATAAAGGAATTATAACACAGTAGGCGGGTAATCTCAGTTAAAACTGGGTAAAATTTTTGCAGAGATTTTTTTTTTTTGCATATGATCCTTTTAAATCAAGTATTTGGTTTTTTATTCGTCTGTATTCACAACTGTGATGTGCCGGTCATGGCTTTGAGGCACTGGAGACCAAGCAATGAATAAAACAGACAAACTTCCTTGTTCTCTTGGAGCTCGGATTCCAGCCGTGGGAGAAAGCTGAGTGAAGCATATGGTGTGGGATGTAGTGGCGAGAACTCGGGAGGGAAAGCAAGGAGGGGGATCACCGCTGGGCGGAGTGTGTTGCGGTTTATACAGGATGGCTGGGGAGGCCCTCCTGAGAAAGCGACGTTGGAATAGTGGCCCGAAGAGGGCGCAGCGAGCCGGGCTGAGACGTGGGCCAGGAGCCCCGAGGCTGGGAGGACCAGGGTCCGTGAGGGGCAGAGCAGCGGGTGGGACCAGAGACGGGCTCGAGGGTGGTGGTGCCGCTTTCGTTAGGCCTTAGTAACTACCTGTGAGCGTCGCCTTTTCCCTCTGAGTCAGACGGGGAGCCCTGGCAGGGCTTGGATGGAAGGGGTGGCCTCTGCCTCTGTGTTGGTGAGCCCACCCTCCCTGCTGTAGACATGCGAGTGGCCTGAAGTGGGCGTCTGGGCGCCATCAGGACACCAGTTGGGGGGTTGCTGCAAGTGGATGGGGTTTATTGATGAACTGGGGATGGGGTGTGACAGCAGGAGAGGGGCGGGAACGGCTTCCAAGTTGAGTGTGGTTTTTTGGCCCTTTACCGTGAGTCCCCGCAAGAAGAGAGCACGCTTTTCCTGCGGGTGTGGGTGTTGGTTAGGAGCTCAGGTTAGATCAGGTGAGCTCGAAATGCCTCCTAGACATCAGGTGGACATCAGGCGGGGCTGTGCGTGTCCAGAGAAGCTCAGGTTGGAGCGAGAAGTTTGGGGCCCTCGGAACGTGTGGGAGAGATCGCTCGGCTGAAGGCGTGGACGGGGAAGGGTCCTGGGTCCTGGCCAGGTTGTGAGAAGATGGCGGGGAGGAGAATGAACCCGAGTCTGAAGTAAAGGAGGCCAGTGTGGTGTCCTGAGGGCCAAGTAAAGCAGCAGAGAGGCCCGTGCCCCAGAGGCCGCTGCTGAGTAAGCGGGGGACTGCAGATGGGTCCTCGGATATGCCGGGTAAAAGCCTGACCGGCTAAGAGAGCGAGCGGTTTCAGGCAGAGTATAAAGCGCTGTGGAGAAGTTTTGCAGTAACAGTAAGGAAATGGGGCAGTAGCTGTAGGGGAAGTAGTTTTTGTTTTTTTTTTTTAAGATGGGAAAATAAACACGTGCTTATGTATTGGTAGGATTGATTCAGTAGGAAGATACGGATGCAGGAGAGAGTGGGCGGGTTGCCGAAGCTGCGAGCACAAAGGAGAGGAGACCGGGTTTGGGGGAGTGGAGGCGCCCGCCCGGCCGGGAGCTCGACGTCCGTGTCTGGTGACGGGGCCTCAGCCGTGGACCTGGGGCTGGACGTGTGGGGTCCGTTGGTGGGACATTCCCCCCTAACCCTCTGGCTTCCCTCGGGGAATGGAGGCTCGGACATCTGCTGAGACTGAGGATGGAGGCCACTCTGGGAGGCTGGAGGGGCGGATCGGGGTCCACGAGAGTGTAGAGCAAAGGGCGAAGTGTGGTCTGACTCCTGGGCTGCGCTAGGGGCCCATGTAGGTTAGCGATTATATGTTTCAAGTGGGAATTGTTTGCGTTATTTTTCCTTATTCAGCTCTTTGGGTGTAGGGTGGTGGAGAGTAATATTGATATTTTAGCAGAGGTGTGGTCATCCAGGTCAATCATACAGAGTGAGAGGGGCTGGAAGTTGACAGTATGTAAATACAACAGGAGTGCCTGCAGTGCACCATGAATTCAGGCTGCTCAAGGAGGGCATAGGTTTTGGGGGACACAGAAAACATGTGGATCAGTGAATTGTGGGACCGTGTGGGCTGTAAGCATTGTTGGAGTGAGGGTCTCAGAGGGATGAGCTGGAAGGACAGGACACGGTAGTTAGAAGATGGAATTCTGCCCCCCATTTTATTATGAAAGCTGCCCCGAATAGAGCAAGTTGAAAGAATAGTTTGATGAACACCTGAGTACCCACCTAGATCCAGCCATTGTCCACATTTTGCCATACTGCTGTATAGGTATTTTGCTGAACCATTTGAAGGTAATTGCAGAAATTGTGGCAACTCACCCCAAATACTTCGGCACTTTATTAAATGGCACTGGCTTTTTGGATAATTTTTATTTATGTCCCACATTCTGGATTTGAATGCTTTGAAATTGATACTTTTGCAGTTCTTAATAATCGCAGATACTGATAATGACTAGTTCTAGACTTTGTCCATTGGAGCGCATGGCCACGGTGGGAGAGAACAGGTGTAGAGATGGCGGCTAAGGTATTGGGGTGGCTTCTTCTGGCACGCGGGGTCCACGGACATGAGACTTGCTGGGGCAGGGGTGGCTAGGGAGGAGAGAAGGAGGGTCTGGTTGGAGGTGGTGGTGGGGAGCAAGGAGGACATCTACCTTGACCTCTAAATCTGGGGGCTGCGGAAGGGGCAGTGGTGAGCAGTCTTCTGCTGTCTGACCGTGAGTTCATGTCCTCTCCTCTGGCCGCTCTGGTAACAGTCACAAAAACCTGTTTTGTTTTACATGGTCTGTTATGCCTTCACTTGAGGATTGCATGTATTTCCAGAGGCGGCTCGTGCGTGTGTGTGTAGCTCATTCCTAGTAGCAGCTTGTTCGCTCTGGCCTGTAGCAGTAAACGAAAACAGCATAAATGAACAAACTTAAAACATTCCCATTGCAAGCTGAGTTCTGTTAGTTTCATTCCTTGTACTAACGTGTAAACTAATACTAATTTTATATTCAAAATTTTCTCATACTATAGAAGTCATCAGTTCGATTTCAAAAGAGTCAAGTTTCTTCAGGAACCCAGGTAGAAAAGTACAAAAAAACCTATTTGCCAACACAAGGTAAGACAGTTGCATGATCTTCTTTTAAAATATTTCAGGAATTTAAAGAGTGGAGAATTTACACCCAACTTAAGAAATAAAACATTGTAAATGTAATTGAAGCCCCTGTGTATCCTACTCCCAGTTAATGTGCACCCTGACAGCATTCCCTTTCTTACTTTTCATTCTTTTACTACATTGTGTCCGTAAATCAATATAGTGTTGTTTCATAGTTCATCCCTCTGCAGTTTGCTGCTTTCTCAGTATTTTAAGACGTAGCCTCATTAATACATATAAACTCTAGCTGTACAGATTCCATGTGTATTTGCCACAGTATATTTTCTTGTTGGCGGGCATTCAGGTTTTCCCCCAGTTTGTCACAGAATGAAAAGGGCCGCAGAACAAGTCTCGGTCATTTGAGTTTCTCTCTGACACATGTCAGGAGTAGGATATTGGGTCACATCAGGTTTGTGCCACTTTAGGAGGCTTTCCCTTCGCAAAGCGGTTACCAGTTTCTTTTTTTACTGTCAGCAGAACATGCTCTTTGTGCTTGCCAACACTTGATCTGCTCAGACTTTACAATTTTGGCTAGTCAGATGGGTGTGAAATGGTGGGTCAGCGTAATATGCATTTCCCAGGTTACTGATGAGGTAATGTGAGCATCTTTTCATATTTAGTGGACATTTGGGTCTCCTCTTTTGTGAATTGCCTGTTCATTTCTTTTGCCCATTTAAAACTCTGTGTGTGTGTTTGTGTATGTGTATGTTTTTCTGTATTGAAGTTAGTCATTCTGCATACTAATCCTTTGTCATTTGTAAGCACTGCCAATATCTTCTGCCAATCTGTATGTAGCTTTTTGGTTTGTGGGTTTTTTTTTTGTTTTTTTTTTTTGCGGTACACGGGCCTCTCACTGCTGTGGCCTCTCCCCTTGCGGAGCACAGGCTCAGTGGCCATGGCTCACGAGCCCAGCCGCTCTGCGGCATGTGGGATCCTCCTGGACCGGGGCACGAACCCGTGTCCCCTGCATCGGCAGGCGGACTCTCAACCACTGCGCTACCAGGGAAGCCTGGTTTGTGGGTTTTTTAAAAAAATAAAATTATTTATTTTTGGCTCTGTTGGGTCTTCGTTGCTGTGCGCGGGCTTTCTCTAGTTGCGGTGAGCGGAGGCTACTCTTTGTTGCGGTGCGTGGGCTTCTCATTTCAGTGGCTTCTCTTGTTGCGGAGCACGGGCTCTAGGCGCGCGGGCTTCAGTAGTTGTGGTGCATGGGCTTCAGTAGTTGTGGCACATGGGCTTAGTTGCTCCGCGGCATGTGGGATCTTCCCAGACCAGGGCTCGAACCTGTATCCCGTGCATTGGCAGGTGGATTCTTAATCACTGTGCCACCAGGGAAGTCCCTGGTTTGTGTTTTTTATATACATGTTTTTCCTTTTAATATTGAAGTTAATCAATTTTTTTAAAAAATGGTTTTTGCTTTTTGTGACAGATACCCTTCTCAATCGTCAGGTCACAAATATGCTATTTTCTCCCATGAACTTTTGTTTCCACAACTGGGTCTTTAAGATCTACCTGGCATTTTTAGAAATTATTTCTGTGAATTAAATTTATAAAAGTGGATATAACATATGCAGTTTGGCAGTTATAAAGGAAATACTTGGGTAACCACTGCCTAGATAAAGAAATAGATTAGCAGCATCCCAGAACTGACCCCTCCATGATTATATTACATTGCTTTTCCCTTTCATAGGTACAGCCCTAAAAAAATGTTTTACTTGTTTTTCAGCTTTCTGAATAGAGTTGTACTGTATGTATCGCATTGTCTTCTTTCACTACCTAGTTTTTTTTTTTTATGCATCTTTATTGCAGTATAATTGCTTCACAATGCTGTTAGTTTCTGTTGTACAACAAAGTGATTCAGCCATATGCATACACATGTCCCCATATCCCCTCCCTCTTGAGCCTCCCTCCCACCCTCCCTATCCCACCCCTCTAGGTCATCGCAAAGCACGGAGCTGATCTCCCTGTGCTATGCTGCTGCTTCCCAACAGCCAACTATTTTACATTCGGTAGTGTATATATGTCGATGCTACTCTCACTTCGCCCCAGCTTCACCCTCCCACCCCATGTCCTCAAGTCCATTCTCTATGTCTGCCTCTTTATTCCTGCCCTGCAACTAGGTTCATCGGTACCGTTTTTTTTTTTTTTTTAAGATTCCCTATCTATGCATTAGCATACAGTATTTGTTTTTCTCCTTCTGATTTAATTCACTCTGTATGACAGTCTCCAGGTCCATCCACCTCACTACAAATAACTCAATTATGTTTCTTTTTATGGCTGAGTAATATTCCATTGTATATATGTGCCACATCTTCTTTATCCATTCATCTGTCGATGGACACTTAGGTTGCTTCCATGTCCTAGCTATTGTAAATAGAGCTGCAGTGAACATTGTGGTACATGACTCTTTTGGAATTACGGTTTTCTCAGGGTATATGACCAGCAGTGGGATTGCTGGGTCGTATGGTAGTTCTATTTTTAGTTTTTTAAGGAACGTCCATATTGTTCTCCATAGTGGCTGTATCAATTTACATTCCCACCAACAGTGCAAGAGGGTTCCCTTTTCTCCACACCCTCTCCAGCATTTATTCTTTGTAGATTTTTTCATGGTGGCCATTCTGACTGGTGTGAGGTGATACCTCATGGTAGTTTTGATTTGCATTTCTCTAATGATTAATGATATTGAGCATTCTTTCATGTGTTTGTTGGCAATCTGTATATGTTCTTTGGAGAAATGTCTATTTAGGTCTTCTGCCCGTTTTTGGATTGGGTTGTTTGTTTTTTTTAATATTGAGCTGCATGAGCTGCTTGTAAATTTTGGAGATTAATCCTTTCTCAGTTGCTTCCTTTGCAAATATTTTCTCCCGTTCTGAGGGTTGTCTTTTTGTCTTGTTTATGGTTTCCTTTGCTGTGCAAAAGCATTTGAGTTTCATTAGGTCCCATTTGTATATTTTTATTTCCGTTTTTCTAGGAGGTGGGTCAAAAAGGATCTTGCTGTGATTTATGTCACAGAGTGTTCTGCCTATGTTTTCCTCTAAGAGTTTTATAGTGTCTGGCCTTACATTTAGGTCTTTAATCCATTTTGAGTTTATTTTTGTGTATGGTGTTAGGGAGTGTTCTAATTTCATTCCACTTACTGAAGAGGCTGTCTTTTCTCCATTGTATATTCTTGCCTCCTTTATCAAAGATAAGGTGACCATGTGTGTGTGGGTTTATCTCTGGGCTTTCTATCCTGTTCCATTGATGTGTATTTCTGTTTTTGTGCCAATACCCTAACTGTCTTGATTACTGTAGCTTTGTGGTATGGTCTGAAGTCTGGGAGCCTGATTCCTCCATTGCCGTTTTTCTTTCTCAAGATCACTTTGGCTATTCGGGGTCTTTTGTGTCCATACAAATTGTAAAATTTTTTGTTCTAATTCTGTGAAGAATGCCATTGGTAGTTTGATAAGGATTGCATTGAATCTGTAGATTGCTTTGGGTAGTATAGTCATTTTCACAATATTGATTCTTCCAATCCAAGAACATGGTATATTTCTCCATCTGTTTATGACATCTTTGATTTCTTTCATCAGTGTTTTATAGTTTTCTGAGTACAGGTCTTTTTCTCCTTAGGTAGGTTTATTCCTAGGTATTTTATTCTTTTTGTTGCGATGGTAAATGGGATTGTTTCCTTAATTTCTCTGATTTTTCATTGTTAGTGTATAGGAATGCAAGAGATTTCTGTGCATTAATTTTGTATCCTGCAACCTTACCAAATTCATTGATTAGTTGTAGTAGTTTTTTGGTGGCATCTTTAGGATTTTCTATGTATAGTATCATGTCATCTGCAAACAGTGACAGTTTTATATTCCTTTTATTTCTTTTTCTTCTCTGATTGCCGTGGCTAGGACTTCCAGAACTATGTTGAATAATAGTGGTGAGAGTGGACATCCTTGTCTTGTTCCTGATCTTAGTGGAAATGCTTTCAGTGTTTCACCTTTGAGTATGATGTTGGCTGTGGGTTTGTCATATATGGCCTTTATTATGTTGAGGTAGGTTCCCTCTATGCTCATTTTCTGGAGCATTTTTATCATAAATGGGTGTTGAATTTTGTCAAACGCTTTTTCTGCATCTATTGAGATGATCATATGGTTTTTATTCCTTAATTTGTGTATATGGTGTATCACATTGATTGATTTGCATATACTGAAGAGTCCTTGCATCCCTGGGATAAATCCCACTTGATCATGGTGTATGATCCTTTTAATGTGTTGTTGCATTCTATTTGCCAGTTTTTGTTCAGGATTTTTGCGTCTATATTCATCAGTGATATTGGTCTGTAATTTCCTTTTTTTGTGATATCTTTTTCTAGTTTTGGTATCAGGGTGATGGTGGCTTTGCAGATCGAATTTGGGAGTGTTCTTCCCTCTGCAGTTTTTTGGAAGAGTTTGAGAAGGATGGGTGTTAGGTCTTCTGTAAATGTTTGATGGAATTCGCCTGTGAAGCCATCTGGTCCTGGGCTTTTGTTGGTTGGAAGATTTTAAATTACAGTTTCAATTTCATTGCTTGTGATAGGTCTGTTTATATTTTCTAATTCTTCCTGGTTCGGTCTTGGAAAATTGTATCTTTCCAAGAATTTGTCCATTTCTTCGTGGTTGTCCATTTTATTGGCATATAGCTGTTCGTGGTAGTCTCTTATAATCCTTTGTATTTCTGTGGTGTCAGTTGTGATTTCTCCTTTTTCATTTCTAATTTTATTGATTTGCATCCTCTCCCTTTTTGACTTCATGAGTCTGGCTAAGGGAGAGGAAAGAGGAATGATTTAGCCGCCATGATGCTGACTTCACCTTTACAAGTTCCCAGATTTCGTTCTTTAATGTAGTTGAATTTCACCTTTTTCCTTTATGGGTGGTGCTTCTTGCCTTAAGTCTTTACCTATCCTGAGGTCATAAACATATACTCCTAAAGTATCTAGCTGTTCCAGCATTAGTTATTAATTTTGACATGTCATTTTATAAGGTGCTCACAGTGGTGGACACCCATCCCCCTCTGTTCCTCCCAGTGAGAATGTGCTCAGAGGCTTGTTCATGACGTTCACAAACAGCTGAGAGAATTAAGCTTGATGAGCTCGAATACTGGTTCTGACTTGACTTTTTTTTGTTTTTTTTTTTTTGCGGTACGTGGGCCTCTCACTGTTGTGGCCGCTCCCGTTGAGGAGCACAGGCTCCGGACGCGCAGGCTCAGCCGCCATGGTTCACGGGCCCAGCCGCTCCGCGGCATGTGGGATCTTCCCGCAACGGGGCACGAAACCGTGTCCCCTGCATCGGCAGGCGGACTCTCAAGCACTGCACCACCAGGGAAGCCCCTGACTTGATTTTTATTAGTTGACAACCTTGGCAAGTTATTTAGCCTCTCAGCT
Organism: Orcinus orca; assembly: GCF_937001465.1. Taxonomy (NCBI): domain Eukaryota; kingdom Metazoa; phylum Chordata; class Mammalia; order Artiodactyla; family Delphinidae; genus Orcinus; species Orcinus orca. The sequence goes on from NC_064576.1 coordinate 78,285,719, forward strand.
TTGATTTCCTCACCTATAAAATGAGGCTATTAGTCTTTTCTACGAGGCTGGTTGTAAGATTTAGAGATGATGTAACACGGAGCTCAGACTGCACTGTGGTTCTTTGTGCCTGTGAGGTGGAGGAAGGTGTTCATTTAGCCAAATCTGTGTGCACTCCTTGATCCCTTTTTTCTTGTATCCTAACCCCCCACTCCCATCAGTCCCTAAACTAATCCTGATGTTGGTATTTTCTGAATTAAGTAGGTTGAACCATATGACATTGCTAGCACTCGGCTGTTTGGGACCCACGGGTCAGTGATTTGACACAGTACAAACACTGCCGTCTCCACAGTCGCCCACCAGCGTCCTGACTGGACTCTGCCTCTGTTCTTCTTCTCTAGTCTATTCTCCCTGGAGCATCCAACATCCATTTTAGTGTTTAACACTTAAGTCAGATCCTGGCACTTGAGCTTGAAACCCTTCAAATTTGGGAGTGTTTATAATACCCATTGGCATATAAGAAGAAAATATTAGAACTTCAGTGTATTTTTAATATCACTTTGTTGTTGGTGGTGTCTGTGTGTATGCACATACATGCTTATTTTATAATGTATGAACGTGTACAGTACATGATTTGTGTGTTGGTCATGATCTAAAAAGTTTAGACCACAGCCATTAGGTCTAGATTATAATTAAATACCCAGTTATTTTTTTTCAAGCCAAATTCTATGTGTATTCCTGGATGCTTCTATTATCTGTACCCCATTCCTACCCTCTAACTAAAGTCCTGGTGATTGTCTCCAAAATACCTTTGGGTCCATCTGTTAGGTTAGTTGAGCACCTTTCTCCAGATTGTACACTTTCAAAAAACAGATACTTTGCGTTTCTTGGTCATCAGACTTAAGTATTTGAATTTATACAGTGAAGAACTCCTAGGAATTAATAACGAAAAGTACTAAGACTTCCTTAAATAATGGGTAAAGGATGGCAGTTCACAAAAGAGTGAACTAAGGAGATGTTTGACCATAGTATTGAGTAAACTTAAAACTTTCAATTAAATAATAAAACTAACTCTGGTAATTATATTCTAACAGGCAATCCATCTCGAAGATCCAAGTCTGTGTCTCGTGATTTAGGCAATTCGGATAAAGGACAAGTAAATCTCTTTATGTTTTTATATATTAAACATATTATTCAGGCTTAAAGTTGACTGGTTAACTGGCTTAAGTTTCTAAACCATTTATAAAGGAAGCTTTTTACTTAACATTGTAAATGTTTTCTATACAACACCAAATACTAGTCATACTAGAATCCTGTAATAGTGGAATCTGGCTTTTGGACTAAGTGTAAGTTTTAGCTGCTTGAGATTTTTATTACATGTAATGTAGGACAGACGGAGAGCCTCTTGTCCTTACAGACAGCCTTACCCAGGGAGCCACCTGAACCAGTGAACTCTCTAGATCCTGAATGTAAAGACGATGATGAAAAAGAAGAAAAAGAAGAAATTCAGGGAGAAATCAGCCATCCTGATGGAAAGGTTAAACTTTTTTCTTTAAACCAATGAATACTATAAAAAATGAACATGGGTTAAAATAGAGTTGAGGGGCTTCCCTGGTGGCGCAGTGGTTGAGAGTCCGCCTGCCGATGCAGGGGACACGGGTTCGTGCCCCGGTACGGGAGGATCCCACATGCCGCGGAGCGGCTGGGCCCGTGAGCCATGGCCGCTGAGGCTGCACGTCCGGAGCCTGTGCTCTGCAACGGGAGAGGCCACAACAGTGAGAGGCCTGCGTACCACAAAAAAAAAAAAAAGTTTAAAAAAAAAAAAAAGAGTTGAAACAGATTCTGAAATAATTGATCTTCAAGACTTGATGGGGCTGAGGACCTTGGCACATGACTCGGTTTGAACCTTGGGACCCTATGAAAATACTAAATGGACAGCATGCATTTAGCTGCCATTTCTAATTTAGAGATGATGCAACAAAAGGAGGAATAAAATCCAGTTGCTTAAACTCTTGTTCTTTCTCCAGACATAGCTAAGAAGCCTTGGTAATCCTTGGTACTTTTCAAAACCTCAGTTCTCAGCCCTACCCTTCCTGCAGGCTTCCTTAAATATTTCCTGGATCAGCTGCTCTCCACCCCCAGCCTGACAATTTTATTCCTGTGCTTAGGAAAGGTTTTGAGTGGGAAAACGGCCTGGCTGGGTGTTCCAGCTAAAAAGTGAAAATGACAAGAGGAGGAACATAAACAGGGTTACTGAGGAGGTGATGAGGGAATTTTTCCTCGGGTTTATAGAACATGTACTTTTCCAAGTACTCTAATCTGATCCACTTTAATAGAAATCAGAAGGCCAAAGTTCACTGCAAATCTTGAGGAATGAGTGAAGGACAAGACCAACAGTCAGAAGTAAGTTGTTAGGCTCTTCCTGTACAAACTCTACTTCAGGATAACAAATTGTTGACGAGGGAAGGTTTTCTTTTTTAGAAGAAGAATCGCAGCTAATGAATGGAAGAGGAATGAGAAAATTAGAGAATCCCCAGTTTACAATTTCTGATGACACGAGGGTCTAGGTAGTCATCAGTGGCTCCTAAAACCTTAGACGAAAGGCTGACGGATCTCGTGATGCCACCCACTCAGTGCTGAGGTCAGGAGGCAGCGCATACCTACTGGATTTCTGGACGTGCTGCCATACAAGGCCCACTGCTGCACCTAAAAAGTACTCTTGTCAGAGTAATTCAGCTGGAATTTAATCAAGCCTCGAGAGCTAACTACTGGGTTTTTTAAGGAAAAAGTGATATGGGAACATGTTTAATGACACTATAATGGAAAAGCAATCAGCCAAATCCAGAGTGTGGGAAATGTTACATATTCAGTGACCCAGTTCCTTCAACAGTTGTCATTAAAAAAGGGGGAAAGGAAGGGACCATTAGAAATTGAGGGGAGAGACACATCAAGTGTGTGTGGATCTTGTTTTGATCCTGATTCAAGTAAACTGTAAAAGGCCTTCTTTGTGTGCATTTATGGAAAATATGGTTATGGTATGATGAAGGAATTAATTACAGCTTATTAGGGATGATAACGGTTTGGTTATGTTAAAAATACTTCCATTAGAGATACCTGTTGAAATGTTTACAGGAGAAGTGATGTCTGCAGTTTGCTTGAAAAAAAAGTTTGTTTTGGGGGAACAGGTGACCTAAGAACAGTGATGTGTAGATAGGTGAAGCTGATTATTATGAACTTATTAACTTTTCTCTCCCTCTGAGAAATGTTTTAATTTTTATTATGAAAAATGTCAAAGTAGGCAATTAAAAGTATTAGGGATATTTTTGTCATGTGGTCTCAGGAAGTTTTACATATTGATAGTCCTGGTTTTTCTTTTTTTTGTAGATAGAAAAAGTTTATAAGAATGGGTGCCGTGTTATATTGTTTCCAAATGGAACCCGAAAAGAAGCGAGTGCAGATGGAAAGACGGTCACTGTCACTTTCTTCAACGGTGATGTCAAGCAGGTCATGCCGGATGGGAGAGTGGTAGGTTTCCAAGGGCGTGTTTTGTCCGTAGCGTAAACACCTCTGAAGAGGAGGCAGTGCTGACTCTGTGTCTTTGCAGATCTACTACTACGCAGCCACACACACCACCCACACCACGTACCCAGAAGGACTGGAAGTCTTACATTTCTCAAGCGGACAGATAGGTGAAAACCTGCTGTGCCCTCTCAGTTATTACATTCTTCCTTTCTTTAAAAATAAAATATTTATGGTAACCCCTTTTTCTACAGAAAAACATTTCCCAGATGGAAGAAAAGAAATCACGTTTCCTGATCAGACTGTCAAAAACTTGTTTGCTGATGGACAAGAAGAAAGCATTTTCCCAGATGGTACAATCGTCAGAGGGCAACGGTACGTTACCTGTTTTGTTTCTAGATTTTCTAGTTTTCAACTTTTATTACCAGTTGAATTTTAAAAATCTTAAAACATTTGTGTAAGTCATTCAACATTTCACTGAGTTCAGAATTTGAGAGCAGGTGAGACATGTTTTCAGCATTCTGGAGTTTAGGATGAGGTTGAGATAAATGCATTGTAATGTCTAGGATAATCTTTAGCCTACAGACCTCTAAAGGGTGTCTGAACAGCACTTCACGAAAGGCAAATGGCAAGTATTTGTTTAGAAATCAATCTGGTGAAATTTGAAAACAGTGAGTGAGACACAAGGAAGGAAAGCTGCCCTGTCAATTTTTAACAATAACCAGACTCTGTATTTTGATTATCTGGGTCTCCCTGTCCCAGCGTAAGCACTTTACTCTCTGGCCACCCTAAGCCAATTCCTTAAAATCAACAATTATCTTTCTTTCTCCTTCTGAGTGTTAAATGTCTTGAAGTTAGAGTCAACTTCTTCAATCCACAGTGAAGAGCATCTTATAAGCACCATTTTAATTGAAACCTTGGTGGAGTTTTGTCAAATCGAGAGTCCTGTTTTTAGTTTCACCCTCCTCTCCTGGAGTGTAACAAGTTTAAGTACCCATTAACTTGAATTCTATGATATAAACTTGGCAATAATGTAGGAACTTTTCATGGTCATGATTGTGTTTTTCCCTTAATGTGGTCTGAAACTTTATCTGGTGCTCAACTAAAGATTTTCCTCAAACTTTATTTCTTCTGTGTACAGTACACTTTGATTTTAGAAACTTTTCAAAAAAATTGACTCGATTGAAATTTTCTGTAGTAGAAAGAAAATAATATGAAAAGGTCCCCATATCCGTCTGTCCATCTTCAAGTATTAACTCATGGCAAGTCTTTTTTCATCTACACTAAAGCACATCCCGTGTATTAATTCATTCAGGATTATCATGTTTTAATTGAGATATAACTGACATAACATTAGTTTCAGGTGTTCAACAAAGATTTGATATTGGTATATATTGCAAGATGATCACAGAATTCTAGTTAACTTCCATCATTACACATACTTACACATTTTTCTTGTGATGAAGACTTTTATTCTCTTAGCAGCTTTCAAATATGCAATTCATTCAGGATTACTTTGCTGTTTTTCACTTACAGCAGTGGTTCTCGAATCAGCTGGAGGGGACTGTTCAAGAGCAGGTTGCTGGGCCCCAGCCAAATAATTTGCGTTTCTAATGAGCCCTTGGGTGATGCTGACACCCTAGGGCCACACTTGATAGGGCACTGGCTAACACTTGTATGTGGCACAGAGCCATTGTGTTCATATAAAATTTGAGAAATAACCAAAACAGAAAAAACCATTCTGTGCTGAGGAGTCCCAATTATACCTATATAAGGACCAGGGATGTTCTAGGAGAAGGAATAACTGCCAGAGTTCTCCTGCTGTATATACTCCATATTTTTAAAGAAATTAAATTCTACTTTAAATTTACAGAGATGGCAACAAAATCATAGAGTTTAATAATGGTCAACGAGAACTACACACGGCCCAGTTCAAGAGACGGGAGTATCCAGATGGCACCGTTAAAACTGTGTATGCAAACGGTCTTCAAGAAACCAAATATTCATCTGGTCGCGTAAGAGTTAAAGACAAGGATGGTAATGTTCTAATGGACACAAAGTTGTCATGATCCTTGTGTGTGGCTAATCATGAAATAACATTAACTTGATTTTCTTCTTTAAAAAATGTACATTTTCTTGTGGATTCTGTGGTTTAATTTATATGTACTGTGTGTATATATAAATGGAAAAGATTGTTTGGAATTTTTTCATAATGTTTGAAATGCACAGGGACAGCTTTCATTTTTAGTTCACCTACCTTGTCTTTCTACGGTTCTAACCAGTATAGACTTTTAACAAGTGGATGCTTTCATTGGTTGGAGATGGTTATGAGAGCCAAGAAGTACAAGAAGCACAGTATCACAGATTTTCCCACCACCTGCCAGGCCTATGAAGGGCTTGCTTAGAAAGTTTACTGAAGGAGTAAGAGGATTTCTCCAGTCAAAATATTACTGTGCTCAATTAGTACTAAAAGTAAAGCATTATCTACCACAGAGGTCACAGAATTGGAAGTTAAAACAGTGACTGAGTACAAATAAACAGTAAAACAAACAGGCAGAAGAGTTCATTCTATGAGTGTAGATAAATCTCATGGGAGGAAAAAGCAGTTGTCATGAGGGTGACAGCTGAGAAAGGCGGGGCGTGAAAACTAACCAGCCAGTGTTAACTGATTGACAGACCACAGGTGCCTTGACCTTATTACCTGTAAGGCGGGGCTGACAGAAGCAAGATGTCCTTGAAGGGGTGGGGGGCAAGTCACCTACAAGTAGATTTACATAGTAAGTTTGGTCTAGTCACTTAGTGCAGTCTGACAGTAGTGCTGGCAGTAACTCAGTATTTTTAAAAAAGCCACATGTATTAATTCCACGTGATTTAAAACTGAATAACAAAAAACTTTTCAAAGAAAATAAATAATTATATATATTACCTCAGGAATAGAGAAAGATTTTTAAATTTTATTTTTTTAATTATTATTATTTTTGGCTGTGCCGCACCTCTTGGGGGATCTCAGTTCCCAGACCAGGGACTGAACCCAGGCCACAGCAGTGAAAGTGCCTAACCCTAACCCCTAGACCCAGGGAGCTCCTGAGAGAAAGATTTTTAAATGAGACACAGCACAAACCTTAAAAGGTTGATGAGTCAAAAGTTTGTTTGTCCAAAGATAACACAAAAGAGAGTAAAGTCACAGCCTAGGAAAAGAAACACGTATCTGACAAAGGATTAGTAACCAGAATATATAAAGAATCCCTATTAGTTAAAATAGGTAATTACAAACAAAGGATATTAATAAGCAATAAACTAAAACCAGTAAATGCATATTTCAACAATGAGGTACCTTTTTACGTTCGTGTCATAAACTGGCAAACAATGGTCTGGCCACACCACATGCTGGCAAGGAACTTGGACTACTGATGGTAGACTTAGCTGGTAAAATCCCTTTTTTGGAAAGCAGTTGCCTCATGACCTAGTACTAAATTCCACTAAAGTATATTTACTAGAAAACCCCTCACAGGTGCATAAGGGGTTGCACAGTAGAGTATCTGTAATTGAGAAAAAACTGGTAACGACCTAAATATCTTAACAGGATAAATTATATGCACAGATGGATGTAACAGTGAAAGTGAATAAAATAGAGCTATGCATACCAATATGCATTATATAGTGGAAATAAAGTAGGGGAAAAAGGTAATTGTGTGATACTGCACACACTTAAAAATATACAGAGCTCTTGTTTATGGATGTGTGCATATATAATAAAATTATAAAGCACTATATAAGAATGATAAACACCAAATTCACAGTATTCACCTCCTCTGTAAGAAACAGAATGAATGGGGAAGGGTAGAACAGGGGCCTACAACCATGCTGATGATGTCTTATTTCTTCAGCTGAATGTACATTAGTTATAAAATGAACTAAATATGTTTTTTCTAACGTGCCTGAAATATTTCATTTAAAAATTACAGTAAAATAAAATAAGTAAATACTTGAAAGCAAATATTTATTAACTTTTTTTGAACAATTCCTAACAGTTCAGCATGTAAAGAACAGAAAAAAAAAGCCCAGCACTATTGCAGAACAAGTCAAGAAAAATAAGCCTGAAACGGTCTACATATAACAGAAAACTTTCTTCTGGGCTGCTATAGATGCTCTGTACTGTAAACCTGAAAAACAAAAGGTGTGTTATTTTAAACCTTTGCTTAAGGTTCAAATACAGTTACTGAATCACGTTACATTTATGTGAATGGATAAAGAGTGAGCTGTTTACCGAAGGACTTTAATAACCTTGTTATCAGGGCACTGACTGTCCAGTAGTGCTGCACGTGTAGCATAGAGTTCTGTGCTTAAATTATTTATAGTGCCTGCTTTCTGCTGCTCTCCTCCTTGCCCCCATAACCATCTGGCACCATGAATGGTCAGGACAGCCGTCCCAAGCGTCTTTATAGCTATGGAACCTCTCTGTTGCTGGTACTCAATAGGTAAGAAGGGCCTATGAAGGAGAGATCTACAAGAGAGACTCTGGTCGAGCTTTGTTGTCATTCCTTTGACAAGTCAAGGAAAGGCCAAAGGTGCTTTTCAGGGCAATTTAGTATGAATCTCTGCTACATCAGTCACTTGCCGTATGCTGACTGTAAGGGTGAACAAGAAGTCGTGGTACTTACATCACTCATCTTGGTCTGCAAGCCCCATTTCTACTAATGACATATGAACTGGATACCGTTCATCTTCATATAATGTCACTATTTGTTCTGGTACCTGAGCCTAAAATTAAAAAGATACATGTCAAGAAAACACCATCATGTCTTTGCTGCCTGTTCCTCCTACAACTGGCAGGAGGGACAAGGCATTCTCTAAGTTTATTTATAATTTATACGCTGTTACTTTCAAAAGGTATCTTGATGGTTTCTTGCTAAGTCTCATTCTTTCCATCTTTTACTTTAAAATGTAACTCTCCCCAAAGTTTTCCTAGATTGAGCCAGTGGGCTTTAATACTACCATCTCTGTTAAAATTCATTTACATTCTACACATAAAGCATACCTTTATGCATACAGTCAGCAAATTTTGAGTGTTACTCATAGAGGTGAATACACATGTATTTATAAGAACATCTGTTATTTTCACTGGCTTCTTGAGAGAAACCCTGCATAAGCTATTTACACCACTGCACACACGGGAACGTGGTATGTACAGAGGTTTTGAAAAAGCACTTTCTAGTAATAGCACTGCTCCATTAAGAGCTCATTCTTGTCACAGCCAGTATATCAGAAATCCCCCAGATCTCGGGTCCCCAAACCAGGGCGAGCTGGACTGAAACAGCAGTGGTGAGGACTAGGGTGAACCGAAGAGCATGCTCCCACCTAGAGGGACTGCTGTTGCCCCGCTGGTGCTAGCTGTCATTCCAGAAGATTTTGTAGTACTTAGAAATAAGACTTTTTGTATAATTTTCCAATTTTATAACAGCTGTGCACTAAATCAAACATGGTTACAAGCCAGATATGGCCTTTGAGCCACCCCTTTGTGACTAAGCCTCAAGTAGAAAGCATATTTATACCAAGCATGATCTGAATTTTCTTTTCTGGACCTTCTACTGCATTAAACAATTCAAAGTCAGTACAGTTATGATATGAGCACCATTTGAACCTTTCTCTGACTCTGACCAGAATCCCCTTTCTGGTCTTTTCTACTTTTAGGATGCAGCTCAAATGTCACTTTCTCCCGGTCGTACTTAACTGAATAAGCACTCGAGTGCCTCCTAAGCAGGGGCTCAAACACCCTACCCTGATCTCTCTAGACAGAATTCATCGCTCCTGCTTCTCTCCTCACACCCACACCCCAAAGATACCTATACCTTTTTTATAGCATTTATTTCATTCTACCTTGTATTAGTAGTTTACATGTTTTCCTCATTATCAGTTCTTTGATTATAGGATACTAATCTTGATCATTTTTCATCTTAGTCATTACATCACTGATATTTTATATCATTGCAGGGCTAATCAAAAGGTTGTAAAATATAAACTAAGACATTTGAACAAGCCTTAAGATTAATCCTATAGTATTTACAACATCAAATGCTTTAAAGCGTTTTTGCATCTAGAGCTGCAGAGATAAAAAGCACTTTAGAAAGTTAACAGGGATCCTTGAAATAGCTTTGAAAGTATTTTGGCTAATTAAGACACATATTTACCATGGAAGAAGCATAAAGTTGTTTTCCTTGAAGACAGTCTATCATAGCCCACAATGCTTCCATGCTCCACTTGGGACAGTACGGTATTCTTGCCTTTCCTACATCTCTTAAGGGAGGTTTAAACCCTGCCAAGAGAACCTTTATGGCTCGGGCTGGATACTGCATAAGATGAAGAGGAATTTGACGAAGTCTGTCACAAAAGAAATCCTTAAATTAAAATGTTAGGAATGTCACAATTAGAGGAAAAGTTAATGGTGTTGGATTTGGCAGTGATTCTTGGATATGACACCAAAAGCACAGGCAACAGAAGAAAAAATTTTGATAGTATCAAAATTTAAAACTGTGCAAAGGGCACAATCAACAAAGTGAAAAGGCAACGTACAGAATGAGAGAAAATACACATTAAAAAAGACATTTCTCCAAGGAAGAGATATAAATGGCCAACAAGCAAATGAAAAGGTGCTCAACATCACTAATCATCAGGGAAATGCAAATCAAAGCCACAATGTGATTTCACCTCATACCCATTAGGATGGCTACTATTAAACAAACAAACAAAAACGGAAGATAAGTGTTGGTGAGGATACAGAGAAAAACTGGAACCCTTGGACATTTGGTGGGAATGTAAAATGCTACTGTGGGGAAGTTTGGTGGTTCCTCCAAATACTAAGAATAAGCATATTATCCAGCAACTCCACTTCTGAGTATATTTAAAGCAGGGTCATGAAGAGATTTTTGTACACCCATGTTCATAGCATCATTCACAATAGCCAAGTATCCACTGATGGGTGCATGGATAAATAAAATGTGTTATATACATATGATGGAATATTATTCAGCCTTAAAAAAGAAGAAAATTCTAACATATGCTATGACATAGTTGAACCTTGACATCATGCTAAGTGAAATAAGCCAGTTACAAAAAGACGTATGAGATACCTACAATCAAAATTCATAGAGATGGGAAAGCGGAACAGTGGTTGACGGGCTGGATGAAGAGGGAATGAGGGATCGTTTAATAGGCAAAGGGTTAGTTTCAGTTTTCCAAAATGAAGAGTTCTGGAGATTGGTTGCACTAACAATGTAAAGAAAGTTAACACTACTTAACTATACTTCTAAAAATGGTTAAGAAGTTAGATTTTATGATATGTGTATTTTACCACTATTAAAAAAGTATCACAGGGCTTCCCTGGTGGCGCAGTGGTTGAGAGTCCGCCTGCTGATGCGGGGGACGTGGGTTCGTGCCCCGGTCCGGGAGGATCCCACGTACTGCGGAGCCTGCGCGTCTGGGGCCTGTGCTCCACAGCAGGAGGGGCCGCAGCAGTGAGAGGCCCGCGTACCGCAAAAAAAAAAAAAAAAAAAAGTATCACAAACAACAATAAAAAAAGTTGGAAAATAACAGTGTCCGCAAGGATGTGGACAAAATGGAACTCCTGTGCGTTGCTGGTGGAAATATAAATAGTATAGCTACTATGGAAAAGTCTGGCATTTCCTGAAAAAGTTAAACAGAATTATCATATGGTCCCGCAATTCCATTTTGAGGTATATAATACCCCAAACAGCTGAAAGCAGGAACTCAAAACGGCTCTTTGTATGTCAGTGTTCATAGCATTATTCACAGACCAAGTGTCCATCAACAGATGAACAGATAAACAAAATGTGGTATATACGTAAAAACGAAATATTATTTAGTCATAAAAGTAATGAAATTCTGACACATGCTTCAATTGGATGAACTCTGAAAACATCATTCTAAGTAAAATAAATCAGACATAAAAGGACAAATACTTATGATTACACTTGATGAAGAACCTAAAATAAGCAAATTCATACAGGGAGTAGAAGAGGGGTTACCGAGAGCTGAAGGAAACGAAATGGAATGTTACTGAGGGGTACAGTTTCTATTTGGGGTTATGAAAAAGTCCTGAAAATGGACAGTAGCAATGGTCACACAACACTGAATACTTAATGCCAGTTAATTGTATACTTAAAAATGGCTAAAGTAAATTTTTTCTCTAAGAATTTTTTAAAATTTATTTTTTAACATGGTAAATTTTATGTTATGTATATTTTACCACAATAAAAAATAACTTTTAGGTAGAAAATACTCCCAATATATAAGCAGCTTTAAAATAGATTTTTTCTTTTAAAAAAAGAGGCAAAATCTTTTCAATTATTAAAAAAAAAAAAGAATAGAAAACTAAGAATCCTAATTCAACTAAGTTTACATTTTTGTTTTTTTAACCTGTTTATTGTCAGCTTTTCAGTTGATCCATAATCAACAAATTGTACCAGGACAGCCAGAGGATTAAATTCTTTAATGGAAACAATCTTTGCTCTGTACCATACGCCATCATCATATTCTGCAAGGCAAGGCATTTCTGAAAAGACAAAAAGGGGAAAATCACATTGCCTTTTTTTTTTTTTTTGGTGGTACGCGGGCCTCTCACTGTTGTGGCCTCTCCCGTTGCGGAGCACAGGCTCCGGACGCACAGGCTCAGTGGCCATGGCTCACAGGCCTAGCCGCTCCGCGGCATGTGGGATCTTCCCGGACCGGGGCACGAACCCGTGTCCCCTGCATCGGCAGGCGGACTCTCAACCACTGCGCCACCAGGGAAGCCCCACATTGCCTTTTATTTTCTTAAAAACGTTTTTTAAAAAAAATACAGCAAAGTACAAAGAAAATATAATCACCAATTACCCATTATTCAGAATTAAACACTCAACAGTTAGCCACATGTTGGCTTATGCTCTTTTTTCTGTTTATACTTTATAAACCTTGTTTTTCTTAATTCCTAAGTTAGGAAAAGGCTGGAAGGAAGACACCTCTCCATTCTCAGAGTCCTAGTTCTTCCACCACCCAAGGCTTAAACCATCCTTCCATTGTTCCCACTTCTTATATGCCCCCGATTTTTTTTCCTTTGGGCAGTTGTCTTCTGCAAATGATAGTAAAATGGTTTCTGTTATTCCTACTTTTAATTTCCTTCTCCTCCAATCCAATTCCATTGCTCTGTAGTTTAATTCAATGGCATCTTAACTGTCTGCAGTACCAAGTCCTTAGACTGCAATTTACAGGGTTCTTCACAATATACTCCCAACCCACTTCAACCACATATCCTCAATGTGTTACCTAAATAGATTCCTTATTCAACTCCTTCAATATAGATTCCGTACATATTTAATAAGCACTTGTCTATGAATCAATTTGTACATATGCATACTTAATTGAAGAACCACCACAGAAAAAATGCACACATGGGCTTCCCTGGTGGCGCAGTGGTTGAGAGTCCGCCTGCCGATGCAGGGGAAACGAGTTCGTTCCCCGGTCCGGGAAGATCCCACGTGCCGCGGAGCGGCTGGGCCCATGAGCCATGGCCGCTGAGCCTGCGTGGCCGGAGCCTGTGCTCCGCAATGGGAGAGGCCACAACGGTGAGAGGCCCACACACCGAAAAAAGAAAAAAAAAAAAAAAATGCACACATGTATGTATAGCTCCGTGAATTACCACATTACTCATGGACTGTTGGTGCAGCCTCCCTTGAGAGAAGAGCACAGTGAGGAAGGAATTGTTTCTTCCAGATTATAAATTAATTTACAAAAAAAAAGTGACAGTGAGTTTATTTTTTCACTCATTGAGCAAATACTAAAGAGCACCTATTTGTGCCAGGTGCCCTCCTTAAGTGCTGATGTGCCCTCCTTAAGTGCTGTGGCACAGAGTCCCTGCTGTGGTGCTGCCTTAAAGGCCGGGAGGAGGGGAGGAGGGGAGGAGGGGGTGGGGTGGGATGCATCAGGGAAGAGCTGCCATTCGGGGATAGCTGAGCAGAGACCCTGCTACACATCCCAGAACTTTCCAGGCAGAGGGAACAGCAAGTGGTGTTTATCAGCCAAACATGGGTCACAAGTGATTAAAATCTCATTAAGTAAAATCAGACAGGACGTCAGACTGATGTTTTCCTTTGCTAAATTATCCTCTGATATGAACAAAATACCAAGGATGAATACATCCCTATACATCACATACTGATAAAATGTGTAGACACCACTCCTTGTATTCAGGAACCGTCATCACCAGTAACTAGATGCATTTTCCTCATAGGAGAATGCCATATATTTAATAAAGATAGGGAAATAGAAAGGGAAAAAAGCAGGGTTTCACCCATGCTGGCAGGACTCAACAAGATCTGAGTTCTGCTTACCCACACCACAATTAGCAGCTTAGGTGGCTTGTAATTAAAATAAGTGCCGTTCAGGTCCAAGTAACAACTCACAATCTGAGCTACTGGCGAAACTGCAAGCTCAGAAAAGCCATCTTCATGCAGTCAATGTTACAGTTCGACCTGAGCTTTGAAAAACAAAAGCGCCCCAAGGCAAGAGACCATGCATATCAAGTGAGGGTGATAAAAATACCAGTTAACCTTAGAAACAACCCAGTCTCGTCAGCACTGAAACAAAACAGTGGCTTCATTAGGAATCCCATTTTACTCTGAAAGTTTAGTACCTGTTCTGAAGTCCGTCAGAGGAGGGAATGTCTCCACATCCACATTGAACCGCCCTAGCGCTTCCTCAAGGCTCTCAGGCTCAGGTTCCCAGCTGACTCCACTGTCAACTGTGTCATCATGCTGCTTAACCAGATTACAGTTTTCTACAGAGTCAAGGCAAATATACACCTAAGTGGGGAGAAGGGAAGGGAAAAAGTTCAAATTCTGTAATTTTTAGTATTCATGATGTGGACAGAACGACTGCGCAGCCAGTCCCCAGCAACGGCCTCACAGTCCTCACAGAGTCAAGTCCCCACAGCAAACCAGACTTGCTCTTTGTGACTGTAAAGCACGACAGCAGCGGCGGTATGTGACCACCGAGCCCAGGTTGTCAAAGGCGTGGTCTCTGCCTTGGTGGCGCTCAGCCCACCAGGGGAGCGTGCAGACCCGCGCCAGCAGGCCCAGGAGAGGCCCGCGGGGCCGGGGCCCAGCACTCAGGCTCTGGAAGTGGATCCTGCACACCCCCCAACACACAACCCGACTGCAACCCGAGATCCTGGATTCCCGACTTTCACGTGTGTTTTATGCTGCTCAATTTGGGGTAATTTATGTGGCGACTAATAACTAATTAAAAATCATAAAAACCAACAATAGTTTGCACTACTATGTTCTCTGATGAAATTATGGAGCAAATTCTTCTTGTCTGTGAAAAGAATGGTTTACTGTGTAAAAATGGCTGAGGGACTGCCTGGCCACTTAATTTGTCATTTCTTTCTCTCTTGTTAGCCAAGCATATATAATTGAATTTTCTTTAGTGTACTTACTCATTCAGTCAATATTTACTGAGTGCCTGCTATATCAGGCAGTATTCTAGGTTCTAGGGATACACCTCTGACCAAAACAGACAAAAATCCCTGCCTTCATGGAATTACATTCTAGTGGGAAGAAGCAGACAAAGAAAATAAGGAAGTGGCACAGTGTGTTGTTACAAGGTGATAAGTGGTATGGAAAACAGCGAATAAAGAGCACCTAAGTTCAATGTAGGAAGAGGACAGGGGAACGAGATGTTTAATAAGATTTCACAGGCGGAAATAAGTTCCAACTTAACAATCTAAATATTTGATTGAAAAAGCTACACAATACTTGGAAAACCCAACAGTGATTAAGGAACACTTGCCTCATTAAGTACAAACAAGTGTCTGAAGAGGACATTATAGGGCAGGCAACCTAGCGGCCACCAGCTGTCAGCTATGAAAATCAGGAAGATGGAAATGTGGAGAATCAACCCTAGAGTTAAAGACCGAGACTGCCTGTCATGTTTTTAACCACCAGCATTACTGGAATCACATACTTCGCTGGGTGAGACAACGTGCTTAACTTGAACAGCGTAGAGCTCTCCAGGGGGAGGAAGAGGTGAAGACAAATATGGCGGTAAAACAGGAGTCTCTGTTTCAGGCAAGAGCAATTCCTAAAACACCAAAAATAAATTCCAATTTCAGAGTGACTATTACAGAAACCCACCACGTTATTAAAGCTTATTACAGTGTCAATTTACTTTCATTTAGCAAAAATCTAGCTGAGACACTGAAAATCACAAAATAATTTTGTTGTAGTGGGACCAAAATGTGATAAATAATCAAAAGATCTTTAGCAATCTTTTGTCCCCTGCCCCAAAAAAAGATTTTGTGTAAAAAAAAACCCCACAGGAATATTTACTTATATATAATATTTACATATAACACATAAAACTCTAGAAGAATGATTAACAAATTGCGGCTGCTTAGTGCGATGGACTGGGGTGTTCAAGATGTAGAATTGGGGCAACTTCTTTCTTTTCACATTTCTGTGATATTTCATTTATTTTTAGAGTATTTTATAATAAAAACTAATATATGAAATGACAAAGGAAGATTTAAGTTAAAAATCATGAAAAAAGTGTGCTCTCTCTTAAGCTCTATAAAAGCATGAGGAGTAATTAAAAGTTATATGATTCCAAAGAGGATCAAGGCAGTTAGCAGTTGTTAAAAGAAATATACATATAAAAATATAGGGGATTTTTCTTTTAGTAAGTTAAAAAAAACTTGAATATGGTGATTAATATGGTGATAAATACTAAAACAATCATATTCAAATTTGTAGACTCACTTATTACTATTTAACATTTCCAAACTGGTGGCAAAACAAAACATTTGAACCACTTAGATTTCAGCAAGAAGTGACTACCTACTGTTGAATTTTACTGATTTGTTACAAAACACTTTACAACAAGCATGTCATTTTTATAATTATAGGAATTAAATTCTACTTAAAATTTTAAATGATAAAATTTTACTTATGAAAACACTTCTTACACCAAAAAGCAAAAGTGACAAAAGAAAAAATAAGATAAAAAGGATAAACTAGACTCCATCAAAATTTCAAACTCTGGTGTTTCAAAGGATACCATCAAGAAAGTGAAAAGACAACCCACAGAATGGGAGAAAATATTTGCAAATCATATCTGATAAGGGACTTGTATCTTCACACCTATCCTAAGATGGCTAGGAAAAAAGTCAGATAAGTCTTGGTGAGGATATGGAAAAAGTGGAACCCTTGTACAATCCTAGTACCAAAGTAAAATGATGCCGCTGGTTTGGAAAACAGTTTCACAGTTCCTTAAAATGGTAAACATAGTCACCATATGACTTAGTAATGCCACTCCTAGGTCCATACTCAAGAGAACTGAAAACAGACATCCACTTAAAAATTTGTACACAAACGTTCATAGTTGCTTTAATTCACTATCTGTAAAGGTAAAAACAATGCAAGTATCCATCAACAGATGAATGGATAAACAAAATGTGGTGTATCTGTATAATGGAATATTATTCAGCAATAAAAAGGACACATACTACAACATTATTCAACCCTGCAAACATTATGCTGAATGAAAGAAGCCAGTAACAAAGGGCTGTGATTCCCTTTATATGAAAGGTCCAGAATAGACAAACCCACAGAAAGTTTCCAGGAAACTGGGGGAGGGGAAATGGAAAGTGACCGCTGCTGGTATGGAGCTTCTTTCTGAGACGGAATGTTGTGGAATCAGATCGTTGTGATGATTGCACAACTCTATGAATATATTAAAAACCACTGACCTGTACACTTTAAACAGTTGAACTTTATGGTATGTAAATTAATAAAGCTGTTATGCTTACCTACCTGATCTTGTATCAGATTATTTGTACTGATGAAGTGTCCAAATTTTCAAAATATTTGGATTGAAACTTACCTCAAACCTTATTTCCCATCTCTCTTCCTCACACTTTGTATTGTAATCTGTTGGTTTCTGAAATAATATAGTATTATTAATGAATAAAACTATCTTTAACTATGTAATATTGTTTTAAGGCACTTTCATATTTCATCCCACAAAAACTGCGTGCATGACCTTGTTGGCATTCATTTCAGCTTAACTATGGGAAAATTTAGTGTTCTGAGTGATCTTAATATTGCAACAAGAATCCTCAAAATTATGCTAAAAGCATGTCAACTGTCATTAGTTTATAGTAAGAGTGGGAGCTCTTACCTTTCCTTTTAAATGTTCACACTGAAGAGTACACCTGGCAGAGAGACTAAGTAATCTTTATAAAACCTGTTTAACAGATGAAACACCCTTTACACAAACACGTGGGGGCACGCGTGCGCGCGCGCGTGCGCGCGCACACACACACACCCCTCTATGCTCAAAAGAAACAACTGGCTGTGAGCATTGCATGTACAAAGTTATGTCATAGTTTCCTATTTGAGAGAAGAAAGTAGTTTCCTATATTGAACTGAACATCCACTGTTTGGTTGTGTACTATCACTAAAATGAATTTCAGAAACCTAACAAGTGAACTGCAAGTCTAAAAATATCTTGCTATATAAAATGTTCACATTCTTATTTATGACTACCCTGTTTCTGTAAAGTATTTGTGGCAGCCTGCAATGTGAAATCGTATCTGTAACAGACTAATTATGTTTTTTAAAATATTAAAAACAGAAGCACCAGGCAACTGGGAACGGGCTATTTACTGAAGCTAAGCTTAAAATCTGGCTCTGAGTTCCCTGTAAGAAAGCAAACTGGGGGAAATGTTACAATACTGAATATAAGGCAAAACCATTTTATCTTGGGAGAGAGTCATTTCTGGCAGTGAATTCCATTATGATTTTGTAATTTACATCTATATTCAAACAACGTTAGAGAACATATGAGCTTCTCATTAGGTTTGAAGATATAGAAAACTAAGTGACTCTTAATGCAACTGAAGTCTTTTTTAGGACTTTATAAAGCATGATATAGGGTATTGCTTTCTCAAAGAATTTACAAATCCTCTAGACCCTCTTAACATATCAGGCATGTAGAACTATATGGAAGGCTTGAGGCAAAAGACAAAATATGACATTTTAACCAGTTTCTTTTTCTATAGTTTAGAATTTTATAGAAAAATAGTTCACTTACTTCCTTCAGTATTTCCTCAGAATGTTCAAAAGTACACCACTTATGGTGTGCCATAAAATAAGAAAGTGACATTCCATCAAAATAGAGATGAATAGATAATTTCTCCCATGGATTTTCTGGTAATTCCTATTTAAGTTCAATAAAGGAGATTATTACTATAAAAATAAAGTCTGCTTGAAGATTAAAATTTTACAGTCAGCAAAAATGAAATTAGATTTCTGACAATCAGTATTACTAGTTTGACTAGTGACTCGTTTTGTAAAATTTTCTTCCTGGTATTTTGGCAGATAACAAGGCAATAATGCTACTACTACTCTGGTTTTTATAAAATATATTTACATGTCCATAAGGTAGAGTTTTCTAGTTATGTAAAGAAAACAATTTGCTATACATCATCTTTAGATAATACTAATAATTTATACTAAGTAGAAGGAGAAAGAAAAAGTTATGCTCAGGGGTAAAGAAATGAAGTTTAGTTAAAAATCCAAAAATGGCAGGAATCAGAAGAAATTAACAACAGTCTAGGAGTCATATAGTGGCTTTCAAACCCGTGGGTCCATTTTCAAACATTAGGTACCAAAATGCACATGACTGATAAGCTGATCGTTCCTCGCTGTTTCCACTCGGTACCACCTTAGTCCTAACTCAGAGTTAAGTGTAATCGCCTTCCAGCTGATCTCCTGCTTCTACCTTTTTCTACCGTCCAGTTTTCACCAGTGCAAAGTGAAAACAGTAGATTGTGAGGTCAGATCACATCCACCTCCGCGCAGCGACAACTGCACCTCTCACAGGTGGCCTCCCACCTCCGTCCGTCCGTCTGCTCCTTGGACACTCCAGGCGTCTCCTGCCCTGCGGCTCTCTGCACTGATCTGGTAACGGCGTGGTGTGTCCTCTCACCACTCGGAAGTCTCAATCAAATTTTATTTTTTAAGGGATGTCTTCTCTGACCACTGTATTTAAAATGTTATCTCCTCCCCCACCCACCTCTCCTTATCAGCCTTTCCGAATTCATTTTTCTAGCCAGCACTACTATTTAACATATCATATATATATATATATTTTTTTCATTTTACTTCCCATCACTAAAATGGAAGCTCAACGGAGGCAGGAGCTTCTATTCGGCTCTTGCTGCGCCTGCAGGCCCAGGACAGAGCCCAGCAGGTAGGAGGCACCGGGTCCGTGCCATGAGCACGTAAGGTAGGAGGAACACTTCTGGGGAAGGTCCGCTACGGCAGCAGGGCTGCAAGGGCAGGCACAGGCATGGTTTCTGAGAAATCCAGTACCTTGGTATACGCCACACAGTTTTCCTAGGCTAGTAAGCTAAGCAGTAAAGAAAGCCACCTGGATAACCTGAACAGTTCCCATCTCTGCAGGACTTCCGTGACTGTCCACAGAGGCCGTGAATAACCAGAGGCGGAGAGGCTTCTCCACTTTCTTATTTAAGTGCGTCTGTGGCTCTTTTTAGGTCTTTATTAGCCTGCCATCACACCTTTCATACAGAAACACTTCCTTAAAGTTTTTCTATCTTTCTGCCTGAACCCTCCAACACAGCTCCAGGAGAATCTTCTCACTGCCTCACTGCTCAAGAACCCCCAGCGGGGCCTCCTGCCTGACGTCTACTTCTCTTAAACCCTATTCGCACTGCTGCTCCTCCCAAAACTTCTACTGTTCTAGCAGATGCATTTCCCATTTCTGTCTCCGCACCTACCTGGTCAGGAGCACTTCATCAACTCCCATTTCTACATTCCTATTACACTCACTCTTTTTACCAGCTGCCTGGCTCTCAGCAAGTTGTGGTGTAAAGTCTTTAGGGTTTTGTCTTGTGTCTCACTGTTTCACTAACTAGACAGGGCCCTTGAGGACGGGAATTACCTGCACCTAACACAGTGCTACACACACAGCACCATCCTGAAAACTACCATGTGTTTATAAACATCTCTACTTCCTTAGTACTCTCCTTGTGTCAAAATAAGTTGTTAATAAGGAATCTTCCAAGTTACTTGCTTATGGAAGTTCTCAGGAACTTGCTCAAAATTAGGTTTATTTAAAATGAGCCTAGGAACCAAAGTGGTAACTTCTTTTATGTTAACGAGTAACTGATAATCACATAGGAACATAGTTCTTCATAAAAAAATCCCTCAAATTATATTACCTGTTAACACTTTATGGCTAATTAACTAAATCAATGATATATGCTTTATTTTTAATTTTTTTTTGAAGTTGGTTGTTTTAAGATTTTTTGATGTGAACCATTTTTAAAGTCTTTATTGAATTTGTTACAATATTGCTTCTGTTTTTTGGTCCCTTGGCCGAGAGGCATGTGGGATCCTAGCTCCCCGACCAGGGATCAAACCCACAGCCCCTGCATCGGAAGGCAAAGTCTCAACGACTGGACTCCCAGGGAAGTCCCAATGACATATGCTTTAAATACAAATTACCATAATGTGAACTTCCACCTCTCTCTTTGAAAGCAGTTCCTGAAGGAGTTCTACTGCATCTGGTTGCCAGACATTCCCGACCTATTTGGGATTAATAAACTCAGATTCTTTCACAAAATAAAAGCAGGAAGTAAATGAAGATACACAAAAGTAGCCATAAACAGATAACACTAGAGAGAAGGACAAAATATATAGGCAGTTTTCAGAGAATATCATGGGTATATGATAAAAATGATCTTAAGAAACTAATAATTTGTCTCAGCTTCTCCCCATGTTACTCTCTTAAAGCATTTTATGCTTTAAAAAGATAAACCTGCACTAAAAACAAAGCATCATAAAACTTTTAAAAGAGGCCAATATGCCAAAGCAGTGCTTGTATACTGACTACAATGTGTATTTATTAAGGAGCAGTGACTATTACGTCTTATGTGTTAAGAGGTTCACTTGGCCAGGAAATCGGAGCCTCCTGCCAAAAGCCCATGAGGAGGCCCAGCTTCCTGCCAGCGCCCTGTACGTGAGCATCTGGAAGCAGGTTCTTCAGCCCAGTCAGTCCTTTGGGTTATTGCATTTCTGGTGCACATCTTGGCTGCAGAGTCATCAGGGACCCTGAGCCAAAACACCCAGCTAAGCTGTTCCCAATGCCTGAGCCACAGAAACTGTATGAAATTTTTAAAAAGCTTATTGTCGATTTAGACCACTAAATTTTAAGCTTAATTTGTTATATAGCAAGAGATAATTAATATACCATTCCCTTCTCTGATCCAGCTTCAAATTTCTTGAACTTTTATTTGAACCGTAACTAAAAATTAACAATTCCAAACAAAATTCCCATCTATGAAGACATTATCTCTCTTAATTTATTCAGATATTTTTATATCCTTCAGGATAATTCTGTCATTTTCTTCCTAAAGGCCCTTTAGCTATCTTTGTAAGCTTATTTCTAAATATTATTTTTGTTGCACTGAAAGGGATTTCATCTTACATTCTAATTTCTAGAAAACTATTGTTAATAAAGACAGTATTTTAAAATTAATCATCCTATAAATCCCTGTTTACTCACAGGTATGGTATTATAGAGCTGACAAGGAATACAAAGTTGGGGTGTATCAGGATATAGCAAAATAGGGTAAAGATGACACTGTGGAATCTTCTCAGTGAATCCGTGATCTAAATATTGTACCTGAAACAGGACAAAGTTCATAATTAAAACATACTACTAAAAACTAGGGGACAGAAAGGACTCCCTGGTATTAAAGAGAATAAAAAAGAAAAGACATTCTAGAAGGAGATATAAATCTGGATTTAAAAAATCTCTAGAAAAAAAGTAACACTGTATTTCCTCATCCCATAGTGTATCAAACCTCACTGTCAAAAGGTTTTCTTACAAATGAACAAAAGCTTTTTCTTTTCTTGAGAATAATCAATTTTTTGGAGGATGTTTAAAATTTTTCTTTTGTTTTTCCAAGTATTTTAGAAGTCCTGATTTCCATTTAATAAAAGAACATTTCTCAGTATTCCTCAGTTTCACAGTTTGGGAAACTCTGCATGTAATGTTTCCTTCCTGGAGAATCACACTGCATAATAAAGGTTCTGAGAAGTCCTATGAGAAAGAAACTTGTTTTTAAGTCATCCAATGTTCCTCAAATTTTGTAAAATAACTTTCTAAAGACTTCATTTTTTAAAGAACTTTGGGTTCACAGCAAAATTTAGAGAAAGGTACAGAGATTTCCCTCACACCCCAGCCTCCCTCACTGTAACATCCTGCACCACAGTGGTAATTTGTTATAATCATGAACCTACATGGATACGTCAAAATCAAGGTCCATATAGATTACGTTAGGGTTCACTTGGTGATGTACACCCTGTGGGACTGACAAATGTATAAAGGTGCTCTGTGAAAACAAAGGGTGTTTTCATTGCCCTAAAAATCCTCTGTCCTCCCTCCCCGCAACCCCTGGCAAACATCTTTTTACTATCTCCATATTTTGCATTTTCTAGAAGGTCATATAGTTGGAGTCATACAGTATATGTAGCCTTTTCAGACTTGCTTTCACTTAGTGATATACATTTAAGGTTCGTCCATGGCTTTTCATGGCTTGATAGCTCATTTCTTTTTAGCACTGAATAATACTGCATTGTATGAATGCACTACAAGCTTATTTATCCGTTCACCTACTGAGGGACATCTTGGGTGCCTCCAAGTTTGGCAATTATGAATAAAGCTCTTATAAACAGGTTTTTGTGTGGACATGTTTTCAACTCCTTTGGGTAAATACTGTAAAAATTTAATAAACAGAAACCTCACTTAAACAGAGTTGGGAGATCAGAAAGGGGGAGCTCCATGTCCTTTGATGATAGCAGAGCCCAACAGGAGGAATACAGACTCTTCTTCTTTCCTGGGAAGGACTCAGCCAATGAAAAGCCACGGACTCTTTGTTTACTAGAGCCATACCCACTTCCTTTTTTTCTCTATAAACGTGTTCTCCTTTCCTTGCTTTGCAGGAACTTGCACGTTCCTGCAGACCCTGAATTGTAATTCTCTGCTGATCCTGAATAAACCCAACTTTGCTGGAGAAGTATCTGGCAGTCTGTTTATTTCAGGTCAACAATACCAAGGAGTGCGACTGCTGGATCATATGTTAAGAGTAGATTTAGTTGTTGAGAAACCACCAAACTGTCTGCCAAAGTGGATGTACCACTGTGCACTCCCACCAGCAGTGGAGGGTTTCAGTTGCTCCATATCCTCACCAGCATTTGGTGTCGTCAGTGTTCCAAATTTTGGCCATTCTAGTATATGTGTAGTGCTATCTTGTATTAACTTGCATTTCCCTGGTGACATATGATGTGGAACTTCTTTTCATATCCTTATTTGCCATCTGTATGTCTCCTTTGGTGAGGTATCTGTTAAGGTCTGTGGTCCATTTTTTAAATTGGCTTGTTTTCTTACTGTTAAATTTTAAGAGTTCTTTGTATATTTTGGATAACAGTCCTTTATCAGATGTGTATTTTGCAAGTATTTTCTCCCAGTGTTTAGCTTGTTTTCTCATTATCCTGACATTGTCTTTTGCAGAGGAGAAGTTTTTAATTTTAATGAAGTCCAGCTTGTACCTTATTTCTTTCATGGGTCATGTCTTTGGTGCTGTATCTAAAAAGTCATTGCCATATTAAAGGTCATCTACGTTTCTATGTTGTCTTTCTAGGAGTCTTACAGTTTTATGTTTTACATTTAGGTCTGTAGTCCATTTCGAGATGATTTTTATGGAAGGTGTGAAATCTGTGTCTAGATTTTTTTGCATGTGGATGTTCCATCGTTCCAGCACCATTTGCTGAGGAGACTATCTTTGCTCAGTTGCATTGCCACTGCTCCTTTGTCAAAGATCATTGACTATATTTATGTGGGTTTATTTCTGTGTTCTCTAGTCTGTTCCATTGATCTATTTGTATTTTGCTTTGCCAATACCACACTGTCTCGGTTAACTTTATACTAAGTCTTGAAGCCTAGCGTTGTCAGTCCTTTAACTTTGTTCTTCTCCTTCAATATTGTGTTGTCTATCCTGACTCTTTTGTCTCTCCATATAAACTTAAGAATAAAGTTTGCTGATATCCACAAAATAACTTGCTGGAATTTTGACTAGGATTGCACTGAATCCATAAATACAGTTGAAAAGACCTGACATCTTGACATTGAGTCTTCCTATCCAAGAACAGAGTGTTGCTCCATTAATTTTGTTCATCAGAGTTCTGCAGTTTTCCTCTTATATATCTTTGTATATATTTTGTTAGATTTACACCTAAGTATTTTGTTTTGGGGGTGCTAACGTAAAATGGTATTGTTTTTTATTTCCAATTCCATCTGTTCACTGCTAGTATATGAGAAAGAAATTGAGTTATGTATATTAACCTTATATTCTGCAATCTTCCTGTAATTGCTTACTAGTTCCAAGAGCTTTTTGATGAGTCTCTTGCTTTTTTTTTTTTTGCGGTACGTGGTCTAGTCCATCTAGGTTATCCAATGTGTGGGTATACTTGTTCACAGTATTCCTTTATCTTTCAGTGTTCATTAAATCTGTATTGATATCCCTTTTATTTCTGATATTAGTAATTTGTGTCGTTTTTCTTTTTTTTTTCTTGGCTAGCCAGGCCAGAGGGTTATCGATTTTATCAAACTTTTCAACGAACCAACTTTAAATCTCATTAATTTTTTTCCCTTGAATTCCTGTTTTCAGGGATTCACAGATTTCAGCTCTACCTGGTCAGGAGCTCTTACTATTTCTTTTCTTCTGCTTACTTTGGCTTTTTTTTTCTTTTTCTAATTTTCTAAGGTAGAAACATAGATAGCTGATTTTAGACTTTCCTTCTTTTATTATATGTGTGTGTGTGTGTGTGTGTGCGCGCGTGTGTGCATTCAATGCAATGAATTTTCCCCTCAGAACTGCTTTAGCTGCATCTCATAAATTTTGTAAGTTATTTTCATTTAGTTCAAAATATTTTAATATTTCTCTTGAGATTTCTTCTTTGACCCATGAGTTATTTAGAAGTTTGCTGTTAAATCTCCATGCATTTTGGGATTTTCCAGTTGTCTTTCTCTTACTGATTTCTAGTTTAACTCTATTGTGGTCTGACAGCAAACACTGATTCCTATTCTTTTAAATTTAAGGTGTGTTTTACAGCCCAGAATGTGGTCTATCTTGGTGAATATTCCATGTGAGCTTAACAATGTGTATCTTGCTGTTGTTGGAGGAATAATTCTATAGATGCTAATTATATGCAGTTGATGATGTTGTTGCTGAATTCAGTTATGTCCTTACTGATTTTCTGCCAGTTGGATCTGTCCATTTCTGATTTGGGGGGGGTGTTGGAAGTCTCCAACTATGATAGTGGATACACCTATTTCTCCTTGCAGTTCTACTAGTTTTTGCCTCACGTAGTTTGACTCTCTGTTCTTAGGGCCATGTTAAGAATTTATTAAGACATTCAGAATTTTATGTCTTCTTGGAAAACTGACCCTTTTTCATTATGTAATGCCCTTTTTCCTTGATAACCTTCCTTGCTTTGAATCTGTTCTGAAATCATTATAGCTACTTTTTTTTGTGTGTGTGGTACACGGGCCTCTCACTGTTGTGGCCTCTCCCGTCGTGGAGCACAGGCTCTGGACGCGCAGGCTCAGCAGCCATGGCTCACGGACCCAGCCGCTCCGCGGCATGTGGGATCCTCCCGGACCGGGGCACGAACCCGTGTCCCCTGCATCGGCAGGCGGACTCTCAACCACTGCGCCACCAGGGAAGCCCTATAATCTATTTTGAGTTAATTTGTGTGTACTGTTTAAGACAGTGGTCTAGTTTCATTCTTTTGCATGTGGCTGTCCAGTTTTCCCAACACCATTTATTGAAGAGACTGTCCTATCCCCATTGTATATTCTTGGCTTTGTCATAAATTAATTGTTCACATGTGCGTAGGTTTATTTCTAGGCTGTCTATTCTATTCCACTGATCTATGCATCTTTTTTTTATGCCAATATCATACTGTTTTGTAGTTTTTTCTTGATAGCCAGATATGTACTGTGTAAAAGGAACTGCTATAAATGGGCCTTCAGTAATGTGGTAGGAAGGTGTGGCGGGAGGGGAAATGTTCTATAGTCTTATGATTACGTCTCAGTCTTTCACTGAGACTATGCTTTCAGACAGTGAACTTCACAAGTGTTTCTCAGTTTTTTGCTCTACTCCCTAAAGTGGGAAAGGATTATATAGTGAGCTGGAGTTGGGTCTTTTTCCCATGTGGAAAGCTAGAGTTAACTGGAATTGGGTAATTTCCTTTCCCCCAGGTTGATTAGGCTCTGGTAATACCCCAGATACTTAGGCCCTGCTTAACTACTGTCTCCTGAGTGCAGGCCTTATTAAGAAAAACAGAATGCTCTAGCATATTTCAAAATGGTTCCTTTTCTCCTTCCTCTGCTGGAAGCATCTCTGATATTTATGTGAGAACCTGGTCAAGCTCTTGGAGATAAATCTCACAGAACCGTGTGGAACCTTCTGATGACTGGGTTCCCTGGAGTTTTTGCCTCTCAGAGTTGTCCACACTAAATTCCAGCAATTCTTGGGAATTCCCTGGCAGTCCAATGGTTAAGACTCTAGGCTCTCACTGCCGAGGGCCCGGGTTCAACCCCAGTTGGGGAACTAAGATCCCATAAGCCATGTGGTGCAGCAAAAAAAAAAAAAAAAAAAAAAAAAAAAAAAAAATTCCAGCAATTCTTCCATTAGAATTCTGGTCGTCAGTCTCTGCTCCCATAAGCTGTGACTCCCTATATTCACCTGACTCTCTAACTGTTGGGGCAGTGGTTTGCCCTTTGTACTCCCTCTCTTACAGATACAAGAAGAGTTACAGATTTTTCAGTTTGTTCAGCTTTTTACTTGCTGTTAGGATGGTGTGGCAACTTCAAAGCTTCTTAAATGTGGAACCAGAAACTAGAAGTCCTCAACAGTCCATTTTTAAAAATGCTTTATTTAATTTTGATTATTCAGTTTCTAAATTGTTTCAAGAATAAGGAATGTCAATAAGTTACTTCTGTTACCCCAACTTAATGAAATGAACATATCACTGTTTAATTGGGCTGTCTTGGCAGTCAGCATTAAAAAAATGAAATAGAATTGAATAAAAATTATCTGAGTACTTCACAGGTAGTTAGGGTACGTACAGTTACATGTAATGTCTATTTCTTAATGTGGATCACAGGATAACCTTGAAAGATATCAGGTTAAGGAATGAAAAATTTATTGTGTATACTTGAAATGCATAGGAAAATAATTAAAAATGATGATTAAAATATCAAAATACTCTCAAATTTAAAAAAGAGATATTAGAAAGTATGAAAAAAATATAGTTCACCACTATCTTATTTGGATCCTATATATGTAAAGATTATGAATTTAATAACTTAATGAAAATTGAATTTCAATTTACTTTTAGATTAAAAAAGTTATCTGAACAATTCAAATGTATGTGAAAATAGACTCATTTGCATATAAACACATGAATCTGTTGAGTATCCATATACCTAAATAGTAACCCAAAATTTGAAACCATCGTACTTCTATTAAAAACCTATGAAGGGGCTTCCCTGGTGGCGCAGTGGTTGAGAGTCCGCCTGCCGATGTTGGGGACACAGGTTCGTGCCCCAGTCCGGGAAGATCCCACATGCCATGGAGCGGCTGGGCCTGTGAGCCATGGCCGCTGAGCTTGTGCGTCCGGAGCCTGTGCTCCGCAACAGGAGAGACCACGACGGTGAGAGGCCCGCGTACCGCAAAAAAAAAAAAAATCTATGAAGGGCTTCCATGGTGGCGCAGTGGTTGAGAATCCACCTGCCGATGCAGGGGACATGGGTTCAGTCCCTGGTCTGGGAAGATCCCACATGCTGCAGAGCAACTAAGCCCCGTGCGCTACAACTACTGAGCCTGTGCTCTAGAGACCACGAGCCACAACTACTGAGCCTGCGTGCTGCAATTACTGAAGCCCACGCGCCTAGAGCCTGTGTTCTGCAACAAGAGAAGCCACCACAGTAAGAAGCCCGCACACCTCAACAAAGAGTAGTCCCCACTCGCGGCCAACTAGAGAAACCCCATGTGCAGCAACAAAGACCCGACACAGCCAAAAATAAATAAATTGAATAAAATTTTTTTTAAAAACCTATGAAAATAAATAAATGTATATGTATAACTAAATCACTTTGCTGTATACCTGAAGCTAACACAACATTGTAAATCAACTATACTGCAATAAAAATTTTAAAAAATAAAAATAAAAGATACCTTCCAGGAAAAAAACCCACAAAACCCTGTAAAGTCTGTATTCCAGCACAAAAAGCACAAGGCTTAGATCAGAAATTTTGGAATCAGATGCTTAGATATGAATTCTAGTACCACCACCCACTGACATGTTGACCTCAGACACATCACTGAACATAAATTTCAATTTTCTTACTGGTAAAATGGGAATAGTAATCTACATCTATGACAGTTGGAAACGAATAAGAAAATACAAACACGCATATGTGAAAAAAGCTTAGAAACCTGAAGTGCTACGTTATTGTCAGGTATCATCATCAAATAGATAATAATCTCCTGTTCAAGTATTAACAAAAGACTGTTCTTCTTAATTTTCCCTCCCCTCCTAAAACCAAAATCTTCACAGGCTGAATGTCTCTTGATTTCATTGCTATACTTAAAGTACAATGTAAATGGAGGCATTTTCCATCTATATTTTTATATACACATATTTTCAAAGTACAGTTGACCCTTGAACAACACGGGTTTAAACTATGAGGGTCCACTTCCACATGGATTTTTTTCAGTAAAAACCTACTACAGCACTACATGATCGACAGCTGACTGAATCCGCGACACAGAACCGTGGACTTGGAAGAATGATATAAATTATACTCAGGTCAGCTACAGAGAGTGTCGTCTCCCCAGCCCTAGTGCTGTTCAAGGGTCAACTGTATGCAGCTCTTTCTGAAGATTTTAGATGAAACTCAAGTACTATTCTTAGTATTCCGGAAAGGGTAAATTAACCCTAATGTGAAAGGGTAAATTAGGGGGTCCCGTAAACAAATTTACTAAGGAGATATAGAATATACTGGAAAATAAGTTGTTTTATTTAGCACCATGCACACAAATAAGGCTGCCAATCACAAATAAGTGGTACCATTAAAGTTTCAGTGGTAAAAATCCCTATCTGGAAATATTCTTTTGTTATTCAGGTTAATAAATATACTTGAAAATAAAAAGAGGAATTCTTACTACAAATAAATATATAATGCATCTAAGTGATTCTCCTACATGAATGAACTCATTAAAAGATGTTTTAATCAAAATTTCATGTATCTGAACTTGAAAGACCTCTTAATGTTATAGCACTTAGCCTTAAAATAGTCACAAAAGAATTTCAGACTCACCCTGATAGTGCTGCCAATGACTTCCATTACTTTGCCTCGATACCACAAAGTATCTGACCCCCTTACTGCACAAGCTTCTCCCTTTCTCCAGAAATAAGGCTCCAAAAGACCAAGGCATTTTAAATTACTCTGAATTTCATTCATCATTTTTATTAGTTCAAATTCTGAAGAAATTATTAAAAATAGAAAGCATTTAGGAAAAATTCCCTACCATTTTCAAATGAAGTCATCATCAAACTTTAGTAACTTCATCACTTAGATAACATTAAAAGGAATTAAAAATCACTCCCCACATAATAGAGCTTTAATAAAAATCTAATTTAGTCAATAGCTTCAATATGTTTCGAAACATACTACTGACTAACAACATGTAAATTATTATTCTGATCTATGGTTACAAACACAAGCATTATCTTGGAAGTGCAAGAATCATTAAAAGCTCTTTGTTATTTGATGCTTAGATACAGCATAGTGCTGCGGGTATAATATTAAAATTCTAATATTGCTACTTCCTGCTAACTGGCTCATTATTTCCACAGTAAATTTATATGCCCATAACTGATGCCAGAGAGGGCAAGCTCTGGTGTCAGTTCCTATAACAGTTCTACTACTTTAGTTGCAAGCTCCTGGGCATAAGCCTCAGTCTGTTCTTCTGTAAACTGGGTGTAATAGTGCTAGCCCACATTATCAGTATTGCAGGAGATTGGAAGTAAGGCATCTGGCAACCAGTTCTAGCTATGATTATTTACACACGTCAAGCAAAGTTTCTGGATTAAGTACTGTTGCTACAAGTCTGAAACACTACTCACTTCTAGAATAGCCAATTACACAGATTTAGTCTGGTTTTCAAATTAAAAAACAGTATTTAGCAGATCAACACATGAGACAAAAATTTCAACAAATTCGTAGCCCCCATACCCCTATCCGTAGGTGGACTTACTATGAAGCTAATGGAGCTTAAGTCCCGTGAAAGCTAGAGCTGCTGTGAGTCATCAAGTGTCCTGGACACACTCAGGTTGTAGAAAGGAAGCGTTAGTACATAAGCTAAAGAGATCTCAGGAAGGACCTGAATCTCAAATGGCCCTGACTCTCCAGTCATTTGTTGTGACTTCTTTTCTCACTTTTAAATGAATATAAACATTTGTATTCTTTTTTCTTAGAGAGCCTCCAAACTTGTATAACTGGATAACCATGCTTATCTTAGGCCCAATGTTTATCCATTCCCAATGTCTCAATAAATGATTTTCATGTGCTAGGCATTGTGCAAAGCACTTTTCATGCATTATTTCATTCAAACCTCACAACAACTCAGTGAAAAAGAGGTTCAGAAAGGTTAAATATCTGCCCAAGGAATTTCAATCCATGTGTATTTTACTAGAGATATTCCCTTCCAATTAAAATTCTCTAGTAGTAAAAGCGACCACTTGTACAGAATACTGCATAATGTGAAAGATCTTACCTGATAATTTAGGTACCACAAATATAGTTCCATCATCACCAATGCAGCTGACTACTGCCTCAAATACTTTCTGGTTAGGAATAGCTGGTGGTTTATAGCATCCAGTGGTTCTTGGTTCTAGAATTTTCTCCTTAAATTCAGACACCTCGTGTTCACTGAGAATATCAGCAGCTTTTTTGTCAGGGTCAGAGTTAATTTTAATACACTTAGTAACCACTGACTCTCCTTGTACCAGTGGGATTTCCAGAGACTTCTGGGATAATGAATGGTTGTTATGTAATTTATTAGTTCTGTAACATGCAAAAAAGAATACATCTAACCATGAGCAAATAAAAAAATTCTGGGAAAACAATATAAAAAGAATCCTTCAAATATACTTGAAGGATCAGTCTAGTCTAATTAATCTAGGATATTCTAGTCTAATTTGTTACATAAAAATGAACATACTTTAAGTTATAACGAAAATTATTTTAAATTATGCATGAGCTTGATGATAATAAAGCAATATAATTTCACTTAAATGCATTAAATTACTATCCCATATTTACATGCTATTCTCTCTTAAAATCTATTAAGTATATCCCAAGTATCATACAATTAACTAGGTGTTATTGGGAAATACAACAGCTTCAAGCTGATTCTAGTTTAGCCCAAAGACAGATCATACATGTGGCAAGTTATCAACATTCATAAAATAATACAAAGATAATGAGTCCCTTAAAAAATACAGTTTTTCCATACTATTCAGATATTAAGTGTTAGTGGTAACACATGCTATATTCATTCATAATTGCTTTACTTCCTGTTATTCCCTTCCAATTAAAAAAAATGCCTATAAAAAACCCTAGAAGGAAATATTAACATTTTTATGTTAGAAAAATGATGGCAGATTTTTGTTTCTTCCACTTTCCTGTATTTTCTTTCTTTCAAAAGGAAATGAGCACTGATAAGATAATAGCTGCATAATTCCTCAACTAACACCGCTCCCTCATCACTCCCAGCCTTGAGGTAGTAGTTTTAGTGCCAGAAAAGTAGAAAAGAACATTATATTAGTGGCAGATATTGTTAGTTAATATAAACTTGCCCAGCATTTTTCACTTTAACATTTCTTTCAGCGAGGAACTGTGTTAGCCTGAAGTCAGTGAATGCAGGACTAGATGCAGAGCCTGGCTAACCGCCAAGGCCCAGGCAGTGAAGTCAGCATCTACCACACCTGGCCAACTACCTCGGGTTCCGTATTATTTCTGATCTCTCATTCTCCTTCCATTTCATCAAGATTGGGGTCCTGATCCAAATAAGGTAAAGTATAATAATCTAAGATAAAAAAAAGAGATCTGGCCACGTATGGTAGAAGGTGACCACTTGGAACATGTATCTGCAATTCTAACATACCTCTACCTCTAGAAGGAAAAAGATAAAGAGGAAACTAGAGTTACAGTGATATCCTGATCCTTCTCCCCTTGGATCAAAGGTATTTAAACCCCAAATTTAGTATCTGAAAGGATCTTTACATGTAAATATTGTTCAATTACTTTTTTGGCTACCCATTTCTACTCATTTGCTACCTACATCACACAAATATATTTTGGTATATACCTACCAGAATTTCCAACATAAAGCTTAAACATTTCTGCTTAAGCAAATGAGGCCAAAGGGTTCAGATCTGGTACCCACTGTGTAATTCTCTTTTCCTTTAGTTTAAAATGTACTGATAAATGCCAGAGCAAAGGGGGAAGTATAAAAGCAAAAATGTCTAGGGATTTAAACATTTAGCAATTCTGAATGAATTTACTTCTAAGCTGGCTCCTCAGGATTAGGTTATAAATCATTTTTAAGAGCAAACAAGAGGCAATTCATGTCTGAGCACACACAGATACGAACATTTACACAGGCACATAAGAAGCCTCCATCACAAAATGCTGTTTTAAAAAAATAGTCTATACCTCGTTTCTCTCAAAGCCAAACCCCTTTTAATCAAATATTTGGAGACATCAACAAACCCTCCTTCTTTATCTCTGCAGAAAATTTTCACAGGTAATGGCCATGTTGTGTTGTTTTCCTGCAGTGATTTAAGAGCAGAGTAAATATGAGACACAAAAACGCAACTTCGTATAAACATTACACTTTTCACAGGTATTCCCTCCACATTTCTCCATGCCAGAAAGAAAAATTCCCAAACAAGTAATTTTGATATCGGAACATATCAGAGAGAAAACAGCATGGAAGACAGTCATCAGAGAAAGACAGTTGTTTTGTGAAGTCTATCAGGAAGACTTCACTGTCCAGGGGAAAAATACCAAGCGGAGGAGAAAAAAGGACGACTGAAAACTGTGTTTTCCATCCCAGATTGGGGAGGGAGGAAAACATCCTCAATTACAAGTTCTCTATTCTCCTGAATTCTTTGTAATTATAGAACTAAAATATATTTTCACAGGTGTGCCTTTCTTCTGCTGTGAAAAGCCAAAGAAAGAACTACAAAACATATATTCTGTTTTATATGTTATTATAAAAATGGGGGAAGTACACAAAGAAAAAATTAACATGGAAAGACTTACAAGAAAATTCTAATCATTAATGCAATAAAATGTATCAAATTAGAAAAAAGTTAAGGAGACAAGGAATATTTCTTAGTGTTCTGAAAGGACATGTCCTATATATGTATCCTCTTCTCAAATCGGCACTCATACAAACACCTTTTATGATGTACAGTTAATATGATTTCACTAGAAATTCGTAAATTCACTACCAATTCGTAAAGAATATCAAAGGCTTCAGAACTGCACTCTAGCATACATACCTTCTGGTTTTTAATATGCAAATTATCAACTCAAGAATATTAGTTTAGAAATGTTTTGATTCACTCATATAATCATTTACAGTACGTATCTATTATGAAACAGGCGTTACAGTGTTTTTTATTGGCCAGGTCGTGTGGCTTGCAGGATCTTAGTTCCCCAACCAAGGACAGAACCTGGGCCCTTGGCAGTGAAAGCATGGAGTGCTAACCACTGGACTGCCAGCGAATTCCCAAACAGGCGTGATAACTTGAAGACCAAAAAAAATGATGCAAAAAAATATCCAAATAGGGAATTCCTTGACAGTTCAGTGGTTAGGACTCCACGCTTCCACTACAGGGGGCACAGGTTCGATCCCTGGTTGGGGAACTAAGATCCCACATGCCACGCAGCCAAAAAAAAAAATCCAAATAGCTTACTATTATTTTCTCAACAAAATAAATGCTTTTGTAGAAAATGTCAATGAAATAACCAGTACACATCTACTGTACCTGTTCACACACTTGTATGACGATGGTTGCTACGGCTCCAGTGAGGTAAAACGAGAGACAGTCACAGGCTGTTGCTGTCCATTTGTCACTCCCACCAGCTGGTCTAAAACAAAAAATGACAACTTGTTTTATAACAAATAGCATAGGATATAGAAACATAAAAGAACCATCATATAAAAATATATTTCAACCAACTACATATGTAGTGAGAAGTCAATTTAAACATGGCTTTGTATTATTCTCACAATTTTCTTCCCCATTTTCATAGCCTTTTATTCATCCCTCTATTCTAGCTACGGCCCAAATTACATGCTAAGTTATTTATGTACATCTGTTCTGAAGCTACACTGAGAACTCTTAAAAAAGTAGATGTGTTTTAAGTTTTTTAAAGCTAGTATATACATTTCATATATGCTAACTACACTATAAACTCAGAGAGCAGGGATGGTGTATTTTGTGTTATGTGTACACACATTTGATTCTTGAACGATGTGGGGGTTAGGGGTGCTGACCCCCCGTGCACTCAGAAACCTGTGTGTAACTTCACAATTGGCCCTGCATATCTGTAGTTCTGCATCCAGATACAACCAACCACGGACATGTAGTGCCATAGTATGTATTTACCATTTATGTATAAGAGGACCCGTGCAGTTCAAACCTGAGTTAAGGGTCATCTGTATATTATGTGTTGTATGTGTTATGTCCATATCTCCAATGCCTAGCATAGTGCCCAGCTCACAGAAGGCACGCCAAAAATATTTAATGGAAATACAAACAGTCCCTTTGTAATGATGATTTCTCTGCCCAAATATTTTTGGAAGATTTTTTCTGGAATTTAAAGCTAATTTGTATTACTACCTATGAATATTAGCCTCAATTATTTTTAGAAAATTTATTTTTAATAATCATGGTAAAAAGTGTTCAATAAATATTTGACAAATCAATGAAGAGCAGAGTATCAACTTCATCATCTATTTTCGTTTGCAAAGTCGAAACTGAGTGACTTTAGATGTTTCTAACCATCAAATCCACCCCCAAAGAATAAAGAACTAGTACCACTAAAGAGATTACAAGTAAATACTGCAGGCTCTGAAGGCTCTCTAGAAAAGGCTTCTAGATGTGGAGTTTCATTAGCGCTGCCCCATCCTCTGAGTAAATAAGCAATGTGGCCAATCTTTTCACACTGAATGGTTTATGTGAGTGAACTAAAGAAATCAACTGTGGGGCTTCCCTGGTGGCACAGTGGTTGAGAGTCCGCCTGCTGATGCAGGGGACACAGGTTCATGCCCCGGTCCGGGAGGATCCTACATGCCGCGGAGCGGCTAGGCCCATGAGCCATGGCTGCTGAGCCTGCGCTCCGCAACAGGAGAGGCCACAACAGTGAGAGGCCCGCGTACCGCCAAAAAAAAAAAAAAAAAAAAAAAAAAAGAAATCAACTGTGTATGTAGTTTGACCAAATAGGATTTAGTAAAACTATTTATTAAGAAGCCCAAACAGTGTTCCTATGAGCTAAGAAGCTTATATTATCAGTGACGCCTTGAATTAGTTATCGTTTTTTATTTATAATAAATAAATAATAATTATTATTATTAGCATACAAGCATCATTAAGGTTTTCCTATGATTTATTAAGAATACACACTTTAAAATATTACCTTTTGAACATCTGAAAGTATTCACAACATTTCAAAAAATCTATGGCATGTATCCATAAAACTTTGTGTTTCAGTTAAGATAAAAAAGTTCTGGAGATGGACAGTGGTAAAGGTTCCATTACTTAAAGCCATGGAACTGTACACTTAAAAATGATAAATTTTATGTTAATGTATATTTTACCACAATAAAAAGAAATCTATAAAAAAGATTTCTCAGAAGGGTAGTAAAGCATAGTGGTTAGAACTCTGGTTCCAGAATCAGAACTTTAATAATCCTAGTTCAACAGTTTGATGTATTACTCTGGATTATAAAATATTTAACCTCTTGAAGACTCAATTTCCTTATCTTTAAATAATACTTTTTATCTATAGCTTAAAGGTCTGCTGTGATAATTAAGTAAAATAATGCCTGTTAAGGCAATTAATACAGGGTCTAGACATGCTTAAGGTTAGCTATTATTAGACTCCTGAAACAGTGGTATTCCATTACAGTCCATAAGACATAATTCAAGGTGTCAATAGGAATGCATTCTCTACAAGAGGGGTCCCCAGCCCCCAGGGTGTGGACTGGTCCACGGTCTGTTAGGAACCGGGCTGCACAGCAGGAGGTGAGTGGCGGGCGAGCAAGCAAAGTGTCATCTGCCGCTGCCCATCGCTCTCGTGTTACCACCTGAACCATCGCTCGCATTACCACCTGAAATATACCCCCCCTACACACCCCATCCATGGAAAAATTGTCTTCCATGAAACTGGTCCCTGGTGCCAAAAAAGTTGGGGACTGCTGCTCTACAATACTGGGTACAATTAAGGGACTGACAGAATTCTGTTCTATCAATGAACAGAGCCTCCACAACAAAGGGAAAAGGACAGCATCAAGATAGGGAGGAGAGACAGAGACACATTCTCGCCAAGGAGAGACCCACGCCCCAGCTGCAGCGATCCAGAATCAGGAGGGACCACAAAGGAGGGAGAGAGCTGAGCTCTACATGAGGCATGCCAACTGATACTGAGCAGGGCCCTGTAGGGCTCCTGGGCACAAAAACTTTGTGTCTCCCATTTTTTTGAGTATAGGAAATACCCTTCACTTGGCATCACGACCTCTAGATCCTGTACAGGACAGAGTCCCCGGAACACCTGGCTTTGAAAACCAATAGGAAATATGACCAGGAAAACTACAGAACTGCAGAGAACATGATGCTGAAAGCTCAGCTTCTCTGTACACTGGTGCTGAACTGAATCTTGGAGACAGAGTTTTGGGTGAAGTAGAAAAGGATAGCTTTATTACTTTGCCAAGCAAAGGGGGAAACAGAGGGCTACTGCCTCGAAAAACTATGTATTCCAACTTGGAGAGGACAGTGAGAAGTTTTATAGTAATGGTTCGGGGCTTTCCTGATGGTGCAGTGGTTAAGAATCCACCTGCCAATGCACGGGACACAGGTTCGAGCCCTGGTCCAGGAAGATCCCACATGCAGTGGAGCAACTAAGCCCGTGTGCCACAACTACTAAGCCTGCGTTCTAGAGCCTGCGAGCCACAACTACTGAGCTCGTGTGCCACAACTACTGAAGCCCACACACCTAGAGCCCGTGCTCCACAACAAGAGAAGCCACAATGAGAAGTCTGTGCACTGCAACGAAGAGTAGCCCCTGCCCGCCACAACTAGAGAAAAGCCGACATGCAGCAATGAAGACCTGATGCAGCCCCCCCAAAAAAAAAAAATCGTTCAAAGAAGGCGTGATCACATGGACATTCTTCTGATGGGTTGGTAGAGACATATGTCAGCGTCAGCATCATCAACCTTCACTGTCCAACTGGTCTGGGGTCTACATGCTTGTGGGCAGCATACTATCATTAATCGTTAACTTCTCCCACCTGGAGGGGGTTTCAGTATCTCCAAAACAGCTCAAAGATATTGTTGTTTATCCACTGATGGGGAACCAGGACCCTCCCCAAGGCTGCACTACTGTTTCTCTTGACTGTTTTCCCCTGGTCTCGCATCCCCTCCCTTCCCTAATTAACAACTGTTTGAATCTGCCCATTGGAACTCAGGTCAGGGAGGCTGAATGAAAGCTATTTCCTGTAATCAAAGAAATGGGGGACACAGAAAGTCTTTGTGCCAGGGAGTCCCAGAGGGCCCTGCTTGGTAGTAAACAGAAAAACCTGCCCTTAAAGGGCCTGTGCCCAAACTCACTCAACCTAAAAACAAGTGCAAAAACACCAGATTGAAAAGGGCATGGGCCACACACGAAGAGGACCCACTTACTAAATCTTAAAGCGTTTGCTGGAGAGGGAGAAACCAGCTGGGATGCCCCCTAGGGACTGAGACACTAGCAGGAGCCTTTTTTTGTGATCTCAGGCTACCTTGCTATCACTAGCACTGAAATTCTCCCTCTAACCTATTAGCACTAACGGGTCTGCCCTGCTGAGAGTCCTGCCCACCGGAGCCTCAGCTGGGCCTCACAGCCATGCAAGCAACAGCCCTGCCCACCAGCACCCCACAGCAGCCGCTGCCCTGCCACAAGAGGAGGGCACACAGAGCCCACAGAGGGGACACCCCTTGAGTGCCAGGCTGTGGCCACCAGGCAGGATTGTACCCCTGAGTCCCACTGAGCATCTCCTAAGTAAGGCCACTCTTTCAAGACTGGAAGAGAGAGCTGATTTATCTAATACATATGAACAAACAGAGAATTAGGCAAAAAGAGGAGACAGAGGAATATGTTCCAACCAAAAAAACAGATTAAAACCTCAGAAAAAGAACTAAACAAAACAGAGATAAGCAACGGACCTGGTAAAGACTGAAAAGTCATCATCATAAAGATGCTCACCAAACGCAGGAGAAGAATGGATGAACACCATGAGAACTTCAACAAAGAGACAGAAAATATAAGAAAGAACCAAACAGAAGTTGTAACTGAATGAAAAATGCCCTAGAGGGCTTCAACCGCACACAGGATGAAGACAAAGAGCGAATCAGCAGGCAGAAGACAAAGCAGTGGAACTCACCCAGACAGAGCAGCAAAATGGGAAAAAAAAAAAAAAGTGAAGATAAGAAACTTTGGAGACAACAAGTGGAATAAACATTTGCATTATAGGAGACCCAGAAGATGAAGACAACAAAGAAAGAAAGAAAGGACCAGAAAAATTATTTGAAGAAATAGTGGCTAAAACTTCCCTAATCTGAGGAAGGAAACAGACACCCAGGTCCAGGAAGCCCACGAGAGTTCTAATAAGATGAACCCAAAGGATCACATCAAGACACACTATAATTAAAATGGTAAAAGTTAAGGATAAAGAGAAAATCCTAAAAGCAGCAAGAGAAAAACAACTTGTTATGTACACGGGAATCCCCATGAGGCAATGAGCAAATTTTTCAGCAGCAACTTTAAAGGCCAGATGGGAGTGGCATGACTATTCAAAGTGCTGAAAGAAAAAAACTTCCAACTAAGAATTCTCTACCCAGCAATGTTTTCATTCAGAATTGAAGGAGAGATTAAGAGTTTCCCAGATAAGCAAAAGTTAAAGGAGTTTTTCATCACTAAACCAGCCCTACAAGAAATGTTAAAGGGATTTCTTTAAGCTGAAAAGAAATGGCACTAATTAATAATAAGAAAACATACAGAAGTAAAAATCTCACTGAAGATGGTATAACAAAAGTAGTGGATCAATCACTTATAAAGCTAGCATGAAGGTTAAAAGATAAAAGTAGTAAAATTAATCAGAAGAAAGTACACACACAGACTGAGAGTGAAGTTATAAAAAAAGAATTCCATGCAAATGGAAATAAAAAGAAAGCTGGAGTACCTATACTCATATCAGGCAAAAGAGACTTTAAAACAAAGATTGTAATAAAAGACAAAGAAGAGCATTACATAATGATAAAGGAGTCAATCCAGCAAGAAGATGTAACATTTATAAGTGTATATGCACCCAACAGAGGAGCACCAAAATATATAAAGCAAACATTGACGGACTTAAAGGGAGAAATTGAAAGCAATACTGTAAAGGTAAGGGACATTAACACCCCACTTGCACCAATGGATAGATCATCCAGACCAAAAACAGTAAGGAAACAGCAGATTTAAATAACACGTTAGATCACATGGACTTAACAGATATATGCAGAACATTCCATCCAAAAGCAGCAGAATACACATTCTTCTCAAGTGCACATGTAACATACTCCAGGGTAGATGACATGTTAGTTTACAAAACACGTCTGAATAAATTCAGAAAAATGAAATCGTATCAAGCATCATCTCCAACCACAATGGTATGAAACTATAAATCAATCACAAGGGAAAAAAATGGGGGAAACCACAAAAACGTGGAGATTAAACAACATGCTACTGCACACCCAATAGGTCACTGGAGAAATCAAATAGCTAGTGACAAATGAAAACAGAAATACAACATACCAAAAATCTACAAGACACAGCAAAAGCAGCTCCAAGAGGGAAGTTCACGGCAATTAGGCCTACCTCAAGAAACAAGAAAAATCTCAAACAAACCAACTTTACACCTAAAGGAACTAGAAAAAGAAGAATAAACAAAACCCAAAATTAGTAGCAGGGAGGAAATAATAAAGATCAGAGCAGAAATAAATGAAATAGAGACCCCCCCACCGCAAAAAAAACCCCAATAGAAATGGCCAACAAAACTAAGAACTGCCTCTTTGAAAAGATAAGCAAAATCAACAAAACTTTAGCTAGACTCACCAAGGAAAAAAAAGAGAGAAGACTCAAATAAATAAAATCAGAAATAAAAGAGGGGATGTTAACAACTGATACCACAGAAATACAAAGGATCATAAGAGACTATTAACAATTATATGCCAACAAAATGGACAACCTAGGAGAAATGGATAAATTTCTGGAACCACACAATCTTAGCAACTGAATCATGAAGAAATAGTGAATAGACTCATTACTAGCAAGGGAATTGAAACAGTAATAAAAAAATCTCCCAACTAACAAAAGCCCAGGAGTAGACAACTTCACTGGTGAATTCTACCAAACATTCAAAGAAAAATGTTTTGAAGAATTCTCAAACTCTTCCAAAAAACTGAAGAGGAGAGAAACCTTCTGAACACATTTTATGAAGCCAGTATTTCCCTGACACCAAAACCATACAAGGACACCACAAGAAAAGAAAATTGCAGGTCAGTATTTCTGATGAACATAGCTGTAAAGATCGTCAACAAAATATTAGCAAACAATACATTAAAAGGGTCACATATCACGATCAAGTGGATTTATTCCAGCAGTGTAAGGATGGCTCAGCACCCACAAATTAATCAACGTGGTACATACAGTAATAGGATGAAGGATAAAACCATATAATCCATCTCAATAGATGCAGAAAAGCATTTGACAAAATTTAACACCGATTTATGATAAAAACTCTCAACAAAGTGGGTACAGGGAGAGTGTATTTCAACATAATAAAGGTCATATATGACAAACCCATAACTAACATCACACTCAATGGTGAGAAGCTGAAAGCTTTTCCTCTAAGATTAGGAACAAGACAAGGATGCCCACTCTCATCACTTTCATTCAACATAGTATTAGAAGTCCTAGAACAAGTAATTCTAAAATTTGTATGGAACCACAAAAGATCCCGAATGTCCAAAAAACAATCTAGAGAAAGAAGAACAAAGTTGGAGGTATCACGCTCTCTGATTTCCAACTATACTACAAAGCTACAGTAATCAAAACAGTATGGTACTGGCACACGAGCAGACACATAAATCAATGAACATAATAGAGAGTTCAGTAATAAACCCACACATATATGGAAAATTATTTTATAACAAGGGAGCAAAGAACATACAATGGAGAAAGGATAGTCTCTTCAATAAATGGTGCTGGGAAAACTGAACAGCCACATGAAAAAGACCACTAGACCACTATCTTAAGCACAAAAATTAACCCCAAAAGAATTAAAGACTTGAATGTAAGAACTGAACTATAAAATTCCTAGAAGAAAACATAGGCAGTATCCTCACTAACCTCAGGCTTAACAATTTCTGTGGATCTGACGCCAAAGGCAAGGGAAACTAAATCAACAAATGGGACTGCATCAAACTAAAAAGCTTCTGCACAGCAAAGGAAACCACCATCAAAATGAAAAGGCAACTTATTGAATGAGAGAAGATATTCTGCAAATCACGTATCCAGT
This sequence comes from Orcinus orca, assembly GCF_937001465.1. Classification (NCBI taxonomy): domain Eukaryota; kingdom Metazoa; phylum Chordata; class Mammalia; order Artiodactyla; family Delphinidae; genus Orcinus; species Orcinus orca. Next base: position 78,328,323 of record NC_064576.1, read on the forward strand.
AAGGTGTTAATATCCAAAATTATAATGAACGTATACAACTCAACAACAAAAATCCCCAAACAGCCTCATTAAAAAATGGGCAGAGGATTTGAATAGACATTTTTCCAAAGAAGACATACAGATGGCCAACAAATATATGAAAAGATGTTCAACATCAGTAATTATTAAGAAAATGCAAATCAAAACCACAAGAAGGTATCACCTCACATCTGTTAGAATGCCTGTTATCAAAAAGACAACCAATAAAAAGTGTGGGCAAAGATGTGGAGAAAAGGGAACCTTCCTGCACTGTTGGTGGGAATGTAAATTGGTATAGCACTACTGGAAAACAGTATGGAGGTTCCTCAAAAAAATAACTACTATATAACCCAGCTATTCCACTTTTGGGTATTCACCAGAAGAACCTGAAAACACTAATTCAAAAAGATATCTGTGGGCTTCCCTGGTGGCGCAGTGGTTGAGAGTCCGCCTGCCGATGCAGGGGATGCGGGTTCGTGCCCTGGTCCGGGAAGATCCCACATGCCGCGGAGCAGCTGGGCCCGTGAGCCATGGCCGCTGAGCCTGCGCTTCCGGAGCCTGTTGCTCCGCAACGGGAGAGGCCGCAACAGTGAAAGGCCCGCGTACCGCAAAAAAAAAAAAAAAAAAAAAGCTATCTGCACCCCTATGTGAACTGCAGCACTATTTACAACAGCCAAGATATGGAAGCAACCTAATGATCCATAAAATGGAATAATGGATAAAGGACATGTGATATACACACAATTGAATACTACTCAGCCATAAAAAAAAAATGCAATCTTGACATTTCTAACAACATGGATGAACCCTGAAGATATTATGCTAAATGAAATAAGCCAGACTGAGAAAGCCAAATACCACATGATTTCATTCATATGTGGAATCTAAAAAACCAACAAACAAAAGAGAAACAAACTCATACATACAGAAATCATATTAGTGGTTACCAGAGGGGAAGGGAGTTGGGAGATGGGTGCAAAGGGTGAAGGGTGTCAATTATAACGGTGATGGATGGTAACTAGGCTTGTGGTGTGATCACTTTGCAGTGAATACAAATGTCAAATTATAATGCTGTACCGCTGAAACTTATATAATAAAAAATATCTGGTGAATTTACCTTTAAAAATTTTCTATTTGTTTTTCAATTATAGTTTTCAAACATATTCAAAAGCAAAGAGAATATAATAAATCTCATCTATCATTCAGCTTTGACAATTGTCAATACATGACCAATTCTATTTCATCATATTCCCATGTATTCACTCCCATCCCTGATTATTTTTTTTAATATTTATGTGTGTGTGTATGTATGTATGTATGTATGTATGTCTGAGCTGGGTCTTCGTTGCTGCACGAGGGCTTCTCTAGTTGCAGCGAGTGGGGGCTCTTTGTTGTGGTGCACGGGCTTCTCACTGCGATGGCTTCTCTTGTTGCAGAGCACGGGTAGTTGTTGCACGTGGGCTCAGTAGTTGTGGCTCACAGGCTCTAGAGCACAGGCTCAGTAGTTGTGGTACACGGGCTTAGCTGCTCCGCAGCATGTGGGATCTTCCCGGACCAGGAATCGAACCCGTGTCCCTTGCATTGGCAGACAGATTCTTAACCACTGTGCCACCAGGGAAGCCCCTAATTATTTTTAAGTCCCAGATTTAACATTATTTCATTTGAAAATATTTTAGCTTGCATTTCCAAAACTAAATCTTTTTTTTTTTTTGCAGTACGCGGGCCTCTCACTGTTGTGGCCTCTCCCGTTGTGGAGCACAGGCTCCGGACGCGCAGGCTCAGCGGCCATGGCTCACGGGCCCAGCTGCTCTGTGGCATGTGGGATCTTCCCGGACCGGGGCATGAACCCGCGTCCCCTGCATCGGCAGGCGGACTCTCAACCACTGCGCCACCAGGGAAGCCCCAAAACTAAATCTTTTTAAATAAACATAACCACAGTACTGTTGTCACATTAAAAATTAATAATTTCTTAAGATCAACTATTCTTAAGATCAACTATTCAGATGGTGTTTTTTTCCTGATGTTTCAAAACAGTCTGAATTGGTAAACAAAATCCATACATCATGAATGGGCAATATGTATCATTAGTGCCCCTTCCATCTCTTTCCCTTGTAATTTTCTGTTGAATAAACAGAGTTGGTTTGCAGTTTCAATGGTCTGAATTTAGCTGACTGCATTCTCATGGTGTTTAACATGTTCATCCATCTCTTGTATTTCCTTTAAATTCATAGTTAGGTCTAGAGTCTCGATCAGATTCAGGTTCGCCTATTTCTTTTTTCAGCAGTACTATTCAGAGATGGTGCTGTGTACTTCCCTCAGGAGGTACATAATGTCTGATTCTCTTTTGTGATGTTAGCAGCCACCAACAATCATGTCTAGATCCCTTAGTATATAAGAGTTGTAAAATGGTGGTATTCCAATGATATCATTCTTCCTTTGTTAGAAGGAATGCTTATAAAGAACAACTTTCCCTTACCACCTAATTGATATCTCGAGACACAGATTGTACAGGAAAAACAAGTGCTCATTTCCCTTATTTACCAATTTTCAGAATAATGAACTAGTTCCCTAGAATCCTCTAAAAGTGATGTTTTTTTTAAAAATCACTTTATGAATTTAGAGACTTAAACATATCAAATGCTTTGATACAACATAATAATCATCCTACTGCTGTTCAAACTGTCCCATCTTTGGTCAGTGGAAGTTTATTCAGGTTGGCTACTGAGTCCTGTTGTCATAATCTATCTATCCATCCATCTATTTATTTATAGCTTTCTTGCTTTTTGCTAGGTCAAGATATTCTAGGCTCACACTGTGTATTTCCTTCCCAAGACCTGGAATCAGACATTTTCCCAAAGAGCACTAAATTCTTTTAGTGGGAAATGGTATTTGGAGACCACAATTTGTGCACCAGCATGGCTCATTGCTACTGGGTCCTTCATGTTACAAGGCTAAATAACATGTTTTTTTATAATTAAAATACCTTATCAGTTTCTACTGATACTATGAATTCAAAATCAGGAGTACAAGGTAAATCAACCTTAATCTTACATTTTTACCATCTAACAACTGTTCTTTATAATATGTAACATAATTACTATTTTGAATTATCCCACAAAACACACACAACAGTTTCAGTAACACTACAACCAACTTTGGGATTAATAAAAACAGCTGACTTGGGGGGGACAGTTATTTCTTGTCCTTAGGATATATTTTGGTAAGCATGTACAGTCAACTTATTGTGTTTTAAAGTCACTTGAAAAAGTTCCTCTCTGCGAGGCTATACCACCACCATATACAGTTAATTTCATTTTACTATTTTTACTGATTTGTCTGCATAAAATATTAATGTTGTTCTAATGTTAAACTGATATTGTTAGTAACCTCTTTTCCCCAACTTATTTGAAGTACTTACTCTTAGTTAATACCAATGTGACAACAGGAGGTTGATTCAGCTTCTCACATATACTCTCCTTTCTCCCTCCATTCTTTGAAATTGTGGCTGATCTACTTTGCATTCTATACTGTTTTCCTAATAACTATCATTTAATCTTGGTTCTTTTGGTAAAATAAATGTAATGTTCACCACAATTCTTATGTCAAAATCTCTCTCGTTGGTTACCTAAAACTTGTTCTCTTACAGGGACCGTTCCTGGAAACAATATCCCCTGAGTGATGAAATCAGTATTTTGTGGTCTTTTTACCAATACCTGAAAGTCAGTTGGCTGGATATAAAACCCACAGCTTGCCATTTTCTTTTGAGTATTTTTAGAATGTTACTCTCTTACCTTCTGGCATAAAGTGTTGATGATGACAATGTTATTTTATATCTCTCGTGAATCAATGATTTTACTAGATAATCTCTCAGTGTTGGCATTCCTGAACCGATTTTCCAAGATAGGCAGTGCGCCTTTTCAATGTATTTTTTAAAGCAGTATTTTAGGGACACTTTTTTGAATTGGGTTTTTAGTATTTGTTTTGATCTATTTCTTTTAGTCTTGTTCTTTGACATTCCTATTACATGTATATTCCTATTACATTCCTATTACATGTATACATTCCTATTACATGTATATTGTTTTCTTTTAAATCCTTTGGATTTTTAAATTAAAAACATCTGCCCTTCTTTTGATCTTGTATTTCTTTTTTTAAACATTTATTTAAATTTATTTGTTTACTTATTTATTTATTTTTGGCTGCGTTGGCTCTTTGTTGCTGCACTCAGGCTTTCTCTAGTTGCAGTCAGCAGGGGCTACTCTGTTGCGGTGTGCAGGCTTCTCACTGTGGTGGCTTCTCTTGTTGCAGAGCACGGGCTCTAGGCATGCAGGCTTCAGTAGTTGTGGCACGCGGACTCAGTAGTCGTGGCTTGTGGGCTCTAGAATGCAGGCTCGGTAGTTGTGGCGCACAGGCTTAGTTGCTCTGCAGCATGTAGGATCTTCCCGGACCAGGGATCAAACCTGTGTCCCCAGCATTGGCAGCTGGATTCTTAACCACTGTGCCACCAGGGAAGTCCCTTGTATTTCTCTTTAAGACATTTTCTATTACTTATTTGCTTTGTGTTTTTTCCAGTTTAGTCTACATTCTGATATGATTTTCTTTTCCTTCCTGAGTGCTATCATCTCTTTTCAAATCTTCCTTTTTCTGTAATCAATCTTATTTGAGTTTTTCTAATTCTATTTTATGTTGTTCTTCACAGTGTCTATCATTTTCTAAATTTTTTAGTTTACTTTGAAATACTACTGCTTTGTAAGCCTGTCTTTTTCGTGGATTCCATTGCCTCTAGGGATATTATTTGGCTCCTAATTCTCTTTTCTCATAATAATTTGTAAGGAGTTCGACTGTAATCCTTCTTTTCACTAATGTTTTAAGTGAAGTAAAATTTCCTGTACTTCAGGACAACGGGGGGATCACAACTGCTTTCCGAGCTTCATGGCTCTGGAACTCTGACTTGTGTCGTTCTCCCAAAGTGACAGACAACATGGCTTCATACCTTGCTCTCTACTTTTATCTGCATCTTTTCTTTCCTTTGCCCCACAGTCTGCCTTGCTCAAATCAGGCTCTCTTCTCAGCAGATTCTCCTCTGTCTGGGGGTCCTGGAAGAGAGCTTGTATGGCTAAGAAGGCTTCAGTACCATGAAACACCGGCCTGTCACAGAGCTCTCGCATTGAACTACAAAGAGCACCCTGCGTCTCACTTTTGGTTGCTGTTCTCAAGTTGGCCCATGTGCTCTAGTGAAATGCTGTTGCCAATTCCTATTTTCAGACCTGTGAGGACCCCAGGCAGCTTTCCCTCTCCATCCTCCCCCACAAGTGTGACACCACAGGGTCTGGTTTGTGGAGCACCCCACCTGCTTGTGTTGCCTACTTTCGTTGTAGATGTTGTCCATGCAGTCTGCAGATTTGCATCCATGTTTATGTGTTTATGGTAGGATTCTAGCAGACTCTACAATTATACCTTGCCATTTCCCAGAATCCTAATTCACTCTTTCTGGTAATTTACACATTTTTAGCTATCCATGCAATTTTAAGCTTATGAAATACATTTTTATTTCTATCTGCTTGTGTGCCTCAAGGGTTTTTTTTTTTTAACAGTTTGAATTCTTTCTAGATACCACCAAAGTTTATTATGTACTTCACATTTTTATCTTTCCTGTTTTTGTTTTTTAATTTTTTGGCCACACCATGCGGCATGTGGGATCTTAGTTCCTTGACCAGGTATTGAACCCACGCCCCCTGCAGTGGAGGTGCAGAGTCTAAACCACTGGAGTGCCAGGGAAGTTCTTCTTTCCTGCTTAAAACCTTAAAATTAACTAGACAGATCAACTAGATCTTATGAAAATTTCAGAATATGTCAGAAAAATCAAAACTGATAAGAATCCATCCAAAAAGAAACATATTTAAAATCATATTCAATAATGAGAAAATTTACTCAGCTAAAAACTACCTTATATCAACAAGAGAGCATTCCAAAGATAATCTTCCCATGGTCTTTAGGTTTTCTTGAAGTTCTCTTAAACAGTTAATATTCACTACTAGTTCAACACCCACGTCATACAGCAAGACCTATGAAAACAATAACTTATTAAGTCTATGGAAAGACAGTGCTTAAAAATTTTTTTTTTGCAAACTGAAAAGCATGATAAAAATTGGATGAAAATACAAAATGCATTCACTTTCATGATTATATTCTTAATGCTGCATTTACCTCCACCAATGTGTCTGTAACCATTCTGATGATCTGGCCCCTTTGCCACTGATTTTCATCTGGGATCTTAACAGCACAGTGCATATTGCTCTTCCATTTAACAGGTTCCCATTTTGAGTTTTCATAAGCAGAGACCATCTTTTCTCCTAAACTATGTAAAGAAAAAAAATGTTAACTCTCGAAACCTTTTCTTGTGACGTACAATTCCCTGACTCCCTGTCTTCTACTGTCCTCCCTCCCTCATTCTATTCCAAACAAACCGGCTACCTTGTTCTTCCTTGGACACCCAAGCACATTTCCACTGCAGGGTCTGGAACTAGTTCTTCCCTCTGCCTGACGTGAGCTTCTCCCAGGCATCTTCATGGCTCCCTCCCTCCCTGCCTTCAGGGTCCATTTCAAGTGTCACTGACTCTGTGAGGTCTTCCTCCCCCACTGCTTGATCTTTCTCGTCTTCATCATCATCTGCTGCACTGAATACTTTGTTCACTGTCACTCCCTCTACTAGAATTTAAGCTCCATGACAGCATAAGCTTGTCCATGTTTTTAGCACTGTATCCCCAACACCTATAATACTGGCTGTCAAATAATAGGCACTCAGTAAGCATTTGTGGAATTTATAAACCCTAACACAGTGAAAATAACCAGTAAAAATATTATTTGTATATTTTTAACTGGTTTTTTAGTGAATATTTAGCTGAAATAATTTTGTACTTTTAAAATTCTGCATTTATGACTTCTAGATCTTTGAAACGAAATACAGAAAGAAGAATAAAGCTACACGCACAATGTTTTCTTTGAATGTTATACCTATGAAGTAAGTCTTCTGTTAATAACCACTGAACATAAATCTTCTCAGGAGACACTACATTGCAGATGTACACAGGCAGTTCCTTATAATAAAGTGACTGCAGATCCTCATTAGGTAGAGATTTTGCAAATACAGGATTTAAGTTGTTTACTTCATTTGAAATAATTTCTTCTGGAGAAGGATCCCATACTTCAGTATGCTTTTTGGAATTATCTTTGAGGGTGTATCTGAAAAATAACAAAACCCATTAGCAAAAAGAGTAGCTTGCAAAATATTTATGTTTGTATTTGCTTAGATCTAGAGATGAATAATATGATTTTAGATACGATTCACTGCTTTGCAGTTTTGATACTAACAGAAATTTTAGTCTTTTGCAGAGCACAGGCTCTGGACGCGCAGGCCCAGCGGCCATGGCTCACGGGCCCACGGCATGTGGGATCTTCCCGGACCAGGGCACGAACCCGTGTCCCCTGCATCAGCAGGTGGACTCTCAACCACTGTGCCACCAGGGAAGCCCTAGTCTTTTTTTTAAAAAGAGTTCTTAATGATTAACAAAGGACAAAGAGGAAAAGTAAAAGCCAAACTTTCTATTTTAAAAACAGTTTAAAATACCAAGCGTGCTCATAATTACACAATTTCCCACTGATATTTTGTACTCACAAAGGAATAGAACTATTCAGTGTCTTTTTTTTTGGTGACTTGAATATTTCTCCTTGACTAAAAAGTATCCATCTGTCTGAGAATATAAGTGGAAAACAACTGCTATTTTAAAATATCTTAATAAGCAAAATTATAGAAGTGTTTAGAATGTTTAATGAATCAGATTAGCTCAGATTCTAATCACAAATAATTAATGTCAAAATTTCTTTAAAGGAAAAAACTTAAGTTCTTTCACAATAAGCTTGAGATTTTGCTAACCTAAGAGACTAACAATTTTTCCTTCTAAATCTAATGGACAGTTTTCAGTCCTTACTCAACATCTACTCCGAGCCTAAACTAGCTACTCTTTCCTTCTTGAAATGTTCTCTTTCTTTGGTTCCTGGTTTTTCTTTAGTTTTAGGTTCCCGATTTTTTTTTTTTTTAACTTCTCTCTCTTGTAAGTGATAATGCTCAGACTTGCATCTTCACCTAGGAAGACTGGGATGATTGATGAAAGTGATGGACTCATTTATTATGTGTATGTTAACTTGCCATCTGAATCACCTAACCAGGTCTCTCTTCCATGCTCCAGACCCAGGTACTCATTTCTTTCATTCAACTAATATTTCCTGGGTACATACTGTGAGCCAAGAATGCTAGATCCCAGAGATATGGCAGTGGACAAAATAAGCAGGGTTCCTGTCCTCCTGGAGTTTATGCTATTGTGATACTGAGAGATCACATAATTACACAAAAAATACATTATACAGAACAAGGGCATAGGCCAACGAAATCTAACCCAGTCTGTGAGTTGGAGAAGGTTTCTCTTGATTAAATGACATTTCAATTGAGATTTTAAAAGGACAAGCAGAAGTTAGTGAGGCATTCCAGAAACCAAAAGAAAACATGTAGCTTTGACATAGTAAAGCAGTAGGACATGACATGAACCTTAAGGTAGACAGGCACCAGAATATTTGGGAAACATTATGTTTTATTTTATAAAGGATGGTGTGCGTATATGATATAGTTGAGCCCGACAGACTAGACTGTGGAACTTCACATTTCTTTTCTTCTTACGCCTCAGGTGCTCAGGGCACGCACTGATCAAGGGAAGCTCATGTTTTACTTTGAGGACAGGCAATAGATACTATGAAAACAGTGGGACTGGTTGCAGTCCTCAGGAATCGGCAATCCGGGTGTGGAAGGGCAAGGAGACTGGCTGGGCTGCCAGAGCAGCAGAGGTGGTTTATGAAAACTGGTACCTTGGGAGGGGCAAAGCAATGTGCTTTTATAAAATTTTCAAAAGTAAATACTGTAAGTGCAATTAGTTAAGATCACGGGCTCTTTCCACTCTCACTTTTCCTGTCCTTTTTTTTCTCATCTTGGATGTTGGCCAAAGCATTCTGGGGTGGCTAAGGGGAAGCTGAGTTGGAGACACATTTAGTTTGTATTTAGTGGGATACAGTTTTGTGGCTCACGACACATCCTGTGGAGTTACGCTATTGCTAGCCATCTTGCTGCAGCAGTGGGTTCCAGAAATGCTCCCACAACCTTAGTGTCACATATGAAAACATAAGGTTCAATACAAAGCTAATGCACCACTATGTGTAATAAGTAATTGAGCCACTGTACACCTGTTTTTCTGGCATAACAGTGCTTCTCTTTCATTCTTTAACATGTCCCAGTTTGGACGAGAAATAGGGTTACCCTGTTAATAAACAAATTAAACCATAAATCAATACATTAATAAATGTCAAATCAAACTGTATTAAAGATTCATTATAATAAAACTTGAAGTGTCTTGAATATTATGTATATACATAATATATGTATAATACATGAAAGAAATAATAGATTCTCCTAAAATTAATTTTAGAAATTTACATGACATTACCAATAATTGAGCTATGGCTCTAAAAAACTTTAAAAAAATTACCAATAAACAAATTTCGATCAGCCACACTAAAGACTGGATTACTTTTCTATTCTCTCCATAGGGATATCACAAAATCTGATATTTCATGTGGTAATCAGTATACAGCTAAAAAAGAAAGTATTTTACAGATGAGTCTGAATTTTCTAACATTTGTGGTATTTGTTAACTTTTGAAAATCTGTAATTTGTTGATTTCTTTTGCCAGCCTATATAAATATTACTTTTGTTTTTTAAATTCTATAGTTATAATTTTGCATTCTTTTTCTCAAAATGGGGTCTCCCAAATGGTACAAACTTCAGGCTGACCCAGGAGACCTGGAGTTGCCCTTGCCGGGCACAAGCCTGAGCACCAAGGGTGAGCAGACATGGCTGCCTCTCCCCTCACCCCCCTTCCTTAGCCGCTGCAGCGCCCGCTCCTCACTCTCACCACGCGACTCCTGCGGTCCCACGGCTGAGGGCATGGCCCACAGCTCCCGACCGCTGCACAATGCTTTTGCTGCCTGGAGATTCTCCCTCTGCTTTCTTAGCCACAGGACCTCACGCCAATACACCCAGAGCGGGTGCTGCCTTCACTCTC